>NC_091629.1:34550480-35175480 GCF_027580195.1 Bos mutus | reverse complement strand
TTAATCACAATACACAATGTTGTCTATAATACTCTGGCCAGTTACTGATATTACCAAATGTCATATCAGTCTAATTGCAGCAAGATCCCTACAGCAAGCTATATGTTATATAGTCTTGGAATATTAACTGCAAATGTTCTATGTTTTTACAGTTTTATCCCTTTAGTTTTGAGAGTATGGAATAAGCCACAGGATATGAAACTTATTAGGAAATAGGAACCTTGTGCAAAATTCAGGAGCATGAATAAAGGTGCTTAAACTTTAAACAAACAAAAATTAAAATTCTTTTAAGATGGAAGGGGGGCTTCCCAGGTGGTGCCAGTGGTAAAGAACCAGCCTGCCAAGGCAGGAGACATAAGAGACAAGGGGTTGATCCCTGGGTTGGGAAGATCCCCTGGAGGAGGACTCCAATATTGTTGCCTAGAGAATCCCATGGACAGAGGAGCCTGGAAGGCTATAGTCCCTGGCTGGCTACAGTCCATAAGGTTGCAGAGTCAGATACAACTGAAGCAACTTAGCATGCACACATGCAAGATGGAAGGAGTAACCAGGAAACATTCAGTGGAAAGCAGTTTGCCATGCACAGTGCTATGAATAAGAGGTTATTGCAATGGATGTCAACATTTTAATAATTGGTAATTATTATAACATTTAAGGAGCTTCCCCAGTGGCTCAGCAGGTAAAGAATCTGCCTGCAAAGCAGGAGAAACAGGAGATGCGGGTTTGATCCTTGGGTGGAGAAGATCCCCTGGAGGAGCAAATAGCAGCCCACTCCAGTATTCTTGCCTGAAAAAGCCTGATGGCCTACAGCCCAAAGGGTTGCAAAAAGTCAGACATGACTGAACAACTAAGCAAGCAATAATATTTAAGTAGTCATACAAATGCCCCTTACTTATAATGGCATATCTGTTTGAAACTGTATTAGATTGGGTTTTAATTTTTAAGTTTTATTCGTCATATAACCTTCAGGGATGAATACAAAATCAGTTCTCCAAAATATTAATATATTGAAACAAATAGAAATAATAAATACAAATGCTAGTAGCACATAAAGAGAGTGGTCTCATTAGGTTAAATTTCCATCTTGCAGAATAAGTAGAGTATATCTGATTTCTCGGAGAACTAATTAATAAAATGTTTACTATAGCATTGTGAAAATCTCTCTGGTTTTATGTACGGTGGATGTAGTAAAATTTTATTTCATTTCCCATGGAGGTACATTAGCTCTTTTGCTCTGTTTAATCATGGGAAATAATAATGAAAGAAAAAAAAAGAGATTAAATATTTACTTATGCTTTTGCATCTGACTTGTTATGTGAACAAATACCACATGAGGGAGTGCTGGGACCTCAAATAGAGAAAAATTAAAACCTACCCAATGCGTTCCAGGAATGCTCAGCATATTAGTAAATTCTTATTAAACTGTCAAAAAAAAAAAAAAAAGATTTTAAAAAGAAATTCCTACCCCTGGATGCAATTAGAGGCTACCACACAGGATTTGATGGGCCATAAAACCATTAAATCTAAACACTTTCTTTTTGAGGCTAAAAGGGCAGAACATTCCAAAGTGAAGTTTTGGGACTCAGTTGTGACTTGACCACCTATTAAGGTGCAGGTGGAACAGATTGCAGAGTGACACAAAGGCCCCAAAGAGCTGAATTAGGGTGTAGGTGAGAGATTTAGCTGTTGAATTTTCTGGATTTTCCGAGATTAAGTGATCAACCTTAACACTGAGTGAAAGACCATTCAGCAAGAAAAATTGTCATTTCCTTTGCTCCAGGCCCATACGATGTATTTTTGAAAGCTTTATTGATTTATATATTTATGTGTTGTACTAGGTGACCAAGTATATATATATGAGGAAAATATCACCATAAGTTTTAATTTTAACTAAATCCAGGAAAAGCACCAGATTTACTTTAAATGAAACTTTCACTATTTCTGAAGTGAGTGCCTTTTATATACCAGGTACTTGAACTTCACATCCCAATCATTAACCCTCACAATAGACCTGTGTGATCATGATCTTTTATCAGTCTCCTCATTTGACAATAGTGAAGGACACACTTGACCAGTATTGGTCGGTGGTTAAGATGGGGATTGAACCTAGATCTGTTTCACTCTAGAGTCTGATCCACTGATTTGTCTTCAGCCATTATTGTATCCACTTTTACTAAGAAGAAACAAAAGTAAGGAGGAATAAAGGAGAACTTTAGAGAACTATCTGTTCACTAAAACTTCGTCCAAATTACATCAGTTAAAAATTTGGAAGGGAATACCTCTTTGCATCGTTGTAGTATAAAACATCAATTTGTACATTTTCTTGCCCTTATTTTCAACCTATTTAATGACTACTGTATATTTTGGATATTCTGATTATTTAAAATGATCAAAAGTCAGTAAACGTGCTCTTTCTGTACATATACACATTACATGTACATACACACATACATATTGTATTGCTAACTCATTTCTGTCATGTCCAATTCTGTACGACCCCACGGACTGTAGCATGCTAGTCTCTTTTGTCCATGGGATTCTCCAGGCAAAGATACTGGAGTGGGGTGCCATTTCTTACTCCAGGGCACCGTCCCAACTCAGGGATTGAACATGTGTCTCTTATAGTCTCCTGCATTGGCAGGCGGGTTCTTTACCACTAGCGTCACCTGGGAAGCTTTATATACATATATAATAATGATTGTGGGCATCTTATATATCTGCACATATATAAATATATAATTCATATATAAAATTATTCAAAAAGTGATAGATTCAGCGTTGAAATTACTTTGCAGTGAGAGAAACTTCATTCATCTAAAACAGCTATTAAAAGATTAGACTTCAGCTGTTTTAAAGACCAACATCAAATGAAATAATTTTTAGTATTTTGCACCAGAACTGAGCAGCTTTCTTGAGAATGTGAGATTGCTTCTTCTCAAACTGTTAGTGCTCTGGAAGATATCAAAGTGTGACAGCTAGAAGGCAAAGGCTTACCTATGGATTCCAACATTCAGGGTGTTAGATTGAGGGAGGTTGATTGAAGTCACCATGTGTAAATCTGATACTCCTTGAAACCATCATTAAAAGGCATCTCACTGTGGTGTGGTCTTCATGCCAGCTGCCAGCTATGACAAGGCCTGGAGACTCAATAAAAATGAAAGAATTATAACCTGGGAATCATTACAGTAAAGCTAATGTTTTTGTCTATTGCAGAGTGTGGCCTCAGAGATGAAGTACGAACAAAGAAGGGTGGGCTAAGGAAGCCCATTAGGAAGAATTGTCCCGAAAATATTTCCACACAATGAAAAAGAGTTCTTGGTGTATAGTGACATTATGACCACTCAGAGTTACATTGTTTCAAAATCAGACCATGGAATGTCATGAAAACACTGGCTTCTTGGCCTTTTGAGGCAGGCTTTAAATTGGTTAAATTTTCTAAATTGTAAATGAATATTTTTGACCACTTCTGAGTATTTCACACATAATTATAGTAGAAGTTGTTTCTTAATTTAGATAACTGACTTTAGAACATTCTTTTTCTGAGTAATCTAAATGATAGGTTTCAACGTTGAGACAATAGTTTTAATTGTGTCTTTAACAATTCTGTGTAATAATAGCTTCCTAGGCAAAGAAACTCTGACCCCTCAGTGGCTAGTATGGTGCATGTTTATGCAAACACTTCAGTGTGTCAGACCCTGAGTTTAGAACCACACAACTGCTTGGTACATGATCATCGCATATTTTCCCTATTGCATAATGACTTCCTGTGCAGAGGACAAAATGGATTTTCTCAACAAAATTTTCAGCACAGATGTTTTGGTGACTAAGTTTTACAGAAGCATTTTAATCAAATGCACCTAAAAAAGCCCCTTTTTGCCCTTTCATAATATTACCCCTTTTCCTTAAACATATAATTTTGGAAGATTAACTCACCTTTCCCATAAAGGAGAGTTATTTTCAAAGAAATAATTTGTACCCAAAGTAGCACATTGCTTAATTGTTCTGCTCTGGTTTATTCCACATGAGTTAATGTCCCAAATAACAGACATCAATTCCCATTGATAACTTACAGTTCACATTGCTGTTTTTGTGGTAGTGAATAAACATCATTCTCAAATGTATTATAAATCTCTTCCTTGTCAAGCCTAGAATGATAAACTTTAGTTTCATTTGACAGTTTGGCATCTTATTTATATGTGTAATGCACCAACTCAGTGGATATGAGTTTGAGCAAACTCTGGGAGATCGTGAAGGACAGGGAAGTTTAGCGTGTTGTAGTTCATGGGGTCTCAGTTGGACAAGACTTAGTGACTGAACAATTGTTTGCCCTGATATTAAACATTGAGAACTATTTTATAATTGGTAAATTGTGCTTTCTTATCTTTGAGAAACCTCTCTTCCTCCTCATCTTCTGTCACTTTATTTTTATTTTGTTGCTTGCTTTTTCTTTGAATCTGAAATCTAGGAAGCTTGCAAATTCCGGATAAGCAAGATTATAAAATACATCTGATAATGGTTAAGTGTGCTGAGGGGTTGTTGTTTAGTCACTAAGTCATGTCCAACTTTTTTGTGACCCCATGGTCTGTAGTCTACCAGGCTCCTCTGTCCATGGGATTTCCTAGGCAAGAATACAGGAGCGAGTTGCCATTTCTTCCTCCAGGGGATCTTCCTGACCCAGGGATTGAACCCATGTCTCCTGCATTGGCAGGTAGATTCTTTACCACTGAGCCACCAGGGAAGCCCAAGGGGTTGTTGCTGTAGCGGACTTTAGTTCCCTGACTTTAAATCTTACTAAGAGATGAATTAATAAGAAAATGTTGCCAAGTTACCTGTGTCCCTCTACAGAGGAATAACAATGGAGAAGAAAAACACATTCAGCAGGACGTGGCTGGCAATTGACAAGACACAAGCCAGCCCTCTCCTGGCTTAAAGTATAGTCCACAAAACAAATGCCAGCATTACTAGGAAGCTTGTTGGAAACACAGAATCTTAGGTCATATCCCAGACCACTTGGGTCAAAATCTGAACTTTATCAACATCCGCATGTAATTCCTGTGCATGTTGAAGCTTGAGAAGCACTGGATGGAGACTGGAATGAAAGCTCCTGGTGGTTTCCAGCCAAAGGCATAGCTTAAATCCCCAAAGATGAAGTAGTGTTGGGTGTAGCTCAAATATTGTTTCCATCTGAAGGCCCTCCAAGACCTTCTGAGAGCCTCTGATTCCGTGATGATTGCCTGCAATGAGCAGGAACTGAGAAGCAGACTCTAGATGCATGGGAGATGTGTACAAAGTAGTCTTTGTTTAAAGAACTGAAACAGGCAGATTTAGCATCTCCTGAGATTTAAGGTCACAATAGCCCTCCTATCTGCTTGCCTCCACATTCAGATTACTTGGATTAGAAATAAATGTTTTATTTAAGGCTTGATGTAAAGTGAAACCCTGGCCAAACCTAGAAATACAATTGCATTTCTCAGCCATAGGGAGGATTTTGCCAACTTGTGCTGTTTTGCAAAGCTATTTACCTGTTCTATCCCAGCCAAATCACTGAACATTGGGTTTAGCCTTTGTTTCAACCAGAGGTGGCTGCATTCATATATAATATGAACTGATATAAACCTCAGTAGTTGTTTACAGATTTCATAGTGTAGGACACTGAATTAATTACATTGAATTTGGGGAGGTAGAATTAACTTGGTCTTATGCCAGATTATTGTAACCCATGTAGCATTTCCCCACCCTAGGGCATGTGATTTAATTCTAATAAAGAACTATTTGGATAGGTCTAAAGATAATTTTTGTTCTATTAAACAGAATGCACCAACATTTTCCACTAGCCCATAGCCCACTTTGATGTTGGGGGAGGGGTTAAAGCTGATAGTATTGATCTCATGATTTCCATATTATGCTTACAGTTGTAAAAGAGGGGAGAAACTAAAGAGTGTAGGGAAAATCTGAAACGTTTGCTTTCAGAAATTACTGCTTGATGGGCTTAGTGAATACTATAGGCACTAATATCTTCTCCATGGTTCTCTTCATGGAAATCTGTAGACAGATGAAGGACAGCCATGGGGAGTGGAGAATGGCATATTTTTGTTGTAACTCCTAGATTATTTGCTTTTGTCTTGCCATTGACTTTACAAAAAGATCACACCCCGGGAATGTAGGAATTTCCTCCTTTGATATCCCTCTATCAGCCATAGCCTGGAGTTTCTTGGCCTGGAGAAGGTTCCTCTCTTCCATAAGTGCTCTCTTGCTTCAGGAAGTAAGAATCTGACACTATATTTGTAAGGAAGAATGAATGTCTTGAGCATCAGTACCCTTGTAGAGAGGGCCTTCTCTGGTGGTCCAGTGGTTAAGACTTTGCACTCCCAGTATAGAGGGCCCTGTTTTGATCCCTTGTGGGGAACTAAGATCCTACATGCTGGAAGGTGTTGCCAAAAAAACAAAATGAAAAAATTAAAAAAAAAAAAAACCCAAAACATTGCAGAGGAAAGCTGTATGTTGAGAGGATTATGAATAATGAGAACTCCAGGTGCTTGACAAAATTCTAAAAATTTAAAAAGTTATCTAGAACTTCTTTTCCCAAATACTGTTAGGCATTCTCTCACTTAACCCTTTACAATTGCTTAGCTTTAGAGTTTACCAGAAAACATTCATAAATATCATCTCAATGGACCATCTGGCAATACTATGATGTGATGGAGTGGGTGGGGCAGCAGCTTTGGTTGAAGAATCTTTACAATTGAAATGTGCCTCATAGATGGTAAGCCTGAGAGTGCAGCCCAGACCTCTGACTCGTGTGTGTGTGTGTGTGTGTGTGCACGCGCGCTCAGTTGTGTCCGAATCTTTGAGACACCTTGGACAGTAGCCTGCCAGACTCCTCTATCCATGGAATTTTCCAGGCAAGAATACTGAAATGGGTTGCCATTTCCTACTCTAGGGGATCTTCCTGAGCCAGGGATCAAACCCACATCACTTGCATCTCCTGCACTGGCAGGCAGATTCTTTACCACTGCTTAAGAGATAGGAGAGATTGACATTATTACTTAGGTCATTTGTAGGGTTTTATCTTTGATGTTTCAATATCTAAAACCTTACTAGTGTCTCTTTAGTAGTGTGTGTGTTGGGGGGGGGTATGTATTTTTCAATAGCAGTGACTTGATGACTCTTTCTTCTAAATAAAGAAAAGAAACATATATCAAATATAAACAAAGTCTGAATATACCTAGAATATTAAGAGTTTATATGTCTATCCTTGAAGATTTATCTCAGGGATGATAAAACAGTATACCTGTGGCGGATTCATTTTGATATTTGGCAAAACTAATACAATTATGTAAAGTTTAAAAAAAAAAAAAGAGTGGATGGAAATAGGAAATAGAGTCATATGGGATCAATGTTTACTTAATGTTGTAGCTTCCAGGGTATGCTTTCTCTAGGACATGTTGACTATCATGAAAGGCAAGATGTTCAGATTTGGATCAGTGCTGGGGACCTTCTCATGGGCAAGAGACAGGCCTTGCCTTTTAGTAACATCACCATTTTGCCAGGAATTGGGAAAAGGCAACATGCTTTGGAGTCTTCATTCTGCACTACATGTTAGGAATGGGGGCCCATGAACATTGACCCCTGCCCTTTGTAAAATGAAATTTGACACTTGCTCCTTGTGAGAGCAGGTGAGAGTTTCATTGTGGAAAATAAATAGGGAAAATGGACTTCAAAAACTTTTGAGTTCTTGGCACTAGACTAGGACAACTCAAATTAGAATTTTTCAACAAAATCTATGTTCAGTCATTTATAAAATTAAAAACCTTGTACTTTTTGTCCCCCTCAGAACAATGTAAGCTGGAAGGGTGAATCTTTACTCTCAGACTAAGGTGATATTTGAAATAGTTAGCAACCAGTAGAACAAAGATTGTGACCAGTTACAAGAGATGCACATGCAGTAAATGGCAGGCATTAACCACGGGTTTCCAAATTTCCAAGCCTTCCCAAGTATATAGAAAACCTGTTCCCTTGGTTGTCATGGTCCTAAGGATTGGGGGAGTACATTTGTTCATACTAGTAACAGGGAGTCTTGTGGGCATCTGGGAATTCTAGAAAAATCATTGCCTTGAGGGAGTGGTCAGACATGCTGGGTTCTCTGTGTGACCTTACTTAGGCCACATCCTTTTCAGAACACATTTCTTTATGGGAAATTGATGGTTAGGGGATTCTGATCCAAACAATCATTGTCCTCTGGTGTTTGTTCCAAACAATAGTGGATGACCTGGATCTATTTTTCATATTTACAACTCTTAATGAAGATAAGATATTTATACATATTATTACTCATAATTTCTTACTTAAAATGTGGTTTGTTGGGCAATATTTTTCTAATATGAGTCCTTAAGAGAGAAATTCTCGAAGGAACACTTAGAGGAAACAGATTAATGATCCATAGATAATATAACCTTCAGGTTAAGTCTTCTTTATCTGACCTGTGACATGAAGAACAGGGATGAAAAGCATCTTTGAAGGCATTGGAAAAGTAACAATCATCAAAAACAAAATCCGCTTTACTACCAGGTTACCTTAGAGTAAAGAGGATGTGGCCTAAGTAAGGTCACACAGAGAACCCAGCATGTCCGACCACTCCCTCAAGGCAATGATTTTTCTAGAATTCCCAGATGCCCAGAAGACTCCCTTGTTACCAGTATGAACAAATGTACTCCCCTAATCCTTAGGACCATGACAACCAAGGGAACATGTTTTCTATATACTTGAGAAGGCATGGAAATTTGGAAACCCGTGGTTAATGCCTGCCATTTACTGCATGTGCATCTCTTGTAACTGGTCACAATCTTTGTTCTACTGGTTGCTATTTCAAATGTCACCTTAGTCTGAGGGTAAAGATGCACCCATCCAGCTTACATGATGATGCTGTTTGAATGTCAAAGAGTGGTCCAGGGACTGGCAGCATTGGCACCACCTGGGAGCTGGTTAGAAAGGCAAGTTCTTGGGCCCCGTCTCTGCCAGACTGCATCAGAAACTCTGTGGTGCTTTTCACAATTTGTGTTTTCATAAACACTCCGGGGGATTTATCTGCTTGCTAAAGTTTGAAAAGCATGAAAGCATTTTAACCTCTCAGAGCAGCTTTGTAAACAGCATGTCACTTGATTCTTATCATCTCCCTGTGTCACTTGGATGACTTTCACTCATATTTGATGGATGGCAGATCGAAGGTAAGTCAAATGAACCAGGGTCAAGTAGTCAATTTTATATATTTATTATTTATCTTTTGGCATTTGGCATACAGACATTGTATCAGTTTGTCCTCCACTAAAGCTGACCCCAATTTACTACCTATTTTTGGAAAAAAGCCTGTCATTCATGTTCTTTCAAGTTATCTAAGACAATAGGATTGGTTCAGTTCAGTTCAGTCGCTCAGTCGTGTCCGACTCTTTGCAACCCCATGAACTGCAGCATGCCAGGCATCCCTGTCCATCACCAACTCCTGGAGTTTACTCAAACTCATGTCCATTGAGTCGGTGATGCCATCCAGCCATCTCATCCTCTGTCGTCCCCTTCTCCTCCTGTCCCCAATCCTTCCCAGCATCAGGGTCTTTTCCAATGAGTCAGCTCTTCACATCAGGTGGCCAAAGTACTGGAGTTTCAGCTTTAGCATCAGTCCTTCCAAAGAACACCCAGGACTGATCTCATTTAGGATGGACTGGTTGGATCTCCTTGCAGTCCAAGGGACTCTCAAGAGTCTTCTCCAACACCACAGTTCAAAAGCATCAATTCTTCACCACTCAGCTTTCTTCACAGTCCAACTCTCACATCCATACATGACCACTGGAAAAATACAGCCTTGACCAGACGGACCTTTGTTGGCAAAGTAATATCTCTGCTTTTCAATATGCTATCTAGGTTGGTCATAACTTTCCTTCCAAGGAGTAAGCATCTTTCAATTTCATGGCTGCAGTCACCATCTGCAGTGATTTTGGAGCCCCAAAAGATAAAGTCTGACACTGTTTCCACTGTTTCCCCATCTATTTCCCATGAAGTGATGGGACCAGATGCCATGATCTTAGTTTTCTGAATGTTGAGCTTTAAGCCAACTTTTTCACTCTCCTCTTTCACTTTCATCAGGAGGCTTTTTAGTTCCTCTTCACTTTCTGCCATAAGGGTGGTGTCATCTGCATATCTGAGGTGATTGATATTTCTCCTAGCAATCTTGATTCCAGCTTGTGCTTCTTCCAGCCCAGTGTTTCTCATGATGTACTCTGCATATAAGTTAAATAAGCAGGGTGACAATATACTGACTTGACATACTCCTTTTCCTATTTGGAACCAGTCTGTTGTTCCATGTCCAGTTCTAACTGTTGCTTCCTGCCCTGCATATAGGTTCCTCAAGAGGTAGGTCAGGTGGTCTGATATCCCCATCTCTTTCAGAATTTTCCACACTTTATTGTGATCCACACAGTCAAAGGCTTTGGCATAGTCAGTAAAGCAGAAATAGATCTTTTTCTGGAACTCTCTTGCTTTTTACATGATCCAGCTGATGTTGGCAATTTGATCTCTGGTTCCTCTGCCTTTTCTAAAACCAACTTGAACATCTGGAAGTTCACAGTTCATGTATTGCTGAAGCCTGGCTTGGAGAATTTTGAGCATTACTTTACTAGCATGTGAGATGAGTGCAATTGTGTGGTAGTTTGAGCATTCTTTGGCATTGCCTTTCTTTGGGATTAGAATGAAAACTGACCTTTTCCAGTCCTGTGGCCACTGCTGAGTTTTCCAGATTTGCTGGCATATTGAGTGCAGCACTTTCACAGCATCATCTTTCAGGATTTGGAATAGCTCAATTGGAATTCCATCACCTCCACTAGCTTTGTTCGTAGTGATGCTTTCTAAGGCCCACTTGACTTCACATTTCAGGACGTCTGGCTCTAGGTGAGTGATCACACCATCATGATTATCTGGGTCCTAAAACTCTTTTTTGTACAGTTCCTCTGTATTCTTGCCACCTCTTCTTAATATCTTCTGCTTTTGTTAGGTCCATACCATTTCTGTCCTTTATAGAGCCCATCTTTACATGAAATGTTCCCTTTGGATCTCTAATTTTCTTAAAGAGATCTCTAGTCTTTCCTATTCTGTTGTTTTCCTCTATTGCTTTGCACTGATCACTGAGGAAGGCTTTCTTATCTCTTCTTGCTATTCTTTGGAGTTCTGCATTCAAATAAGTATATCTTTCCTTTTCTCCTTTGCTTTTTGCTTCTCTTCTTTTCACAGCTATTTGTAAGGCCTCCTCAGACAGCCATTTTGCTTTTTTGCATTTCTTTTTTGGGGGATGGTCTTGATTCCTGTCTCCTGTACAATGGGAACAGGAACCTCCATCCAAGTTTATCAGGCACTCTATCTATCATATCTAGTCCCTTAAATCTATTTCTCACTTCCACTGTATAATCATAAGGAGTTTGATTTAAGTCATACCTGAATGGTCTACTGGTTTTCCCTACTATCTTCAATTTAAGTCTGAATTTGGTAATAAGGAGTTCATGATCCAAGCCACAGTCTGCTCCTCGTCTTGTTTTTGTTGACTGTATAGAGCTTCTCCATTTTTGGCTGCAAAAAATATAATCAGTCTGGTTTTGGTGTCGACCATCTGGTGACATTCATGTGTAGAATCGTCTTTTGTGTTGTTGGAAGAGGGTGTTTGCTATGAACAGTGTGTTCTCTTTGCAGAACTCTAATAGCCTTTGCCCTGCTTCATTCTGTACTCCAAGGCCAAACTTGCCTGTTACTCCAGGTGTTTCTTGACTTCCTACTTTGGCATTCCAGTCCCTTATATTGAAAAGGACATCTTTTTTGGGTGTTAGTTCTAGAAGGTTTTGTAGGTCTTCATAGAACCTTTCAACTTCAGCTTCTTCAGTGTTACTGGTTGAGGCATTACTTGATATCTTGTTTAAAAGGTTGTGAGGTGACTGATGTCTGTTT
Source organism: Bos mutus (assembly GCF_027580195.1). Classification (NCBI taxonomy): domain Eukaryota; kingdom Metazoa; phylum Chordata; class Mammalia; order Artiodactyla; family Bovidae; genus Bos; species Bos mutus. Next base: position 35,163,501 of record NC_091629.1, on the reverse strand, counting down.
GAGGTGTCTAACATATGAATTGTATAAAATTTTAAATGACAATGTAAATGGCAAATGCATTTTTAACAGATTTTAAAAGATAAAATTTAAAAAGTTATAAAGGAAGAAAAAATAAACTCTCCCACCCTCACCTATCATTAACAATTAGTTTGTTTAGGTTCATACACCAATAATCACATTCGTACAAATCATGGTATACCAGTTATTTTGGAGATTTTTTTTCTTTCTTCTCCTATTTTTTTGGGTGGGGAAGAGGACGGTGGAGGGCGGGGGGTCATGCTGCATGGAACTTAGGTCACTGATCAGGAACTGAAACCAGGCTTCTGTGGTGAGAGGGTAGAATCTTGAACCACCAGGGAATTCTCTGGTTTCTTAATATATCTTGATAAACTTTCTGAGTCTGCAAATGTCATTCCTTGTAACTGAAAGAGAAGGAAGGAGGAGTGAGAGAGGGACTGTGAGAGAGAGACAAGGGAGAAACAGAGAAATAGAGAAATGGAGAGAGAGAGAGATTCAAGGAATCGGCTCATACAAATGTATAAATTGGTTAAGTCCAAAATCTAGAGCTGGCACACTGGAGACCCCAGAAAAGCTGAGTTGGTATTTGAATGTGAAGGCAATCTGCTGACAGAATTCCCTCTTCCTCCAGAAAGGTCAGTCTTTTTTTTCAAGGCCTTCAACTGAATGGATGAGGCCTATTCACATTATGGAGAGTAATCTGCTTTATGTAAAGTCTACTGATTTAAATGTTAATTTCTTCCCTGGTGGTTCAGAGGTTAAAGCGTATGCCTGGAATGCGGGAGACCCAGGTTCAATCCCTGGGTCAGGAAGATCCCCTGGAGAAGTAAATGGCAACCCACTCTAGTACTCTTGCCTGTAGGGAGGAGCCTGGTAGGCTACAGTCCATGGGGTCCCAAAGAGTCGGACACGACTGAGCGACTTCACTTTCACTTTCACTGATTTAAATGCTAAACTCTTAACAAAAAAAATCTTACAGCAACATCTAGACACATTTGAGCAAATATCTGGGAACCATTGCCTAGCCAAGCTGACACATAAAATTAACTATTACAAAAATTACTTTTCATGGCTGTGTATATCTCATTTTATTTATGAACTACCATTTATCTATTTCCTTAAGGTTGGAGATTCAAGTTGCTTCTAAGTTTTTAATCTTTACATATAGCACATCTTTGGCCATTTGGGTCAATTTTGTCTTCATATCTATTCACAGAGTGTGGAAAGGAAAGAGTGTTTCTAACTTTTTAAAGATGCAACTTTTTATTTCTAAATTGTCTTTGTAGCTGTCTTTATCCCATGAACCACAACTTGGAGACTAGAGTAGGGAAAATGTCAAGCTGGTCTTGATCTTCTCTTTCCTTCCTCAGCCTGCAGGTCACTGGGAACTGGCATGATGCTGAGTTCCTGGGCCACCTCCTCAATTGAAGAAGTGGCAGAAGCTGGTCCCGAGGCGATTCGCTGGCTGCAGCTGTACATCTACAAGGACCGTGAGGTCACCAAGCAGCTTGTGCGGAGGGCTGAGCGAATGGGCTACAAGGCCATATTTGTGACAGTGGATACCCCTTACCTGGGCAACCGCTTTGATGACGTGCGTAACAGGTTCAAGATGCCACCCCAACTCAGGTAACCATGGCTGTTTGATCACTGGGCCCCTTAACTTATTTTCTATTTCTATTTGCTCTTGTCATGATCCAGTTCCAAAGACTTTCTCCAGTTTCCACTTGGGTGCTCTGGGGAATTAGATCTTCACAAAATGTTGGTCCCAAAGTATGGCTGTATGAGATTGTGTCTAGGAAAGATAAGGTCTGGGTTCTAGAGATGGTGTCATTGTCAAATATCCATATAATCCTCAGCAAATCACACATCTTATGTGAGTGTTGCATACTTGAGCTATAACAGCAGAGACAAGATTTGCCATATACTTGTCAAAGTAAAAAAATCTATGTCTCAGAGTGTATTAAGGGCTTTTAGTAGGATGCATTGCCATATAGATAAAAGATACTTAATTTAACTTAAGCAACAGCTTGCTATTGTAATCCTAATACCGTATTTCTTTGCCTGTTAAAATAAAAAAGCACGCTTTTAATTTTATTTTTAATTGTATTTGGAACAATTCTGGCAGGGAAGATTGAAGAAAGCTAAAAGAATGGAGACAAAAGAAGTCACATATTTGCTGCCCTGTCTCCTACTTCTTTCAGTAATATATCTCTTTTGTTGTGGTTCGCCCATGGTTCAAGATTCACTAGTTTATTTATTGGTTCATTCATTCTTTCATCCATTCACTCACTCATTCATCTGAGAAAAAACAATGTACAATCTAGGAATCTAAGACTGAACTGTGATGGTTTTATCAGGCCATTCAGCTGATCCATCAACAGGGAATTATAGTCCTTTTCCCTGTAAAAGATTAGAATCATCTTGAGTCAAAACTAGAAACTCTGGAGCTTACTGAAAAAAGACAGAGCTACAAATCTCTCCTCCCCTTTGTTTTTACCTTCCCTTGGTTCCTATCAAAATCTGCCCTTATGTTTTTCATACCAGTGTTTGACCGATAGACTTTAGGGCTAAAATTATTTGACCAGAACCAAAATCTTAGTTTTAATGGAGGACATTTTGATGATGGGATTTCAAAGCATCCACCAGAGTACAAGAAATGAGGGATGACTTCTTTGGAATCCTAGACCTCACTTCACTGGACTATTGCTTATTCTGTCTACATATAAAGTTAATCCTCCTAAAAGATCCAAAATCTAAAAGATTCAAAATCAAATCAACATTCCACATAAGGACAAGAAGACTGTTGAGAGCCAGGATTCCAAGTGTATTAGAGAATGGAATGTCTTCCAACCGTCATGTAAGTTCATAGTCTTGTGTGTTACATAACTGTCATATAGCTCTTCTGTGTGTATACCTATTTAAGTATAAGCTACTGTGCATAAAATCTTGCTGTTAAACCATATATAAATGAGCTGTGTGATGTGATCTCTGTGATAATTCCAGGTAGGTTTAGGATTTCTTTCTGTATATAATATCCTCAATGGCCCAATGGCAGAATGAGGAAGTGTTCCCCTGACAGCTATCAATCACCCTGCTCCACACATCCCAGACATGGAGTTACCCAAACACCCTGTCTTTCTAAGAGAACAAAAACAAAAATCCTTGACATATTTCTACTTCTTGCCAAATTTATCAGAAAGTAGATGGTTTCAAATGTCCTTAATATGAAATCTTATTAATCTATATTAATTCTTAATATGAATTCACATTTTTCTCTCTTTTGATTACCTTAGTTTTTAGACTTTCTAAAATGTTGTTTCCCAGTATTTAGGCTTCTGACAGGAAATGTTCCTCATTGTTTCCCTTTGACCATTTGAATAGGAATTTGCTATTTCTTTTCCCTCTTCTACTACCACTTCTGCTAGCGACAACAATAAATAATACAGCGGGTTTGTTCTTTAAGTTTAGGAAGCAGTTTCTGGCTCTGGATAACAAAACAGGCTTCACGTGGTATCTACTTAGTTGGCGGATGACACCCATGTTAATTCTGGCCCATATCTCTTACTCCTTGGGTGCCAGGGCCACTCAGCCAGGAGCGGGAAGGCTGCTGTTCTTTCCCCCTCCTCCTTCCTCCCGGGCTCCTGCCCAGATGACGTGAGGGACCAGGAGACAAAGGCCCTTTTCAGCTGTCAATGTGTAGAGGAGTGGCCACGGCTCCCCAGCTTGTCACATCTTCCTTCTGAAGATGATCAAATAATGAGCCACACATCTAGACTACGGGGAACACAGGAAACACCCTTTGCCGGAGCCCTGGCCGTCAGAGCACACACTGACGCTGTTTGTCCCTTTGGGCTTCGGGGTGACGGGGGGCGGTGGGCGGCGTGCAGCGCCCTGGGGCCCACATTCAGCAGTGAAGCCAGATCCCACAACGGGAGGCCCTGGCTTCCGCTGGAGGGCACGTGCTGCCCAAAAGCTCATCTGTTACAGCCTGATACGAAATCAGGTTTCTTTCCGCAATTGACCTGACTCATAGAAGGTGAAGCCGGGCTGTTCAGAATGAGGTTTGGCAGGCGAAAGAGGCAGGAAATCCAGATGAGAATGAGTCTGTAAAGCAACGGCTCCTTCCAGCCCTGGTGGCTTCCTCTGCCTGGAGAGAAGGGGGCGGGTCCTGACTCTTGGCTTCTGGGACCAGCCAGAGTTCAAGAGTTTGGTAATCTCTGCCTGGTCCATATGCAAAACACATGGATGAGCCGCATGATGAGCAGCGCGGAGGTCCCCGAGACTGAGGGGGAGTAAGGCGAATTCTCATCTGCTCCCGGAAGAGGCGAGGATTGAAGCCAGTTCACCAGATTGGCTCCTGAGGCGCTGAGTCAGGGACCCGAGTCCATCTCCACACCACACGCGGGTGGCTTGTTTACCCTGGGTTAAAATTTGGCTCTTTGGGGCAGCACTAAGGCAGTTAAAAGAAATTTCCAATCATTGACTAAGGTCAAGCTAAATCATGACACCTACCCTTTTGATGATTTGCCTTGGGACGTGCTTCCTTAGGCCCTGAAATAAAGTATTCACCACAGTAGCCAGAGAATAGCACACAAAAGAGATGAGACTGTGCTGTCTTCCCAGGTTTCTGGGGATAAAAGTGGCGGGTGAGGCACCCCCTTCTCTGACCTCATTGCCAGCATTCTCATCTTCATTCATTCTTCCCAGCATCTCCTGCTTCCTCCTATTTTTTCAGGGTGCCAGCCACATCTGCGCCTTAGAGCCTCAGAACTGATTCTTCCCTCTGCCTGTAACATTCTTTCCCCAAATCAATGCAAACTAACTTCACTTCCTTTACATTTTGACATCAGGGATGAAGCTACTTGTTTTTATATTGGGAAACCAAAGATGAACGGTAGAGAAAAGAATAGAGATACAATAAGTGTGGGGATCTTGGGTTGGGGGTCTAGAGGAGAGAAAGCGATTTGTGGAGGAGGACTTTGTACATGGCAGATAGCCTCTAAATTATTTGGTTAGGAAAACAGTTACAATGTTAAGTCACATAATATTAAGCAGGATAATAACCTTCCAAAGATGCCTATGTTCTGAACCTTGGAACCTGTGAATATGTTACTTTTTACATGGCAAAATGAACTTGGCAGGTGTGATTAAGTTAAGGACCTTGAGATGAGATGATTATCCTGGATTATGACAGGAGGCTTAAGGTAATGAAAAGGCTCCTTATAAGAGGCAAGCAGGACGGTCAGAGTCAGAGAAAGAGATGCGATGAGAGAAGTAGAAGTTGGAGTGATAGCATCTGGAAACAGGGAAATATAGATGGTTTCTAGAAGCTGGAAAAGTCAAGGAAAGAGATTCTCCCCTAGAGCCTCTGGAAGGGAAATAGCCCTATTGACCCCTTGAGTTTAGTCCAATGAGACAGTTTGAACTTCTGACCTCTAGACTATAATAAATTTGTGTCACTTTGAGAGTTGGATTATGAAGAAAGCTGAGTGCCAAAAAATTGATGCTTTTAAATTGTAGTGTTGGAGAAGACTCTTGAGAGTCCCTTGGACTGCAAGGAGATCCAACCAGTCCATCCTAAAAGGAGATCAGTCCTGGGTGTTCTTTAGAAGGACTGATGTTGAAGCTGAAACTTCAATACTGTGGCCATTTCATGCGAAGAGTTGACTCATTGGAAAAGACCCTGATGCTGGGAGGGATTGGGGGCAGGAGGAGAAGGGAATAACAGAGGATGAGATGGCTGGATGGCATCACTGACTCAAAGGACATGAGTTTGGGTAAACTCCAGGAGTTGGTGATGGACAGGGATGCCTGGCATGCTGTGATTCATGGGGTCGCAAAGAGCAGACACGACTGAGCGACTGAACTAAACTGAACTGAACTGAAAGCCTCTAGGGTTGTGCTTGTTATAGCAGCAACAGGAAACAGATGCAATGACACAGCTCTGCCAATTTCCTCTACAAGAAAGCTTTTCATTGGGGCCACATCCAATTATCATATTTAAACTTTCAAGTAAAGCCTCTACCAGCTCACATCCCTCTTGTTCTGCTCTTCTTTTTTCTTTATTTTGTATAGTACTTATGAAAGTGAAAGAGGAGAATGAAAAAGTTGGCTTAAAGCTCAACATTCAGAAAAACGAAGATCATGGCATCTGGTCCCATCACTTCATGGGAAATAGATGGGGAAACAGTGTCAGACTTTATTCTTTTGGGCTCCAAAATCACTGCAGATAGTGACTGCAGCCATGAAATTAAAAGATGCTTACTCCTTGGGAAGAAAGTTATGACCAACCTAGATAGCATATTGAAAAGCAGAGATATTACTTTGCCAACAAAGGTCCGTCTAGTCAAGGCTATGGTTTTTCCAGTGGTCATGTATGGATGTGAGAGTTGGACTGTGAAGAAAGCTGAGAGCCAAAGAATTGATGCTTTTGAACTGTGGTGTTGGAGAAGACTCTTGAGAGTTCCTTGGACTGCAAGGAGATCCAACCAGTCCATTCTAAAGGAGATCAGCTCTGGGTGTTCTTTGGAAGGAATGATGCTAAAGCTGAAACTCCAGTACTTTGGCCACCTCATGTGAAGAGTTGACTCATTGGAAAAAACCCTGATGCTGGGAAGGATTGGGGGCAGGAGGAGAAGGGGAGGACAGAGGATGAGATGGCTGGATGGCATCACCGACTCGATGGACGTGAGTCTGAGTGAACTCCGGGAGATGGTGATGGACAGGGAGGCCTGGCGTGCTGCGATTCATGGGGTCGCAAAGAGTTGGACATGACTGAATGACTGAACTGAACTATGTTCTAACAGGCTCCATAAATTACCTGTTGATTATGTTTCTTGTTTATTTTCTGACTCCCCTAGCTAGAATGTCAACCTAGGTAGCCAGTATTTTTGACCATTTTACTAAAACACTGGCAAATGGTCAGTGCTCAGTAAGTAATGTTGAATAAAAATGTACTAGATTATAACAGATTTACCCAATAAAACAATACTAATAAGAATTTGAATAAGGGTTTGAGCTCATACTTAAAATCCATGCCCTGAACTTTTCTTCCAAATACCCAGCCACATGGAAGAAAAAGTTAGCAGGGCTATGTAGTAAATAGAAATGTTTTCCTAATCACAGTATTAAAGGTTGCTGTTCCATGTACAAATATCTATTACGTATTTTGAATGTCTCTTATGTTATACTGATATTATGTGTTCTGCTGCTGCTGCTAAGTCGCTTCAGTCGTGTCCGACTCTGTGCGACCCCAGAGATGACAGCCCACCATGCTCCCTGGTCCCTGGGATTCTCCAGGCAAGAACACTGGAGTGGGTTGCCATTTCCCTTTCCAACGCATGAAAGTGAAAAGTAAGAGTGAAGTCGCTCAGTCGTGTCCGACTCTTAGCGACCCCATGGATTGCAGCCCAGCAGGCTCCTCCGTCCATGGGATTTTCCAGGCAAGAGTATTGGAGTGGGGTGCCATGCCTTCTTCGATTATGTGTTCTACTGGTTGTTATTTTGTAATGTGTTTCCCACAGTGGAGACATATGATATCTCAATAATAGTCATCATTACTGACATTAATTTTGATTATTTAATAATGTTAACTTTCCTTAGTAGTTGTTACATTTTTATGATGCTAACTTACTAAAAACTAAAATCATTTTTATATTAGATTAAAAAGTATATTTAGGGGCCTTTCAAGGCACAATGAATCCTTTACAAAAAAGAAATCCTATCCCTTGCCTGTGGGTCATTAAACAGATTGGGATTCAGAGAATTAAGTCCCAAGTAATCTTGTTATTATTTTGATGTTGCCCTTTTCCTTCCTTATGAAATGAAATACTTTGGTTATCAGAAGCTGCTTTAAGTGTTTTTTGTGTATATGTCATAATTCTAATAAAAATAGCATTCATGGAGGTTTCCTTTGGAGCCATGGTTAAAACACTCCATCGTGGGTCTCTGTCAAGATATCTGAAAACTTTTTCTTGGCTTCTGGCTTTGAACAACGTTTAAGAGTAACAACAAGGCTTCATTGTACCCTGAAATTTCTGTAAGGCAACATTCATTCAAGTGTTGATCTGCATTTAGCCATCCAAGAATAACAACAGTTATTTATATAATTTTATCCATGTTTCTGTTTTTTCCTATCCCTTTCACCCTTTCACCCCACCCCTGCTGAAACACTGTAGCTTGTTTGGGATGGGGGTGGGGTGCTATGCAGAGAATATACACGTACAGATATTATTCTTTTTTCCCCTCTGGTTTTGCTATGGCATGGACAGACAGGACCTTTTTCTTATTAACAATATTATTTAAAGGTTTGAAATTTAATATCGCTTAGTATCATTTCTAAGTAATGGAATAGGCCTCCAATAATAAGGGTATGTTTATTGACTAGGTTAGCTTAGTTCAAGTTAGGATGACCACAGAAGGCCAAAATCTGTGATAAAATGTACAACCTTAAGTGGTTTGACTTAAAAAAGAAGCTCAGAGTATTTCAGCTATAATCTAAACCAAACCTCAGCAAATAATGGATACAAATATGACTTTCATGGATTTGTGATTTTCTGTGGCCTTTAGTGGCCACCTGAGTCATGCTGCTAAGTTGCTTCAGTCGTGTCTGACTCTGTGCAACCCCATAGATGGCAGCCCACCAGGCTCCCCTGTCCCTGGGATTCTCCAGGCAAGAACACTGGAGTGGGTTGCCATTTCCCTCTCCAATGCATGAAAGTGAAAAGTGAAAGTGAAGTCGCTCAGTCGTGTCCGACTCTTTGCGACCCCAGGGATTGCAGCCTACCAGGCTCCTCCGTCCATGGGATTTTCCAGGCTAGAGTACTGGAGTGGGGTGCCATTGCCTTCTCCAAGGCGAAGGTCTTCTCTATGACCTGAGTCATAGTCAATCCTTATTGAGAAAACTTAGCCAGTGGTTGAAGACAGTTACATGGGATGTGAATGTCCATGGCCTTATGATAATAGATGCTGTCTAAGCTACACAACCAGCTATTTATAAGCACATTAAAGGCATTAAACCTCAGCGCTCAGTTGCTCAGTCATGTCTGACTCTTTGTGATCCCATGGACTATAGCCCACCAGGCTCCTCTGTCCATGGAATTTTCCAGGTTGCCATTTCCTCCTCCAGGGGATCTTCTTGACTCAGAGATTGAACCCAAGTCTCCTGTGTTTCCTACACTGGCAGGCAGATTCTTTACCACTGAGCTACCAGGGAAGCCCTAGTTTTGTAAAAATTTTGTACCTCTGTACTTCTAAGTTTATATAAAAATAGTTATAGCCTTGGCTCCAAGATACTTTCTGTGTTCAATGTCAGAGCCAGTGGAAAGGAGTAAAGACTGATGACTAAGCCAGAGATCCATATATAGCTTTTACTTTAACACAAAGAAGAGACTTGCTAGCAGAGTAATTCATAATGTGCAGAAGAGCAAGGTGAGTCTAGGTCACTGTCATCATTCAAAGTCAGCCTTTTAGAGAAATGAAGTTGGCAGTTGGATTTAGGTCTGCTAAGCTGATTTCAGGCAGCTAAGTCATATGGGTGGTGCCAGTGTGTATTTGGAAGGCCATCCATCCAATCAGTGGTCAGAGGTGTAGGCAGAAAAGACTTTGTCCTTAGCTTGGAGAACTTCCAAAATCTTCCAAGATATCAGGATATTAGACTAAGAGAAAAGACTTCAGGTGTAGAGTAAGCCAGCTGCAAAATCTTCTAGATTAGTTAGAGAAATACTGTTCTAAGCTGAGTTAACAAAATTAGACATAGGAGAAGGGAGCAACTCAGTGGGGTTGTGTCTCTGTGTTTCTTTAGGAGAAGAATGTGAACCACTGATTTAAGTAAAAGTAGTACCTTTAGAAGATGGTAGGAATATTGGTAGAGGAGTGGGGAAGAGGTATCAGGGAGGGGAGATGGTCAACAATTGGCATGTTACAAAGACAGTCACAGCTATGGGCAACTGAAGCTTAATCCTGCTGGGAAACTCTGGGAGATCTTGTAGAATCTATCTCAGAGTTAATCTGCCCAGGGTTGAAGGAGCTGGGGTATGTGTATACCAACATCCTTGACAAGTTGAGTCTGCTGTGTTGAGGGTGACTCAGGCCCCAGGAGTAAGAAAAAGTCATATGTATTAGTCAGGTTCTCCAGAGAAACAGAACAAGTAGGATGTCTGTATCGAAATATCTGTATCTATATCTATAGAGATATTTACTATAAGGGATTTGCTCACACAATTAAGGAGGCTGAGAAATCCCACAATCTATTATCTACAAGCTGGAGGCCCAGGTTGTAGGAATAGGTCCAGGAAAGCCAGAGTAGTTTCAACCTAAACCTGAGGCCTAAGATGGGGGGAGTTAATGGTATAAGTCACAGTCTGTGTCTGAAAGGCCTCAAAACTGGGAGCCCATAGTGTAAGTCCTGGTCAAAACCTGAAGGTTTGACAACCAATAGCTCCAATGTGAAGGGTAGGAGACAATGGATGTCCCTGCTCAAACAAAGACAATGAACTTATTCTTCCTCCACCTTTTTGTCCTATTTGGGACCTCCACAGATTAGAAGATGCCTGCCCAATCTCTTCTCAGTCTACTGATATAAATGCTAATCTCACCTAGAAACATCTTTATGGACATACCCAGAAGTAATGTTTTACCAGCTGCTTAAGCATCCCTTAGCCCAGTCAAGCTGACAAAACTAACCATCACACCTCAGGCAAAGTAAGGAAGGTCTTGGAAACTCATATCCTGGTCAGGATTGTCTAGAAGATTGGGGGTTCTGAGTAAGAAGACAGAAAAAACAAGTAAATAGAGAAAAAAAGCAAGAGCTGACAGTGCATCTGCTGGGAACCACTTTCCACTTCTCCCTATGACCAAGCACCAGCACCACCACCACACCAACATGGTAGCAGGAAAAGAGTTGAAAGAAGAAAAAAAAAAAGACAAGGAAAAGAGTTTACAGTGACCCCAGACAGAGGTGTTAATACTGCATTTCCAATCTCCTCTAGAATTTTCCACAAGGACTTTGAAAGATTTCTGAAGTCTAATGTAATTGACAGAGTGCAGTTGAGATCTGAGTGAAGAGAATGTAATTAGGAGTCAGAGACGCTGAGACTTTCCTGGTGGTCCAGTGGTTAAAACCTCACTTCCAATGCAGGGGATACAGGTTCAATCCTTAGTTGGGGAGCTAAGATCCCACATGCCTCACAGTCAAGAAACCAAAGCATGAAATAGAAAGACTTTAAAATGATGCACAGAAAAAATTCTTAAAAAAATGAGTCGAGACCAGTTTGAAACCCAAATGCTGCATTAGTTAATACATGGGGGCATCTTGTTCTACAATTCTGGTTTTATTTTTTGTATAAAATAGAAATTATAGAGTGTGAATTTTATCTTCCAAAAGTTTTTTAAACATTGTGGGTATATGAATGCCCATTGTAAATTGTGATGCATCATGCAAATGTTCGTCTTATGATTAGTATGCATTGCCTTTGAAAATAGCATCAAATTGATTGTTTATATTCACAGACTGGCTTAAAAAGGTAGAGATATTTGAACTTGGCCAAAGTTTTATCCTTTAATCTGACTTATTTATATAAAAAGATATAAATTTATATAAAAATCTTACATTATAAGATATAAAATAAACTTTAAGTGACCAATTAAGTCTACTAAGTTGTCATATTTAGCCTGGACTCCTTCATCAAAACACGAAAACATAAATGTGATCAACTTGGAGAGTGAACAGTCAATTGATTTGAAAAGGGTACCCTTCTTTTTTTTCACTGAATGAGTCATTGTAAAGATACTTCTAATTTGGGAAGTTTCTCATGTTATGTATCTCTTTGTTTCAGAATGAAAAATTTTGAAACCAATGATTTAGCATTTTCTCCTAAGGAAAATTTTGGAGACAAAAGTGGACTCGCTGCATATGTGGCTAAAGCAATAGACCCATCCATCAGCTGGGAGGATATTAAATGGCTGAGAAGACTGACATCTCTGCCCATTGTTGCAAAAGGCATTTTGAGAGGTTTGTTTATTTCTCTACTTGAGTGAATTCTGATTTTATGATTCTTTATGGATATGATCATGATATTTTAAGGGAAAATAATCAATTATTTCCAAATAATTAATATGGAAATATAAATCCATCTCTCAGTTCTCCCATTTGACATTAATGACTAAATGTTTCTTCCTTCTGAAGGAGAACAGGGCTCTTATGAAGTAAAAAGTTACTTTTTCTAAAGTAGTGGGATTGCCTGATTTTGGATGCCATTGAATCACAGAGCTTGGCAAAACCTAGGTAGAAGGTCTTGAGTTTGTTGCTTTGGCTGAAAGCTGCCAACAACTGCTCTCAAATCAATAAGTCCCAAGGAAGATATTATGACAGCCAGATATGTTTAAGAGCCCTTTGTATTTTTCTCCTGTTCCCTCCCAGTACTAATGACTAGAACTGATTTTTTGAGTTTGGAATCCCATATCACCTCTCTTTAAAGAATGGTGGACTAGAATGTTAAAATCTTCAAATATCAAGCCATGGTTGTTAAGAAACTTGACAAATTCCCCAATATCCACATGTATGCAAATCCCACAGGGAGGTACCAATGAATATAATAATTTGGAATGTAAATGTGTTCACCCACAAAAATATTTTCTTGCCTTTGAAAACATTTAATACTGTTATGTAGATAACTGCTCGAAACATGTTATTTCAAATGGAAATGTTTAAGTAAGTGGCTCTGTGATGAGAGATTCCATTAATTTATCTCAGGGTTAACTATGACTTAGAATCAAAACTTTTTCATTGGTTTTACTTGAATATGTATGAGTACCATGGCCCTTATTTATAAAGTTCTGGGAATGCCCCTGACTTTAATAGTATGGACACAAAAATAAGCTAATGTGAGTAAAAGAATGGGCCTAATGAAGCTTGGCTACCCACTCCAGTATTCTTGGGCTTTCCTGGTAGTTCACATGGTGAAAATCCACCTGCAATGTGGGAGTCCTAGGTTTGATTCCTGGGTGGAGAAGATCCTCTGCAGAAGGGAATGGCTACCCACTCCAGTATTCTGTCCTGGAGAATTCCATGGACTGTATTGTCCATGGGGTTGCAAAGAATCGGATATGACTGGGCAACTTTCACTTTTCATAATGGAGCTTTTAAGTAGTGGAGATATGTTTAAATCCTGATCTGTCTTAATCTGTGCTTTTAAAAGACATTGTTATATTCTTTTCTATAGACTATTGTCAGTTCAAAATTTCTGTGGATTATACTTTTTTGAGTATATACTGATATTACAGACACCTTTAAACAGTTTTGCTGACCTTACTTGCATTCATACTGTAGTCCATGATTATTAGTGCTACTTCCTGTAGCTATATTCCACTGTAGGTACTGAAATATTAACCCGAAGGATCTGTCCCATTTATTTGCTCATTCATTCACTTATTCACTCACTCATTTCATAAACATTTATTATGCTTACTGTGTGCTAAAATAAAAGACAATAATTTGAGATCCTTGGCCAAAGGACATCTCATTCTTGGAGGGGACAGACATAAAAACAAGAATTTGGGTGAGATAAGATGTTGTACATACTGAGATTGAAATCTATGCACTATAAGGGTATGGCTTAAATAGTGTTTGGACAGTTATAAAAGTGATTTAGGGAAGGTTTCATTCCAGGATGAAAGATGATCCTTGACTTTTGTCATGACATCAGGTCAAAAGACTCTTTTTCAGACTTCGGTCATGTTGAAATACAGCAGTCACAAGTAACAATGTTAAACCATATAAGCCGTATGTAGACTTTAAGATGATTGAGAACCACTAAGAACCTTGATGAGGGAAACAACCTCATCAGATCAGCAGTGTAGAAAAAGCAAGCTTTGTATAATGGGCCGACTCAATGGAGGTGGCCTAGCTGTGGTCAGGGAAGCAATTTAGGAAACTGCTGTAATCTGGGCAAGAATTGTAGCTAATCCCTGGTAGCTCAGCTGGTAAAGAATCTACTGGCAATGCAGGAGACCCCAGTTTGATTCCTGGGTTGGGAAGATCCACTGGAAAAGGGATAGGCTACCCACTTCAAAGTCTTCTGGGACTTCCCTTGTGGCTTAGCTGGTAAAGAATCAACCTGCAATGTGGGAGACCTCTGTTTGATCCCTGGGTTGGAAAGATCCCCTGGAGAAGGGAACAGCTCCCCACTCCAGTGTTCTGGCCTGGGGAATTCCACGGGCTGTGTGGTCCATGGGCTGTGTGGTCCATGGGCTGTATTGTCCATGGGCTGTATTGTCCATGGGCTGTATTGTCGCAAAGAGTCGGACATGACTGAGCTACTTTCACTTTCACTTCACAGTGGTGTCACTGAGGGAACTGAAAGAGTGTAATCCATTTAGAAAATTATTAAAAATTATTTAAAATATTTAAAATTAATTAAAAATTATTTTAAAAATGCTGTTTCAAGTATTTAATCACTCTCATCACAGAAGGCTCACAGCAGTTGGGGTAAAATCACCAATTTAATTTCTAACCAATGTTTCAATTTTGGATTCCCAATATACCTAATTTTCTACCACTTTGTCCTCTAGGATATGATGTGAATCTACTGAATGATTTACTATCACATGTTAAGTTGAAAAATGTTTTGACTTCAAGAACATCATTCTGTGGCCGTTACACCAAGGACCACTACCAACACTTTTACTTCTCTTTTTTCTTTCTTATCCATGTTATGTGTTTTTCACTCAGTAGACAGCCTGAATGTTTATTGAGTAAAATACTTAGGGAAAACTGCATGAATATCTATAACTAGAGAGAGCTCAAAAGCAAGAGAAGGAAAGACTGGGCATTTGGCATTTGAAAGGAAATAACTTATTTGTACACGTGCAGTTTACATTGTCTAACTTCTCTGTAACTATTTACTTCATTTATTTAACAAACAAGAATCATCACTATGACAACAATGACATTAAGGGGTGCATAGGTTCAGTCTGGGTGGAGGGGAGGCGGGAGTGCTAAGGCCAATTCTGGGAAATCCAGGTCTCATTATTTCACAGATCTTCATCCAGAAGTTACATGGATTGACTAAGAGTCATCTATCTTTTTCATTTTCCTTTTACCAGAAAGGTACAGATTATATTTGTAGGAATATGAAATCACAGGCAACTGAGAAGATCTCAATGAAACATCCCCCCTTACCACCGTTTTAAGGATTGCATTCTAATGAATGCAACTAAAACAGCAAGATGCAATCTCTTGCTGTGGTTAAACTCTGTCTTTGGAAATCTCAACACAAACTCTAAATATGTACTTGAGACAGGGTTAGGTTTTCCTCAGAACTCACGCTAACAAATGGCATTATAAACAAAGGCATGTGCTTTTTAGAATTTTTTTCTAATTAAAAAATTTAAAACTAGACGGTCTCACTTCTCTAGTGATTTTTGGCTTCTCAGAAACTTCTTTAACTCATTATTACCCTATCTATAGTTTTTAAAGACATTCTCAAAGAATATTCACTCAGTGTTCCTGAATTGTATTCAAAACTGCTGCCATGAAGCTAGGATTTAGTTACTAAGCTCCTATTGAAATAGCATAGAGTCCTGCTATATGTCTATTGTTCAAGGCCTTGACAATAGATAGAAGATAATACTACTGTAACTCTTGAGTACTTACTTTGGTATTTAAGATTAAGTATGGAAATAATGTATTAATAAGATAGCAAACAGTGCTATTCACTATTGACTGTTGTGTTTGTGAATCAGTTAGTGTATTAACTGGCAAATAACAAATTTGGAATGTCATACTAGTAAACTCTAAAGGTTAATGAAAATATCCAAGATTCATGAACATTTGCTATGTCCACTTTGACTCTCTTGTTAAGAAAACATTGTTTTTCTCTCTGAGTTAAAATAAAATGTGAACAAGATTACATAAACAGCTAAGGAAAGGGATACATAAATGGTCATAAATGATTACTTTCATTTTTTCTCTACATACTCATGATCCCGTCTTCTTAGAAAACCATTCAGTGATTTCTCCCTACATTCCCAGCACTGCCTGGTAGAACACAGAAAACCATCTGAGATGATAGAAGACAACAAACTAAGACTTAAATAGCACTTCCTTCAAAATGAAAAGCTCATAATAATCATAACCCTCACTATGATTAAAATTTGTTGTTATAAACAAAACTTAAATAGATTTGCCAAAAGTATCCAGCAAATAAATCTTCCTCTACCTACTCATATTCTTAGTTAGTATTTCCTGTACCATCCGCTGAAAATAATAATAATCATATTTATCTGAGTGCTCAACATGTCAGGTACTTTCTAAGAGCTCATTCAACTCATTTAATCCACAAACCAATCATATTTGAATCTTTATCCCCATTTTGTGGTTAGTACACTGATGTACCAAACAAGTTAAGTAATTTGCCGCTTACATGGCAAGCATGAAGCAGATATGGGATTCAAATCTAGGTGGCCTTACTACCAAGCCTAAGGGGTTAATCTCTTTTTCATACTGTATAGGGTCAGTTTATTGACAGTATTCAATATCTTAAAACACAGGTTATAGCTACCTGGTGGCAAGTATTTGCATTATAAATCAGAAGATTACATATATCTTCAATCATGAGATTCATAAAATATATTTCAAATATTTTAATTTTTTAACTTTTGATTTTTATGTTTGATATCACACATGCAATTAGATAACCAGAGCAATTCTAGTTACATTTTACATTGTTTGTTAAGGTTACTTATAGATATAGATACATCTAGACATAAAAAAATACCATGGTACATCTCTTTATTAGAGTGGGTAAACCCATGCAAACATTAAAACTCAGTTAGCCAATATGTCAGTCCGTAGCCAAGTGTGGCTATTCAAGTAAATTAAAATTAAACAAAAGTAAAATTCAGTTTCTCACCTACATTGCCACACTTCTATTACTCTATGGCTATTTATGTTACTATATGGAACCACACAGATGTAGAACATTTCCATCATCATAGAAAGTTCTCCTGGATAGCATACAAGTCTGTATCTTTAGAGAACCATTTCCTAAACATGTTTTAAATGATAGTGTGATAACATACTGGATTTCTAGTTCAAAATGATAGATTGAGCACATATGTACCCTTTTATCAAATTTAAGACCTTACTGAAATTAAAGTACAGAAATCCAAGAATGCATAACACTTATGACAGCAAAGGAAAGGAAGGCACAAGCAGCAGAGAAACTTCAAGACATTTATGAAAGAAACAAAAGGTAAAGGGAGTATATTGACACCAGGAAAATGAAAAGAAAACTGCTCCTGTAGAGAGTCTTTGTGAGAACCCTGAAGGCAGGAGCAAGTCGTATCATAGGGTGCCTGAGGGTTCCTAGGGTCTAGAGTGCAAGTGTGACAGAGATGAGGGATGAAAAGTGGGAGCTGAAAGCCAGAAGAATCACTGGAGTTCTGTTTGTGACACTCCCCCACTAGCCCAGGAGAGACTCTGCTGAAGATGGGTAAGGTTTGCTGGGGTTCCGGGGTGTCCAGGGGACTGGTCTCTGCCTCCTGCTGCTGCCTTGGAGGGGTGCAGGGTGGTGAGGAGCTGGGAGCCACGGGGTCTCCCAAGGGTCTGTGCTCCAGCCCAGGGGAGACTCCACCTTTAGCATCACAAGGCATTTCAGAAATTCCAAAACATAAAAGACCATGGTACATCTGCAGAAAAGCTGATGGCAGAGGAAAGAGATAAAGTAAAAAAAGAACTTTAAAGACTCCAAAGGATAGGTTCAGAGGGATTGAAAATATGTTTAAATAAGAAGAATCTGCTGTGAAAAGAAAATTGGAACATTAAAAACAGTTCGCAAATATTAAAAAAAAATGATTTTTGGAATTAAAAATAAAATTACTGGTTTACTGAAGAAGAGGGTCAAGGATATTTCCCAAAATGTAAAACAAAGTGACAAATAGAAATGATTAAATGATTTTAATCATTAAATATGATTAAATGGAGAGGCTTGAAGACTGTTTAAAATGTCCAATATCCAAATGATAAGGGCTTCAGGAAAATTAGAGATACCAAGGGAACATTTCATGTGAAGATGGGGGCAATAAAGGACAGAAATGGTATGGACCTAAGAAAGCAGAAGATATTAAGAAGAGGTGGCAAGAATACACAGAATTGTACAAAAAAAGATCTCCATGACCCAGATAACCATGATGGTGTGATCACTTACCTAGAGCCAGACATCCTGGAGTCTGAAGTCAAGTGGGCCTTAGGAAGAATCACTACAAACAAAGTTAGTGGAGGTGATGAAATTCCAGTTGAGTTATTTCAAATCCTAGAAGATGATGCTGTGAAAGTGCTGTACTCAACCTGCCAGCAAATTTGGAAAACTCAGGAGTGGCCACAGGACTAGAAAAGTCAGTTTTCATTCCAATCCCAAAGAAAGGCAATGCCAAAGAATGCTCAAACTACCACACAATTGCACTCATCTCACACGCTAACAAAGTGATGCTCAAAATTCTCCAAGCCAGTCTTCAACAGTATTTGAACTGAGAACTTTCAGATGTTCAAGCTGGATTTAGAAAAGACAGAGGGATCAGAGATCAAATTGCCAACGTCCACTGGATCATCAAAAAAGCAAGAGCATTCCAGAAAAACATCTATTTCTGCTTTATTGACTATGTCAAAGCCTTTGACTGTGTAGATCACAACAAACTGGAAAATTCTTCAAGAGATGGGAATACCAGACCACCTTACCTGCCTCCTGAAAAATCTGTATGCAGGTCAAGAAGCAACAGTTAGGATCAGACTTGGAAGAATGGACTGGTTCCAAATTGGGAAAAGAGTACATCAAGGTTGTATATTGTCACTCTGCTTATTTAACTTCTATGCACAGCACATCATGCAAAATGCCAGGATGGATGAAGCACAAGCTGGGAAAAATATCAATAACCTCAGATATGCAGATGACACCACCCTTATTGCAGAAACTGAAGAGGAACTGAAGAGCCTCTTGATGAAATGAAAGAGGAAAGTGAAAAAGCTGGCTTAAAACTCAACATTCAAAAACTAAGACCATGGCTTCTGGTCCCATCACTTCATGACAAATAGATGGGGAAACATTGAAACAGTGAGAGACTTTATTTTCTTGGACTCCAAAATCACTGCAAATGGTGACTGTGGCTGTGAATTTAAGGCACTTGCTCCTTGGAAGAAAAGCTATGACCAACCTAGACAGTGTATTAAAAATCAGAGACATTACTTAATACACAGAGACATTACTTTGCTGACAAAGTCCATCTAGTCAGAGCTATGGTTTTTCCGGTAGTCACGTATGGAGGTGAGAGTTGGACCATAAAGAAAGCTGAGCACCGAAGAACTGATGCTTTAGAGCTGTGGTGCTCGAGAAGACTCTTGAGAGACCTTTGGACAGCAAGGAGATCAAACCAGTCAATCCCAAAGGAAATCAATCCTGAATATTCATTAGAGGAAGTGATGCTGAAACTGAAGCTCTAATACTTTGGCCACCTGATGTGAGGAACTGACTCATTGGAAAAGACCCTGATACTGGAAAAGATAAAGGAAGGAAGAAAAGGGGATAACAGTGGATGAGATGGCTGGATGGCATCACCGACTTGATGGACATGAGTTTGAGCAAGTTCTGGGAGTTGGTGATGGACAGGGAGGCCTGACATGCTGCAGTCCATGGGGTCACAAAGAATTGGACATGACTGAGCAACTCAATGGAACTGAACTGAAGGGCATCACACACACACACTATATATTTCTCATATAGCACCCGCGTCTCTTTACATCTCCAGCATTGGCAGGAGGGTTCTTTATCACTATCATCATCTGTGAAGCCTAACATATATATAGTTTAGTATATATAGTATATGGACTTCTCATGTGGTGCTAGTGGTAAATAACCAGCCTGCCAATGCATGTTAGATGAAATAGATGCGGGTTCGATCCCTGGGTCGGAACCATCCCCTGGAGAAGGGCGTGGCAACCCACTCCAGTATCTTGCCTGGAGAATCCAATGGACAGAGGAACCTGACAGGCCACAGTTCATAAGGTCACAGAGTCAGACACAACTGAAGCAACTTAGCATGCACACTATATAGTATATATTCCTTATATATACTATTCTCTGCTAGTAATAATAATATCATGATGACACAATGTCTTAGTCGGCTCAAGTTGCCATAACAAAATGTAATAGCCTGAGAAAGGGAGTGTTTTAAAGCAGAAATTTATTTTCTCATTCTTCTGGAGGCTGGAAGTCTGAGATAAAGTAGCCAGCCTGGTTGGTTTTTGTGAAGGCTTTTCCCTTGAGTTGCAGAGGTCACCTTGACGCTGTGTGCCCACATGACCTCTCCCTTGTGTGCGTGGAGAGGGAGAGGAACAAGCTCTCTGGTGTAATCTTGTAAGGGCACTAATACCATGATGAGGGCCTTACCCTCATGACCTTTATCACTAGCACTACCTGGGACCTCATTTAACCCTTATTACTTCTCAAAGTATTCATTTCCAAATTTGATCACATTGAGGGTTAAAACTTCAACCTATGAATTTTTAAGGATATAAACAATGTCTATGCCACATGGGTTTAACATTTTCATATGCCTATAATTTTAGAAGAAAAATATTTCTAGCTTTATTTTGAAAAGTGGGAATATTTAAAAATTCCATGAAACACAGTTTGGAAAATGGTGGTTTAAAGAATAAAATTTTCAAATAATTCAAATTACAAATTCTCCTATGAATCTCTTTTTTATTATTCTTAGTCAGGTATGCCCTTGATCTCCATTGCTGAATTTATAAATATATGCAATGTCCTGTATCTATCTGCTTAAGTTTCCACAATCTGATTTCACTACAACCTTGGGCTACTTTTGAGTGTTAAACTTGGGAAGCAGTGTTATTTTCATGATTCTGTTAGCAAATAGTTTTTATTGGGAGAATGCTGAAAATAATAGTTTAAAGATGTAAAATATTTTTAAAAGATTTGAAATTGATTTCGGAGTATGTTAGTCAAATTTAAAACAGCATTTTCAAAAATCAATATATTTTTAAGACTGGTTTAAGATGTAGCATATCATTTGAATGTTATATTTTTATATGCTTCAATGGACAAAATACATTTAATTATAGAACACTATTACTTAAAATAATTACTGAAGTTAAAGCTTTGTATTAAAGAATATTTTTGAAATAGACTTGTTTATCACCTGTTACACTAAACTGCTTGCTACTGTTATGTTCGTTTATGTTATCCAAATTTTGGGGGAGTAATTATGTTGAATGATAAATAATTTAATCTTGTTAATAATAAAAATAAACTGAGCACGGGTATTTCCTTATGAGGATAAATACATTTTAACTGCATGTCAGTTTACCATCTATTGATAGTTTTATTTCATCATTAAGCTGTTTCAAATGTTAACCTTTTTTGGCCAAAGAAATCATCAATATAATTCTAGATTTAACCCTTGGGTGTATGTCTGTGCTAAAGTTTCTGAGCAAGATACATATGTATCAGGCCAGCCCCTCTTTGATGGGGATGCTTTGGCCTCAAAATTCAAGCCTTTTATTAAGTTGCCTTTTCCACACCGTGGTTGTATTACTCTTTCTAGGTGATGATGCCAAGGCAGCAGTTAAACATGGTTTGGACGGGATCTTGGTGTCAAATCATGGGGCTCGACAGCTTGACGGGGTGCCAGCCACTGTGAGTTTTGGCAAATGCCTCCATTGGAATTCCCATTTGTATTTCAGTTTTGACCATCTCTGTGACTACCTCTCTTTGTATATATATTTTTGTATGAATACTCAAGATAGAATATGTAGGAATATATGTAAGATCTCAGATTTTAAGTTTAGTGGTTCAATCCCCGAGTCTGGAAGATCCCCTGAACTAGGAAATGGCAACCCACTCCAGTATTCTTCCTTGGAAAATCCCATGGACAAAGGAGGCTGGTGGGCTTCAGTCCAAGGGGTCGCAAAGAGTTGAACATGACTTAGCGACTCAGCATGTACATGAGCACATGGGCATCTACCTAAATTAGATTATTATTCTATTTGTTTGTAAACTTATAAAAGTCGTCTGTGTTAAGTAAGTAGCCATTTGTAGGCAGTGATTAGTCCTATATTTATAGATATACTGAGAGGAATATTGTAAATTTGAGTAGGAAAGAAGATTATGCCATGAGTGTCTTGGAGGTGGAGGTTGAAAAGCTGAAGAGTGAGGGCAGGTGGGGAAAGGAGGCAGAAATCCTGTGGCCTGGGAGAGGTTTCCTGCAAACAAACCTCTCTGTTGGAGCTTGAACTACCTTGGCTGCACATTGGAATCTCTTGGGAGCTTTAAAGAATCCTAATTCCCAGTCTGCACCCTGAATCCATCCATCAGAATCTTGTGGGACCAGGAAAACTGAAGCACTAGTATTTTTACAGCTACTGAGTAGATCCAATGTGAATTTATATGTACTATATACCCTGTGCCAGACAAATCAGAGTCAGAATCCAGATATAAAAGTAAACTAACTGGCTGCAATGGTGTGGGATAGAGTTAAAACAGTTAAAGTGAGCAATCGGCTCCCAACGCCAGGAGCGAAGGGCCCAGCCATGGATTGACTTTAAGATAAAGGATTGGGGAGCCCAGAAATGGATCAAAAGTCATGGAGATAGACATATATCCAGGGGTGTACTTCATGGATCCCTGATCTAGAGTGAAGGCCAGAAGCTGTAGGTGGGGTGGCGTGGGGATCCCTTATATGCTGTCCGCTGTGAGAATGTGTCCGGGATTTCTTCAGATGAGGCAGTGGGATTGCAGCTGTCTTTCACCTCTGCTTTGTTCCCATATGGACCCCTGCTTTCACTAGTGTGAGTGTAAAAGTGGAATGGGAAAGACTGAGATATTCTTGGGGAATACCAAGGAATCTCTTTTGTTTGCAGTATCTGGTGGGTGTTGGGAGCCTGAGAAATATGCCTGCTTGGACAGGTCAGGGAGGGGGTCTTTGAATATTAAATATTATGAGTCATTAGATATGCAATAGAAAAGCCTTGATTTAGCAGCAACAAGTACCACAAATTGGACTGTGGCATGACAGGGAGCAGGAAGACCAATGAGGTGGCCTGGATAATTATGAGAGCCAAGGAAAGAGAGAAGGGTCTGACCTGCTATGGGGCTGAGGGATAACCCCTCCAAATCTCAGCTTTTTCATCTTTTAAAGTTAAAAAAATTAATTAGATTGTTTCTTTGGCGCCTTTAAACTTTAGTATTCCATAATTTCACTTATCATAGGCAAAGTAAGCTAACATCATGTAACAAAACTTAAATAAATATGTATCTATGAAATAATGTGGATAGACTCTTTAGTTCATCATTTCCGAGCTGGATCATCATATCCATTCCCCCTTTTGTCAGAACCATTTAGTCATAGTTATTAGTTGGGGCAAACATTTGAATTCATTCAAATAATTTAGTCAAGTAGTGGATTACTGTTTCATTAAGATAGCATGTTGATTTAGCTAAATCCATGGATGTTGTGCAGGTCTTAGGGCAGATTGAATGAGGCCAGGGGTTCCTGGGCACATGCATTTGCACTCAAGAGTTTTTCTTGAAGCACTAATGGGCTAATGGTAGGAAGAAATCAAGTCTTTGCACAGAATCAGTAATTAAAATCATAAAACTGGAAGTTGTCAGCTCTTTCCAATTCAGCATTACTTATAAAGACCCATCTTTTTAGGTGATATTAAACATTGCCTGTAGTGGAGAGTGAAGAGCTCCTCTGGGCGGGCAGGAGAAGTTGGTCTCAGTTCAAGGCTTTTCCGCTGATTTATGCCTCTCTTGTGTATGAAGACGTGGACTTAGTGGGCAGGCCAAATTAAGTTTGTTTTCTAAAAATAAAATCTAAATCTACTGAAATCAAATCTAACTAGATTTTAAGGGAAACATATCTGAATGGTGTGGTTTATTTCCTTCTGGCTGAGGGGATATGGAAACTTATCTAAAAGGGCTTTTTGAGTTGTGGTCTCAGAAACTGTTTTAAGATAAACAATGACCCTCCCCTTTGCATGATGTGTGCCTGAGAGGAGATACTTGCTTGAATTTGCCTCCTACTTTAGAGAAAATTTAAGGTGCATGATGATGAGAGAAATGTGAAGCAGGATTAAGTTTATAGTGAAGGTGTTTTTCTCTCAATGTGTTGGTTTTCAGGCATTTGGCAAAAGACTTGGAGGAGGCTGTGATATAGAACTTCTCAGTAGGTACACAGAAGGACTTACTCTCTTGCACATTCTGTGACATCATAACTCAGAGCCAAAGAGGCAGTGTGATTTTACTGCAAGAGCATTGAAATGAACCCAGAGTCTTGGGTTCAAGCCTTTTCTTGCCTCTAGAAGGGTGAGAGCTGGGTGAGCAAGTTGCTCAGACTTTTCAGCCTGAGTCTCTACATAATGTTGTGTTGGTCGCAAAAATTAAATGTCTGGACTGTATGATTTCTGCATTTCTATAAATCACAGAGTTTTCTTGTATGGAGAAATACTTATCATTAAGAGTCCCAGATCAGGAGTTTGACTGCAGTCCATAGTAATACAGTGCTATTGAGAACCATGGCCTGTTCCAGCAGAGTTTAAAAATAAGTTAACATTATTTGCAAAGCAGAAGTAGAGACAGAGACATAGAGAACAAACATACTGATACCAAGGTGGGAGGGAGGGTGGGATATACTGGGTGTTTGGGATTGACATATATACCCTGCTGCTGCTGCTGCTAAGTCACTTCAGTCGTGTCCGACTCTGTGCGACTCCATAGACGGCAGCCCACCAGGCTCCCCCGTCCCTGGGATTCTCCAGGCAAGAACACTGGAGTGGGTTGCCATTTCCTTTTCCAATGCATGAAAGTGAAAAGTGAAAGTGAAGTTGCTCAGTTGTGTCTGACTCTTTGCGACTCCATGGACCGAAGTCTACCAGGCTCCTCCATCCATGGGATTTTCCAGGCAAGAGTACTGGAATGGGGTGCCATTGCCTCCTCCACATATATACACAACTATATATAAAACAGATAACTAATTAGAACTGACTGTATAGCACAGGGAACTCTACTCAATGCTTGTGGTCACCTAAATGGGAAGGAAATCCAAAAAAGAGGGGGTTTATGTAAACACATAGCTGATTCACTTTGCTGTATAGCAGGAGCTAACACAACATTGTAAAACAACTATACTCCAATAAAAGAAAAGAATAACGTATTTCTTTCTAAGAATTTTGATAATTCAGTAGTGCATGCTTTTATAAGTAATTTAACATCTGCCTTAAAAAAAATGAGTTCACATTAAGATCCTTACTCTGAAGGTAATAATGTGGCAAAGACTAGTCCTGAGGTAATTAGGGAATGATATGGCAGAATTAGTATATTTCCAAAATCCACAATACTAGATCATCTCAAACTGGGGTCTAAAGACAGATTATATGGAGTCTTTGAACCCTAGGAGCTTTTTTTTTTGACTTTTTTATGGAAAAAAAAATTTTTTTATGCTAACTGGATCCAAAGTAGTGTTTGGTCACTCAGTCATGTCTGACTCTTTGTGACCCCATGGACTGTAGCCCACAAAGGCTCCTCTGTCCATGGGGATTCTCCAGGCAAGAATACTGGAGTGGGTTGCCATGCCATCCTCCAGGGAATCTTCCTAACCCAGGGATCAAACCCAGGTCTCCCACATGCAGGTGGATTCTTTACCAACTGAGCCACCAGGGAAGAATGTAAACTTAAAAATATGATATTCTTTTCATATTTTCAAGTGAAAAATTTCAATTGTAAAACATTTTCATAAAATAAACTTTGGGTTATTAAATCAGTGTTTCTAAAATTGAGTCCTTGGGTATATTCTATGACATCAGAAATTTCATTTTTCCTTCTGAAAAAGATTCATTATATTCTTCCTTTGAGGACCATTTGATTTATCAGTTAGCTTTTGCTGTATAGCAAACCATTCTGAAATCTACTGGCTAAAATTCAATAGCCATTGATTCATGTCATAACTTTGTGAATTGTCCATTTGACCTGAGATCCACAGAGAGGTTTTGTGTTCCTGGCTGGGCTCACTCATACATGTCTGTGGTCAGCTGCTGGGTCTACTAGGGCAGGCTGGTATAGGATGACCTCAGCAGGGATGGGCTCTGCATTGTCTCTCATATCTAGAACGTTAGGTGGGCTGGGTCTCACAAGACACTGGGTTTCCCAGGGAACAAGTGGAAATATCTAAGCCTCTTGAGCTTTATGCTTAGAACAGGCATATTGTCACTTATTTCTTTTTCTGTTGGTGGAAGCTAAGTCACACGGCCACTTCAGATTCAAGGTGTGAGGAAATAGACTTTTCTGACTTCATTTATTCCTCATGATGGGAGGAGTAGAAATGTTGCACTGCAAGGAAATGAAGATAAGGTGGCAGATGGCTGCAGCCATTTCTGCAATCGCAAACTGTCAGCCAGACCTATATGGAGCAGGGGTTTTCTAAACGTACTTAGTAGAACTCACACTATTTATTAGAACTCACACCACCACCTCCAGCCAGGGCTGCCTGAAGCATGGTGGGTAGACAGTCAGAGGAGGACTTGTGGGCAGTGGCTTGGAATCTGTCTTCTGCAATGTTAACTAAAGCATCTCTGGCTTTATCCGTTTGTTTGTGCTCAACTGCTCTGGTTTGGAACCTTTAAAGTGTTTTATGCCTAAAATGTCAGAAATCATGAGTGTAGGACTGGATGCTTTAAGAAGGTAGAAAGATGGAAGTACCTTGTGAGTGGAAGTTTTGTGGACAGGGAGGACCTTGAGCGGGAACAGGAACTGCTGCTGCTGCTAAGTCACTACAGTTGTGTCCGACTCTCTGCGACCCCATAGATGGCAGCCCACCAAGCTCCCCTGTCTCTGGGATTCTCCAGGCAAGAACACTGGAGTGGGTTGCCATTTCCTTCTCCAATGCATGAAAGTGAAAAGTGAAAGTGAAGTTGCTCAGTCGTGTCCGACTCTTAGCAACCCTATGGACTGCGGCCTACCAGGCTCCTCCGTTCATGGGATTTTCCAGGCAAGAATACTGGAGTGGGGTGCCATTAGGGGGGCTTTTCCAGAATCAGGTCCCTGTGGGATTCTTTTTGGATTCTGTAAACTGCCTGGCATGATGCCTGGAATCTGCCAAGTCATCAATAAAATATTTGATAAATCAGTGAATGGATGGATGAGTGAACAGTAGTACATTGGAATCTTACCATATTTTCCTGTAGATTAACTCTGCTGGAGCTAAGCCTGCAATTAATTGTCTAAGGAACCACTAAGAAAAGAAAAGCTGAAATGAATGGTCTTTTAGATGTGTAGCAAGCTGAAAAGAAACAGAAAAGTCGTAAAATAGTGGACTTGTTCATTATATTTACTTATTTTATCTGCTCTGGTCAGAATTATTCTGCATAATATATACCCAGTAAAACTGCAGCTCCAGGAAGAAGAAAGGGGGGATGAGGCTCTGTGATGGATAGAACTTCCTTGTCCATGGACAGGAAAACACGAATCTAGGCTTCATTTTATAATCCAGGATTCACACTTTAAGTATCCTTATTAGTTTATTTTTTAGGCCAGATTGGGCATTGGAAATATCCTAAAAGACTTGATTTGCGTGACTTTGAAAACGTGTATTGAACTGAAACTAGCTAATATTTTTCTTTGGTTTTGGTTTCAAATGGGGAAATATACTTAATTATAGCTTGCATCATCACTTGGAAATTGTAGCATTTATATGTTGATGTAACTTGCCTGAGTCTAAAAGGAGGACTATGTATAGTTAAAGGGACATATGTAAATGGATCCAAAGCATGTTTGGCCAGGCAGAAAAGCCGAAAGGAAAAGAGGAAAATCACATTACTTGCCAAACATTTAGGGGGCTGTGCTCCAACTGTTGCCTTCACTTCCTCCAAATCTGTAGTTGGGTTTGGTCTTCAGTCTTCTACATAAAACTCTTTTTACATTGAGCCTCTCAAATTTGGGGGGAGAAGCAGGAAAGTTTTTGAGTGATTTCAGCACAATTACTTCTAGAAAAACTGCACTTGAATGTATGGATTTAATTTTATATTTAAGTACTTGGGGATAAGTGTGGATAATTTCTGCGGATTTTTACCTACTATGGTCACTATAGTAAGTCACTATGAGAATTGTTTCCACCCTCAGATGCAAAGATTTACACCCAAGTAGCCAATTGTGTCAGTTACTATCTATAACTAACTATATTGGCTATTAACCAACTTTAAGAGCTATTACCACATGATGCTAAAAAACAAAAGATTCCAAACTCAAATTTAAATCATTATTCCCATGAAACTTTTTGTCAACTAGGGGTCTGCTGACCTAGATTTGGTACTGGCTGGGTGGCTGTTCTCCAAGTTTCAGGTCCAGCTGGGCTTGGATGGGACAACTCTCCTTCTTCTCCGGGGGTCTCAGCTCTATGGAGGGGAGGGGGAGTTTTCTCACACGGCCAATGGCACAGCTGCAAGAGACAGTTGAAATATATGAGGTCTTTCAAGGTCCATGCCCAGAAATGGCACTCTTCCACCTCTGTTCACATGTCACTGGGCAAAGTAGGTTGCAAGGCCAAGGCCACTGTCAAGGAGTGATAAGTGCACTGCTTTTTTTTTTTTTTAACTACGAAACACTGCCAAGTGACCTTGGAAAAAGAGTGGGTTCAGAGTGGTGTGAAGAATTACGAACAATAATACAGTCTAGCAGATGGACCTCAATGAAGCTTTTATATTCTCTAGAGCTGATATAATAAGCCCATTATCAACTGCTAATCAAGATGAGGATCTTCAAAGTGCATGTGGTCATTTTCCTTAAAAGCAAGGAAAAATATTTTCAGGGAGAATTCTCTAATGTATAACTGGATGTTTGCTATATTGTTATACATAATTGTATATTATATATATTCTCATATTTTGGGTGGGAAAATCAGAGACTAAGTTTTTTTGTGACTGATAGTGTTTGCATTTTTATATACCATTGCTTCTACCACAATCTGAGTATGAATTTTAACAATTGATTTTCAATGAGTAAATTAATGTTCAGAATAATTTATATGAGGAAGATACTTCATTTATATTTATGTATTTAATATAGAGTAGCTCTGTGCCTTTAAAGCTGATTATGTATTTTTAATTGTGTATGTATATATACACACAATTAAAAAAACATATATATATATACATATATATATGTATACAAATATATATATATATGTATATATTTGGATCATGATATTTGAATCCGAATATGAGGAATAAGGGCTTCCCAGGTGATATTAGTGCCACCTACCTACCACTACATCTTCTGCCTACCATTGCAGAAGACTTAAGAGACAAGGGGTTGATCTCTGGATTGGGAAGATCCCCTGGAGGAGGGCTCCAGTATTCTTGCCTGGAGAATCCTAGGGACAGAGGAGGCTAGCAGGCTATAGTCCATAGGATTGCAGAGTTGGACAGGACTGAAGCAACTTATCATGCATGCACACACATCAGCATGTACACAGCATGTACATGTATCAGCATGTACACAAAATAATCTTGGACTTTGACAGAAAAATAAGCTACTCAGTTCCAAATTTAGCTGGTCTTTGGTTGCTAGCATTTGCACTTCTTTTATTTTAGGAGAGACTGATTTTACTGTTGATTCTAAGCTTAGCCTTTCCTACTTTCAGTGCTAATTGGATGGTTGGTGGCCTGTGGAAGTTGAGTTGGGGAACAATTCAACATGCATAGTATCACTTTACTGACCTCTTCTCTCCACAGATTGATGTTCTGCCAGAAATAGTGGAGGCTGTGGAAGGAAAGGTGGAGGTCTTCCTGGATGGCGGTGTGCGGAAGGGAACTGATGTTCTGAAAGCTCTGGCCCTGGGAGCCAAGGCTGTGTTTGTGGGGAGACCGATCATTTGGGGCTTGGCTTCCCAGGTAACTGGAGAACAAAGCAATAAATATATAAAACAGAGTGACTCAACTGTGAAATAAATTCATGAAACCAGTCATACAGACTTACTCAAAAGATCTGTGTCTTCTTGCTTAGGGAGAGAAAGGTGTTCAGGATGTCCTTGAGATACTGAAGGAGGAATTCTGGTTGGCCATGGCTCTGAGTGGTAAGACTTGGTGTTATCATTTACCACTTCATTTCTTCTGGGTGTCTTTAGGCCAGGCTCCTTGGTGGAACTAAGTGAATTTGAGGGGGAGGAGGATGGAACCATTTGGAGTGTAATGAAATTTAAAGTTGGCTATAGTGTGCAGAGAGCTCTCGAAGGGAGGAACTCCACAGTATGTCTGCCTGTAGCAGTCACTTAGCTTCTGCTTGGACAGTCTTTTCAGGGATGCTTTGACAAGTCTTATTAGTACCTTAAGGGTAATGCTACATCATATTCTTTCTCCTCTCTTAACACATGAACAATAAATCTAATGGGCTAGCCACCAGCTCCACCTAGATGTCTATGTGGCATCTCAAAATCTACCTGTCCAAAACTAAGCTGCTCAATTTCTACATTAACTCTGCTCTACCTACAGATTTTTCAGTCTCAGTTCATGTTAATACCTTTGTCTCACTTGCTCAGATCTTAAGTCTTAAGTCACTCTTGACTCCTTTTCTCTCTCATAGCCTCACATCCATCCACAGAGGTGCTTTCTGTAAAAAAAGCCTGGTTGGAACCTGCATCGTCTCCCTTCTTCTTGGATATTGTAATGGTTTCCTGGTGTATCCTTCCTGTCGCTGTCTCTTTCCTTGGGTATTTTGAGTCAGCCTGTCTATCCTGTCTTCCTTCTCTGTTCCAGTTTCTTCTGATCATAGCATCAGAACTATCCTTTTAGACATTAACTTAGATCATATCACTCTTCTATCAGCACATTTCAATTGCTCCCAATTTATTCAGAATAAATAGACCAAAGTCCTCATGATGGTCTATGAGGGTCTATGTGGTTTGATCTCTGTCACCTCTCTGACTTCAGCTCCTCCCACTGTTACTCAGGCCATATTTGAGTGACAAATATGTCCACCCAGGCCTTATTTGCCTTCTTGATGATCCCTGATGACAACAGGCATGTTTCAGCCTAAAGGCTTTGGCCTTGTTCTTCCTGCTGGCTGGATGCTCTTTCCCCAAAAATCTATGTGGCAAACTCCCCTGTGTCCTTCAAGGCACACTTTTCTATCTTACTGTTTCATAGGATCCCATGTTGATCACCATATTTAAAACTAGCAATTTGTCTTCCGCTCACCCAACTTCCAATTTTTTCCTCTGTTATTGTTTCATTTTTTTTCCATAGCAGCTAACGTCTTCTAATTTCATTTTTTTCCTTGGCACCTAACACCTTCTGTAGATTATCTATCACATTATTTTTCTTAAATGACACACATTGTGCATTGTCTGTTTCCTCTCTGGAATGTTAAGAACCACGAGGCAGGGATCTTTGTTGTCTTCACTGCAGTATCTCTAGTGTCTGGATTAGAGCATAGCATGTAAATAATAAATATTTGCTGAATGAATGAACAAATAAATAATCATTATTCCTAGTGACTGTTTTGAATTTGACTCAGAATGGACCTCTAGATGCATTGAATCATCTTGAGTCAATCATCCCCTCCCCTCCTTTTGAAGGTAGCAAGGGCTTCCTTTTCTGTGATCTGTATCACCCAGACCATCCCCACAGATAGAATTCCAGAGCTCAGTGGTCTATGCACTTCTGAGCTGAGGCAGGGTAGACACAGCATCCGTGAGAAGGATGCCATTCTTTGAATCCTCACTCTACCTTTTAATTTGCTACAGACATATCCTAAAAGAGAACTTTTAGCCACTGACTCTGTATTAAATGTGGCAGAAAAGAATATACTCTTTGTGTTAATAAAAATATGTGCCAGTCATTTTGTGTTAAGGACTGTTTAGGTAATAAAAATGGTCTCATGCCACATAAGATTTGGCAAGCTTACCTTGAATCATAAACCTTACATTTGTCAAGTTTTACATTCCTTGGGAAAACGATTACCTGCCTGATTATTATTGCATTCATTTCATATTAAATGTATGCATTATTTTTTCAGGGTGCCAGAATGTGAAAGTCATCGACAAGACATTGGTGAGGAAAAATCCTTTGGCTGTTTCCAAGATCTGACAGTGCACAATATTTTCCCATCTGTATTTTTTTTTTTTTTGGCATGTGTTACTTGACAAAGAGACACTGTGCAGAGAGTGACCACAGCCTGTAATTCCCCACTTCGATACAAAGGGTGTCATTCTTCTCCAGCAAAATAGCAATCCCTTGCTATTTTAAGTTCATTGCTTTTGACTTTTCAATGAGTGTCCTAGGAACCTTTTAGAAAGAAATGGACTTGCATCCTGGAAATATATTAACTGTTAAAAAGAAAACATTGAAAATGGTTTTAGACAACGTCATCCCCTGGCAGCCTCACGTGCTACAAACAAAAGATATTCCTGGGTAAAATTGGAGGTAGCTAGTGCCGAGGTCAAAAGATAATGATCTCCCTGTTTATAAACCTTCACTATATTTGGATATCCCTAAAACTGTGTTCTTAAAGTCTAAGGGCAACTTTAGAAGGCTGGATGTGCCCGGGGAAACAGGAGATTTGGATTCACAACACTGAGGAGATAGCACTTAACTATCTTAACTGTTTTGTGTTTCCAGTTAGTGAATTGGGATAAAAGTGATTTTCTAGATACTTTTTAACACTCTGGGCTATGTGACTCCTTTCAATGTAGATTTTCATTCACATCTTCAGTATCTGAATATATCTGAGTATTTTATGATATAGACTGCTTCTTAATCAGAGAGAAATAAAGCATTTTCTGAAAAGAAGCTATCTGGCCCATGTGTAACAGTATGGAATTCAACTGTTTTAATCTCACAACCCAAACACCTCTCTGTTCCTCCTGTGCATACTCGTTCACTGTCTTACACCTCATCCTCCTTCATTAGTTTGCTTCTTCCCCACTCACAGTCACATGTAAGGCCAGCTTCATGATTTATGAAGGCCATGCCAAGTGAAGATGTGGGCCCCCTGTTCAGAAAAGCAGGACAAAGGCTTTCTTCCATGATTTTTCTCTGAACCTGTCATGGAATCTTTTCTTTCTATTTAATGTCATGTTTCCTTGGGCAGGGGAATCCTCATGGGTGCCTGAACACTGCCCTATGATCTATCCTGACTCCTCTGTGCCCAGGGCCGTGAAGGGGGCTGACGGTAATGCTTTCATTGGGGCTGGATGAGCCAGCAGCCAAGGACTCACTCACTCAAGGGACTTGGGGAGGTAGCAGGGGGTGGATGGGTTGGAGGAGGGACAGTGTATCATTCTAGGCTCCCAGGCTGCAGCACATATTCCATGATCCCCTGATCCTTTACACAAACTCAAAGATAAGATTATTAAGAATTTTAAGTCAGTAAGAACATTAAACTCAAACATGAGGCCCCTTTGGAGCATGGAGTCCTGTGTGACTGCACTGGCTGCCTGTCCATGAAGCTCTGGTCATATGAGCTTCACATTTATTCCCTAGCCAGATTTTTGACAGATTGTAGGTAAAGTTGATAACCAAAGAGAGTTTGAAATTTCTTTTCACCATCTCCCTGGTTATTCATTTACTGTGAAGTATATTTACTGTGAAGAACAACTGAGAGAGAATCACTACCTTAATATATGATGGTGATGCTATATTTTGTTGTTTTATTATAATGTTTTATTATTCTCAGATCTCTTTGTCTCTTTCTTTCTCCCTCTCTCTCTGTCATTCTGTCTTTCTCTCTTCTTCCTTCCTACTCTCTTTCCCTTTAAATGCTAGAGTATTCGTAAATACTCTGAGGGACACAAACATAGGCCTTTCTTTTTGAAATTATATCTGGGTCTGATAAAAAAGAATCATTTAGGGACTTCCTTGGTGGCTCAGTGGTTACGACTCTGTGCTTCCACTGCAGGAGGCCCAGGTTAAACTCCGGTCAGGGAGCTAAGATTCCCCCATGCCACATGATGCAGCCAAATAAATAAATAATACAAGGTAAAAATGAGTCATGTAATGTGATGAAAATTATGCCTTAAATTATTCTCCAGATACCAATAAAAAATTTGACTGTCACATCACGTAACTGTTTTGTGTTTCCAGTTAGTGTTAATAAACTGATAGATCTATAATAAGCACCTCTTTGATCCCACAAACTGATTTGAAAGTGTCTTTGCTGTTGGCAAAGAATGTCCACTTTGGCTTCATCATGGTTTGTTGTTGTTATTTAGTTGCCAAGTCGTGTCTGACTCTTTGCGACCATGCGGACTGTAGCCCACAAAATTCCTCTGTCCATGGGATTTCCATGCAAGAATACCGGAGTGGGTTGCCATCTTCCTGACCCAGGGATTGAACTCACATCTCCTGCATTGCACGTGGACTCTTTGCTACTGACCCACCTGGGAAACCTACATCATAGTAGGCTTGATACAGCAGGTTGCTAAAAACTTGATAACTATCTCAGCAAATGAAGACCCACACGTGATGCTTTAAGTAAGTCTTATGAGAATGGAGATGAATGGTCTTAATTTGTGAATTTCTAGACACTTTTATGACCCCCAGAGCCATGCTACCTCCTTGAACATAGGTCCCCATTATTTTCTTCAGAGTTGTGATAGGACTGAATGTTTTATGATATGTGTTGTTTCCATAATCAGAAAGATACAAAGTTGTTTTTACATTGTCTTGAGTGTATCCAATCCTGTTTTAACAGTGCTAAAACCGAAGGTGTGTGATGTCTGACACAGGAAGAGTGGGTGTTTGTTGCATATCTACTTCTAGGGATTTTCTCACTTGAGCTTGAAAGAAGTTCTTTAAGGAAGACAATTGATCTTTCTGTTCCTGAGTTTCTTAAAATATGTTGAGAGAAGGGATAATAGGGAATGAATAGTTTAATATAGGCCAATCTGCTTTTCTTGTGTGTTTAATGTATATGGTACCCTAGAGAAGTGTTTCTCAAGCTGGAGAGTGTATTATAATCACCTGGTGTGCGTGTGTGTGTGTGTGTGTGTGTGTGTGTGTGTGTTAGTCACTCAGTCATGTCTGATTCTTTGCGACCCCATGAACTGTAGCATGCTAGGCGGGCTTGTTAAAACAGATTGCTGGGATCATGTCTATAGATTCTGATTCAGGAGGTCTGGGGTAGGTTCTGTATTTCTAACATGCTTCTAGGCAGATACTGCTCTTCAAGGCATCACTGGTGTTGTCTAGAGCAAGAAGCATCAAGTCCAATTTGCCAAGCAGATCATGTAATGACCCAACTGTTGGGTATGGTG
Organism: Bos mutus; assembly: GCF_027580195.1. NCBI lineage: Eukaryota > Metazoa > Chordata > Mammalia > Artiodactyla > Bovidae > Bos > Bos mutus. The sequence goes on along the minus strand of NC_091629.1, from coordinate 35,128,167 downwards.
GATGACAACCCATCTAAAAATGCCACCTTTTCTTCAGCCAATTGATTCTTCTTGTTAAAATGTATTTCATATGGAGGCACAAAGTACTTGCAGTGATGTGTGTTAAGTGCCTAAGTTTGTCATAGGTGGACACATTTTACACACACACCCATGCAACCACCACCACCCAGATCAAGATTTGGAAGTTTTCCATTGTCCCCAAACCACTCTGTCTACCAGAAGTAAACTTACGCTACTTCCATCACCGTTGGTTAGTTCTAGCTGTTCTTGAACTTCATGTAACTGGGATCAAATAATATGTGCTACTGTTTCTAGTTTTGTACATGAAGTCCATTCATGTTGTTGAGTATATCAGTAATCCTTTCTGTTTATTGCTCTATAGTAACCCAATGCATGAATATACCACAGTTTATTGATTCACTGGGTTGTTTGCAGTTTTTTCTGCTGGAAGCTGATTCCCACCAATTTAAGTGAAAATGCAAGTTCAGTGTTATTTTCTTATTTTTCAAGGAAAGCTAGACATCCCCATTATTATGTGAAGATTTTTAAGAGCTGGCAAATATTTAACAGTTTAAACATGGAGCAGGTCATGTTAAACATGGTGTGGCCAGTCTAGTGCATGAGTCATGGGTTCTCAACACCTGTGACATCTTGGCCTCACAGATGTTCCCCTCATGGCTAAAATCACTCTTATGTCCCCACACAGAACATGCTTGATATATGTAGCAGTGATGGGTGCCTGCTAATAGAACTCATCAGAATCTTTTTTTGTTAAACTCACTTATATTCTGCTATTTAGAAGAATGTGGGTGTGAAATAAACTTCCTTCTCTCTACCATGCTTGGGGAGCCCAGGATCCCAGACCTGTAAGAATGAATCAAGTAGTACTGATGCTTCTTAGCGTGCTGTCTGCAAGCTGCATCTGTGTCATTGCTGTGCTATTCATTCATTTGTTTATCTTGCCAAAACATTAGTGTTTGTGAAACAGCTTTAGAGAGCTGTGGTGGATTAGTATAGCATGAAAGGAAGTGGTGGCTTGTTCTCAAACAGGGAGAAAAGACCTTTCATTGTAAAATTCATTATTTATTTATTGTCCAAAGGACTGTATTGCACATCTGTTGCATAGCAACAAAATAAAGTTTGTCTGTTTAGGAAAATCTGAAGGCGTCTTATAACATAAAGATAAAGAATGCTTTCTGAACTCTTATTTGCTTCAATGTGTGCTTTGTCACATGCCAATTATAGAAGAACATCAGGATGAGAGTTTATTTTAGGTGATACAAATGTTAACATAAATGATAGAGGGTATTATTTTATGTTTATGTGATGGGAAATCTTATCTATTTAAAAAGATGCAATTTCCTGTCCTTATCCAATGCTTACTGGAGTAGTCAGTATCTTGTTTCTTCCCTAAGAATTTTTTGGGAGAGTTTATTTTTAGCCAGTTATTTGTTTCTATTTCTATTGATATTTTTCTGAATATCATTTCAGATAATGCCCATAGGTTCAACTGAAAAATTTCCAGGATCTTCTGAAAACCAAAAACTGTGTTACCCTGAATGATGCCAATACAATGGGTGAAATTCAAGTGTGCAATATATTTATTTGTTCATTTGTTCAGCCTCATTGGGGAAAAGATTCTGGCTCAGTTTCCTACTTGTGTTCTCTGGTTAGATCATCTGCCTTTCAAGTTGATTCATTTTTACATTATAGTCAAAATCCTAAGTTTAACAGTATGGGGATCTTCTTATTGATGGGGTAGTTTATAGTAATATGCTTCACATTATGTATTAGAGTTTTATTACTAACGTCACTAGTTGAAGGTCAAAGCCAACCCACCCCAAAGTATTGGACTAGAATCCTGAAGATCTGAGTAACTAGCCATGTGAAACATTATTTAACCCTAGGACGCTCAGAATCTCAGCTGTGAAATGAAGACACAGCACGGTGATATATGTGAGAATGTATTGCGAATTATAAATTGAACATCAAAGTCTTATTTATAATAATTATTTTTATATTATTTACTTTAAAATTTTACTTCTTGTGAAAAACGGTTAAGAATTTCAAACAATTCAACAAAGTAAAATAAAAACCACATATTTTATCACATAAATATAATTGTTATTTATATTAGGTGAATACTCTTTCAGACATTGCTATATACATATAATAAATTGCATCTGGATACATAGATAAAAATGGCTTTGCTAAAATAGAACTACACAGTAAATGTTACATTTAAGTAAAATATTCAATTTTACTTGAATTTAGTAGGAGGGAAAGTGGAATTGCAAGAATTCTTAAAATTAAGGTAAATAGTTCTTCCAAAAAGAAATATAGCATTTAAGTACCTGCTTATGACATTTTGAAAATTATTTAAAACTTAAGAAGTTTGAGTGAATTGTTATTTCTGGCATATACATTTTATATGGTATCAGTTAACTAATCACTATAGAAAATGAAGAAATTAGCCTCTTACATCTACTCTCTTTTCTATTTTTCTCCCCTTCTCTCTAAATATTATTCAGTTCAGTTCAGTTCAGTTGCTCAGCCGTGTCTGACTCTTTGCGACCCCATGAATTGCAGCACACCAGGCTTCCCTGTCCAGCACCAGCTCCCGGAGTTCACTCAGACTCACATCCATCGAGTCAGTGATGCCATCCAGCCATCTCATCCTCTGTCATCCCCTTCTCCTCCTGCCCCCAATCCCTCCCAGCATCAGAGTCTTTTCCAATGAGTCAACTCTTTGCATGAGGTGGCCAAAGTACTGGAGTTTCAGCTTTAGCATCATTCCTTCCAAAGAAATCCCAGGGCTGATCTCCTTCAGGATGGACTTTGGATCTCCTTGCAGTCCAAGGGACTCTCAAGAGTCTTTTCCAACACCACAGTTCAAAAGCATTCAATTCTTCGGCGCTCGGCTTTCTTCACAGTCCAACTTTCACGTCCATACATGACCACTGGAAAAACCATAGCTACTCAGCCATTAAAAAGAATGAAATAACACCATTTGCAGCAATATGGAGGGACCTGGAGATTATCATACTAACCAAAGTAAGTGAGATGAAGACAAATGTCATATAATATCAAAATATGCAGAACTATACAAAATGATACAAAATAACTTATTTACAAAACAGAAACACATTCGCAGACTTAAAGAACAAACTTACTGTAACAAGGGGGAAGGGTGGAGGGAAAGGATGGACTGAGAGTTTGGGACTGACATGTAAATGCTGGTATGTTTAAAATAGATAACCAGTAAAGGCTTACTGTAAAGCATGGGGAACTCTGCTCAACATTCTATAATAACCTAAATGGGGAAAGAATTTAAAAACAGGATACATGTTTATGTATAATTGAATCACTTTGCTGTACACCTGAAACCACCTGAAACCAGCACAGCATTGTTAATCCACTATCATGCATGCACGCGGGTATGCTTAGTAGTGTCCCAACTCTTTGTGACCTCATGGACTGCAGCTTGCCAGTTTCCCTTGTCCATGGAATTTTCCAGGCAAGAATACTGGAGTGGGTTTTCATTTCCTACTCCCGAGGATCTTCCCAACCCAAGGATGGAACTTGCATCTCTTGCATCTCCTGTGTTGACAGGCAGATTCTTTACCACTGAGCCACCGGAGAAGCCCCTAATCAACTATACTCTAATATAAAATAAAAATTTAAAAATACTTATAATCAAGGCCTATTTCATAGTTTCTTTAATCGATTATATTAAAATAAACTTTGTAACTCACAAAAAACAAATTTTTAAATGACAAACCCACCCTCAAGAAAATTACACTTCTTAATATTTTAATAATATCTCCCTTTTCATTTCTGTTTTGCAAATAAAACACAGTTTCAAAACAAAAATTTTTGATCATAAAATGCTCATGTGTAAATTCATGTTCTTAGAATTTTACATCAAATACTGTGATTTTAAATTTTTTTAATGGAATGCTTTAAGTATTCATTGTATTTTGATGCCATACATAGAATGTTAGAGTTGATTCTTTAAAAATTTCTATAATATCCCTTACAAATTGTTGTTGATTAATTTAACAAATATCTATTGAATCACTACAATTTTTCAGGGAAGGTGCTAGTAATATAGCAAAAAGCAAGACAAATTCTCTGCCTTCGTGGATATGACAATCCAGCTTCTAGCTCTCTATCCTCATAATTTTTCCTTAGTGGTATTTGTTTCACTTCTAGGACAACATAGCATAAATTTATCCATGTATTTACTGAACAGCAAAAGTAAGAAAGTAAAAGTCATCACATGTCAACTTTAAGATGGTGGTACATTCTAGAAGCATGACTGGATTTCCAGGCATCTTCCCTGTTGGCTTAGAGGGAGACCCGGGTTCAATCCCTGAGTGGGGAAGATCCCCTGGAGAAGGAAATGGCAATCCACTCCAGTACTCTTGCCTGGAAAATCCCATGGACGGAGGAGCCTGGGAGGCTGCAGTCGGTGGGGTCGCGAAGAGTCTGACACCACTGAGCGACTTCACTTCACTGCACCATGTTGAGCGGTCTCCTGTGAGTATACTCTGTCTGGCCAGGGCCGGAAGCAATGCTCCGTGAGTAGACAGAACACTGTTGAGGATGACTTTCTGTTGTTCTTAACACTACATGTCTTTTAACATACTAAAGGACTAATAAGTATTACAGTTGGTGATAATAGAACTCTGCACTTTCTGAGATATTCAAAGTACCAAAAAGCAGTGCAGGAAGCAGTGTGCCGTAACAGAAAGATGTCTCAGTCCTGAGCCTGAAGGTCTGGATGGCAGATCTTATTCTAATATTCATCTTGGCATGACCTCAATGTACAGAGAAATATCTAACAGAATTGAGGCATTCTTTGTGAAATTAGAAGCTATCTCCACAAAAATTCCATTCCCCTACTCCTTCACACTCTCCAGTGAAACATGTAAAAAAAATTTAAGGACAAGTATAATAGTTTAACTGATATGTTATTAAATGACAGCTGGTGACAAACACAATTATTCATCACTGAGCTGGTTCAATAGGGTAGATATTATCATCTGATTATGAGCATTTCCCAAGAATTCTTGGATATTTACAACAATGCTCTAACAAGGTATGATATTTTTCAGTTTCATTCTTATCCCTTAGTTTGATAGAAGCAAAACTATGAATGAATCTAGACTAGGAAATCATCTTGGCTCTTAACTGAATTGGAATACTTAGAATACCTAATTTATGTTTCATTTCTGAATGAGTGTCAAAAACTCCAAAAGATCAGCAGTCCCTGAAAAAAACTGAAATGGATACTAAAAGATAGATTCTTGCACAATGTGTTTTTCTTATTCTAGTGCTATCATCCTTATTTCCTGCTATTGAGCAAAGTTAAAAAAAAAATGGAGGACCATGTGAACCTTCATCATTAGGAAGTTTAGGATAAGCAACAAAAATGGAAATTTTTCTAACAATTATTAGAGTGAAACATTTTAATTCATGTATGTTTTCAAATTAACTTTTAAAAAATATATGTTGCTGCTTTTTACTTGCCTGAAGCCTTTGAAGAACTTTGGAAGTTTTCACAAATGTTAACAGAGATGATATTAAGTAGCAGAAGTTCTCATTCTTGAACTCCTGGAAGGAGGCATCTCAGATGCAGAGGCAGTTTGAATATTAACTTCCCATGGCCTCTTAAGTGCTCCCTTCCTAAGAAAGGGCCAACAACTGTGGGGAGTGTCTTGCTTTCCAAAGACCTTTCTTTCTGTGTTTATTCGCTTGCCCTTGCATCATTTTCTCCATCGTTTACTTGCCCAATAAAGGATGGACAAGAAATGGCAAAACAGTTGAAAGCCAATCAAATCATTCTGGAAAAATTGTTAACAGACCTGGAATAAGATTAGCCAAGAAACGTTTAGCTAAAATAAGGTTTGGGGGGAAATCTGTAGATCTCATTTAGATTGGGTTTATGTGACAACAAAGCATCCGGTCAATTTAGCAGAAAGTGGGCAAATTGTTTATGCAGTTGTGTTGACAAAACCACCAGTCGATCCAATGACTGCATTTTCAAATTTATGGAGTCTAGCTTTCATACATACTGCCCGACCCATAATCATGAATATTTAATAGTTGCATAAATTAATTTTTGGCAGATTAACAGTTTATGTCTGAATCTTCAGATATTTTTGTTAGTTTGTTGCATTGTTGCATCTTTTTTGGAGCTATATGATTGGTAGTACTGGAAACAGTGAATTTTAACTTTATTTAGTTAGATTTATTGAAGAATTGTTTAAAAGAGTTTCTTCCTAACTACTTTTTTAGTGCACTTTTTACAAGTGCTACTTAAGATGAAATGTTCATGTCACAGTACAAATTTTATTAAATTACTGTTATTCATAAGTTCTCCCCCAAAGTTGGAGTGATATTGCTCATTCATATTTCAACTTGATAGGATGGTTATAACAACTAAAATATTCAAACCAAAAGTATATTCTTGACTAAGACAAAACTATTGTCTTCTATTATTCAGAAACTTTAAAAATCTGAGACGTTTGTTCATTAATATTAAAACCAGATAACATGGTATCAACAATAAAGGAAAATCTAAGCCAAAAGTGTGTTCTTGACTTGGGCAATGCTCCATGTTATATGGTAAAGAAATCTGCTCCTGGATCAAAGAGATACCAAAGTTCCTTAGAGAAAGTTCTTTGTTGGTGCCAGTTGGTGATTGAGAATACAGGATTTTGTCTACTCAAAAGGACATATTTCACTCTAACATACTTTGCTCACTCTTTTCAGAGTTCCAGGATGTCAGCCATTACACTACATACTCTACATGCCATATATTTTTATTATAATTATTTATATAATAGCTTACACACATAATTTCCTAGTTTAAAAGGGGGTCACTATTCTTTAGTACATAGTATTGATAAGTAATATGACTATTTCACCTAAAGAATGAAAATTAATGTTCAAGATTATTTTCTCAAGATGATGTGTTTATTCCATGGCTAGTCTGAGTCACAAAATCAAGACTTTAGACAAAATTTCTGGAATCTTCCTAGTAAACCATAAATAAAAGATTAACAAGAAAAATAAACAAAAACAATACTGTTTTAGACCAATATAGCATTTTTCTTCCAAATAATTGTAAACATTATTATTTTTACTGTAAAAGCTGTTATAACATATAATTTTTTAAATTAGAAAGCTATGTTGAAAAGACTCTATGTGACTTGCCCAGGGTAACCATGTAGCAAAGCTGCTCTTGAGTCTATTAAATGAAATTTCTTCTCTGCCCAAGACTGTTTTCCATATCTACATCTGGACTACCCAGGATTATACCAACTGGCCACATGTTACTACTTAAATTTAGAATAATTAGAATTAAAGTGAAGCATTCAATGCTGGGCACATTTCGAGTACCCAAAAGCCATATGTAGTTAATGGCTACTATATCAGACAGCACATATATACAATGCTTCCATCATCACAAAACATTTATGGGGCAGGACTAGTCCAGATAAAAAGAATCTTTCTTTTCTTTTTTTTTTTATGGCCACACTACACAGTGTGTGGGATCTTAGTTCCCTGACCAGGAATCGAACCCTTGCTCCCCAAAGTAGAAGGATTGAGTCTTAACCACTGGACTGCCAGGGATGTCCCTGGATAATAAGAATCTTAAAATGTTTGTTTTAACAAAATAAATGTCCCCAAATTTATAATAACCACTGATTTTACTATTGCTATAACATTGTTAGTAAGGCTAATGTAGAAAAATAGAGGGCAATATTAATAATATATTAATTCATATGAGACATATGCTAGTTATTTTGGGCTTTTTTCATATTTAAACTAAAATTAAAACAATGTACTAAGCATAGTTCTATTTTTAAACTGTGTCATGTGATATTTAGCATTGCCTCAGCTGAAGATACTGAAATTCAAAGATAAAGATATGATTTTTCAGGCATCAGGTTTTTGGTTTGGTTTTTTGGTGGGTGGTGCTAAGTTAACAGCAAAGGGAGGAAAGCAGACCAGTCTGGATTTCATCAGATGCCAGATGGCAATGCAAAAAGTCCATCAGAGGCAAGTGTGACCCCAAAATATTATAACCATCTCAGCTACTATTCAAATATAAAAGCATCAGGCCAATTTTTAAATATGCACAAACTCAAAGAACACTGTTACTTTTTAAAATATGAGTTACCGATGAAATCCAGGGAATGAAGAAGAGATAAATCAAAATGAAGAACCAGGGAACAGAGAAACTATGAGGATTATAGTAAGTACTAAACCCTTTTCAATGAAAACTAATATTAAACAATTTTGGAAGAGGTATAATTAAACAATTTCAGAAGAGGTATAGTAGAAAAAATGATAGTACATTAATAATATTTAGCATATTGAAAAGCAAAGACATTACTTTGCCAACAAAGGTCCATCTAGTCAAGGCTACAGTTTTTCCAGTGGTCATGTATGGATGTGAAAGTTGGACTGTGAAGAAAGCTGAGCGCCGAAGAATTGATGCTTTTGAACTGTGGTGTTGGAGAAGACTCTTGAGAGTCCCTTGGACTGCAAAGGAGATCCAACCAGTCCATCCTAAAGGAGATCAGTCCTAGGTGTTCTTTGGAAGGACTGATGCTAAAGCTGAAACTCCAGTACTTTGGCCACCTCATGTGAAGAGTTGACTCATTGGAAAAGACCCTGATGCTGGGAGGGATTGGGGGCAGGAGGAGAAGAGGACGACAGAGGATGAGATGGCTGGATGGCATCACCGACTCAATGGACATGAGTTTGGGTGAACTCTGGGAGTTGGTGATGGACAAGGAGGCCTAGCGTGCTGAGGTTCATGGGGTCACAAAGAGTCAGACACAACTGAATGACTGCACTGCACTGAACTGAACTGAATGGCTGAGTAATATTCCTTGGTGTTATGTACCGCATCTTCTTTATCCATTCATCTGATGATGGACATTTAGATTGCTCCCATGTCTTGGCTGTTGTGCACAGCATTGTTTATTTGATTATATTTTTGTAGCAAATATAACCACCAAGTGAGACTGAGAAATTGTTGAAATGTTACAAAGTCATAGAATTTTAGAGTTGCTTGGAATATGTCAGATCATGTGGCCAAATGCTACTCACATATATTCTATGGGCAAGCCCTATGGTCTACTCCCTGCATAATGGGTCTTGGCCACACAGTTGGGTAATGTGGGTATGGCACATCTCCATTATGCAAGTTTGCCCCTAAAAATGGTGAGCAATTAATATTTCTTTAGTCTTTCTGAGATAATTAATTTTTGCTTAAGCACCTTAAACAATGTTTCATTGAAATTTTATAACTCATGATGTTTTATTGGAAAGAACAAACACAAGTTGAATTAGCTCAAGCAGTCAGAGAGGTTTTTAGTGTCTCATTAAATCATAGGAAGTGTTGAACTGCCAAACCTCAGGAAGAACATAAATGCAGTTGGGGCTTATGAAACCTGGTTCCAGGGTTTTAAAAGTACCAAGGATGTGTTTTGCTTTATTCACCTCCTTTGGTTCTCCCAGAATGTTGGCTTTATTGCTTTCTCACTGCAGATGGGCAACTTCAACTCGGTAGGTCACTTGGCTACAAGCCTCCCTGGATTCCCATCACCTGGCTCTGCCACCAAGAATTATATTCCAGCTTCAGTCTGCGATTGCTAGAGACTAGAATGCTAACTTATAAACCCCTTGATCCATTAAACATGGTAAGGGAGAAGCGGTATAATATGAATATGGGACAACTGTGAATCCTAAGGGCCAGGAAAGGGCACTGGTATGTCCAGAGTAAGAAAATTTGGTTGATTATCAAACAAGAGGTGTCCTCTGTAGAAACAACAACAACAAAAAATTTTATTGTAAGTATATCTCATACAACATTTGAGATATACTTATGCTAAAACAATTTTGTTGTTTAGCTGATATTCAACTTTCATTTGGCACTCTATGTTTTTGGATGTGTTTGGATGTGTGCTAACTTTGTCGGTCTCCTTATAAATTAAATTTTTTTCTGGTGATATTCTCACTAAAAAAGAAACTTAGGAATGATATGAGTTCTTTGACCTTAATATTGTAACACCTAAAGGGTATGGCATCGCTTGGCAACTGGGAAATTTGAAACTGGTTAGGGCAATGCCTTTAATCCCACTGTGAGTAGTCTTTCTTTGCTTGACCATGCACCAGTAATCCAGAAACATCCTGTCAGTTTCAGACCACAGAATGTTTGATGGAAGTTTAACATGTTATTTCAAGGCTAGTGTATTCATTCTTGCAAATTTAACTTCTTGATTGCTTTATTTTTGAAGTGCATAAATTAATCATGGTAATTTAAAATTGTCTTGTGGCTTAATTAGACATATCTGCTTATTAATGTATCTCAAGTCTTATATTAAAGAAATCTATTTACCTTTGTTAATCAGGTATTTTTCATAAATGCTCCATGTATGTATGCAATTAATATAGTGTTAGGTGCTCAGTCGTGTCCAACTCTTTGTGACCCCATGGATTATAGCCGACCAGGCTCCTCTGTCTGTGGAATTCTCCAGGCAAGAATACTGGAGTGGGTAACCATTCCCTTCTCCAGGGGATCTTTCTGACCAAGGAATCAAACCTGGGTCTCTTGCATTGCAAAGTGGATTCTTACTGTCTGAGCCACCAGGAAAGCCTAATTAATATGATATGGATTTAAATTCTATGGACTGCAATGTGAGAAATACTGGAAATTCAACCCTTTGATCTCTAGGAGACTGACCAGAAGGATTATAACTTACCAAGGTCCAGTCAACTATTAGTGGCAGAGATGGAGATAATTGACAAAGTTTGAATAACAAAATAAATCAAATTTTAATGGCAAGAAAGTAAAAAAAAATTTGTTTAATGAAAAGTCTTCTCAGAATACTCCTCATCAGTTTAAATAGCATCTGTAGAATTCAGGTATTTATTATGTCTAAAAATTATGAATATTGAAGTGGTGCAATTTTCCACATTGCAATTCTAAAGGAACTTTGCAAAGCAAGAGAGCTAAGGTGGCTCATCAAGATCACTCAAGAGTAGAGAGTCCACGTACCACAGCTACTGAGCCAAGGCTCCTGATCCCACGTGCCACAGCTACCGGGCCAGTGTTCTTGAGCCCATGTGCCACAACTAGAGAGAAGTCCATGCTCTGCAGTGAAAGATCCCACGTGCTGCAACTAAGACCAACATAGCCAGGTGAAAGTGAAGTCGCTCAGTTGTGTCCGACTCTTTGTGACCCTGTGGACTGTAGCCCACCAGGCTTCTCGGTCCATGGGATTCTCAGGCAAGAATACTGGAGTGGGTTGCCATTTCCTTCTCCAGGGGGTCTTCCTGACCCAGGGATAGAACCCAGGTCTCCCGCATTGCAGGCAGACACTTTAACCTCTGGGCCAACATAGCCAAAGAAATAAATAAATATTTTTTAAAAAACGATAGCGCAAAAGTTAAAACAATTCACATAGAGGAGCTGGGAATCAGCAGGTATGACAAAGTCATTAGGCCAAAACCAATGTGTTGAAGCTGCTCTTCCTCCAAGGTGCTATTTAACCTCTGTTTAACCTCTGAACCCGTGGAAATAGTCTGATGCCCCTTTGTGGATGAATTACCTCTATTCTGTGATTAGGGAGCTGAGTGTACTTCAGTCTATAGAGAGAACCAACAGCTGGCTATCTGGTATCCACCAAGTAATCTCTCAGAAGCAAGGGAAATAAGCAATCTAATCTTATTTTTTTTTTGAGATAGCACTGGCCCTATACATAGGCAGAGTGCACAGTTTATGGGATATGTTTTCGAAAGCTTTAAAATCCTCAGTGGAAAGACAGAAGGGAGATGACATCACCCAAAGCAACTTTATGAGGATATAGCTTGAATGATGTGTATTGATGATAATTTGGTATAACAGCCAAATAAAGTGGCATTAAATCACCTAATGGGAATGCAAATTATTATCCAGAGAACACAAGTGGAAACTGAAGATAAAAGTAGAGAATCAACCAGAGGACTTCATGTGTAGGGTGATTATATGCTCCTATTTGTCCACAACAGTCCCAGTTTTATATTAATTCTCCCAGCGTAATACTCATTCTTCCAGTGTTCATGCTCCAGTTACTCCCAAACTCTCCCAATTTGGATTATAAATTACATGGACCACTTTGATGAAACAGTATGACTTAGACTTGTGGTCTGCCTTGACAGGTCACAAATTGTCTTGTACTGTTCAAAATTCTGTGTACTTAAACAGATGAGGTATTGTTTGGGAAAATGCAGTGTTCCTGGAGAGGATATAAAGAGGAAAGAAAGAAAGAAAGAAAGGCTAGAACTCAGAAAGTGGTCTTTAATATGTAAATAGTCCTTTAAAAACAAAGAAAACTAATCAAGTAAGCAAATATCTTCAGTTGCTTGTGCCCAAGATCAAAATATAGAGTCATTTGTACATGAAATTTTATAGGCTATTGTTGAATAAGAGTAAAAAGTTTCTAATTGAAATTATTTCTGACATTGCAATGTGCTTTGAAAAAGAGTTTCACAACAGAGGACATCAACATCTAATTCTTCCCTCTGCTACTTCCAGATCAGAGTTTACAGTACTAGGAGAGGATCAGAGGGAGAAGAAATCTTTCCTACATGCTCTAACTCATCTGGCCTCCCCAGTGTCTCTGTGCATGTATAACAATCCATCATTCCTGTCTACTGACTAGTTTTTCCTGCAAAAGGCCATTGCCTATAACTCTCTCCAACAGTTCTTCATCAGATCTTATTCTGGTGAGAGCTGGAGCCAGAGAGAATACAGTTGAGCACTTGCCTCTGGCTCCTGTTCTAGTCCTGGGAAGGCTAGACTCCAGGATGAAGAAGGAGACGGGAATCCAGCCATGAATATCTGTTCCAGTCAGATTTCTTGCCAGACTGGGATTTGGTCCTTATTGGAACACCTGAGTTCCTGCTCTTCTATCTTTCATCTCTATGGTTTGGTGGTTTAGACAGTTATTTCCACTGTCAGGTACGTCATCTTATCCAAGATAGCTGGACCTGAAAACCTACAGAACAGTGATCATAGGAGATTTTGATCTGCAATTGTTATATAAAATTCAGAAATACAGTATATTTCCAAATAGATTCTCCCAAGTATGGCTCTTGGAATAATACTTCTTAAAAATTATCTTCATGTCCTAGGATTATCCAGATAACTCATATACGTAGGGAACACTTCTACAGAGACAAAGACCATATGTTGAGTTTTGAATAAAACACACTGATAAGCAAAGTTAAAAAGACAGTATTGTACACTGACATAATTTATACTGTATCTATTAAAAATGTGTTCGATTTATGTTTATTAGCTACTGGGAATTGATTCATCACTTGACTTTTTGCTACCACATAGTCTCTTATTTCCATTTGCGACATTCTTTCTACCTTTTTTTCTTTGAGTAAGAGGCTCTGGAAAATTTAAAAAAAATACAGATTCTAAAGTTCTGATTTGTGGAAAATCTGGATTACAAGGAGACCAGCCCATTCTGGGCTGTATGACAGGCACAATTTTTATGTTTTTATGTCTCAACATCGAGGACCTATTTGAAGCTGTCTTATTCAAAAGTGTTTTCCAGCATCTCTGTCCAACACCTGCCCAGGTGACTAATAAAGCAATAAAAACAGATCAAAGCTGTGATTCTTTTCCCTGTCTTTCACACAATACATGCCTCAGGTATCTGTCTGGTATTTAATATAAAAAGAAAACCTGGAAACATCATGACCATTGATACATGCCACCAATGTTGTGAGCTACTAACACATTTGCCTGTTATGTCAAGGCATCTGAAAGTTTAAAGCTTGGCAAAGTAATGTTTTTCTTTTTCTTCTTCTATAATCCCAGGGTAAACATTAAGCAGACAGCATTTATGCTCTGAGCATTAAAGAAAAGAAAAGTCTGAATTTGAAAAGCCTGCTAGTACACTTTGGGGATTTTGGAAAGTGTCCTTTGGCTGGAAGCTGAGTGGAGAAGCTGCCGTTCTGTAGATGGGACAAGAGTCAAGCCGCATGGCCTCATTCATAACTTCACAGCTACTGCAAATATCAGCTGATGAATATTTATGTTATCCCTGGCTTAGACCCGAAAGACAAATAGGGGAAAAAAAAGAAAGTTAGGAAAAGGTCGTCTGAACTCTGTGGGATTTTTTACCAGCACTTTCCATGCACGAACAGTAGCCCTGAATGAAGTCATTCTGTTCAGGGCCCGGCACAGGAAAACAGAGGCTGTTCATTAGCGCCTCGCACTTTGTTTGAACCTTGTACATTCATGGGGTCCTGGAAGGGAAACCCTTTTCCTTAAATCAAACACACAGGTTATAGAGCTACTTTATTATTGTGTTTTTTTTTTTTTTTGTTAAATTATTGCAAATTGCTCCTCATTGTATAGTAACTTCAACGGTTCAAAGAGCAGGTCAGAGAAGTAGAGTTTCTAGACACAAAAAAGTACAGTCCAGGACAAATTAATATTTTATTCAGTTATGGTTTCAGAAAAATATCTGTAGGTATATATAAATGATAGAATTACATATCCTAGCAGAGAAAATTATTTTCTTAAAATATACTAAAGATTTTAGTTTTATTTCAGAAAAAAAATGCCCCTTGGGATGCACTAAATAATAGCTAATCAAATCTTAATCACTTGGGGTTGATTATTTAAATTTTATCTCTTTTAACTGTCTGTTTGCCATATACCACACCCTCCTCCCGCCCCAAGAGCCACCTTTATACTCTGCTGCTATTTCTACCATCTTTACCATCTCCAAGTTGACCAAAGTTATGGAAAGAAGAAAAGGAAATTCACCAAGATGAGAGAATTTTCCCATCTGCCTATAACTTGGCTTCCCTCATAGCTCAGTTGGTAAAGAATCTGTCTGCAATGCAGGAGACCTGAGTTCGATTCCTGGCTTGGGAAGATCCCCTGGAGAAGGAAATGGCAACCCACTCCAGTATTTTTGCCTGGAGAAACCCATGGATGGGGGAGCCTGGTGAGCTATCATCCATGGGGTCACAAGAGTCAGACATGACTTGGCGACTAAACCACCACCATCATAACTCTGTTATCAATTTTAGTTCAGGATAATCTTAAACATTTGGCTAAAATGAAATTTGTGACTGCCACATGAATTCAATGGCAGACACGTCCTGTGATTTTCTCACACTCCTGGAAAGGGGCAGGAGTTCATAATATTTCACTGAGATGAGAATGGGGTGCAAATGATTTACTAAGGAAGTGCTTCCAGGAGACATGGGAAAGTGAGAGGAGAGACCAGATACGGAAAGGAAGATGCGAGGTACGGGAAACTCCAGCCTCAGTCGGTTCCTGCAAGGTGCTCTGGAACACAGTCGTACCTGAATGTTCATCCCAACTTAAGACAAGGGAATTGGGCTTCTATCAGTTCAGTCACTCAGTCATGTCCAACTCTTTGCATCCTCATGGACTGCAGCACACCAGGCTTCCCTGTCATTCACCATCTCCTGGAGTTTGCTCAAAGTCATGTCTGTTGAGCTGGTGATGCCATCCAACCATCTCATCCCCTGTTGCCCCTTCTCCTCCTGCCTTCAATCTTTCCCAGCATCAGGGTCTTTTCCAAGGAGTCAGTTCTTCACATCAGGTGGCCAAAGTATTGGAATTTCAGCTTTAGCATCGTATTTTTGGGCTTGCTGCACTAATTACTGCACTAATCAGATATGACTAAGGACTGCCCACTTGTGGTGATGAGGGTACTTTGGGTAAGCAACTTTCTCAGTTTACCTGGGACTGTCTTTCTTTTAGTGCTGAAAACCCCACATTTGGGGACACCATTCAGTCCTCAACAAACTGGGCTGGTTGGTCAACCTTGGAAGATGCAAATTCCCAGGTACTTCTGGCTCTCTGGGCAGCAAAGTTGGTTCCTGTAGTTCAAGGTCAGCCTTCTA
Organism: Bos mutus; assembly: GCF_027580195.1. Classification (NCBI taxonomy): domain Eukaryota; kingdom Metazoa; phylum Chordata; class Mammalia; order Artiodactyla; family Bovidae; genus Bos; species Bos mutus. The sequence goes on along the minus strand of NC_091629.1, from coordinate 35,112,195 downwards.
AAGGAAATCACTGGCTCAGACCACACCCAGCCTGTGGGTGAACACAGAGACACAGCGTAGGGAACCCACAGTCCTCTGGGTGGAGCTCAGACACACACCCTCATAGCAGTCAGTTCCTACCATCAGCTCTCCAAGGGACAACTCGTACCTGCAGAGATAATGTTAGATGTGAGATTGAGGCCTGGAGTAAGATATTTATTTCATCCCTCCACATACAGCTTTTAGTTGCAGTCAAAATTCCAGGCTATGGCATGTAGATTCAGCATTAGTCAAGAGTTACAAGTAGATTTTATGAAGAAAGTACTAACACTTGAATGAAATCAGGTGCCAGCCCACGAGCTAGACATTAACAGAGAGAATTTGAACAAAATCTCTATAGATTCTTGTATACTCTGTCAGGTTGACTCTTTCAACATACTGTTTCTCATGATGTGACATCTAATTCTGAAAGTACGTTGTATGTACGAGGTGAAGACAGAGTGCATATTCTCTGGCACTGCCCAAGACTGATGGAATCCTGTGTTTCTTTTGATTTAACCTCTAAGAGTTAATAGTAACTGCCTAAAGGTAATGGTGCTATGCTATGCTAAGTCACTTCAGTCGTGTCCGACTCTGTGTGACCCCATAGACGGCAGCCCACCAGGCTCCCCCATCCCTGGGATTCTCCAGGCAAGAACCCTGGAATGGGTTGCCATTTCCTTCTCCAATGCATGAAAGTGAAAAGTGAAAGTGAAGTCGCTCAGTCGTGTCCGACTCTTAGCGATCCCATGGACTGTAGCTTACCAGGCTCCTCCGTCCATGGGATTTTCTAGGCAAGAGTACTGGAGTGGGGTGCCATTGCCTTCTCCTAGGTAATGGTGAATAATATGCAAATTTTACCTTTTTTCCCTTTCTTGAGTTAAGAAATAAAATAAGACTTTTTTACTTGTGTTCCTCCCTTGGTTTATAAAGACAAAAATGGTGGGTGAGAAATTGGTCAATTTACTAGCTTGGGCAGGTATGCTTGGTAAATGGTGTGTGCTTTTTAACTCAGTGTGTTGGTGACAAGGGCCTCAAGTTTCACATTTGGTTCTTTGCTTGTCTTTCTCAGCTTTTCAAGACCCTTATAAAGCAAGCCCACCCAGAGGATTTATTATAGGAGTGCTTCCTTTTGCCTGCAGCAATACCATATCCACATGAAAGCATGTCTTAGCCAGCCCACCTTGTGTCACTGCTTAGGAGAAACATGGATTCAAATAGTTTCCAGAGAAATAGCTGGAAAGTATACGGCAGAATATTATAAAAATATGTGAAGAAGAGAAATCTTTCTACCATTGCTTAGTTCATTGAGAAAATCATCAAGGTGCTGGCTTCTGGGTAATTATTAACATTTCCTAAATTGATATGTACACACTACCATATTTAAAATAAATAACCAACAAGGACCTACTGTATAGCACAGGGAACTCTGCTCTGTATTCTGTAGTAACCTAAATGGAAAATAATTTGAAAAAGAATATATGTGTATATGTAAAACTGAATCACTTTGTTGTATATCAGAAACAAACACAATATTGTTAATCAACTATGCTCCAATATAAAATTTAAAAAATGTCAGTCAGGTTGCTATTTGGGCTTAAATTTCAATGATCACAGACCTTTCAAAATCATTACCTTTGCTAAATTACCACCACAATTAAACATCAGAATGGAGACAGAATGAGACCTAAAATAAAAAGGAGGTAAAGAATAAAAAAAAAACCATGTTATCCAGACAAAAACTAAGGGCATATTCCTTGTGAATTATTTATTATGAATATTTTGGAAGGGCAAAGACTGATGATTGAGTATGGACAAATTCACTAAAATTGAGAACCATAAAACTATGACCAAGCTTTTGAAGCTATAGAGAAGTGAATTTATGGCATTGCTAAAAGAATAATATTTATTGAAACTCTATACCAAAAAAATAGTACAGATCAAAAATATGGCTAGGTTTGTGACATGTTAGCCCTCATTTTTCTATTGGTTTTGAGGTTTGAGGGAGAGCTTACCTAAGCATTTAAGCTATTGGTTAAGTAATTTTATGTGTACCTGCAGACTTTAATATTACTGATGTGACCAATTACTCAAGTGCATAACACAAATGAAGATTCTTGGACATGGCATATAGTGGAGCCTAGATAAAGATTTGTTGGATGAATGGATATTTTTTTCTATGAATGATAAGCTTCTATACAAAGAAATACCAAGATTAAACATGCAAGACATTTGTGTTGAAGGAAATGCATAAAAAGAGATTACTATCTATTTCTAAAATGAAATCTATTAGAAGTAAGTCTAGTCAGACTGTAACTCCAAGTGCACAGAGTTTCAAAACTAGAAGAGGTAAGGCTGACTAACGCATTTTGCTTTTTTACACAATTTGACAATAGTCTGTGAAAATTTGGATAAGCCACCCTTAATGACCCTAAAGAGCCAACTCATCAGAAAATACCCTGATGCTAGGAAAGATTGAAGGCAGGAGGAGAGGGGGATGACACAGGACAAGATTGGTTGGATGGCATCACTAACACAAATGACATAGGTTTGAGCAAGCTCCAGGAGATGGTGAAGGACAAGGAAGCCTGACATGCTGTTGTCCAGGGGGTTGCAAAGAATTGGACACGACTGAGCGACTAAAAAACAACCATAATGACAAAATGTTTTCCCCAAATAAAGACAGATTAATAATAGTATTTGGGGATGGCATCTTCTCTAGATTAGTTTTGTTCTGTTTCCACTTAGCATCAACTGGGTTACTTCCATTGTTGTTGCTGTTGTTCAGTCATTAAATCATGTCCAACTCTTTGTGACCCCATGAACTGCAGCATGCCAGGCATCTCTGTCCTGCACTATCTTCCAGAGTTTGCTCAAGTTCATGTCCATTGAGACAGTGATGCCATTCAGCCATCTCATCCTCTGTCGCCCCCTTCTCCCCTTGTCCTCCATTTTTCCCAGCATCAGGATCTTTTCCAATGACTTGGCTCTACACATCAGGTGGCCAAAGGATTGCAGCTTCAGCATCAATTCTACCAATGGATATTCAAGGTTGATTTCTTTTAGGAAGGACTGGTTTGATCTCCTTGCTGTCCAAGGGACTCTCAGGAGTCTTCTCCAGCCCCACAGTTCGAAAGTGTCAATTCTTCAGTGCTCAGCCTTCCTTATGGTCCAACTCTCACATCCATACATAACTACTGGAAAAACTATAGCTTTGATTATATGACTCTTTGTAGGCAAAGTGATGTCTTCATTTTTTAAAACACTGTCTAGGTTTGACATAGCTATTCTTCCCAGGAGCAAGTGTCTTTTAATTTTGTGGCTGCAGTCACTGTCTACAATGATTTTGGAGGCCAAGAAAATGAAATCTGACATTGTTTCCACATTTCCCCCATCCATGAAGCGATAGGACCCAAAGCCATGATCTTAGTTTTTTGAATGTTGAGTTGTAAGCCAGCTTTTTCACTCTACTCTTCCACCTTCATCAAGAGGCTCTTTAGTTCCTATTCATTTTCTGCCATTAAAGCGATATCATCTGCATATCTGTTGCTATTTCTCCCTGCAATCTTGATTCCAGCTTGTGATTCATCAAGTCTGACATTTTGCATGATGTTATCTGCATATAAGTTAAATAAGCAGGGTGACAATATACAGCCTTGATGTACTTCTTTCCAAATTTTGAACCAGTCCATTGTTCCATGTATGGTTCTAAGTGTTGCTTCTTGACATACATACAGGTTTCTCAGGAGGTAGGTAAGGTGGTCTGGTATTCCCATCTCTTTTAGAATATTCCACAGTTTGTTGTGATCCACATAGTAAAAGGCCTTAGCACAGTTAATAAAGCAGATTTTTTTTTTTGTAATTCTCTTATGTGATCTCTGGTTCCTCTGCCTTTTGTAAATCCAGATTATACATCTGGAATTTCTTAGTTCACATACTCTTGAAGACTAGCACGAGGGATTTTGAGCATAATCTTGTGAAATGAGTGCAACTGTGTGGTAATTTGAACATTCTTTGGCATTGCTTTTCTTTGGGATTAGAATTAAAAACTGACCTTTTCCATTCTTGTGGCCACTACTGAGTTTTCCAACTTTGCTGGCATAATGAGTGCAGCACTTTAATGGCATGATCTTTTAAGATTTTAAATAGCTCAGCTGGAACTCCATCACCCCTACTAGCTTTGCTTGTAGTAATGCTTCCTAAGGCCCACTTGACTTCACACTCCAGGATGTCTGTGTATTCTTGCCACCTCTTCTTAAACTTTTGCTTCTGTTAGCTCCTTGCTATTTTTGTCCTTTATTGTGTCTATCTTTGTATGAAATGTTCCCTTGGTAACTCCAATTTTCTTAAAGAGATCTCTAGTATTTCCCATTTTATTATTTTCCTCTGTTTCTTTACGTTGGTCACTTAAGAAGGCTTTCCTATCTCTCCTTGCTATACTCTGGAACTCTTCATTCAGTTGAGTGTATCTTTCCCTTTCTTCTTTGCCTTTCATGTCCCTTCTTTTCTCAGCTATTTTAAGGCCTGCTCAGACAACCACTTTATCTTTTTGCATTTCTTTTTCTTGGGGATGGTTTTGGTCATCACCTCCTATACAATGTTACAAACCTCTGTCCATAGTTCCTCAGATCTATTCTGTCTACCAGATCGAATCCCTTGAATCCATTCATAACTGCCACAGTATAATCATAAGGGATTTGATTTAGGTCATAATTGAATGGCCTAGTATTTTTCCCTACCTACTTTCCTCAATTTGAGCTTGGATTTTGCAATAAGAATCTGATGATCTAAGCCACGGTCAGCTCCAGGTCTTGTTTTTGCTGACTGTATAGAGCTTCTCCATCTTCAGCTGCAAAGAATATAAATCTGATTTCGAGACTGACCATCTGGTGATGTTCATGCGGAGAGTTGTCTCTTGTGTTGTTGGAAGAGGGTGTTTGCTATGATTGCTGTATTTTCTTGACAAAACTCTTAGCCTTTGCCTGCTTCATTTTGAACCCCAAGGCCAAACTTCAATTAGATAGCTACAAATCAATTAAGGAGAGGTTTAATATTTTTTTTTTTTTTTACAATTTTATTGAGTCTTTATATTTTCCAGGCATATTTTTTTTTTCATGTGGTAACTACATTATTATATAGTTATAGACTTGTAAGGCTTTAGATCTTTGCTGGTGATGTCTTTTCTTACTGCCTATATTCCCCAATCCATCTGGTTAATAGTCATTTTATAGTTAATGTCCCTGCCCTCATACATTTTTTGTTACTAAATACACCGCCTGGGTTCAGATACTTTGATGCATCTGCCTTCCTCCCCTGTACTCCTCAGATACCATGACAGGTGTGATCCTATTCTGCCATCATTTCTGACTTAATGCATCAACTTCCTCCCAAAGATGATGAGTCTTAGGACAGGGCCATTGTCTTTTTGTGGGTCACTATATCCCAAGTTTGTTTTTGGCACCATAGCTTACATAGCAGACGCACAAGAAATAATTGTTAAATAAATGAATTTTATATAGCCCCCAAATCATGTTAGTGGATGAAGGATCCAAAGAGCAGTGATCAAACCACTGATGCAGTAAATGCTAGTTTGGCAAAATGGCCTTCAATGTGAGAATTTTAACATTTTTTTCTCTATCCTCCTCTTCCTTTTTTGGTTAACCTTTACTCTTGGCATCATACATCCAATACAATAAATGCTCTGCCTATATAGGTTGCTACCTTTGAACTCTTTTCTTCTCTTTGGGACTGAGAAGTAACCTTGGTTGAAAGAACAAAAGTATAACTCTGGGAAGGCTGGTACGATGTAATCTGGAGCTTGAAAAGAAAGGGACAGCATTCAGAACCATGTAGTCATTTCTTTGTATAACGTAAGCTACCAGAAAGAATTTCTGAAGATGTTTCACATGGATAAACATTCAGGGTAAAAGTTAGTCAAAGATTGCGTTAAATACCAGTATAATCCTCTCTCTGTAATACATTTTGATCATTAAGATGTAGATTATGTAACTGTTCATGTTACACCAATTCAGATTCTTCTATTTTTAAATGCAGGCTATTTTAAACAGGAGCCAAGATTAGATTTAGCAAGGGCTTTCTTTTAAGAATATGAATTTAACAAATAGTTTGTGAAAGTAGAAAATACTTATAATTCCATCTTTTTCTGCAATAAGTCACATATTAGAGTAAGGTCATTTACTTTTTACATTTTAGTTATGGTATCATTTACATATAGTAAAATCCATATTTCTATTTTAGAGTTGAGAGTTTTACAAATATGTACAGTAGTGTAATAATCAGCTCAGTCAAGATGTAAAATGGTTTCTTCACCCCTCCCAAATTCCTCTATACCCCTTCATGTTACCCTCTCTTCCTACTATAGCAACCACTGATATATTTTCTGTCCCTAGAGTTTTCACTATTTCAGAATATCATTAAATGAAATAATGCAATATGTAATTCTTTGAGACTGGCTTACTTCACTTAACATAATGGATTTGAGAATCATACATGATATTAAATAAATCAGTAGTTCCATCATGGTTTCCCCTGCCCCATTCCTTGTCATGAATAATTGTGTAAGATTTTTCTTTTAATATTTAAAAAAATGTTTATGCAATTTTTGGGGGGCTGCACTGGGTCTTTGTTGATACATGCAGACTTTTGCTAATTGCAGTGGTTGGTGGTTACTCTGTAGTGTGCAGTCTTCTCATGGTGGCTTCTCTTGTTGCAGAGCATGGATTCTAAAACATGGGCTAAATAATTGGCACATGAGTTTAGTGCCTCCATGGCATGTGGAATCTTCTTGGACCAGGAATCAAATCTGTGTCCCCTGCATTGGCAGGTGGATTCTTAACCATTGGACAATCAGGAAAGTCCTTTCTTCTAGTATTTTTAAAAGACTATTTTTTAGAGAAGTTTAAAGGTTCATAGCAAAATTAATAGGAAGGCACATAGATATCACATATACCCCTTTCCCAACACATGCACAGCCTCCCCAACTATTGACATCCCCACCGGATGGTACATTTGTTATAAGTGATGAACCTACATTGACACATCATAATCATTCAAAGTTCATAGTTTATATTATGGTTCATCATTGGTGTTGGCAGTCTGTAGGCTTCGATAAATGTATAATGACATGTATCCATGTATAATGACATGTATCATGGTATGGTATCATACAGAGTATTTTTACTGCCCTAAAAGTCCTTTCAGCCTACCTATTCATCTTTCCCGCCTAATCCCTTGGCAGCCACTGATCTTTTACTGTCTTCATAGTTTTTTTTTTTTTTTTTCCTTTTCCAGAATGCCAGATAGTTGAAATCATACAGTATATAGCCTTTTCAGATTGGCTTCTTTCACTTAGTAGTGTATGTTAAAAATTCTTGTATATCTTTTGATGGCTTACTAGCTCATTTCTTTTCAGGGCTGAGTAGTGTCTAGTTGCCTGGATGTATCCCAGTTTATGTATTCATCACCTACTCAACAACATTTTGGTTGCTTTAAAGTTTTGGAACTTAAGAATAAAGCTGCTCTAAATTGCCATATACACGTTTTTGAGTGGACATGTTTTCTCAGCTTATTTGAGTAAAAATACAAAGGAAATGATGACTGTATCATGTGGTGAAAATGCTTATTTTCTTTTGTAAAAATCTGCCAGATATCTTCCAAAGTAGCTGTACCACTTTCCTTTCCCACCATCAATGAATGATAGCTCCTGTTATTTTACATCTTTGTCATCATGTGGTGTCATCAAGGTTCAGATTTTGGCATTCTAGTAGGTATGCAGTGGTAATCTGTTATTTTAATTTGATTTTCTGGGGTGACATACAGAATGGGCTGTCTTTTCATATACCTTTGAGAAGGGGATGACAGAGGATGACATGGTTGGATGGCATCACCGACTTGATAGATATGAGTTTGAGTAACCTCTGGGAGTTGGTGATGGACTTCTATGGTGATGTATTCTTCTTTGGTAGCGTCTGTTAAGACCCACTGTTTTTTAAATTAATTTTTTATTGAAGGATAATTGCTTTACAGAATTTTGCTGTTTTCTGTCAAATCTCAACGTGAATCAGTCATAGATGTACATATATACCTTCCCTTTTGAAACTCCCTCCCATCTCCCTCCCCATCCCACCCCTCTAGGTTGATACAGAGCCCCTGTTTGAGTTTCCTGAGACATACAGCAAATTCCCTTTGGTTATCTATTTTACATATGGTAATGTAAGTTTCCATGTTACTCTTTCCATACATCTCACCCTCTCCTCCCCTCTCCCCATGTCCATAAGCCTATTCTCTATGTCTGTTTCTCCACTGTTGCTCTGTAAATAAATTCTTCAGTACCATTTTTCTAGATTCCATACATATGTGTTAGAATACGTTATTTATCTTTCTCTTTCTGACTCACTTCTCTCTTATAATAGGTTCTAGGTTCATCCACCTCATTAGAATTGACTCAAATGTGTTCCTTTTTATGGTTGAGTAATATTGTGTTTATACCACAACTTCCTTATCCGTTCATCTGTTGATGGACATCTAGGTTGCTTCCATGTTCTAGCTATTGTAAATAGTGCTGCAATGAACAATGGGTTCTCTTTCAGTTTTGGTTTCCTTAGGGTACATGCCTAGGAGTGGGATTGCTGGGTCATATGGTGGTTTTATGCCTAGTTTTTTAAGGCCCACTTTTTAATATGGTTGTTCATAATCTTATTTATTTGGTTGTTCTTTTTCTTTGGTTGAATTCTAAGATTGTGTAGATTTTGGGTGAGAATCCTTTATCAGATGTGTCTTTTGCAAATACATTTTCCCAATCCATATATTGTCTTATTTTCTGAACACTGTCTTTTGGAAAGCAGACTGTTTTTAATTTTAATGATGCCTATTGGAAGACTCTGATGCTGGGAGGGGTTGGGGGCAGGAGGAGAAGGGGACGACAGAAGGTGAGATGGCTGGATGGCATCACTGACTCAATGGACATGAGTCTGAGTGAACTCCGGGAGTTGGTGATGGACAGGGAGGCCTGGCGTGCTGCGATTCATGGGGTCGCAAAGAGTCGGACACAACTGAGCAACTGAACTGAACTTATAGTAATTACTTCTTTCATGGATTATGCCTTTGATATTTTATCTAAAAAGTTATCACCATTCCCAAAGTCATTTAGATCTTCTGTATTGTCTTTTCAGAATTTCATAGTTCTGCTTTTTATATTTCTGTCTGTGATTCATTGTGAGTAAATTTTTGTGCAGGGTGTAAGATTTATGTCTTTACATTTTTTAAAATTTTAATACAGAAGTTCAATTGTTCTAGCATCATTTGTTGAAGGGACTTTATTTGCTCTGTTGTATTACCTTTGCTCCTTTGTCAAAGATCAGTCGACCATATTGTGAGTTTATTTCTGTGCTGTCTATTTTCTTCCATTGATCTATTTCTCTGTTCTCTCACCAGCACAACCTTGTCTTGATTATTGCAGCTTTATAGTAGTTTTGAAGTCTGGTCTTATCAATCCTCCAAATTTGTTCTTCTGCTTCAATATTGTGTTGGCTATTCTGGGTCTTTTGCCCTTCCATATAGACTTTAAAATCAGTTTGTCAATATCTACAAAATTATCTTGCTGGGATTTTGATTGGAATTGAATTAAATCTGTATGTAGATCAAGTTTGGAAGATCTGACATCATGACAGTACTGAGTCTTTCTGTTCGTGAACATGGAGTGTCTCTCAATTTATTCAGTTCTTTAATTTTGTTCTTCAGAGTTTTATAATTTCTTCATGTTGACGCATACATACATTGTTAGATTTATACCTAAGTATTTCATTTTTGGATGCTAATGTAAATGACATTGTGTTTTTAATTTCAAATTCTACTCTTTCATTGCTGGCATGTAGAAAAGCAGTTGACTTTTGTATATTAACCTTATACCCTTCTGTCTTGCCATATTTGTTTATTAGCTACAGAAGTTTTTTGTTAATCCTTTAAGATTTTCTATATAGATGATTGCATCATCAGAAAACAATGTTCTATTTCTTTTTTCTCCAAACAATTTCTTTGTTTTCTTGCGTGTGTGTTTAGTCGCTCAGTTGTGTCTGACTCTTTTGTGACCCCATGGACTACAGCCCGCCATGCTCCTCTGTCCATGAGGATTCTCCAGGCAAGAATACTGGAATGGGTTACCATGCCCTCTTCCAGGGGGTCTTCCCAATCGAACCCAGGTCTCCTGCTTTGCAGGTAGATTCTTTACAAAGTAAGCCACCAGGGAAACTGGTATTATTATGGTATTTAGAACTTCCAAGATAATGTCAAAACGGATTGGTGAGAGAGGACTTTTTTTTTACTTTTTCCTAGCCATAGCAGAAACTTCTACTTTATCATAATCAAGTATGATATTAGATGTAGGCTTTTGTAGATACTCTTTATTAAATTGAGGAAGTTCTCCTCTATTCCTGGTTTAATGAGAATTCTTTTTCTTTTCATCATGAAAGACTGTTGGATTTTTGTAAATGTTTTTTCTGCATTTATTGATATGATGGTGTAGCTTATCTTTTAAAGCCTGTTGATGTATTAACATTAATTGATTTTCAAATGTTTGACTAGCGTTTCATACCTGGGATGAATTCTGGGTATTGAAAGCCAGTTTAACATTTGAAAATGTTTTATTTACATTTGTAGTCCATATTTAGTTAAATTTTATATAAGGTATGGGTTGAGGTTGCACATATTTTGTATTATCATTTTAGCACAATTTGTTGAACAGACTATCATTTCTCTATTGAATTGTCTTTGCACCTTTGTAGAAAAATAAGACTCAATATAGCAGTTTACTTCTGGATTCTTTATTCTATTCCTTTGACTTATATATGTATTCATTTGACAATACCACACCAGGATAACTATTTTTAAGAAGTTGAAAATGTTAGAGTGATTTTTCTTATAAATAGACAGTCTGAAATTCCTCTGCATCGTTGATGAATAGAAATGAAACCTTCCGAGGTCAGTTTCTGTATGTATGGCATGAAGATTTGCATGAGTGAAAATCCAAAGTCCTTTTCTTAAATTTAACTTCCCTTCTCTTCCTTTCCTTTCCCTCCTCCATCCTTTCTTTCTCTTTTCCTCTTCCTTTCTAGCCTTCTCTTCTTTCTCACCTCCTTTCTGTGGCCTGTCTTTTCCTGTCTTCTTTTTCTCACTCCCATGTTCTTTCCCTTTATGGTCAGTAGATGGTGCTGTGCTGCAACACATACAATTGCTGATTTCCTAAAACGTGTAAATATCATATTATGTCATCTGTTAACTCTGTGCCTTCACTTTGAGAAATGATTTGTTAAATTGTTAATGGAACAACGATGTTCACACTCCTCTCCTTTGAGAAATGAAACTCCAGGTAGGGATCAGATCATTTGGTCACTGGAAAAGTCAGGAGATAAAAACTTTTGATTAAGAATATTTTTAAAAAAGCAGTAGTGAGTAGTGGCCCTGAAAACCCACAATATGGCTCAGTCTGTGTGACATTTGAGGTGGTGTTTGTTTATCCAAGAGCAAAAATATGGATGGCCACTAAGAACATAGGATAGGAAGCCCCTTTGCTCAAAATAAAATCCCAAGGTTAATTTGTTTGTGAATCACAGAGCCAGCTGGCTGCCTTGGCCCAGCTATGACTTTTGTGGTGACAGCTGTTTCTACCAAGATTTGACGGTTGGGAGCAGGGGCAGAGCTGGTGGTTGCAAGATGGAATGCAAGTGGGAGATGGATTGAAAGAATGGACTATGGTTTCTTTAGAAAGGAAATCCATGGGTTTCAGATATTCTCAATTGAAATCATATTTCCTCTAGCTGGATAATGCTTTTACTTCTCAGGCCACAATAGGTGGGAGAGCATGGTCAGTCGCTACTTCATGTCTCCTTTGGTTATGATTTAATGGTGGGTGTTTAATTTTCCAAAAGTTTAGCGAACTGTGAAGGTTTCCAGAAAAGGCACTATATTTGCTTGCAAATAACCCAACTTGTACTTCTCTGGCCCCAAAACCCTGAGGGGCTATGGTTTCTTGCATGTTTCCTGAAGTCTACTTTTCCAAAGGTCAAATAAAAGGCCCCTTTTGGAGTTGATGGCATCTTCCTAGGGCTTCCATGTATAAAACTTACAGTTTATAGTACTTGTAGTTTATAACGTACACTTTATAGTACCTTATTGTTTCACAAAGCAATTTTACCAACATCTGAAATTATCCTTTTCCTTAGAAAATAGAGATTTGGATTAGGGCATTGGAGGTCCAAGCCAGAGAGATAGATGAGGAAGAAATGCATTGGTTAAGGATGACCTTTAACTTCATTTACATCTCCACTTGGGTGTTTCATCTTAACAGATCCAAAACTGAGCATCCGATATCCATCCCCCATCTGCTTAATTTTCTACCTTCTCTCTCTTCCTGAATCGCTTGTCATCTTTTCAGTTCTCAGCTCTCAAACATTGGGGTTTCTCTTGATTCTCTCTTTGTTACTCTACACCTGATCTGCAAACAAAACCTGTTGATTCTACCTTTAAAGTATGTTCAGCATCTGATTTCATCTCATCACCTTCCTTGCTACATAAACCCTGGTCTGACTCACCATCATCTCTTGTGTGAATAAGGCCATCAGTTTTCTAACAGGTTTCCCTGTTTCAACCCTTGTGCCCACTTCAGTGTAATCTCAGCACAGCAGCCATAGTCGGGCTGTTAAAAAGCAAATTCGACCTTTGCCCAGAATCCCCCAATGGCTCCCATCACCCATGGAGGAGGGGCAAACACCTTACAATGACCTGCAGAGTGATGTGGCACTAACCTCTAACCCCTGGGACCCTGTTTTGTTTTACTTACCCTTTTACTCACTACCTCTTCCCTGTTTCTCACACTTGCCAGGAATGTTCATGCCTTGGTATCTGTTCACTTTCTCTTGTCCTTGAAACCCCCTCTCCAAGAAATCATTCTTGATCTCTTATCCTTCAGATCTTTACTCTGTGTAACCTTTTCACTGTGGGCTTCCCTGGTAATGTTCTTTAAAATAGCAGTCTCTAATTGTTACCAACCAGTGTTCTTGGCCTCCTTAATAAATAGAATTTGATCAGAGGCCAGACAAGAAATCCAGACAAGGCTTTATTGGGGCACTTGCTGCATGAAGGATGAGTGAAAATGAACAACAGTTTCTCTTGCTTGCTCCCTCCCTGAGTGGGGGGCAAGCTTACATGGGGTCAGGGTAAAAAAGTGTGTTCAGGTGTCAGGTCAGAGGGGTGGCTTAGGTGGTTTGCTCACCCTTTAGGTGGTGCTGTGTGCAGAGGGAATGTGCAGTACTCTGCTTTTGCTTCAGATTCTTCAGAAATGGCAACTGAGTTTTTTTTTTTTTTTTTAACTAATTTTTTAAAATTTAATTTTATTTTTAAACTTTACAATATTGTATTGGTTTTGCCAAATATCGAAATGAATCTGCCACAGGTATACATGTGTTCCCCATCCTGAACCCTCCTCCCTCCTCACTCCCCATACCATCCCTCTGGGTCGTCCCAGTGCACCAGTCCCAAGCATCCAGTATCATGCATCGAACCTGGACTGGCGACTCATTTCATATATGATATTATACGTATTTCAATGCCATTCTCCCAAATCATCCCACCCTCTCTCTCTCCCACAGAGTCCAAAAGACTGTTCTATACATCAGTGTCTCTTTTGCTGTCTCATATACAGGGTTATTGTTACCATCTTTCTAAATTCCAAATATATGCATTAGTATACTGTATTGGTGTTTTTCTTTCTGGCTTACTTCACTCTGTATAATAGGCTCCAGTTTCATCCACCTCATTAGAACTGATTCAAATGTATTCTTTTTAATGGCTGAGTAATACTCCATTGTGTATATGTACCACTGCTTTCTTATCCATTCATCTGCCGATGGACATCTAGGTTGCTTCCATGTCCTGGCTATTATAAACAGTGCTGCGATAAATATTGGGGTACACGTGTCTCTTTCAATTCTGGTTCCCTCAGTGTGTATGTCCAGCAGTGGGATTGCTGGATCATAAGGCAGTTCTAGTTCCACTTTTTAAGGAATCTCCACACTGTTCTCCATAGTGGCTGTACTAGTTTGCATTCCCACCAACAGTGTAAGACGGTTCCCTTTTCTCCACACCCTCTCCAGCATTTATTGCTTGTAGACTTTTGGATTGCAGCCATTCTGACTGGCGTGAAATGGTACCTCATAGTGGTTTTGATTTGCATTTCTCTGATAATGAGTAATGTTGAGCATCTTTTCATGTGTTTGCTAGCCATCTGTATGTCTTCTTTGGAGAAATGTCTATTTAGTTCTTTGGCCCATTTTTTGATTGGGTCATTTATTTTTCTGGAATTGAGCTATAGGAGTTGCTTGTATATTTTTGAGATTAGTTGTTTGTCAGTTGCTTCATTTGCTATTATTTTCTCCCATTCTGAAGGCTGTCTTTTCACCTTGCTTATAGTTTCCTTTGTTGTGCAGAAGCTTTTGAGTATAATTAGGTCCCATTTGTTTATTTTTGCTTTTATTTCCAATATTCTGGGAGGTGGGTCATAGAGGATCCTGCTGTGATGTATGTCAGAGAATGTTTTGCCTATGTTCTCCTCTAGGAGGTTTATAGTTTCTGGTCTTACATTTAGATCTTTAATCCATTTTGAGTTTATTTTTGTGTATGGTGCTAGAAAGTGCTCTAGTTTCATTCTTTTACAAGTGGTTGACCAGTTTTCCCAGAACCACTTGTTAAAGAGATTGTCTTTAATCCATTGTATATTCTTGCCTCCTTTGTCAAAGATAAGGTGTCCATATGTGCGTGGATTTATCTCTGGGCTTTCTATTTTGTTCCATTGATCTATATTTCTGTCTTTGTGCCAGTACCATACTGTCTTGATAACTGTGGCTTTGTAGTAGAGCCTGAAGTCAGATAGGTTGATTCCTCCAGTTCCATTTTTCTTTCTCAAGATAGCTTTGGCTATTCGAGGTTTTTTGTATTTCCATACAAATTGTGAAATTATTTGTTCTAGCTCTGTGAAGAATACCGTTGGTAGCTTGATAGGGATTGCATTGAATCTATAAATTGCTTTGGGTAGTATACTCATTTTCACTATATTGATTCTCCCAATCCATGAACATAGTATATTTCTCCATCTATTTTTTATAGATGGATAATTGTTTTACAGAGTTTTGCTGTTTTCTGGGAAACCTCAACATTAATCAGTCATAGGTGTACATATATCTCCTCTCTTTCTAAACTCCCACCCATCTCCCTCTCCATACCACCCCTCTAGGTTGATACAGAGCCCCTGTTTGAGTTTCCTGAGATAGCAAATTCCCGTTGGCTGTTTTACATATGGTAATGTAAGTTTCCGTGTTCCTCTTTCCATACATACACCCTGTCCTCCCCTCTCCCCATGTCCATAAGTCTGTTCTCTATGTCTATTTCTCCACTGTTGCCCTGTAAATAAATTCTTCAGTACCATTTTTCTAGATTTTGTATATATGTGTTAGAATATGGTATTTCTCTTTGTGACTCACTTTACTCTTTATAATAGGTTCTAGGCTCATCCACCTCATTAGAACTGACTCAAATGTGTTCCTTTTTATGGCTGAGTAATATTCCATTGTGTATTTTGATCTTTTGTACCTTTTCATCCTTTTTCCCCAACTGTGCATGCACATAGTTATTTTTAATCCCATATAGTTTCTTTGTATTTTGTTGCTCAAGGAGAGGTGTGTCCAGATACAAGCAATGCAGCACTTAAACAAAGAGTCCCAGGTTCCAGACCTGTTTCATAACCACTTCCTATTCTTTCCCTGGTTTATTTTTTCCAACATATTACAAATATATTATAATCTGTATGTATTCATCCTGCTTTTCATCACCCTCTATATTCCTAGAATATAAACTCCATGAGGGCAGGATTCTTATCCATTCTATTCCTTATGTTTTCCTCAAACCCTAAACACATAGGGGGCCCTCAATAACTGACTAAAGAAATGAATGCTGTTCCCCAACCCACTTCCATGGTCTGAGGACCTGGCAGAACCACCAAAGGAAAGTGCTACAGCTCAACTGGATTCCTAGGATTGGAAGATTTCCTGGTTAGAAGGACTGGAGCATGGAAATCAGTGCCCTACAATCACCTTGTGAAAAATACTGTCTCATAGTCTTACTCCTGGATACTCTGATTCAAAGGTCTCAGAATCCATATTTTTATGTATTCCCCAAGTGATTGTTAATTCTTTAACAGATTTGGAAACCCACAATTCTAGAGAATGAAATATAAATTAAGCACATTCTATGTTACAGAAATTATGCCAGGGAGTGGCCCCAGTTCAACATCTTGTAGGAGAAATGGGTGTATAAAATGATACTTGTAGTATAATTAATGCTTTCCTGAGGCACCTATTAGTTGCAGGGATTGAAGAAGATGAAGAAAGGACATGTGTGGTGTGTACAGGGAAGAATTACCACAGGAAGTGACTTCTGGTGAAAAAGAAGTGACAAGGCAGATGAAGGACAAGGATGCTGTGGATAGAATACAGAGTGGCCTCTGAATTCAAGGTAATTTATAAGGAAAAGGAGTACGTCAAGGCTATATATTGTCACCATGCTTATTTAACTTATATACAGAGTACATAATGAGAAACACTGGGCTGGAGGAAGCACAAGCTGGAATCAAGATTGCTGGGAGAAATATCAGTAACTTCAGATATGCAGATGACACCATTATAATGGCAGAAAGTGAAGAGGAACTAAAGAGCCTCTTGATGAAACTGAAAGAGAAGAGTGAAAAAGTTGGCTTAAAGCTCAACATTCATAAAAATAAGATCATGACATCCAGTCCCATCACTTCATGGCAAATAGATGGGGAAACAGTGAAAACAGTGGCTGACTTTATTTTTCTGGGCTCCAAAATCACTGCAGATGGTGGTTGCAGTCATGAAATTAAAAGACGCTTACTCCTTGGTAGGAAAGTTATGACCAACCTAGACAGCATATTCAAAAGCAGAGACATTACTTTGTCGACAAAGTTCCATCTAGTCAATGCTATGGTTTTTTCAGTGGTCATGTATGGATGTGAGAGTTGGACTATAAAGAAAGCTGAGTGTCAAAGAATTGATGCTTTTGAACTATGGTGTTGGAGAAGACTCTTGAGAATCCCTTGGACAGCAAGGAGATCCAACCAGTCCATCCTAAAGGAGATCGGTCCTGGGTGTTCATTGGAAGGACTGATGTTGAAGCTGAAACTCCAATACTTTGACCACCTGATGTGAAGAACTGACTCATTTGAAAAGATCCTGATGCTGGGAGGGATTGAGGGCAGGAGGAGAAGGGGATGACAGAGGTTGAGATGGTTGGATGGCATCATTGACACAATGGACATGGGTTTGGATGGATTCCGGGAGTTGGTGATGGACAGGCAGGCCTGGCGTGCTGCATTTCATGGGTCCCAAAGAGTCGGACATGACTGAACAACTGAACTGAACTGAACTGAATACCTGTTTAGATTATATCAGAGTCCAGAACTGCACCTTAGTCAGCAAAGGGGGCACAGTTATGCAGTTTACATTTTCCATGGAGCACCTATGTTTCTTTTTATAGCTCTCTTTTTCTAGGTGTCCAGGATTTTAATTGTCTCTGAGATCATAAAAATATACTTCTGACTTGTTTACGTGGTTTCATTTTAAAAGGGTATAATAATGTCCTTCTTATTATGGAGTGACATATATTGTTGGACATATTCTTGTCTGGAATGTTTGCATTGCAAAATGTCACCCTTTAATAATAATTAAAAAAATCAGGCAGGCATTAGCTACAAGCCAACAGAGAGCTATTCTTAGGTGCTTGAACCTCGGATTTTCCTCAAGTCATGTACATGAGGAAGACCTTAAGATTGGTGCTAGAATTGGTCTCCAAAGGTTTTCTGCCAATTCATCTCATCTCAGTCTCAGAGGAAATGGTAACAACTTCTCTCTCTTTCAAGCTTTGATATAGGCCTTGGACCAATGTATTGACTTTTATGTGCCGCAGTTATTCACATTTGTAATATCTTGATTGTACTGCTTTTCCCATTTTTATTATCTAAGGTAAGTTGTGTTTACTTCTGTGACAAATAAGTCCCAGGTTACAGTGCCTTCACATACCAACATTTTATTTTTTATCCATCTCAAAGTCCAATGTGGGTCTTAAAGGAATATGGGTGGGCTGGTTGTCTGGATACAGGCCTCAGTTCCATGCAGTCATTCAAGGACTCACATTTTTTCATGGTTTCTGGAAAGTACAGTCATGACTTCAAACTGTACAGAGATCTTCTAGATTGCAGATAAGCAGAAGAGAGAATGGAATAGGTACTCAACTTTAAGATGCTTTAAACCAAGGTTGGTGTCTTTTTTCTGTAAAGGGACAGATAGTACATATTTTAAGTTCTGGGAAATATATATTCCCTGTTACACTACTCAGCTTTGCTGTTACAATGTGAAAGCAGCTATAGACAATGTGTAAATGAATGGAGGTGGCTGAGTTCCAAAGACAGGTGGCCAGCCAAATTTGGCCAGTAAGCTACAATTTGCTGATCCCCACATTCAACCAAAAGGGATGTCTTCCCTTCACATTCCATTGGCAAGAGCCAGTCCCACGTCCCCACCTAGATACAGGGTGTCAGGGGATGTAGTTTGGCTGTGTGCCCAGAAAGAGGAAACTCTTTGATGAGCAACTAGCCAGTCTCTGACAGATCACATATCAGGGCTAGAGTGTTCAGTGAGGTTTTTTTTTTTTTTTGAGACTGCAGACACAGTGCTATCTAGTTCTGACTTGATCAAGGTCAAGAATATTCCTTTGTAAAACATTACCTCACAAGTTCTAGGTGGGGATACTTTGCTTAAGAAAGTTCTAGCAGGTCCTATATTGATCAGATGGGAGGCTTTCCTTCCAGGTAAAGAGAAGTATTCTCCCAACCAGATTCCTGAAGTGGCACAAGCTTGCAAGACATAAGTGGACTTTATTGGGTGGCCAGGATAAGGACTGCTCTGTGTTAACTTTCAAACAAACACCAGTTGGGATACGAAGCCCTCCTTCTCTCCTTCCAAAGTCCCCAGAGATGGATATAAATCTTGGTACACCCAAGATCTAATTATACAAGTAGCACTTCAGTTTGTGGTACAGTATTTGTTTCTTTGGACCTCCCCCTCCTACCCGCTCCCTGCCGAAGCCTCACCTTTAATTTACTGTTGAATCGGAAACAACAGGTTCTTTCAACAGCTCTGTGAATTAGACAGAGCAAATGTTTAGTTAAAAATAAATTCAGGGGTGGCTTCTTATATAGGAGTTATAAACAATCTCACAATCCCAGCCCTTAAACCTCATACTCTATGTTTGGTTAGTTGATAGATTTGGTGCAGTAATGGCTCCAGTTCTCCTCCTTGTATTAGGTCTGACCTGATGACTCATTTTGGTCAACAGAATGCGGTAGAGACCTGGGTTTCCACTGTCTCTCAAAACTCTGCTGCTCTCATCTGCAACAGTCTGGACTAGCCAGGTAGAGGGTGGAAGATAAAATGAAGCAGAGGACAGCTGTCCTAGCTGAGGCCTTCTCAGAACAGCTGGCCTGCCAGTGCCTCCACATGCTTCCATGAGTCCAGCCCAGAGAAAAGGAATTTGCCGAGGAAATAAACTAAAGATTGATTGAGCAGGACTCAATGGCACATCTTTGGATTTTAGTCCAGCATCTTACCACAACTTGCAAAAACAGGCAATTTCTGTGATCTCATGGTTTTCACTGCAATCTCCCTTTGGTTCTTATCATTTTATAGTAATCTCTTTACTGAAGGGTGAACCTGAGGCCATATTGTTATTAGCTGATGAACTTGAGTGTGTTGCTTAACCTTTTGTCCTTAGTGTTTTTCCCAAATACTGCTAATGGCATCACTCTGTTATTCAGAAAGATCACCTCTGATCTACCCTATGTGGGATTTCCCACATCAAATAAGTTTCAGAAGTCTCTTCATTTTATATCAATTATGTTTCACATTTACCCCATTGATATTAGCCAATTTAAGCTTCCATTACCTCTCAGAGTTTAGACCAATAACATAAATGCCTACCTGTTTCCTTGGGACTCCTTGAATCTATCCTGCCTAAGAACTCTGCAGGTGTTTATAAAGCTCAGCTCAGCCAGGTATTGTCCAGCAAAAGCCCCTTTGATTCCTCACTGCTTCTTTGAGTGTGGAGGTCTGAAAATAATTACAGACACCTTTATCACTTTTCTTTTAAGGATACCTCCATCCACCAGGGATTGTCCCACTTTCTGCCTCATGTCTCACTTCTCAGTTCAGTTTAGCATTTGTCCTGCCCCCTTTCACTCTCAAAACTGAACCAGCTTGGATGGTAAACTACATGATAATACTTGATACCTTTAACTATTTTCTTTTTGTGGCCTTCATTCTGATCTGAAATTCCCGATCTATTTCTTTGAGGGACTAAATATATGAAATCTTCCTCAATGCTTGTGCTTCCTACTTGTAAGATTTTAGTAAAAATGAAAGGTGTGGAGAAAGAGGTGGGGGGTGTTAACCAACAAGCGGGGACAATTTTAAACTCTGACCCCACAGAGGGAGGCAGGGCTCCAGTATATTTCTTATGTAAATTTTATGATTGCTCTGATGTGAGCCATTTTACACCTACATTACATCATTCCTAGTCTAAGATGTAAAGAAAGGCTTTGGGATCCTTGGGTCAAGGAAGATTGGCAATTTGCTCACTTCTTCTGGGGATGAAAAAAAAGACCAACTGATAGAAGTGGTGGGAAAGGAAAATCAGTCCTGGGCCTTCTTGGGTGGCAGATGCAGCCTTGCTCTGCAAATTCTCCTGAGAAATTTGCACCAACGTGAACCCTGTTTCTCATCCCTGGACAGACAGATCTGCTGGAATATCTGTTTTAAGAAGTGTGATGAGCACTCAAGGAGAAGAGTCTCAGGACCCTGAGATGTTGTTACATGTGTGCTTGTGCATGTATGAATATCTCCTCAATCTCTTCAGCAGTATTAGGAAACATGGAAGGCTAATTATGCTTTATCATTGTACAAAACATAAAATGCATTTCCAGTTCTAAATAAATGAGTAATGTCTATTCCAGCACTGAGTGAGAGAACTTCAGGCAAAGATGTGACAGTTCCCAAGAGCAGTCTCTTTTTGTGGAGGAGATGATACAACCTTATTGCCCACAGTTAAACTGAAGACATTTAAAAATCACTACCATTGGTTGTATTACCAGGGAAAATCAGAATCATACCTGGCATTGGAGATCATTCTAGATTAGAAAATTGATTTCCAATGTAAGAAAACTAAAAATAAATAAGTTGTGGTCATTATCTGATAAGAAATCCCATTTATCCCTATTCCTGGCATCTTATCTTTTTCTTATTTATTTATTTAGTGAAAGGGAAAGGACTTGGGAAAGTCAGAAAACAGATATGCAGGAAAGGGGATTTACCAATGGGGACAGATGTTTTTCTAATTTTGAAAAGGTATAAGGTTGAAATAGGCCTTTCAATGCTAGAGATAGACTCAGGGGGTTATGGGCACTTGGAGATTTCTTGTCCACTTAATATTTTTTGAAGTTTAATATCGCAGCAGTGAAAGGAAACAGAAGCAGCTAATTCTGAACCTCCTTGCTCTTTTCTGACCCCTGGGACCTAGGCACAATAGGGTGAGTTCAAGACTGAGTAAGGTCTTCACTCCCTGTTTCCTGTCTTTTGTTAGTTTTAATCTGACGCTTAAACATACTTCAATGTGGACTTTTGTGTGGAAAATGCCTTTGTTTTTTTTTTTTTTTCTGCTCCTGAGGAATGCCAGCTAAGAGATGGGGAAAATAGAATAAAGTTCTAATCATATGTAATATGTATCTTAAGAAGTGATGTGATGCTTTATTTTTAGACATGAGAAGCAGACTGGTGACATTGTAATAATGTTTTCTTAGAAGGAATCTGAACTTCAGTCCTAGGAAGAGGGTGTACTCCTTGTGTTCCTTTCACGCGTGCATCTTTCCATGAGAAATTCACATTGCAAGGCTCCTGGTACCACATCTTGTGCTTGTAGATGCAGGCGGATGCTGGGGTACTTGCTTTTGGGAAAGCGAGACCTCTTCTCATTTTAGGGAATGATGTGGTCAGCACTACCAAATGCACACATCTTTTGGATATGTGTTCTGGGAAGGGGTGGGGCAAGGCTCCTTGATGATCCAGTAAAATATTTTCTTGGTAAACTAGGCCCTTGAGCTAGTTAACCGAGTTATCTGGTCAGTCATTTTGGTGGACCATCAGTTTACTGTGACTAACGAGCCATTGTGACTAATGGCCTTGTAGCTCAGTCAGTAAAAATCTGCCTGCAATGCATGAGATCCACGTTCGATTCCTGGGTTGGAGACATCCCCTGGAGAAGGAAATGGCAAACCACTCCAGTATTTTTGCCTGGAGAAGCCCATGGACAGAAGAGCCTGGCAGGTTACAGTCTATGGGGTCACAAAAGTCTGACATGACTGAGTGACTAAGCACAGTGGGCCATTAGCTTTGGAATTTTGCTTAATGTGATCTTCTCAGCTACATTTATAGAGAAATGCTCTTATTTCCACTTGAATAAGTGGCCCCATGTCTGGGGGGAATGATACATATGCTTTAGTTAGAGAGAAAGATGGAAAAGCAAATAACAGGCAAGGGTGAGTAATAATGATTAAGCAACACAGTTAACATTGTGCCCTTATGACCACATGTTTAATAGAGTGTGATACATACTTCTGATGCAGAAACCTAAAAACTGAGAATCACCATATGGAAAGCATATTGGCTACAATGGATTGGTGACATTTTAACATATGTATATGTGTATGTGTATATTAATATATATGTATACCAGGCAACCATCTGCTTTAAATGGCTCTATCATATTATTCTGTAGATGTTTTCATTTGGTGTTATTATTTTACCAGATATAATTACTTCACTTTCATATTGCCTCACAACTATTATATTAAGCAATTCAATGGAAAACATTGTCTATATTCTATTAACACTCAACCTATACAGGTCTTCCCTGGTAGCTCAGTGGTAAAGAGTCCACATGCCAATGCAGTAGATGCTGGCTCAATCTCTGGGTCAGGAAGATCCCCTGGAGAAGGAAATGGCAACCCACTCCAGTATTCTTATATGGGAAATCCCGTGGATGGAAGCGCCTGGTAGGCTACAGTGCAAGGGGCTGCAAAAGAGTCAGATACAACTGAGAGACAAAGCAACTAGCAACAAAACAAACAACAGGCATTATTTGGTAGTTTATATGCATACTTTCAAAAAGGTAAAATCACGAATCACACAAATATAAAATGAGTGCACATGAAAGATTTTATTTTACTTTAATAAATGAGGGAACAAATAAGGTGTTAAAACATGTCCACATGAGAATTTTGCTTATATAAGCAAAATAAACTATTTTGGGGGGACTTATATAAGCCATTTGTGCTTCTATGGGCAGGGATTATTCATATTGCTTATATTTTCTACAAATTTAGAGTACTCCTATAGAGTGTAATCTCTAAAAAATATATTTCTGAACCAGGAAGAAATAGAAAGCATGAAAAGACCAATCACAAGCACTGAAATTGAAACTGTGATAACAAATTTCCAACGAACAAAAGCCAAGGGCCAGATGGCTTCCCAGGTGACTTTGACCAAAGTTTAGAGAAGAGCTAACACCTATCTTGCTCAAACTCTCCCAGAAAATTGCTAAGAAAAGAAAATTCTCAAATTCATTCTATGAGGCCACCATCACCCTAATATGAGACAAAGATATCACTAATACTAGCTAGACAAAGATACCACAGAAAAGAAAATTACAGACCAATATCACTAATGAACATAGATGCAAAAATTATCAAGAAAATTTTAGCAAACAGGATCCAACAACACATTAAAAGGAATATGTACCTTGATGCTTTTGAACTGTGGTGTTGGAGAAGACTCTTGAGAATCCCTTGAACAGCATGGAGATCCAACCAGTCTATTCTAAAGGAAATCAGTCTTGAATATTCATTGGAAGGACTGATGCTGAAGCTGAAATTCCAATACTCTGGCCACCTGATGCGAAGAACTGACTCATTTGAAAAGATCCTGATGCTGGGAAAGATTGAAGGCGGGAGAAGAAAGGGACGACAGAGGATGAGATAGTTGGATGGCATCACCGACTCAAAGGACACGAGTTTGAGTAGTCTCTGGGAGTTGGTGATGGACAGGGAAGATGGCATGCTGCAGTCCATGGGGTTGCAAAGAGTTGGACACGACTGAGCAACTGAACTGAACTGAAACATGATATAGTGGGATTTATTCCAGGGATGCAAGGATTCTTCAATATATGCAAATCAATCAATGTGATCCACTATATCAACAAAGAGAAAGATAAAAACCATATGATCATCTTTCAACAAAATTCAGCATCCATTTGTGATAAAACCTCTACAGAAAGTAGGCATAGAAGGAACCTGCCTCAACATAATAAAGCCATATATGACAAACCCAGAGCAAACATTATTCTCAATAGTAAAAAAACAGAAAGCATTTCCTCTAAGATTAGAACAAGACAAGGATGCCCACTCCTGCTACTATTATTCAACATAGTTTTGGTAGTCCTAGCCATGGCAGAGAAAAAAAAGAAATAAAAGGAATCCAGATTGGAAAAGCAGAAGTAAAACTCTCACTGTTTGCAGATGACTTGATACTCTACATAGAAAACCCTAAAGATGACACCAGAAAGTTACTAGAGCTAATCAAGGAATATAGTATAGTCACAGGATATAAAATTAATCACTTAAATTCCTATACACTAACAATGAAAAATCAGAAAGAGAAGTTAAGGAAATAATCCCATTTAACACTGCAACAAAAATAATAAAATATCTAGGAATAAATGTACTGAAAGAGACAAGAGACCTGTATGCAGAAAACTATGACACTGATGAAAGAAATCAAAGATGAAGAAATCAAAGAGAGGGTGGGAAGATTTGGGAGAATGGCATTGAAACATGTGAAATGTCATGTATGAAACGAGATGCCAGTCCAGGTTCAATGCACGATGCTGGATGCTTGGGGCTGGTGCACTGGGACGACCCAGAGGGATGGTATGGGGAGGGAGGAGGGAGGAGGGTTCAGGATGGGGAACACATGAGAAATAAAGGAATAAAAAAT
The DNA here is from genome assembly GCF_027580195.1 of Bos mutus. NCBI lineage: Eukaryota > Metazoa > Chordata > Mammalia > Artiodactyla > Bovidae > Bos > Bos mutus. Next base: position 35,086,936 of record NC_091629.1, on the reverse strand, counting down.
TTAAAAATTAAAAAAAAAAAGAAATCAAAGATGACATAAACAGATGGAGATATATACCATCTACTTAGATTGGAAGAATCAATATTGTGAAAATTAACTATACTACCCAAAGTAATCTACAGAATCTATGCAATCCCCCTCAAACTACCAATGGTATTTTTCACAGAACTAGAACCAAAAAATCCACAATTTGTATGGAAACACAAAAGACCTGCAATAGCCAATGCAGTCTGAGGAAAGAAAAATGGAGCTGGAGGACAAATCAACTTTCCTGACAACAGACTATACTACAAAGCTACAGTCATCAAGACAGTATGTTACTGGCACAAAACAAAGATAGAGACCAGTGGAACAAGATAGAAATCCTAGAGATAAACACACACCTATGGGTAACTTATCTTTAGCAAAGGAGGCAAGAATATACAATGGAGAGAGGACAGCCTCTTCAATAAGTGGTCCTGGGAAAACTGAACAGCCACATGTACAAGAATGAAATTAGAACACTTCCTGACATCATACACAAAAATAAACTCAAAATGGACTTAAATATATTTAAGTCTTTATAAAATATAAATATATTTAAAGACTTAAATATAAGGCCAGAAAGTGTAAAGCTCTTAGAGGAAAACATAAGCAGTACACACTTAGACATAAATGACAGCCAGATCTTCTTTGACCCACCTCCTAGAGCACTGGAAATAAAAACAAACAAATGGGACTTAATTAAACTTGAAAACTTTTGCACAGCAAAGGAAATAATAAACAAGGTGAAAAGACAACTCTCAGAATGGGAGAAAATAATTGAAAGCAAAACAACTAGCAAAGGATTATTCTCCAGAATGTATAAGCAGCTCACAAGCAGATCAACATCATGGAAAAAAATAGCCCAAACAAAAAATGGGCAGAAGACCGAAACAGACATTTCTCCAAAGACATACAGATGGCTAACAAACACATGAAAAGATGCTCAACATCTCTCATTATTAGAAAAATGCCAATTAAAACTACAATGAGGTATCACTTCACATCAGTCAGAATGGCCATCATCAAAAAATCTACAAACAATAAATGCTGGAGAAGGTGTAGAGAAAAGGGAACCCTCTTGTACTGTTGGTGGGAATGTAAACTGATACATCCACTGTGGAGAACAGTATGGGGACTCCTTAAAAAACTAGGACTAGAACTAACATATGACCCAACAATCCCACTACTGGGCATATACCCTTAATAAAGCATAATTGAAAAAAACACATGTACCCCTATGTTCATTGCAGCACTATTTACAGTCGTTAGGATATGGAAGTAACTTAGATGTCCACTGACAGATGAATGGATAAGGAAGACGTGGTGCATATATACAATGGAGTATTACTCAACCATAAAGAACACATTTGAATCAGTTCTACTGAGGTGGATGAACCTAGAGCCTATTATACAGAGTGAAGAAAGCAGAAAGAGAAAAACAAATATCATATATTAATACATACATATGGAATCTATAAAGATGGTACAGACGAACCTTTTTGCAGGGCAGCAGTGGAGACTTAGACATAATAAACAGACTTGTGGACACAGTGGGAGAAGGAGAAGGTGGGATGGATTAAGAGAGTAGCATGAAAACATATACATTACCATATGTAAAATAGATAGCCAGTGGGAACTTGCTGTATGATGCAGGGAGCTCAAAACTAGTGCTCCATGACAACCTAGAGGAGTGGAATGGGGTTGGAGATGCGAAGGAAGTTCAAGAGGGTGGGGACATATGTATACTTATGCCTGGCTCATGTTGATGTATGATAGAAGCCAAAGTATTATAAAGCAATTATCCTGCAATTAAAAATAAATTTAAAAAAGTGCTGTGACAAGGACCTGAGGGCAGGGGATCAGAACTCTACCACCGGCCCCCAGCCCCTAAACATTTTAACAATTTGAGCAGACAAATTGGATTCATTGTTTCAGAAAAGACAATCACCTGACATACTTTTTTCTGCCACTATTCTTTACCTCTGATCCTTTTTCTGTCTCCCTACCTCTTGCTCCACATTTTCCTTCCTCCTTCTTCTCTCTTTCTGTGCCCCATGCCCCACAGGTAAGCACTCTAAGAAACACCTGCTCCCTGTAAAACGTACTGTGATGCTCCTGAACAGTGAGGTTGGGAAGTATTTGATTTTCAAGGCAATTCTGGACAAACACTGACACATTCCTACTCTCCGATTCTTATTTTTAAATCAACTACAAAAGCACCATGACATCACCCTAAGCAAGGTAAAATGTGATGCTGTTTTCTGCTTTATAATGACCACATACCAGTCTAGGTTTCCTGATCCCTCTGAAAGTTTGCTGCTGTGAGCCGCGTGTTATGCCAGGATTCATGACCTCCAGAGGAGAGGATTTTGATCTGGGGTCAGAGACAAGGCTTGACTACTTGGAGCTTTTTGTGTAACAACGTTTTAGTAAAGTATAATAGAGATAGGGAAAGCTTCTGACATAAACATCAAAAGGGGACAGAAAGAGTTCCCCCTTGCTAGTTTTTAGCAAGGCATTTTATGTCTGTTACCAAGTTTCTTATCAGATAAAAGAAACACCTCAAGCTGAGGGGTTTCACCAGCCTCCTCTCTCACAATATGCATTTTTGAGATAGGATGGCACAAGGTATGCCATCCATAAAACAATTGACATGAATACTGGTTTGTTGAGACATTATCAGCCTGTTTTGAGAAAGGAAAAAAAAAAATAGTTAGACTTAGGTAGAACTGGTTTCCTCAACACAGAAGGGGGGAAAAAAAAAAACAAAAACATCTACCACTTGCAGTTTATTTCCTCCTGCTGCTTGGGGATCTCTGGCCTTCCTACCTGTTACCCTCTCCTCACCTCTTAGGACTAGAATCCCTTTGCTCCCATTGACAGGCATTTACAGATCACTTCCCAGGATTGCTTATTTCCTCAGATGGCTAATTTGGTCCATTTGCCTTGACTCATGCTGATTCCTCTCTAGGGGGTGAGATTTTTCTGTCAATATTAATTTTTTAAAAAGCAATAGTAGTGGGCAAAGATGGAGGCGGGAGTGAGAAGAGGCACCTTGTGCAGCTTCCAATATTCTAAATTCATCACAGTCCCACCAGAACTCCCAGTGAATTCAGTAAAGCTGATTTTATCCAAATGTCTGGATAAATTTAATCTGTTTAAGACAATTCCCATTCAAGTGTGAAATGATCAATAACCAACCCAGCTAATCTTGATGTTCATTTCAAAAGAGATTATTAATCAGAAAGAATATCAAACTGAGTCAGTTTGGAGTACTAAGTAGAAGGAAAGAAATTAAAGCAGCTTAACAGGAAGATGCTTGATCAATTAATATTGACCACATCCAAAAACAAAATCATTATTCACTGTATAACAAGAATAACTCTGGGCAAGTCTGAAACAATAAGCTCTTGGTTCTTTTATTTCTTTTTTTATTTATGGCTAAGGCATGTGGGGTCTTAGTTCCTCCACCAGGGATCAAACCTGGGCCCCCTGCAGTGAATGTTCAGAGTCCTAACCACTGGACCACCTAAACTCCTAGTTCTAATTGCTGTGATTGACTGGGTAATGACCATCTTGGGCTGAGTTAGTACATCCCTGAAGTGAGGGGATCCTATCCCCTATTGGGATCTTATCCCCCAATAAGGTAGGGATAAAGCCATGACAAATGAGAAAGCTCTTGTATCATTCATTTTCATATTACAATTACAAAAGGAGAAAAGAAGAGAAAAGAAAAGGAAAAAGAAATCTAGCTAGAAAAAAGTCTGCAAGTAACACATGCTCATGGTACAAAAATTAATATCCCCAATCCAACTAAAGCAAAGCAGAATGACACAACATTCAATTGTACAGTGTCACAATGTCAGGATGGAAGTTCCCCTCTGCACCTTCAGGATCCACACTCCCATTCATTTCTCAGAGGTAGTTAGTGTTAATTTCTTGTATATCTTTCCCAAAATGTTCTTAGGACATTGCATTAGCTAAGGTTCTTTTGGTTTCAGGCCACAGAAATAAACTATAGCTGACTTAAGCCACAAAAAAGAGTTTACTGGAAGGATGCTGGGGTATTTTGCAGAACTGAAGCAGGATTAAACCCCTAAATCTTTGAAGGAGTATACTAGAGGAAAGTTACAAGACATCCCAGTGCCATATGTCAGAAGATTGCCTGCTAATATGACTTTGCTACAGAGATTCTCAGCCTCTGATACTACTGTTTAAATTTCAAATCTGATTGGTCAAACTACATTAAGCAAATGAGCTATAATGTGGCTGGATGTGTGGGGGCAGAAAAATTAGGAAATGGGCAAATCTCAAAGTGTAGGTAGTTGGGGAAATTTTCTGGACTAGTTAAATAGTAACTTGCAAGACCAAAACCATGAAGAATCTTTGAAACATCATGTGAACATAAGTACGTTTACATTTACTCACATATAAATCATACACCCACACTGTGTATTTGATTGTAAGACAACTATGTTTCACATTTTAGTTAGCTATGAAGTCAGAGGTGTAGTTTATAACTGATAACTATGTTAGCATTAGAGGATAGTTTTAATACAAACCATTTCTTTTGTTTGTTTCTCTGTGTCATATAAAATAATGAAACATTTCCAGTTTGGCATTTTAGTAACTTATGCACAGTGGAAAAAATACTATTTGTTCCTGAACCTAGTGTCACTTATGGATACATTGCATATCTGGAACTATTTTGGAGAATCCCTACCTTAAAAACTAATACAAAAATTATCTTTGTAGAGAAGCCTCTTGGCCATTATAATTAAACTTTACGTAAACACCGTAGAGTTTATTTTAGAAGAAAAGTACAAAGCTAGGTACTGTGGGTAAAATGTGACTCTATTTTTGCTCTCAAGATAATTACAAATTGATATCTTTATTTTGAAATTCTAGCTTCCAGAACTGTGAGGGAATAAATTTCTGTTCTTTTAAGGCATCATGTTTATGATCATCTGTTATAGTCATCCTGCTGCTGCTGCTGCTGCTGCTAAGTCATTTCAGTCGTGTCCGACTCTGTGCGACCCCATAGACGGCAGCCCACCAGGCTCCCCCATCCCTGGGATTCTCCAGGCAAGAACACTGGAGTGGGTTGCCATTTCCTTCTCCAATGCATGAAAGTGAAATGTGAAAGTGAAGTCGCTTAGTCATGTCCGACTCCTAGCAACCCCATGGACTACAGCCCACCAGGCTCCTCTGTCCATGGGATTTTCCAGGCAAGAGTACTGGAGTGGGGTGCCACTGCAGAACCTAAAATACCCTGGGAGAGGTCGTATAATGTTGTAAAAGTACAAAGCATAATGAAGTATGTTGGATCTTTTTTGAGATCTTGTTTTAGTGGCAGAAGGGGCATTATGAGTCTGAAGCTATGGATCATTAGTAATTTAATTCATCAAATACAGTCTGAGTTTCTATTTAATCTGCAGCTGGTAGAACCTCTCCTTTTTACTAAGATGGAATAATTATATTTGCCAATTTAGCTGAAATAACAACAACAAATGAAATAACAATGGATGAAATAAATCAAAAGATGAGTTTTTAAGGCATTAGTCATCTGGCAGTGTAGGACAGTGATACCTGAGAGATAGAAAATGAATGTGGTGAAACCTGTGATTCGCCCAGTTTACTGTCTTGAGAGAAGCATGGAGGTAGAACCCAGGAAGAGCTTGGTGGATGATGACTAGCGGGAGAGAGAGCTGAAAGTCTGGGGAGACCAAGGTGTTAAAAAGACAGAGTACTAGAGGGGAAAGGAATATATATGCATGAGAATCACACACATTGATGCATATAGCTCTAGTGCATTAATTTTCATCAAATGTTGTATAGGCTGCTTCAGTGTACAACTTTTCACAGTAATTCATCAGTATTTAGGACTTCTACTCTGAAGATCCTTTGGCATGTACTACATGTGCTTCATCTGATTTCTAAGGGCACACAATATGCCATTATGTAAAGATTGAATGCAAAAGGAGAAGAAGGCAGCAGAGGAGTGAGATGGTTAGATAGTATCAGAGACTCACTGGCTGCTAAGTCATGTTCAGTCTTTTACAGCCACTGCGTGCTGAACAGGCCCCTGGTTCCTTCAGTTCTGCTGAATGAGGAGGGTCTGACCAGTCCTGGTATTTGTGATGAGGACCAGCATGACAAGAGGACCAGGACTTGAATGCGGACAGGAGGAGGGAAAGGATTAGCAAAAGGCAATCAACTATCATATTAATGTGATGGAGTGGTGAAGTAGGAAAGAGGGAATGAATGTCTGGAGGTTTAGAGGGGAAGACGCTTTTGCTCTTTGGAAGAAAGTGCTTTGGTGGTCTCTACTTAAATCAATGGATGAGAGCAGAAAATGAATTATTTTTCTAAAATATTTCTGGAGACTGTCCTCTTTAGTGAATTTTAAAAAGTGCAAATAAAGAATTCGGATTATTTGAGAGTTCTTATTTTTGCATGAACTGTGTCCATTTCAGTGTTCTCTCAGTCTGAATTCAGAGAGGTAACGTAGAACAGTGTATAATAGGACTTCAGCAGACATTGAGTTCTCATGGTTTAATTGGAACTATATTACAGTTCCCATAATTATGGGACTTTAGAAAATATTTCATTCTGTTTTAGGTGACCCCTTTCAGAGGCTAATTTAGACTCTCAAGGGGGATCTCACCGAAGTCATCTGTAAGTTGTAGTTCATTAGGTGGGTCTTTCCTCAACTCTTTGATCTAATGAGGTTTTTTTTTTTTTTTTGCAGTATTTTCTATTTCCTACCAGATTTTCTTATTGTTTGCTGCATGATGGATAGCTTCTACCCCTTTAGATTCCTAAACCAAAGTTGTCAGCTAAGATCTGTAATGCTCAAATAATGAACCATGGATTCTTTTGTTTGGTGTGTTTCTCTAGGGTAGATCTGTCTGCAGAAAGGTTGACATTCAGATATTCAGAATGGACACAGAGAAATACTGAAAGGTACATCTCATCAGAACCACTGGAAAGGGAAAAATGAACTTACTTGAGTCTGGTGGTCATGAGTGTGCCCTCTTCTAGGAAAATTTGATCCTAAAAGTCATTTTCTGCTAGGTATGGAGGCTATTTTCCAAGACCCTTTATACATACAGGTGGGGCAGTATTAACACATTATTTATATTAATAATTCAATGTTATCTCTCATAACTAATATGCTGCAAATATTGAGCTGACGAGCAGCTGTGTAGCAACTCATATCTGAAATAAACAAAGAGCTAGTGTCTGTGAAAAGAAAGAGCTCAATTCATAACAAAATTGCATATATTTCTAATATAGGAAATACAGCTGCTTTGCAAAGTTCTCTCTAGGATAGTGGGAGACATTTTACACACTCAGCATTCACCAGTTCTAACTTTGCAAGCAGAATCTATTTCAAATATTTTAGGGATATTTTTTCTTTTTTGTTCTGTTTTGTTTTTGCTGTCCTTAAATTGGATGGCCGATGACTGCTTTCTGGAGGTCAAGCACATGATTGACAGCTGAGCTTGGAGCTCTGGTCTGAGCAATCAGAAGGCATCAGGCAATGGTGCAGACAGGAAGAACAGGAACATTGGGTAGGAAAGGGCCAAGGGCCTGGGTCTGGCAGTCTTGCCACATGTCAGAAGTGGGGTTTAAGGAGGCTGAAGATGAGGTGGATGGAAGTCAGAGAAAGATAAGTGATAGTGGGGGGTTCCGAGGGACATGGAGGGAATTTGGAGAGTGACATACAGAATGTTGGAACTCTGTGGGGCATGACAGACTCTTCCTGTTGGGTCTGCATGTAGAGAAACTTCCATGGCTCAGTCCTAAACTGAAGTCACCAGGTTGATTGAAGGAAAAGCTGTAAAGGTGGGAAGCATTTTTTCCAACATTCTGCCATTACTTTTCAACACCCTGGAGTTCTTTTGGCAGGTTCTCTCCATCCAGGTGTTCAAATCCCCATCCTCCCTTCTTCTGAACTTCAGCACAACACAGGGTCACCCACATTGTAGCAACCTTCTTACTCCAAACTTTTCTTTCTGATTTTTCTGCTTTCCTCCAATCTGATTCCCTCTGCTTATGACCTTGATCCCTCCTGGAGCTAATTTGACGGCAGATTGCAGCCAGAGGTGTTGATGATGACTGGTACTGTCTTCATGTTTGTTCCTTCTCTGATTCCATTGTATTCTTCCCCACAGAGTAAAGAGGGAATTCCAGTAAATTAGGCAGAAAAGAGGCCTTTCCTTGATTCCTTCAGATTCCAACTTACTGCTTTGTCCATCAGTGAGGACCAATCCTGACTCCATGAGCTTAGCTGTAGTTTAGGAAAAGTAGAAGAAAGGATGGATATTGCTGGCAGAAGAGACAATCAGAGGGGCTTGATGAAGAAAGAAGATCAGTGGGGTTGGGTGAGGGCTTGGTTAGAGAGCCTCCATAGATCAGCTTGAGGGGATAAACAAAATATTCTAAAGGTTTGGTAAGTGACTGAGGTAATTCCATAAACTATTCCTGTTTTAATCTATGGCTTGAGCTAATGGATTTCTCCAGGATACTTTCTCTTGTCTACTTCTCTGTGAGTGTGGCCCAGCCTTCTGTTCTGCTAATGTTCATTGGTTCTATTACTGAGTCTGGGATGGAAAAGGTTGCTTAAGTGTCAGCCAAGACACTCCCTCTGTTTGGGGGAGAAGAAGCTGCCAGCCCGACTATCCACTTCCTGCCAGCTTAAGGAGCTTATGACTCAGATTCAAGCAAAACACTGAGCTGAAGCAAAAAGAGAGGGAGGGAGCCTCAACTCAGAAGAAGGCTCCAGTGCCAAACTGCATTGCCGAACATTCAACTCAGGAGAAGCTATCATGCCAAAAAGTGAGGTGACTGTGTGTTCATTCTCTGCTTTGAATACACACACACACACACACATACACACACATACGTTCACACAAGCTTCCTCCTCTCTTTCTCTCTCACAGACACATTTCTCTCTGATCAGAAATTCTGAGACTATTGTACCTTCCTGTAAAAAAAAAAAAAAAAAAAAAAAGCTACTTTAGGAAGCTGGAATTATTTTTAAGCATCTCTCAGGTTTCATGATAACAGAAAAGTCCCTACCAGAAGGTATGATTCAGCTGGTGTTTCCAGGTGTCCCTTCTTGCTGTGTGTCACCCTAGTTTCCATTCCTCATAGAGGGACGTGTCAGGGGAAGACAACAGACATTCCTTGGGAATAATACAAAACCCAAATACTTGTGTTTTAAAGTCCTCTGTTTCCAGTAGCTTCCTGAATATTCTCTGGTGGCTGAGTGGCTGCCAGGGTTGACTTGCTGGTCATTTGGGAGGTGAACTCTATCCTGAGGAAAGGTAGGAGATGAATTAGAGACATCTCCATTCTTTCTTTTCCTTCCTCTTTCCATTACTTGTGGACATGTCCACACCACCACACCTCCCCCAGTTGTCTCTTTGTGAGTAAACATTACTCATTTCCCTCCAAGAGTCTTACCTCCATGTAGTAAAGAGAAATGTGTGATCTTTGCAGTTAAACTATACCAAACTATACACTTTTCTGTTAAATATAATTTACAGTGTAACTACTTTGTGTATGATTGTATATAGCATGCACAACCTTCCTATTCAACCTTTATTTATGTTACTGTCATTGAAGAAGCCCTGAAAACTCTCACAGTCAACTCCATAGGACCAGATGCCTTAGTGCCCTTTGGTAAGCTTTCAGATTCAGTTTCAGTTTCAAGTCTCATCTTACCTGGCATTACTGCTCCTCTTTAAACTGGCTGGACTGGTCGACTTAATCCTCTAGCTTGATTTAACCACTTCTCTCCTTGAAATCCCCTCTTCTAACCTCTGTCTAATCCTAACTATTCTTAAAACTCAGACCCATGTCCATGCATTATCTTTATTGGAGAGGAAGGAAAAGGATAAGAATAAGGAGGGCAGAGAGAAAGAATCAATATATTAAAGTCTGAGGGGGAAAGAAGCCTGATTATGGTATGTGATGTTCCTTGGGAGAGTCTGTCATTGACCTAAGGAATGAATTATAAGTGTCCCCTCCTCCTGCCAATGTTCTGAAAAGCTCAGAAAGTGAAATTTATCAATACAGCAGGAGATTTCAATCCCAGTTAGAAAAGCATATTACCTTTATTCTGCAGTGAAGCCAAATTTTTCATATCTGACAATGACAGTTATGTGAGAAGTCAAAAGGTAGTTTAGTGGGCATGGCTATGGTGAAAGAGGAAATAGTTTAAAGAACTAAATGCTGGTTGCAACTTAGCCTGAGAGTTGTAGCCCTTCTATTCTTGAGGAATTCTCTTTTTTAAAAAGTAAAGCCATCATCAAAAAGTCTACAAACAATAAATGCTGGAGAGGGTGTGGAGAAAAGGGAAACCTCTTACACTCTGGGAATGCAAACTGTGGGAATCTCACTATGGAGAACAGCATGGAGATTCCTTAAAAAACTGAGAATAAAACTACCATATGACCCAGCAATCCCACTACTGTGCATATACCCTGAGGAAACCAGAACTGAAAAGATACACGTACCCCAGTGTTCACTGTAGCACTATTTACAATAGCTAAGACATGTCTATCGGAGAAGGCAATGGCAACCCATTCCAGTACTCTTGCCTGGAAAATCCCATGGGCAGAGGAGCCTGGTAGCAGTCCATGGGGTCGCGAAGAGTCAGACACGACTGAGCAACTTCACTTTCACTTTTCACTTTCATGCATGGAGAAGGAAATGGCAACCCACTCCCGTGTTCTTGCCTGGAGAATCCCAGGGATGGTGGAGCCTGGTGGGCTGCTCTTTTTTAATTGAAGTACAGTTGATTTACAATGTTCTGTTAGTTTCTGATGTACAAGACTTTGATTCAGTATATATATATTATACATGTGTACATCTGTATTCATGTATATGTACATATCTATTCTTTTTCAGATTCTTTTCCATTATAGGTTATTATAAGATATTGAATAATTCCCCGTGCTATTCAGTAGGTCCTTGTTGTTTATCTCTTGAGGACCTCTCTTAAAGGATGCTGTAGATGTGAATTGTCCTAAAGACAATTCTCTAGGTTCTCAAGGTTGTATCTTTGAACTTCTAAGGGCCCATCCATGCTGTTCACACAGTAAGTCTTTTTCAAGTATGCTAACGCTGTCTATCTGGTTACCATCCAGATGGAGGACTATTCTACCTCTTTAAGACTCTGCATATCTCTGCTTTGACCATTCCCTGAGGGCTTCACTTTAATTATATTCCCAGGTACAGGGACGACTCACTTGCCTCATGGTTGGTTTTCAATGAGGCACTAATAGTAAACAGCTTCACTTAGCGCTTTATTTCTAGTGACTTTTGGGTGAATATTTGATGGCTTACTATTAGTCTGCCAATTTTGTAGGCTATAATATATTCCTTTGTCTGGTGTGGGTAGCCAGGCACTCAATAGTGATTTAGAATTAGTGGCTGAAATTTTCCAAGAAGCTTTGGTGTTTAGGTCAACTTTTCCTTTTACTTACAAAGTAGAATTAGTCTAATAATTTTTATTGTTATTGATGAAAGGTACTTCAGAGATATCTTAATACATCATTTCTTATTTTATAGATAAATGAACTAATAGACTGATGGTTATTCAAACAACCAAATGATGAAGCAAGACAGGAAACCACATCTTCTCTATTCTAAGCAAATGAAAACGATGTGATTAAAGTATAGTTTAGTTATAGAGTCTAATCAAGGACATAGTTACTTGGTCTTTATATTTTACCATGGTCTCCCAGGAACCGATGGAACAACAGTCACCAGAGTTAGGCAATTTTATTATTGCTGCCAAATGGTTATGCCCAAAGTTCTTTATGTTCATTATGAAAGTTAGTAACAAAATAAACATTCCTGTGGTTACTATGGAGTTAGACAAAGATTTGAACAAATGCTGCTTGAAGAGACTGATCTAGCCACTTCAGATGTAGTTTCCAAGGTAAAGATTGTGGTGAGGATGACTCCTCTGAAGGAGTCGGCTCTTGTGAACACTGCGCTTCTAAGTTGCAATGTCATCGCCTACATTTATTCATTCTGGGCAGAAGTCAGAAATATTGTATAATTAGACTGGCTAATACCATGGATTCAAAGAAATAGTCTTTCATTTTCTAATTCCAGAATGATACAATGTGTACAAAATACTTCTATAGCAATTTGGGGGTAAATTTTTGCTTAGTGGTCGAAAATGAATCAATCAAAGAAATATTCACTGGAAACAGGTTGGGATAAGGCTAAAATAATACAGCTTTAATTCAGAATTCAATGCAAAATTCATTTGATCTTGAGTCATGTTTAGTTAGTGCTTTTTACACAGTTAAGAGAGTTTTGTGATTAAAGTATGATGTTTAAAATTTAGCTTAATTTTGATTATAGTGTGCAGCCAGGATTTCAAGGACATATTCTCTGTGTCTTTGAATTGTTTTCAGTATTTTGTTCTTTCTTTTTATGATGGATATTTTCTCTATAATTATTAAAGACGAAAGAAAGCCATAATCTTACTTGCTCTCTTGGTATTAACCAGGAAATGACTATTCAAAGTGTGATAGTAATTTTTACCTTGAACTGGCATTATTTTATAGAAGGTGAAGATCTTTTAATCAGTTTTTATAATTGAAAATAACACACTGGAATGGCCAAGTGTTCATTTATCGTAGGGGGCTTCAAAGAGATAAAAGAACAATGAACATAATTCCTGTAAGTGACCATAGCTAAATAGACTATAGAGAGATTTTTTTCCCCAAAGTTAAGAGATACTATGTTTTCAATAAGTATATTTCCCCTGAATATACTAAATAATATAATAAGACCTGAATAATAGATTGGCTAATAGAATTAAAAAAAAAAGCTCTCAGCTCAACGTACTTCCAGCTAACATGTAACCACAATACCACTGGGCATGAGTCATTTTGGTATTGTAAGTATTATGTCCTGTGTGTTTTATGATAACAATTCTAAGAGAACACATATTTGTGCAATATTTAGTCTGGGTTGTAATGTAGATTTAATTATATTTTGTGGGACTTTTCCTCCTTTTCAAAGAGTAAAGAGAAAGTACTTGGGGTTGGCATGAGTAATGGCAACAGTAAATATAGTGATGAATATAGAATATGAAAACAGAATAAGTTTTGTATGATACAAATTTGTTTCTTATCAGTTCTTTCTTCATAAAATGATCTATACTCTTCTTACACAAAATTGTTTAGAAGACTTTTTTCCATAATAAAAGCAGATGAAATTGAAAGTATAAGAATAATACAATTATTATATATGTAATATAGACTTTAGCAATTCTATTATTAATAATAGAATATTATAGACTAGGCCAATAAAAATAGGAGTGCAGTAAAACTATTCCAGTTCTTCAAGGAAATGTGAGATCAAAGTGAAGAGAACAAAAATGCTTTGTAGTTATTATTCTTATTTTTTAATAGTATCTATATACTGGATACTCAATGTGTTGCTGTAAACGGGCAACAGTCACATCTGCAAGGAGCTTGTTAGAAGCACAAAATCTTAGTCCCCACCATAAATCCAGAATTGCATTTAACAAGATCCCCAGGTGATTCATATGCATGCTAAATTCTGAGAATTGCTGACATACAGAATTGCTTCCCCCCCACCCCTTTTCCTGTAAATACCTGTGGAGGTAAACATTACAGAGTTTGATGATGTGATTAAACTTATGTTCATAGGAGGAAATTGTTTTCTCATGTTAGATTAGACTGTGTTGTTTCTGGTAAGTATTAATTTTCCCTTTGAAAATGTGTGCTTGCATCTTTGGTAATTACTGAGGAAATTAATGGCAGCCCTCCATAGTCAAGAGCCTGAAGTGAATTCACATATTCTTTTTATCCCCTGGTCCTGAGACTAGAGCTCCCTATTACCCTTTAGAGGTTTGTAATGGCTGACATCTTGGGTTCAGTGGCACTAAGCAAACCCTGAAAGGGACTAAGACATTCCCCCAATTTTTGTGAGAAGTGATGGGTTCTTTTCAGGGATTGGGTTGAGAAACAAGGAGGCAGAGTTTTAAAATAATGGTTGTAAGAGCAGGATGGAGAGATTAAGGAAGGAAAGAGGTCATGAGAGAAAACATCCAGAAGGATCTTTCTCTTTTTAGTGGTTTTCAACTTTTGCTAAAATATCTGCTTTCTGGGCTGCATCCAGACCAATAACATTAGAATCTCTGGTAAGACCTAGGTATCTACTTCTTTCTTTATTTTTATCTTCTCTTTCTTTCCTCCCTCCCTCTCCTCCTTTCTTTCCTTCCTTCCTTCCTTCAAAAAATTTCCATATCATTCTATTTTGTGACTAAGGTTCAGAACCACTAAAGGTCTAAGTTTATAAAGTTTCTTTCACTTATGTGTTAAATATGTTTTGTGTGGGGAAAGCTAGTAGGTAGGAAAAATTTCACCATCTTGAATACTGGAAGAAAGCTCAAGAAGCAAATGAGACATGAAGTTTCCTTTGGAGACCACTGGGTCAATCTATGCTCAGGCTCTGGAACAGTGTGACTAAATTCTTCTTGGTAAGTTCTGTTCTCTGCTTCCTCTTCTAAACCGCTTACAATCTAGCAAGAAAAAACGTTGGCTGAGTGTGATAGTCAGCTGCTAAGATGGTCCCTACTGATCCTTGTCTTTTAATATTCATGCTCTTATGTGGTCCCCTCTCACATTGAATCACTCAAGGCTAACTTCTGTTACCAACAGAATATAGTAGAAGTGATGGTGCGAGACATTCAAGACTGAGTTGTAAAAGATATTACAGCCTTTGCTTCAGTATCTTGAATCCCTGAGCTCTACCAAAAGTCAGCTGCCATGTTGTGAGGACACTAAAGAGTTCCCAGTGGAGATGAACCAACTTACCAGCTATTGAGTCTTAGAAATGGATCACCCACCACAATGAGTCTTCAGATTACTGCAGCCCTGCTGACATTTGATTGCAATGGTCATGGGTGACCCTGAGTCAGAACTGACCAATTTGGTTGCACCCTAAGTCCTGGTGTACAGAAACCATGAAAGATAACTATTGATAATTGTTCTTAGGCTGCTAAATTTTGGGTAATTTATTATACAGCAACAAATAATTAATACAGCAGGGATCATCCAAACCTTGGCTTCCCAGTAAAGCAATCAGTTTGAGGGCATATTTACAGATGATAAATAGAGTTAAATATTTTAGCTACAAGTTACATTTGATTCTACTTAATTAAACTACTTTTTAAGTAGTTTAAGGCAAAAGTACTAAGTATGTGGCAAAATAGTGATATCATTAAAGTCTTAGCTTTCACTAGGTCATAACAAGTAGCAAGACAGCATTTGATATACAGATTAGCATTGTTGAATAGAACATTCAACAATTATCTAAATATTCTATACCTGCACTGTTCGATATGCTACAGTGGGCTTGACTTGTGCAATAGAGGGACTGAATTTTAAGTTTTATTTAATTTTAAATTGTGGCTAGCACATTGACAGAGAATTCTATGTAGTTTCTGGGAAGAATATAGAGACAACAAAAGTATTGTGCCTTAGTTTGTATGTTGTGAATTGAGAACATGTAGGAAACAGTTTATCTGTGGTATATTCAGTTAATATGATTCCTTCACCCATTAACCTCTAAATATGTGTCTCTTGGAGTAAATGGTGACAGACTACAAGAAAGCAGGTCATAAGGGACTGTTTATATTCAAGATGTGATTGATTTCAGGCTGTGTGACAATGCAGGAGTTTATGTTGGAAATTGAAGGGAATTTTGATATATTTGTCAAAGATAATTTTCTGCATGGTGTCTGCTGAACTGCTTTCCAGAAAAGTACTGGCCCTGTCAGCTGCTGTCTTGTTTCTTTTGCTGAATCTTATTGGGTGACTGCACACTACATTGCATGCTCAAGATTTCCAAGCAGTGTAAGGTCCTTGACCTCTATTTATAGTTCTTAATATCTAAAGGTTTTTCTTTTCTTTATTTATGATAGTGTAATGATGATGATGAATATTATGACTATTTACTGTCAATGATTATGTTTGGATCAAACTAGTTTATTAAGTTTACCTAAGCTATGAGCCATCCTGTGTAGCGTTACCCAAGACAGATGGGTCATGTTGGAGAGTTGACAAAACATGGTCCAAAGGAAAAGGGAATGGCAAACTACATAAGTATTCTTGCCTTGAGAACCCCATGAACAGTATGAAAAAGCAAAAAGTTGTGATACCAGAAGTTGAACCCCTAGGGTCAGGTGCCCAGAATGCTACTGGGGAAGAGCAGAGAAACAGCTCCAGAAAGAATGAAGAGGCTGGGTCAAAGCAGAAATGACACTTTGTGGTGGATGTGTCTGGTGGTGAAAATACAGTCCAATGCTATAAAGAACATATTGCAAAGGAACCTGAAATGTTAGGTCCATGAATCAAGGTAAATTGGATGTGGTCAAGCAGGAGATGGCAAGAATGAACATTGATATTTTAGGAATTAGTGAACTAAAATGGACAGGAATGGGCAAATTGAATTCAGATGACAATCATATCTACTACTGTGGGCAAGAATCCCTAAGAAGAAATGGAACAGCCTTCATAGTCAACAAAAGAGTTCAAAATGCAGTACTCAGGGGTAATCACAAAAATGACAGAATGATCTCGGTTCATTTTCAAGGCGAACTATTCAACATCAGAGTAGTCCAAGTCGGTGTCCCAACCATTAATGCCAAATAAGCCAAAGTCAGTTGGTTTCTATGAAGACCTACAAGACCTTCTAGAACTAAGACCAAATAAAGCTGTCCATTTCATCATAAGGGATTGAAATGCAAAAGAAGGAAGTCAAGACATGTCTGGAGTAACAGGCAAGTTTGGCCTTTGAGTACAAAATGAAGCAGGGTAAATATCAACAGAGCTTTGTCTACAGAACACATTGCACATAGCAAACACACTTTTCCAACAACCCAAGAGATGACTCTATACATGGATATCACCATATGGTCAATACTGAGATCAGATTGATTATATTCTTTGTAGCCAAAGATGGAGATGCTCTACACAATCAGCAATAACAAGACATGGAGTTAACTGTGACTCAGATCATCAGCTCTGTATTGTAAAATTCAGGCTTAAATTGAACTAAATAGGGAAAACCACTAGGCCGTTCAGTTATGACCTAAATCAAATCCCTTATGATTATACAGTGGAAGTGATGAATAGATACAAGGCATTAGATCTGGCAGACAGAGTGCCTGAAGAACTATAGACAGAGGTTCATAACATTGTACAGGAGGCAATAACCAAAACCACCCCAAAGAAAAAGAAATGCAAGAAGGCAAAGTGGTTCTTCGAGGAGGCCTTACAAATAGCTGAGAAAAATTGAGACTCAAAAGGCAAAGGAGAAAGGGAAAGATATACCCAAATGAATGCAGAGTTCCAGAGAACAGCAAGGAGAGATTAAAAAAAAAAGTCTTCTTAAGTGAACAGTGCAAAGAAATAGAGGAAAGCAATAGAGTGAGAAAGACTAGAGATCTCCTCAAGAAAACTGGAGATAGCAAGGGAACATTTCATGCAAGATGGGCACAATAAAGTTCAGAAACATCAAGGACCTAACAGAAGTAGAAGAGATTAAGAAAAGTTGAGAAGAATATACAGAAGAATGGTACAAAAAAGGCCTTGATGACCCAGGTAACTACGATGGTATGGTCATTCACCTAGAACCAGACATCCTGGAATGTGAAATTAAGAGGGCCTTAGGAAACATTGGTGGCTCAGAGGTTAAAGCATCTGCCTGCAATGCGGGAGACCTGGGTTCGATCCCTGGGTCAGGAAGATCCCCTGGAGAAGGAAATGGCAACCCACTCCAGTATCCTTGCCTGGAGAATCCCATGGACAGAGGAGCCTGGTGGGCTGCAGTCCACGGGGTCACAAAGAGTTGGACATGACTGAGCGACTTCACTTTAGGAAGCATAACTATGAACAAAGCTAGTAGAAGTGATGGAATTCCAGCTGAGCTATTTAGAATCCAAAAAGATGATGCTGTTAAAGTATTGCACTCAATATGTCAGCAAGTTTGGAAAACTCAACAATGGCCTCAGGACTGGAAAAGGTCAGTTTTCTTTCCAATCCCAAAGAAGAGCAATTCCGAAGAAAGCTCAAACTACTGTGTAATTGCATTCATTTCACATACTAGCAAGGTAATGCTTAAAACCCTTCAAGCTAGGTTTCAGCATGATGTGAACCAAGAACTTCCAAATGTAGAAGACAGATTTAGAGATGGTAGAGGAACCAAAGATCAATTTTCAAAAACCCATTGAGTCATAGAAAATGCAAGAGAATTCCAGAAAACATCTACTTCTGCTTCATTGAATATGCTAAATCCTTTGACTATGTAGATCACAACAAACTGTGGAAAATGCTGAAAGAGATGAATACAAGACCACCTTACCTGTCTCCTGAGAAATCTGTATATAGGTCAAGAAGCAATAGTTAGAATTGAACATGGAACAACAGACTAGTTCCAAATTGAGAAAGGAGTATATCACAGCTGTATATTATCACCCTGCTTATTTAACTTATATGCAGAGCACATCATGAGAAATGATGAACTGGGTAAAGCACAAGCTGGAATCAAGATTGCCAGGAGAAATATCAACAACCCCAAATATGTAGATGATACCACTCTCATGGCAGAAAGTGAACAGAGTCTGAAAACCTCCTGATGAGGGTAAATGAGGAGAGTGAAAAGGCTACTTTAAAACTCAATATTCACAATGGAATATTACTCAGCTACTAAAAAGAATGTATTTGAATCAGTTCTAATGAGGTGGATGAAACTGGAGCCTATTATACAGAGTGAAGTAAGTCAGAAAGAAAAACACCAATAGAGTATATTAACGCATATTTATGGAATTTAGAAAGATGGTATTGATGACCCTATATGCGAGACAGCAAAAGAGACCCAGATGTAAAGAACAGACTTTTGGACTCTGGGAGAAGGCAAAGGTGGGATGATTTGAGAATAGCATTGAAACATGTATATTATCGTATGTGAAATAGATTGCCAGTCCAGGTTTGATGCATGAGACAGTGTGTTCAGGGCTGGTGCCCTGAGATGATCCTGAGGAATGGGATGAGGAGGGAGGTGGGAGAAGGGTTCAGGATGGGGAACATATGTATACCCATGGCTGATTCATGTCAATGTATGGCAAAAACCACTACAATATTGTAAACTAATTAGTCTCTAATTTAAAAAAACAAAACAAAACAAAACAAAAAACCCTCAACATTCAATAAACTATCATCATGGCATCCAGTCCCATCACTCGATGGCAAATATATGGCGAAAAAGTAGAAGCAATGGCAGATTTTATTTTCTTGGACTTCAAAATCATTGTGGATGGTGACTGCAGCCATGACATTAAAAGACACTTGCTTCTTGGAAGAAAAGTTGTGACAAACAGTGTATTTAAAAGAGAGACATCACTTTACTGACAAAATCCATATAGTCAAAGCTATGGTTTTTCCAGTAATCATGAATGGATGTGAGAGTTGGACTATAAAGAAGCCTGAGCACCAAAGAACTGATGCTTGCAAACTGTGAAGACTCTGGAGAGTCTTGGACAGCAAGGGGATCAAACCAGTCAACTTTTTTGGTTTTTTGCCTTATGCAAGATTTTCAAATATGTTATACATAGATAGACATTGTGTTTTGAAACTTGAATTTTATTCAAAATACACATGAAATAGTTCTATTTTATGATTAGCTAATTTTTTCTAACAGAAAAAAATGATGGTAAACTTTTGAAGTAATCAGTGGTTGATGACATGCTCTCTGATTAAGTAAGGATTTTTTTTTTTTTTACTATGTAGGTATTTATGGATTATATGTTTATCTGTTTTGTTATTTTGGATGTTTTTTTATATCAATTATCAAACTTTTAAAAATTGGTTATTATTACAAAATTAAAGGGAATTTTATTTTTGAAATTGAAACAGATACATATGTAAAATCCTACCACTTAGACCACTCTGAATTGTTTATATATATACACACACATTTTTACAGAAATGAGCTCTGTTATGTCTATATGCACATTTTTACAAAAATGAGTTCATAATTTATGTATTGCTTTGAAATTGTTTTTCATTTTATAATAAAGAATATCATAGTTTCAAGACATTATATGTGTTATAGTTATTGAAATAGATACTTAAATATAAATATCAAGTTTTTAAAGAGTCTTTGATATACATTTGTGTGTATGCTGCTGCTAAGTTGCTGCAGTTGTGTCCGACTCTGTGCGACCCCATAGACGGCAGCCTATCAGGCTCCTCTGTCCCTGGGATTCTCCAGGCAAGAATACTGGAGTGGGTTGCCATTTCCTTTTCCAATGCATGCAAGCATGCTAAGTCACTTCAGTCGTGTCTGACTCTGTGCGACCCTATGGACAGCAGCCCACCAGGCTCCCCTGTCCATAGGATTCTCTAGGCAAGAATACTGGAGTGGGCTGCCATTTCCTTCTCCAATTTGTGTGTATATTAACATCCAAATTTTAATATAGTAATTTCAGAATCATGTCTACTACTTCTTAGTCAAATCATGAGGCAAAATAGGAAAAATAATAGATGTAAAAGATATACACAGACGTTTCAATTAAATCTATGTCAACCTGCTGCTACTTCTCAGGAAAAGTCACTCTTCCCCAGGGTGCTGAAGGACAGAACAGGATTTTGTTTTTAAAAATGAGGAAATGCCTGAAATATGAAATTACTGTAACACTGTTACTTCACCAAGTCTTTGAGGTCTAGCTGAGTGATTGCTCCAATTGTGAAGATTTGAGGATGGATTTTTCAAGGCTGTGGATTGAAGAGCTAAACTTTCCTCTGCCTGTCGTACTTCCTCAGCTTCCCTCACAGTGTTTTATGGGATTACCCTCAAAATGAACTGCTTGTATTGGAATGCTGCTTCTGGTAAAATCTAAATTATATCACTTTTTAATAAAAAGTTATTTTAGAGTATTTGAACTTAAGTCTATGCTTTTTATTTTCTACTGACTTAATTATGTCATCTGTATATAACAGTTTTATTTCTTCATTTCTAATTCTTATTGTATTTTTTGTAAAACAGTTTTGGAAGAATATTGGCATAAGAATAAACTTCATGTTTCTTAGAAATACATTTATAAGTGACAGTGAGAAAACTGGCCTTCTACTGTGTATCTATCTTCTTCACCGAGGAAAAGGTTTTTCTAACCGGCAAGAGTAGACTGAATATTTTAATAGTGAGTGACTTCTTAGGTATGAATTTGAGACCTAACACAGCTGGTTATTTTTTTAGTATTTATTTTATGATTCTATTTTTTAATTGCTTTATAATGTTGTGTTAGTTTCTGCTGTCCAACGATGTGAGTCACCTGTCAATATACATATATTGAGCCTCCCTGGCACCCCTCAATTCTATCCGTCTAGGCTGTGACAGAGCACTGAGATGAGCTCCTTGTGTTATACAGAAGCTTCCTACTAGCTACCTGTTTTACAAAAGGTAGTGTAGGCATGTTAATGCTGCTCTCTCAATTCATCCCACCCTCTTCTTCCCCCACCATGTCCACGAGTCTTTTTTCCTCCATGTCTGCGTCTTTATTACTGTTCTACAAATAGGTCCATAAGTACCATTTTTTTTAGATTCCACATATATGTTTTAAAATATGGTATTTGTTTTTCTCTTTCTGACTTACTTCTCTCTGTATAACAGGCTCTAGGTCCTATGTAGTGAAAGGTCCATCTCACTCACTACAACTGATTCAGATTTGTTCCTTTTAATGGCTGAGTAATAATATTCCATTGTATATATGTATCACAACTTCTTTATCCATTCATTTGTCAGTGGATGTCTAGGTTGCTTCCATGTCCTGAAATATAGTGTGTCTATAAACACTGAGGTGCATGTGTCTTTTTGAATTATGATTTCCTCAGGGTATATGCAAGGTAGTGAAATTGCTGGGTCATATGGTAGTTTCATTTTTAGTTTTTAAAAGAAAACTGATTCATTCTTATTCCTTAATTCACTATATCTCTATGCAGTATATTGTGCATAGAGTGTATTGTGCCTTGGATACTATTTTAAACACTGTAAATACTGAGAAAGGTAGATAGATCTGCACCCATGGACATGAGATAGACAGAGAGCTGTAAATAAAATTGACAATAATTGAATGTTAACCTCATATAATGATGTTTTATGAAGAAAATAAATCCAAATTAAGAAATATTTCATTTATATTTTCAGTCATTTATTAATTAGTTCTTTCATATAGTAAATATCTGATATATAAGATAGCTATATTCTAACTTTTAAGAAATACCAGAAAACAAGGTTTTTTACATCAATCTGAACTAGAAACATTGTATTCTCACTTTAAAAATGGTGGTAAAGAACTATGTGAATTATTACCTTTCCTTTATTAACTTAATACAATATTCTTGAAGTAATAATCATGCATGTAGTTTATGAGCCTTTGGAAGATGCCCTAGAAAATCTCTAGGAACTAGCCAACTTCCATTCACTCAAGATAAATCATGCTAAATTCACATGATTTCCCACTTTGTTAAAATCTCTGGAAAACAGAAACTTCCATGGATAAAATGCAATTCAATTTTTTCTGTCACAGCAGTACATCTGACTGTGTGTGTGTGTTCATTCACTCAGTTGTGTCTGCCTGTTTGCAACCCCGTGGACTGTAACTCATCAGACTCTTCTGCCCATGAAATTTTCCAGGCAAGAATACTGAAGTGGGTTGCCATTTCCTACTCCAGGGGATCTTCTTGATCCAGGGTTTGAACCTGTGTCTCCTGCATCTTCTGCAGATTTTTTATCACTAATCCTCCTGGGAAGCCACATCTGACAATATCTTTTGCAAATACATGGAAGTTAGGAAATGTATTGAATGATAGGGTTGTTGATATTTAGTGATATTTATTTTAAACACATGTCTATTATGTGTTATAAATAATTCTGTAATTTTCTAATAGAATGCGACTAGCTACTCTACTCTTACCTGTTGGCTTAATGTTTCCATTGATATTTCTGATGGAGTTTTAGAAGTGAAGATACATAAGTGGGGTGCGTAACTGAAAATCAATGACAAAGCTAATAGTAAAAGTGATGCCAATTGACAGAGATACACTAGTCCAAAAGTAATGAAACAAAATCAAGCAGAAACAAATTTCAAGTTCTGTTTAGATTCATAATATTAGCTGCATGAGAATAAGCTGACTTGGCTACAGTGCAGATGGCAAAGTTCTGGGACTTCCATTTGATGGCAACCATAAAATAAGCCATTAGCATTATGTAGCTATTAGAAAAATAGACTGCACAATTGTTAAGTTGCATTAATGAAATATTGTGTCTAGGACAATAAAGGGAATAGAAAAAACAATTTTACCAAATATTGTTCT
This sequence comes from Bos mutus, assembly GCF_027580195.1. Taxonomy (NCBI): domain Eukaryota; kingdom Metazoa; phylum Chordata; class Mammalia; order Artiodactyla; family Bovidae; genus Bos; species Bos mutus. The sequence goes on along the minus strand of NC_091629.1, from coordinate 35,063,471 downwards.
AGTAAGATGACTTATGGAATAAAGTGTCAAAATCCTCCCATTATACTTTTTTTATGTTTTTTTATTTTTTAACTTTACAATATTGTATTGGTTTTGCCATATATCAACATGAATCTGCCACAGGTATACACGTGTTCCCCATTCCATTATACTTTAAGCTAGACTTTTCCAATCAGAGTACATTTAGAGGACAGAGAATTCTGAAAATTAAATCTTTTGAGACAAGACTGAAAGAATAAGGATATTTTTTCTGTAGGAGAAAAGTCCAAGAAGATATTTTCAGAGTTCTTTGGTCTACACAGGAAGCTTTCATGTTGAAGAGGCCAGAGAAAATTTGGTGAACTAGAAAGTTAATCTAAAATATTAGTGTGAAATTAAATGGATGAATATTTTTGTCCAAGATGAGGAATAAAATAGTTATCCAAAACAAATCTAACATGTGAGGAAGAACCCTTTTAAATAGAGTCATTTAATCCAAAATCTTTATCTCAGAGTGGATTTTGGGGTCAGACGGCATACCAGTTATTTACCATTGCATAAAAAATCACTGTGGAAGATGATTGCAGCCATGAAATTAAAAGACACTTACTCCTTGGAAGAAAAGCTATGACAAACCTGGGTGGTGTATTAAAAAGCAGAGACATCATTTTTCCGACAAAGATCCATACAGTCAAAGCTATAGTTTTTCCAGTAGTCATGCATGGATGTGACAGTTGGACCATAAAGAAGGCTGTGGTGGTTGGTGGTTTAGTCGCTAAGTCGCGTCTGACTCTTGCAACCCCATGGACTGCAGCCCACCAGGCTCCTCTGTCTTTGGGATTCTCCAGGCAAAAATATAGGAGTGGGTTGCCATTTCCTTCTCCAGGGCATCTTTAGCACCAAAGAATTGATGCTTTTGAACTGTGGTGCTGGAGAAGATTCTTGAGAGTCCCTTGAACAGCAAGGAGATCAAACCAGTCAATCCTAAAGGAAATCAACCCTGATTGGAAGGACTGGCTGGAAGAACTGGTGCTGAAACTGAAGCTCCAGTAATTTGGCCAACTGGTACAAAGAGCCAACTCATTGAAACAACAACAACAACAACAACAACAAACAAACAAACAAACAAAAAAAACCCTGATGCTGGGAAAGATTGAAGGCAAGAAGAGAAGGGGGCGACAAAGGATGAAATGGTTGGATGGAATCACTGACTCAATGGACACGAGTTTGAGCAAACTCAAGGAGATGTAATAAAGGACAAGGAAACCTGGTATGCTGCAGTTCACGGGGTGGCAAATAATCGGACACAACTTACAACTGAACAACATTACCCCCAAACTTAGTGAAAACAAATTTTATTTCCTTAATCCTTTGATGGGCCAGGAACTCAGAAGTGCTTGCACAGGCAGTTTTCACTTGGGGTTTGTCATGTAGAATTTTGGTTTCCTTACAGTATATGCTCAGTAGTGAGATTGCTGGGATTATACACATCTGAACCAACTGCAATCATAGGAAGGTCTGTATTGCCTGAATCCTAGGATTGGATGTCCAGGATGACTTGCTAACCTGGCTGGCAGGTTTTGTTGGCAACTGGCTGGAAGCTTGGTTGGAGCTGCCGACTGGAGTATGTACTCAGGGTTAATTTCCTCACTTGATGGTTGCTTCAGGGTAGTTGGACTTCATACACAGTGATTCAGGAATATCAAAACATGTGTCCCAGTGCACAAGAGAAGCCACATTGCCCCTTGTGGTGTAGCCTCAGAAGTTATGCAGCATCACATTTTCAGCACTGTAGGTGGTATTTGTGAGTCAGAAGCCTACATGGATGCACAAGAGGAGAATACAGATCCTGTTTTTGACGGAGGGGCTTCCCTAGTGGCTCAGATGATGAAGAATCTGCACGAGACCCGGGTTCGATCCCTGCATCAGGAGGATCCCCTGGAGAAGGAAATGGCCACCCACTCCAGTATTCTCTCCTGAAGAATTTCATGGCGAGAGGAGCCTGGCAGGTCCGTGGGGTCACAATGAGTTGGACAGGAGTGCCCAAAATTTGTGGACACAAAACTGCCAGATAACCTCCTAAGTAACTTGCAACTTGGAGTTTATGATTTTATGAATCTATTTGGCTAGCTGGTAAGATTTTAAGAAAAATAGGGAATTTTTGTATCTTTTAAAAATTCACAGTTGAGAGTTGGGCTTTCTTGAAATTATTCATTGGTGTTATCACATGAAAGATTTTAGATTTGTATTTATATACACACCAGGGATATTATTAGAAATATACAACTACAATTATAAGATCTCCCAAATAATTTACTTGAAATTATGACTATAAATATGTAAGTAATGCTCTAAAGCAATTTTATAAAACAAGAGAGTTTGACTAGGTCAGTGGAAGGACCATGATTAGACAGGCATGTAATTGACAAGCTCAGAAAATTTGGGGATTCTCTACTAGTCTTATTGAATAGAAACAGGTACTAGGAATTAAAAAAAAATAAAATTTGAATGTAACCACGGTGTCTGGTGACATGAACTTGGGGTGTTGTGTTTTATAGGTCTATAGAGCTATGCTCATGAGGATGAAAATCTAATCCTTAGCAGAATCTCAATCGAATAACCACTGAAGACAGTGTATATGTGCTGATTCCCATCACTCATCTTGTTAACTCCTAAGACCCAGCACTCGCTATTGTTTGCATTGGCCCTCTAGAGTTTGGTGTGCCATTTGGGGCCTCCTGAGATCTGACTTGGACACACCCTTATTTTATTTCCACTAGTATAACCAGATTATAGCATTCTGTCCACTTCCTAATGGCATCTGACCTCAGACCCAAATATGGCTTTGTCTTAGTTTTTTTACTAGATGCTGACAAATTTACCTATTCTCATCAATAGGCTGGGCTCCGCCTATTTCAATTTACTTTCCTGAGATTTTAGCAAAGGGATTTATACTTAAAAAAAAAACCAAAAACTAGAGGAAGGACATCTATGCTTTCACAGAGTAGCCTCTAAGTAACTAAAATTTTGATAGAGCTAATCATTATCTTTTCTTGATATTTCCTCCCATTCTTTTTCTCTTTTCTTACAATGAAAGAAAATAGAATGGAAATTGAAAACATGCTTTCTCCAGCTACTATTTTCCACATTGACTCAAGCTTTCATTTTCTTCTTCCATAATTGATTAGCACTTGCTGGAAATATTTCCACATATAAATCTGTTACTTTATTGTTGCATGTCTAAGTAAAGAGATATTTTGTATCTCCCAAAGTAGATTCAGACACTATTTTCAAAAAAAGATTACATTTAGCAAATGCGATCTGCTATTCTTTCTAGCAAATACTCTGTGTATGTTGACTTCAGTTTTATTTCAAATCCAATGTCCATTCACCAGGCCAAAATAAGAGACCCCTGTGCGACAAGAAGCACCTATTACAGCTTGCATTAAAAAACAAAACCAAACCAGATTCCTTTATATCATGAAATATCAGTTCAAACAGAAGTGCCTCTTTGTATCTAAAATGTGAAGAATTGTAAGGGCCAAAATGACCCTTATAAGACATCAATGGCTCCATGGATGGGAATTCATAAATAGTACTTTGGATAAAATAAAATCCTTGGTTTCAAGGATTATAATGCAACTTTTATTTCATTCTTTATCTTTTTTTTTTTTTTCCTTTGAAAAATGAAAACAGACTTATTTACAACAAAACTGCCAAACAATCCTTGTAAAAGTACAAACCTACTGTTTCACCAACACACTTCCCAGTGGAGTGTTTGCCCCAGGCTGACTTTAAACTGCTTCAGACCTTTCATGGAAGGCCCAGTTTGTGGTAACCCAATTTTGTCAGATGGATTAACCCATCCAGGTATACACTCAGTGCTCAGGCCAACATTTGGCCAATGTCTGCAAAGTCTGGTCAAATGGATTTTTTTTTTTTTGGAAACTGAAGCAGAGATGAAATATGGTTTGAGTTTTTACGCCAAAGTTTTCCTTGAAAAGTCAGAGTTTACTGCTGTAATACGTCCAGTGATGGAATAAGAATGTAAAACAAGGCAGCCTGTTCTTAAGCAATATATGTGGTGTTATTATGGTATCAGTGGTACATATGCTGTATTGTTCTTTATCCATTCCTGGCAGTTAGAATCATTCTATCACCGTAGCCAAAAGAACGTCAAAAAAGTGGATGCAGAACAGGTTCTCATGAGGTAATTCTTGCACAGTAAGTTGTGGTGCTGGACTGGACTCCAGAATGACTACCAAAGGATATTTGGTTACTTTGGACAGGTTAACAGTTTGGCATTTCATTGCCTCAGGGCATCTGGTTATGAACCCAAAACCTGAGTTGTGGTGCTGCTCATGGTAAGAGGTAATTGCAAAGATGAGAACAAATGTTAAAACTTCTCTAACTAGAAACAGTTTTTGAACTGGTGGTAATGTAAACAGAATGTTTTCAGAACATTTAGATGAACTGAAGGAACAACAAAAACAACATGTTAACTTTCACATATCTTACAAGAGATTAGCAAGAAGTCTAATCATATTTATCCATGGAAAAAGAAAAGAAAAAGATATTTTTGAATGGTGGCAATTAGGTGCAGACAAATTTAAAAAATTGTCTGAAAAAGAATAAATCTTCTTTGCAGAAAATTAGCATATAAATAAAGCACATATAGTAAGAAAGAAAACAACAAATGTAAAAAGCAAGCAAACCATTATCCTATATCAAATGAGAATTGCTTATATATGTGTATATATATATATATACACACACACATATATCCATCAAAGTTTTTATACACATATATTCAATAAACGGTACTTTAAAAATGTGTTTGTGTGTGTGCTCCAGTTATGTCTGACTCTGTTACCCCGTGGACTGAGGCCCACAAAGCTCTTCCATCCATGAAATTTTCCAGGCAAGAACACTGGAGTGGGCTGCCTTTGCCTACTTCATGGGATCTTTCCAACTTAGGGATCGAACTTATGTGTCTTGTGTCTCCTGCATTGGCAGGCGGATTCTTTACCACTATGCCACCTGGGAATCACTTAAAAAATAGGTGGATCTAATTTTATACTATATCTTATGCATCTTTTTCATTTAATAAAATATTTTTCCTAAGTGTTGTTTTTGTTGGTTATATGGCATTTCATCACAAAGATACAGAGAACCCATTTTTTTTTTTTTATAATAAGAACCTAAGGTTGAGTATTTTTTTAAAAATTAATACACATTACTGTGGTAAGCAAGTTTGTAGATTAAGCTTTACATAACTACTTGATTTTTCTCCTTAGGAAAAAATTCCTCAAAGTATAAAGACTTCAGTGAGTCTCCACTGCTAATAAGATAAAGACAGGTTTTCTTGCTCTGGCCTGTATTTTCCTTTCTCTCTAAACTCTAGCCACATTGGCCAGACTGAGTTCCCCAGTGAGGAGAACAAGGAGCAGATCTGATTGGAGCAAAGTCAATTCCAAGTGGTTATGAAATGTGAGTGAGAAATAAATCTTTGTTAGTTCAAACCACTGAGACCTTAGAGTTATTTGTTACAGTCACATAGGAAAGTTTACACTGACTGATGCTCTGGCCTTTACATTTTACATTCCCTTCTTTTCCTTGTATTATTTGTACATGTTACTACATTTACCAGCTACTTCCTTTCCTTACCTAGTAAACATTTCCTTACTCAAGCTTTATAGCTAGGTGCACAGTAGGAAATTTTGCCAGAAATCTGGCACTGCTCAACTTACCTTTAGTATGGCACTTTTAAATTCATATAACTATATTTCAGTGTTTGTCAAAATTGTGATGTATATCGTACTCTTGTTAGTATAGGGCTTCCCTGGTGGCTCAAATGGTAAAGAATCTGTCTGCAGTTTAGGAGACTCGGGTTTGACCCCTGGGTCTGGAAGATCCCCTGGAGAAGGGCATGGCAACCCACTCCAGTATTCTTGCCTGGAGAATTCCATGGACAGAAGAGCCTGGTGGGCTATAGTCCATGGGGTTGCAAAGAGTTGGACATGACTAAGTGATTAACAAACACACACTTGTTAGTATATATATTTTTTGTAATGTCTGTCCTGTACATAAACACTGAGAGGTACATATCTTACAATGTGCTTGGGACATAGCAGATTCTCGGTCAGTCATTTGAGTAATGAATGAATAAATGCCAAGATAATTTCTAAACTTCATCATGGTCTTAGCCCAATTGATGGCCTGAAAGATCTCAGACCAAATTGCACAAAAGTGACAATTCTCTATAACCTATATAAACAGATTCCCAGTTTTAGAGGCAAAAAGATATCATTGCTAATTGTTTTAAATTTAATTCTAAAATTTTTTTCTAAAAACTTACATTGGCTATTTATACTTCTAGTGGCCTATGCATTTTCTATGCACAATATGAGTTGGATTTCTATGCTTACTGAAAGGGTACTTAATAATGTAAAATAATGTGCAAGTTCAACTTTGTCTGGTCTGTAGACATTGAATGCTCTGTTTTGCTCTCTGTAGTCTCTCCTCCCTCTGAAACATTCTAGGACTGGCAAGTTGACTGAACTTGAGAATATTAAAGAATCAATATTAATTAATTATTTATATATTTATAATATATTAAAATATATTTAATTAATATTGAACATATTAATATTTAATTAATATTAAATATTAAGTGAAAAATGCAAAACAATAGAGGAAAGCAATGGAATGGACAAGACTAGAAACCTCTTCAAGAAAATTGGTGATACCAAGGGAACATTAAATACAAAGATGGGCAAAATAAAGGACAGAAACTCTATGGACGTAACAGAAGCAGAATATATTAAGAAGAGGTGGCAAGAAAACACAGAAGAACTACACAAAAAAATCTTAATGACCTGGATAACCACGATGGTGTATTACTCTCCTAGATCCAGACATCCTGGAGTGCAAAGTCAAGTGGGCCTTAGAAAGTATGACTACAAACAAAGCTAGTGGAGGTGATGGCATTCCAGCTGAGCTATTTCAAATCCTAAAGGATGATGATGTGAAAGTACTATATATGCCAGCAAGTTTAGAAAACACAGCAGTGGCCACAGGACTGGAAAAGATCAGTTATCATTCCAATCCCAAAGAAGGGCAGTGCCAAAGAATGTTCAAAATATTGTTCAGTTGTGCTCATTTCACATGCTATCAAGGTAATGCTCAAAATCCTTTAAGCTAGGCTTCAACATGGAGAAGCAATGGCAACCAACTCCAGTACTCTTGCCTGGAAAATCTTATGGACAGAGAAGCCTGGTAGGCTGCAGTCCATGGGTTTGCAAAGAGTGGGACATGACTAAGTGACTTCATTTTCACTTTTCACTTTCATACATTGGAGAAGGAAATGGCAACCCACTCCAGTGTTCTTGCCTGGTGAATCCCAGGGACAGTGGAGCCTGGTAGGCTGCCATCTATGGGGTCGCACAGAGTTGGACACAACTGAAGTGACTTAGCAGCAGCAGCAGCAGGCTTCAACAGTACATGAACTGAGAACTTCCAGATGTACAAACTGGATTCAGAAAAGGCAGAGGAACCAAAGATCAAATTGCCAACATCTGTTGGATCATATAGAAAGCAAGTGAATTCCAGAAAAAGGTTTGCTTCTGCCTCATTGACTACACTAAAGCCTTTGACTGTGCAGATCACAAGAAACTGTGGAAAATTCTGAAAGAAATGGGAATACCAGACCACCTTACCTGCCTCCTGCAAAACCTGTATGAAGATCAAGAAGCAACTGTTAGAACCGGAGGTGGAACAATGGATTGGTTCCAAATTAGGAAAGGAATACAAGGCTGTATATTGTCACCCTGCTTATTTAACTTCTATTCAGAGCACATCATGCAAAATGCCAGGCTGGATGAAGCACAAGCTGGAATCAAGATTGCCTGAAGAAATATCAGTAACCTCAGATATACAGATGATACCACCCTAATGGCAGAAAGCAAAGAGGAAATAAAGATCCTCTTGATGAAGGTGAAAGAGGAGAATGAAAAAGCCGGCTTAAAACTCAACATTCAAAAACCTAAGATCAAGGCATCTGGTCCCATCACTTCACAACAAATAGATGGGCAAACAACTTTGAATAGCGATAGACCTATTTTCTTGGGCTCCAGAATCACTGCGGACTGTAACTGCTGCCATGAAATTAAAAGACACTTGCTCCTTGGAAGAAAATCCATGACAAACTTAGACAGCATATTAAAAAGCAGAGACATTACTTTGCAGACAAAGGTCTGTACAGTCAAAGCTATCGCTTTTCCAGTAGTCATGTATGGTTGTGAGAGTTGGACCATAAAGAAGGCTGAGCACTGAAGAATGGATGCTTTTGAACTGTGATGTTGGAGAAGACTCTTGAGTTCCCTTGCACTGCAAGGAGGTCAAACCAGTGAATCCTAAAAGAAATCAACCCTGAATATTCATTGGAAGGACTGATGATGAAGCTGAAGCTCCAGTACTTTGGCCACCTGATGCGAAGAGCTGTATTGTTGGAAGAGACCCTGATGCTGGGAAAGATTGAAGGCAGGAGGAGAAGGGGACAACAGAAGATCATATGGTGGATGGCATCACTGACTCAATGGACACGAGATTGAGCAAGCTCCTGGAGACAGTGAAGGACAGGGAAACCTGGCCTGCTACAGTTCATGTGGTTGCAAGGAGTTGAAAACGACTGAGCAACTGGACAACAGAAAATCAGCCAGTAATAAAGTAACATTTTGATTCCCATTCTACTAATTTTCCTTCAGTGTCCTCAGAAATTCTTCAAGGAAGAATTTCTTCAGTTCAGTTCAGTTGCTCAGTCATGTCCGACTCTTTGCGACCCCATGAATCGCCGCACACCAGGCCTCCCTGTCCATCACCATCTCCCAGAGTTCACTCAAACTCACGTCCATCGAGTCAGTGATGCCATCCAGGCATCTCATTCTCTGTCATCCCCTTTTTCTCCTGCCCTCAATCCCTCCCAGCATCAGAGTCTTTTCCAATGAGTCAACTCTTCGCATGAGGTGGCCAAAGTACTGTAGTTTCAGCTTTAGCATCATTCCTTCCAAAGAACACCCAGGGCTGATCTCCTTCAGAATGGACTGGTTGGATCTCCTTGCAGTCCAAGGGACTCTCAAGAGTCTTCTCCAACACCACAGTTTAAAAGCATCAGTTCTTCAGTGCTCAGCTTTCTTCACAGTCCAACTCTCACATCCATATATGAGCACTGGAAAAACCATAGCTTTGACTAGACAGACCTTTGTTGGCAAAGTAATGTCTCTGCTTTTGAATATGCTATCTAGGTTGGTCATAACTTTCCTTCCAAGGAGTAAGCGTCTTTTAATTTCATGGCTGCAGTCACCATCTGCAGTGATTTTGGAGCCCAGAAAAATAAAGCCTGACACTGTTTCCACTGTTTCCCCATCTATTTGCCATGAAGTGATGGGACCAGATGCCATGATCTTTGTTTTCTGAATGTTGAGCTTTAAGCCAACTTTTTCACTCTCCTCTTTCACTTTCATCAAGAAAGTCTACATGACTTGTAGAACAGGATTTGGACATTCTAGAGTCTATGGCTATGAAGCCATCATTAAGTCATTGATTCTTTTGAATCCTGACACGACACATCTTACCTAGATATGGATCTCCCTGCAAAACTAATTCAATACAGTAATATATGCAGACTCGAAGCCATAGAAATTATAGCCCAATCCCAGTATAGCCTAATTTTGCTTTTTTTACCTGTTTTGGATAGAATGTGAATTCAAAGTGTGAATAAAAATTCATTAAAAATAAATTTATCCACGCTCTGTGGTACCTACCTCTTAGCAAATTGTGTCCCTTCTTTCCTTAAGGGTTCATTCTATATATATGACTTATGAAAGGATTAGTCCTCTAGTTGTTTACATCTTTAGCCTTGTGACATAGATTCTGTTCTAGATCTGTGGCAAAAGTTAATTTCACATGCAGTCTGATTCCTAAGGAAAATGGTAATGTTTTTGATCATAAAATGTATACATATTCCTCCTACATTTGATCCTAACATCTGCCTGAAAATCCCAGTGGAACACCCTTTGCAATGCTGCCCTTCATGTTGCTCTCCAGAGAAGAAAAGGAAACTGTTCTTTTGTATATATATATATATATTTTTTTGGTCTAACCCTTGTAATCTTTTTCCTCTAGAATTTAGCTTGGTTCAAATAATTGTTCTGTTTCATCGAAGTAAACAGAATTTCCAGATTTAGGCTATTCTCTCTGTTATACAGATATATTGAAAGAATTATTAATAAATACCCCCTATATATTGTGCGTTATTGCAGAAAGCAGATACCTGTGAAGAGGAGCGACACCAGAGTTCATCAGATTCATTCAGCTGTCTCAGTATGTGAGTGAGTTTGCCTGCCAAATCACAAACATATCATTTGCTTCAGGTTTGACTAGTCCACGATATATTACTGCTCTATGTACCACACACGTGTGTCACAGATGATCACTTTTAATTTCAGAGTTCAAATGTAATAAATTCAGCACATTTATATTTGGTTAAGATTAAGTGCTGGGAGGCTACTATGGAAAATCATCATTCAGGTTCATCTCTAACCAAGCAGTTGTGATTCCATTGCTACAAAATAAACCTTTGTCATGCCTCCTCCTCAGCCTCACAACACTTTTTCTTTGTAAGACATAAATCTAATCCACATACTAACATTTGCTTACAAGTTGTGCAAAAGAACTGAAGACTTTGGATTTGGTAAAATAGACATTTCAAGGAGATATTCTATTAATTATATGAGTATGTCCTGGATTTCTTTTTTCCCTTTGTTTGATTTTATTTATGTTTTATTGAATTCAGTGGAAGACACTCAAATTATCAGCAGGAATTCCAGTGCAATCATTATGTTGATGGCCCTGATGTTAGAGGCTTGAAAGAAAGTCTGATTTCTGTACTTTGGCCAAGAAAGGAGACTCTTAAGAGCTGGGGTGATAAAAAAAAAAAAAAAAAGTTGGAAAAACTATCATAGAAACTCCCATCCATCCTTTATTGCAATCCATCCATTTTCTTCTTTCTTTCTCTCCCATTTAGAACTTATATTCCAAACTTTATCATTTCAGTAATAACCTTGCAGATAGGGCACCTACTTACTCTTCTTTTACCATAATGATCTAGCAATATCTAGTAGTTGACATTATTGACCTCATGTTTTATTTTCTCTGTGCTTGCACTTGAACAGATAAATATTGCAGACATGTTTTACTAGGTCATGAGTTACACATTCCTGATCATGAGTCTCAGTAGTTCCTTCACAGGCTCAGCCTGGTTGTTACAGCTTATGATCAGCTTGCTTGTACTTTCTAAGATGACCACAACAAACATTCTCCACCCTTCTTCACTGTCTAGCTCTTTTCCTTCAGCCTCAGAAGATATCACATCCTGTGTAGGCGTCATCCTTCCACCCAGCTTTTGTGTCCCACCTTTTCTAGCCATTTCCATAATTGTAACTATTTAACCCTTTCTCCCTTGAATACTTAGCTACTTACCCATACATGGATCCTTTCTATTGTCCTTCAGGCAATTGTATAGACTGTGTAGATTTATAGACTCTCTGTTCTAATCCATTGATCTGTTTATTTTTGCAGCAATACCACACTAGTTTAGTTTGAGTATCTTTATTAGAAGCCTTGCTATCTGGTGGTACAAGTTCCCTAGCATAAGGTTTTCTTGGCTACTTTGAATTTTCTTATAAATTTCAGACTAAATTTGTTGACTTATACACATATACAAACCACACATCACACTGACACGTGTCACACATGTCAATGTACGTGTCACATACATTACTGTTGGGATTTTTATTGTGATTGCATTAAATCTATAGATTTTCTTAGGAATGGTTTACACATTTACAATATTGAATCCTTCCATCCACAGGCACAATATAGCTCTCCATTATTAAGTACATCTTCTTTAAAGTCTCTGAGTGAAAAATTTATCATTATTTTTCTAGAAATCTTGCATATCTTAAGTTAGATTTATGTTTTAGTATTTTTAATTGAAAGTAGTATCTTTTAATTTTTATCTCTTTGTTGCTTATAAACAAATACAATTTCATGTTGTATGTTAATTTGCATTCAGTGACATTCTGAAATTCTATCATTTATTTAAACAATTCATTGGTAGAGTCTTCAGTTTTTCTACATATATCATTGTTAATAATAGCACTTTTTTCTCTAATCCCAGTTGCTTTCTTTTTTGTTCTTTCTTCCTTCCTCTTCCCTCCATTCTTTCTATCCTTCTCTTTCTTTCTAGAACTTAAGAAGTACTAGCAATTTTCAGAACTTGAGAAGGAGCCTAGCAATTTTGTATTTATAAATATATTTTTCATTTACAGAGGGCTCTGGAAACTGAAAAAGTTTAAGGATGCACAAATTTTTTTGTTTCACCTCTGAATTTAATGATTATGATGGAAGAATAACCAATTTAGAAGTGTTTATTTTTCAATGATTAGGGAAGTAACAATATCTAGATGAAACAAACATGGCAAAGTGTTAGCAAGTGGTGATTTTATTGGTGGATGTTAGAATGCTTATTGTACTATTTTCTTTCCCTTTATGTTTGAAATTTTCACAATAAAAATTAAAAACACATAAATGAATTAGTTGTTCTATCAAAAGACAAAAGTTGACATTTTGAAAAAAATCTATAAGATGTTTATAAAATACCCACCTAGCAAATATGTGGACAGTTTGAAATAAAAGTATAGGAATATAAAAAGCTTACTCATGCAAATATAAACCAAAAGAAAATGAGATAGTCATTGAAGTATCAAATACAGATTTTAATAGAGGCAGGATCAACTCACAAAGTAAAGATAAGATAATTCTAAGTGTAAAAAGCAGAATTAATGTGTACATCTTTTCCTTTAGGCACCATTTTCAGAGTAAGGAATTGGTGTATTAGATAGTTGTCAAGGTAGTATGTGGGGTCTTCTGGTTCACTTTACATCATTGTAAGTATCATTATGTACTCATGAATTTTTAGATATTCAAATTGTATGAATTATAGGTAGGATTATTTTTTAATTTACTTATTTTTTAATTGAAGGATAATTGCTTTACAGAATTTTGTTGGTTTCTGCCATATATCAGCATGAGTCAGCCATAGGTACACATATGTCCCTTCATTCTTAAACCTCGCTCCCATCTTCCTCCCCATCCCACCCCTCAGGTTGTTATAGAGTCCCTATATCAGTCCCCTGATTCATAAGCAAATTCCCACTGGCTGTGGAAAATTCTTAAAGAGATGAGAATACCAGACCATCTGCCTGCTTCCTGAGAAATCTGTATGCAGGTCAAGAAGCAACAGTTAGAACTGGACATGGAACAACAGACTGGTTCCAAATTGGGAAAGGAGTATGGCAAGGCTGTATATTGTCATCCTGCTTATTTAACTTATATGCAGAGTACATCATGAGAAACACTGGACTGGATGAAGCACAAGCTGGAATCAAGATTGCCAGGAGAGATATCAATAACCTCAGATATGCAGATGACACCACCCTCATGGCAAAAACTGAAGAGAACTAAAGAGCATCTTGATAAAAGTGAAAGAGGAGAGTGAAAAACTTGGCTTAAAACTCAACATTCTAAAAACTAAGATCATGGCATCTAGTCCCATCACTTTATGGCAAATAGATGGGGAAACAATGGATACAGTGATAGACTTTATTGTTTTTGGACTCCAAAATAACTGCACATGGTGGTTGCAGCCATGAAATTAAAAGATGCTTACCCCTTGGAAGAAAATTTATGAGCAACCTCAGTTCAGTTCAGTTGCTCAGTCGTGTCCAACTCTTTGTGACCCCATGGACTGCAGCACCACAGTTCTCTGTGTCCATCACCAACTCCCAGAGTTTACCCAAACTCCTGTCCATTGAGTCAGTGATGCCATCCAACCATCTCATCCTCTGTTGTCGCCTTCTCCTTCTGCCTTCAATCTTTCCCAGCATCAGGGTCTTTCAAATGAGTCAGGTGGCCAAAGTATTGGGGTTTCAGCTTCAACATCAGTCCTTCCAATGAAAACTCAAGACTGATCTCCTTTAAGATGGACTGGTTGGGTCTCCTTGCGAGTTGGTCATAACTTTCCTTCTAAGGAGCGTCTTTTAATTTCAAGGCTGCAGTTACCATCTGCAGTGATTTTGGATCCCCCAAAAATAAAGTCAGCCACTGTTTTCACTGTTTCTCCACCAACCTAGACCACATATTAAAAAGCAGAGACATTACTTTGCCAACAAAGGTCCATCTAGTCAAAGCTATAGATTTTCCAGTAGTCATGTATGAATGTGAGAGATGGAGTATAAAGAAAGCTGAGTGCCGCCATTACAATGAAAAGAATAAAATACTTAGGAATATATCTAACTAAAGAAACTAAAGACCTATATATAGGAAACTATAAAACACTGGTGAAGGAAATCAAAGAGGACACTAATAGATGGAGAAATATACCATGTTCATGGATTGGAAGAATCAATATAGTGAAAATGAATATACTACCCAAAGCAATTTATAGATTCAATGCAATCCCTATCAAGCTACCAATGGTATTTTTCACAGAGCTAGAACAAATAATTTCAAAATTTGTATGGAAATACAAAAAAAACTCGAATAGCCAAAGCTATCTTGAGAAAGAAGAATGGAACTGGAGGAATCAACCCACCTGACTTCAGGCTCTACTACAAAGCCACAGTCATCAAGACAGTATGGTACTGGCACAAAGACAGAAATATAGATCAATGGAACAAAATAGAAAGCCCAGAGATAAATCCACAGACCTATGGACACCTTATCTTTGACAAAGGAGGCAAGAATATACAATGGATTAAAGACAATCTCTTTAACAAGTGGTGCTGGGAAAACTGGTCAACCACTTGTAAAAGAATGAAACTAGAACACTTTCTAACACCATACACAAAAATAAACTCAAAATGGATTAAAGATCTCAACATAAGACCAGAAACTATAAAACTCCTAGAGGAGAACATAGGCAAAGCACTCTCCGACATACATCACAGCAGGATCCTCTATGACCCATCTCCCAGAATATTGGAAATAAAAGCAAAAATAAACAAATGGGACCTAATTAAAATTAAAAGCTTCTGCACAACAAAGGAAACTATAAGCAAGGTGAAAAGACAGCCTTTAGAATGGGAGAAAATAATAGCAAATGAAATAACTGACAAACAACTAATCTCAAAAATATACAAGCAACTCCTACAGCTCAATTCCAGACAAGTAAATGACCCAATCAAAAAGTGGGCCAAAGAACTAAATAGACATTTCTCCAAAGAAGACATACAGATGGCTAACAAACACATGAAAAGATGCTCAACATCACTCATTATCAGAGAAATGCAAATCAAAACCACTGGGAGGTACCATTTCATGCCAGTCAGAATGGCTGCAATCCAAAAGTCTACAAGCAATAAATGCTGGAGAGGGTGTGGAGAAAAGGGAACCCTCTTACACTGTTGGTGGGAATGCAAACTAGTACAGCCACAATGGAGAACAGTGTGGAGATTCCTTAAAAAACTGGAACTAGAACTGCCTTATGACCCAGCAATCCCACTGCTGGGCATACACACTGAGGAAATCAGAATTGAAAGAGACACGTGTACCCCAATATTCATTGCAGCACTGTTTATAATAGCCAGGACATGGAAGCAACCTAGATGTCCATCAGCAGATGAATGGATAAGAAAGCAGTGGTACATATACACAATGGAGTATTACTCAGCCATTAAAAAGAATTCATTTGAATCAGTTCTAATGAGGTGGATGAAGCTGGAGCCTATTATACAGAGTGAAGTAAGCCAGAAAGAAAAACACCAATACAGTATACTAACGCATATATATGGAATTTAGAAAGATGGTAACAATAACCCTGTATGCGAGACAGCAAAAGAGACACAGATGTATAGAACAGTCTTTTGGACTCTGTGGGAGAGGGAGAGGGTGGGATGATTTGGGAGAATGTTATTGAAACATGTGCAATATCATATATGAAACGAATTGCCAGTCCAGGTTTGATTCATGATACTGGATGCTTGGGGCTGGTGCACTGAGATGACCCAGAGGGATGGTATGAGGAGGGAGGAGGGAGGAGGGAGGGGGGTTCAGGATGGGGAACATGTGTATACCTGTGGCGGATTCATGTTGATGTATGGCAAAACCAATACAATATTGTAAAGTAATTAACCTCCAATTAAAATAAATAAATTAATATTTAAAAAATAAACAAATAATAAAAAGGAAAGAAAGCTGAGTGCTGAAGAATCCATGCTTTTGAACTGTGGTGTTGGAGAAGACTCTTGAGAGTCCCTTGGACAGCAAGGAGACCCAACCATTCCATCCTAAAGGAGATCAGTCCTCAATATTCATTGGAAGGACTGATGCTGAAGCTGAAACTCCAATACTTTGGCCACCCGATGTGAAGAACTGACTCCTTGGAAAAGACCCTGATGCTGGGAATGATTGAAGGTGGGAGGAGAAGGGGACGCCAGAGAATGAGATGGTTGGATGGCATCACCTAAGCAATGGACATGAGTTTGAGTAGGCTCCAGGAGTTGGTGATGGACAGGGAAGCCTGGCGTCCTGCAGTCCATGGGATCACAAAGAGTTGGACACAACTGAGAGACTGAACTGAACTGAACTGATCTAAGTTACATATGGTAATATAAATTTCCATGTTACTCTATCCATATATCTCACCCTTTCTTTTCTCCCCCAACCCCTTCCATAAGTATGTTCTCTATGTCTGTTTCCACTGCTGCCCTGCAAGTACTTTCGTCAGTACCATCTTTCTATTCCATATATATGTATTAGTATGCAGTATTTTTCTTTCCTTTTCTGACTTACTTCACTCTGTATAGATAAGATTATTTCTGATGTTCTAATTATCTCAAATTTGGCTAATATGAGACTCTCTAAGTGTTTGATTCTTTCATATATAGTAAAATTTAAGTTGCTTGGACATTCAAATCATTCATCACTTTCTATGCTTTATATTTTTGCCAGTTTAAAAATGTTTTTGCTCCTCCTTCTGTGCCTTTTAGAATTGATTTTTTTTTTTTCAAGAACTTCACCCAACACATGAGTCCAGGGTTTTATTGCAGGTCAGTCATGTAGGCACAGTGCCCATGTGACTGACCTCAGCTATTGGACACCAGCTTCTCAGAGGTCAAACTGACATAGCAAGACTCAAGGCCTCAGGCATACAAAAACACTATTATCAAGTGAGATATTCCAAAGGCTCAGAGATTATCTCTTAGGATCCAGTCAAGGGCCAGTTCTGAAGACAGGCCTTTTATGGAATGTGCAAACTGGAGAAGCCCTGATCTGCTGAATTAACTCTTTCTTGCACACTGGCTATGAAAAATAAAAAAGTTTAGCCAGAATTTTTACTACGATCTGTCTTGTATCAAAATAATGCTTTATCCCAGAATTGTTAATTAATATACTTCTAAAATTCACTCCTCTTTAAAATATGCTTGTGTTTACTAAAAAACGTACAACTTGAGAGTTGCGAGTTAAGTTTCATTTGGGGCAAAATGAGGACTACAGCCAGGGAGGCAGCCTCTCAGATAGCTCTGAGAGACTGCTCCAAAGTGGCAGTGGGGTAAGGTCAACATATAAGGTTTTGGTGAAGGGAGAGTTCAGTCCCATGAAATACTCATTTTGCAAACAGTGTTTTTGTTAGTCATGAAGATCTGATGTCACCATGAAGGGATTTAGTGTTTCTCTGGATATGAGGAGATGCAAGGATTGAGATCATAAAATCTGTTCCTAAAAACATCCAACTATCTAAAGACCTGTCCCACCAGATTCCCTGGAGCACAGAGTGCCTCAGGCCACCCTGAACTCCCTCAGGGGTTGTTGTAGGTCAATAACCATAGCAGCATGGGGTTCAATCTCTGTAGAGGCAGTTGGCAAATGCCTTTGTTGTTCAGTCATTGGCAGTGCTCTTGGTAAGTGCCAATTTGTAGTTGACTCTTGTAAGGGAAATGCTATTTTTCAGTTTTTTTTTTTTTTTTTTTTATTAAGAATCTCCTGTTCTAGAATGAATCCTTTCTCTGTCACCTGCTTGTTTTATGCATTTCAGCAACCTGATTGTCCTAGCCTATAGATAGAAATAGTGAAATTAGTATTACTACTAATAAAAGCACATGTTAGCATTCTTGACCCCATCAACTAGGCTCTACCTCCATCCCACCTCCACTCCCACCTCAATGCACTTCAGAACCTAGAATAACTGACCATTGAAATATTGGTACGAATATGTCTTGGGGAGTAGTGAGTGTGTACAAGTTATCTTTGGTTCCATGCAGAGAAGGGGAGAATGTTCATTCTATAATTCGTGCACAACTGAGCCAATTGAGCACCAAAGTATCTCTGTGCTGTGCTTATTTGCTCAGTAATATCTGATTCTTTGAGATCCCATGGACATCTCTGGAAGTGAAAGTAATGCCTAATCTCTTTCAGTCCTTGAGGCAACAGGGCTTTCAAATTCTGCTTGTAGCCCCTCCCCAACAAGGCTCAGATTACCATGCTGGGAAAGGCTGCGCCCTAAGCAGCTCCATCCAGCAGTCATTAGATCATCCCAGCAACTTTTCTACCTGTGGATTTCTTCACCTCACACAGCTAGATGCCTGACAGTTCTTTCTTTTTCTCATCAATTGGTATGTAGGCACAGGATACAGTGGAATTGCAAAGTTGTGGCACCAGATAAGTGCCAATTTATGAAAAGTCTCAGGAATCTCATTCTCCTCTTGCACAGTAGAGAAGTTGGCCAAGTTCAGTGAAGGTTTTCAGCATGACCAGGGCACTTTGAAGCAGTTGTTTCCAACCTGTTTGCTTTAAAAAATCAATTAATTTAATAAGTTTAGGGGAGTAGTAGAATTTCCATATATTTTATTTCCTCAAGAAAGAATACCATGAAGTATGAGAAAGAATCTTACAAAGTACAGTTATCACCTTCCAACTGTTCATTCTTTCCTACATATAGAACAGAAGTATGTGCACAAGAGTAAACAGAGCATACTCTAGGGATAAAGCAAAATTTAAACCTTTAAAAATTTTATTTTATTTTGTCTTAGGATGGTGAAAACTTGGCTATGATCAAGCCATGTGTGGGAATCAGCACACAACGACCTTCTTACAGGTGATCATCACTTTGGTCACTCATTATCCAAGGGCCTAATGCAGTGCCTGGCGCACAGTAGGTACTCAGTCATTGAGCAAAATAAATGTGTGGGTGAATGAAGCAACATGTTGGAATGGTAAGCAATGGATTGATGCTGTTTTATCAATTATTTTTAATCCTCAAACTTCTTTCACAAGTGTGCTTAGTTGAATTTTGCACCCCACCCCCAACCAGATATGTCCATAAAAATCTCAGAATATAACTATTCAGAATAAGGGTGTTTGCTGATGTATTTAAGGTAAGACTCTTGAGATAAGATCATCCTGGATATCAAAGGAGGTGACATACAGGAAAAGTTATGTGAAGACAGAGGCAGATTGCAGAGATGTGTCTACCAAGCCAAGGGAAGCCAAGAATCACCAGAAAGAAGGCGTGAGAATGGGTTCTACTCAGAGCCTCTAAAGAAAATGAAGCCTGCTGACAGCTTGATTTTGAACTTCTGTCCTCCAGAACTCTGAGGGAATACATTTCTGTTGTTTTAAATTGCCAGATTTCTAGCAGCCCTAGAACAGACTGGGTCTTCCCCCGTGGCTCAGACAGTAAAGTCAGGAAGATCGCCTGGAGAAGAGAATGGCAATTGACTCCAGTACTCTTGCCTGGAAAATTCCATGAACAGAGGAGCCTGACAAGCTACAGTCCATGGGGTCACAAAGAGTTGGACACGATTGATGCTTTTCATAGAACTGAATGCAATAATCTACATATACAGTTATAGTCACTTTTATGGATTAAAAAAAAATCATTGTGAAATGTTTTCATGATAATGATAACATAGTTTTAAAAAGTTATTTACTTTTTTATGTTTTATAAAATTATTTAAATTGAATCTTTAATACTCTGTATACAGATAATGTCTAAATGTGTTAACAGGTAAATTGGGAACAGACTATTCATTTATAAAATTATAAAATTACAGTATAAAATATGATTATAAAACTATAAATGATAAAGGTATGATTGGTAAATAAAGTATAAATGGCATGATATATCATATTTTGTTAGAAGATATTCTAACTTCCCTAGTGGCTCAGACAGCAAAGTGTCTGCCTACAATGTGGGAAACCCGGGTTCAATCCTTGGGTCAGGAAGATCTCCTGGAGAAGGAAATGGCAACCCACTGCAGTATTCTTGCTTGGAAAATCCCATGGACAGAGGAACCTGGTAGGCTACAGTCCATGGGGTTGCAAAGAGTAGGACATGACTGAGTGACTTCACTTTCACTATTTGTTAGATATGTTTTGAAATTTAATTTTACATTTTATATCATCAAAAACAAAGATTGCTTTTATTAATGCTTAAATGTTCAGAATATTACCATTTTGGATTAGCAATCAGCTGGCCCAGTTTTCTAAAAAAATGTTATTTATTTCTAAGTAATAAGAGAATTGGTTTGGTATCCTATTTTCAAGCAGAAAGCATCTCTGAAGCTTCTTCAGTCATCTTAAATGAAAAGATAAATTGCATATAATCCCAGTTGCGTTAATATTTTCTCTTTTTAATTCTTGAATTTCTGAGATTGAAAGCTATTCCAATTTGAAATGCAGAAATTTTAATCAGAAAAATTTAATGTGCTGATTTGATGGTGTTCATGTTGAGAAAAGTTTCCATGATTACTATAATTTATGTGACCTCTCTATTATAATTGATATTTTTTCATGCTTGACTTCAAACAACTGTCATTTATGAGTACAAATTAAATGTACATTAAGAACTATGGTATATTAGATTCTTGTTCAGAAAATATTTACTCCCTCCTATTCCCTACCTGTGCTATTTCCCCATTTTATTGATGTTTTAGCTTAGTCTTATTGTGTGTTTCAGTTGACTGTTTATACTTTGAAAAGTAGCATTTTATTACTAGGACATTGTTTTGCTATAAATTACAAACAATATTTCACATTTACTAACATTCTTTATTATAATTATAAAAGTTAATGAGTCCAAATTTATCATGTAGGTGATACAATGCAATTATTAAAAAGTGATAGATTTCTATAAAGAATATCTATAATTTATTTATTATTGAATATCTATAATCAATTTATTATTCAATAAATGCCCTGACCTCTCCTAACAGACCTAAGCCATGCCCAACTTTTGAGTATAACCTACACATGCTAGTCCTCTAGCCCCTCAATCTTCCAGGTGTGGTCTATGAGTAGCAACATCAGCAAAGCCTTGGAGATGATCAGAAACACAGTTTCAGTCTGTACCTGGAGACCACTGAATCAGGATCCCTGGGAGTGAGGCCCTGCAATGTGTTTTAACAAACTTCCTGTGTGATTCTGATGCAGTTCAAGTTTGAGAGGTGCTGGGCTAGATGGCCACATATTAAGATGATACCTAGACAGATATGCATAGTACAGAAATGACATAAAAGGTCAATCTAGAAGCCCGAATGTAATGCAAGTCTAAATTAATAACTCATTTGTGAACATTGCAAATACATGAGAAAGAAGGTAGGAAGATTTGCATTTCAGCTTCTGCATTAAACAAGAAATTAACTTTTAGTATATAATTAAATAATTGTGAATTTTAAAAATTAATACTTTGCAAAGAGCTAGTTGGATAAGACTCTTGAGAATCCCTTGGACTGCAAGGAGATCCAACCAGTCCATTCTGAAGGTGATCGGCCTTGGGATTTCTTTGGAAGGAATGATGCTAAAGCTGAAACTCCAGTACTTTGGCCACCTCATGCGAAGAGTTGACTCATTGGAAAGGACTCTGATGCTGGGAGGGATTGGAGGTAGGAGGAGAAGGGGACGACGGAGGATGAGATGGCTGGATGGCATCACTGACTCGATGGACGTGAGTCTCAGTGAACTCCGGGAGTTGGTGATGGATAGGGAGGCCTGGCGTGCTGCGATTCATGGGGTCACAAAGAGTCGGACACGACTGAGTGACTGAACTGAAGTATATTCCTGACCTCAGACGTGGGGTAGCTCCTCTTGGCCGCGCTCTGTGCGCCGTCGCAATAGGCCCTGCTGCTGCTGCTGCGAAGTCGCTTCAGTCGTATCCAACTCTGTGCGACCCCGTAGACGGCAGCCCACCAGGGCCCGCCGTCCCTGGGATTCTCCAGGCAAGAACACTGGAGTGGGTTGCCATTTCCTCCTCCAGTGCATGAAAGTGCAAAGTGAAAGTGAAGTCGCTCAGTCGTGTCCGACTCTTAGCGACCCCATGGACTGCAGCCTACCAGGCTCCTCCGTCCATGGGATTTTCCAGGCAAGAGTACTGGAGTGGGGTGCCATTACCTTCTCCAGTGTTCTTGCCTAGAGAATCCCAGGGATGGGGGAGCCTGGTGGGCTGCCGTCTATGGGGTTGCACAGAGTCGGACACGACTGAAGCAACTTAGCAGCAGCAGCAAGTATATTCCAAACACAAATCTGGATCAAATTTTCTAGAAATCCTGAGATTAAAACTCATCACTTCTCTATAGATGTGCACAGTTTGGTGGGAGGGAAAAGCAAGAAAAGAGCCTTTGAGTACTAAGCAAAGGATGCTATCAGATACAGAGATGAGAATGTGGCTTGATAGGTGCCTTCCATGTAGAGGCAGCAAATAATTGCACATTTAGGCTATGGGTTCATCATATCAACGTGCTCTGATGGGCAAAGGAAAGTTAGCTTTTTCTCTTGATTTTTTAATCATTTTATTCAGGTTTAATTCACATGCCATAATGTCCACTCACTTCAATTGTACAATTCAGTTTTTTTTTTTTTTTTAACATATTCACACAGTTGTGTAACTATCACCACTATCTCATTTCAGAACATTTTAATCATCCCACGAAGAAACTCCTGTACCCATTAACAGCCATTCTTCATTCCTTCCCTCATTCACCATCCCCAACCCTAGGCAAATACTAATAGGCAAATACTAATCTACTTTATGTTCCTATTCAGTTCAGTTCGGTCGCTCAGTCATGTTCAACTCTTTGCAACCCCATGAATCGCAGCACACCAGGCCTCCCTGTCCATCACCAACTCCTGGAGTTTACCCAAACTTAGGTCCATTGAGTTGGTGATGCCATCCAACCATCTCATCCTCTGTCATCCCCTTCTCCTGCCTTCAATCTTTTCCAGCATCAGGGTCTTTTCAAATGAGTCAGCTCTTTGCATCAGGTGGCCAGATTTGCCCATTCTGGACTCTTTATATAAGTGGAATCATATGGCATAACTCCTTTGCATTGTTTTGTGTCTGGTTTATTTCTCTTTGCATGTTTTCAATATTCATCCGTGATATAGAATGTATCAGAATTTCATTACTTTTTATTATAAAATAATATTCTATTCTATGGATATAATAGATTTTATTAATTTATTCATAATTTAAAGGACATTTGGGTTATTTCTTCTTTTAGCTATTATGAATAAAGTTTGCTATAAATATTTATGAACAATTTTTTTGGTGGACATATGTTTTCATTTCTTTTGGGTATATACCTTGGAGTGGGTTTGCTGGGTCATATGGTAACTCTACATTTAAGTTTTTGAGAAACTGCCAGACAGTATTTAAATAACACTGAATGCATCATTTTACATTCTTACCACCAATGTATGAGGGTTCTGATTTTTCCACATTCCTGCCAACACTTGTTATTTTATGTTATTTTGATTATAGCCATCATTCTGGTGTTAAGTGGTATCATATTGTGGTTTTGATTTGTATTTTCCTAATGATTAATGATTTTTATTGCATTTTATGGTTACTTATATGTCTTCTTTGACCATTTATATGCCCACTCACATCTTTTATATTTTTATTATTGAGTTCTAATAGTTTTTCTGTAATATGAGTATAAGTCTATTATTAACTGTATAATTTTCATCTATGAAGCAATGTGTATACTTCATTATGCATGCAAACCTCTTCATTAATGGCTCAGTTGGGGGAGCTGTGCAGTTGGAGACTCCAGAAGGATAGCTCAGTGGGTGAGGACAAGCTCAATAAAGCGGGTGAGGAGAGCCTGATGCCAGCAGGCAAATACATAGGAACAAACTGCTCATGCACCCAGTCAGGTGATTCAGTATCCAGGCTCCCAGGGCTGGTC
Source organism: Bos mutus (assembly GCF_027580195.1). Taxonomy (NCBI): domain Eukaryota; kingdom Metazoa; phylum Chordata; class Mammalia; order Artiodactyla; family Bovidae; genus Bos; species Bos mutus. The sequence goes on along the minus strand of NC_091629.1, from coordinate 35,039,187 downwards.
TCTGTATTCAATTCCTGTAGGGATACTCTGGGCCACAGGCTGGGAGACTGAGTCTACTGGGGGACACTGGGCACTGTGCATGGTATGAGGTATTCAACTGATTTATTTCAGATGTACATATCATGTCTTGGAACTATATATTGCAAAACTATTTCTTTCCCATTAAATATTTTCAACACTATCAAAAAATCAATTGACTGGGCTTCCCTGGTGGCTCAATGGTGAAGAAACCACCTGCCAATGCAGGAGACATGGGTTTGATCCCTGATTCAGGAAGATCTCACAACTAAGCCCATGCACAACTATTGGGCCTCTGCTCTAGAGCCTGGGAGCCTCAACTATTGAGCCCACGTGCTGCAGCTGTTGAAGCCCCTGTGCCCTAGAACCCATGCTCCACAACAATAGAAACCACTGCAATGAGAAGCCGGCACAATGCAACTATAGAGTAGTCCCCACTCTCTGCAACTAGAGAAAAGCCTGCACAGCAATGATGACCCAGTGCAGCCATAAATAAATAAGTAATCAATTGATCACAAATGTAAGGTTCATTTTTGGACTCTCAATACTATTCTATTGATTAATATGCCATTTTATGCCAGTACCATGCTGCTTTGATTACTGTAATTTTGTAGTTAGTTTTAAAAATGAGAAGTCTGAGTCTTTCCACTTTGTTCTTCTTTTTCAAGATTGTTTTGGCTATGCTGGGTTCCTTGCATTTCCACATGAATTTAAAGGTCTGCTTTTCAATGTCTATGGAAAAACCATCTGATATTTTAACAGATTTGCAATGAATCTGTAGATTCACTTAATTTTCTTATGTGATTATAAATACTTTCAAAATGCTAAGGGACCTAAAATATCTATACTTAATCTAGACACTTTAGAAATTCCATATTTGTACATCTCATTGCCTCCTTCATCATCTGTGAGACATCTCAAACTTATTGCATTCAAAGTAACTCTTGGTGCTTCTTCCCATTATCTGAACTTCTTCAAATCTTTCCCACCTAACGGCACCCCTATTTATCTAGTGTATTGTGCTGTGAATAAAGTCAGATTCTTTGGCTATTGATGATTTTGACATAAAAAATTTCATTTTCTCATGATAAAAGAAGTCTGTGTTATACAGCCTAGATTGGGGCTGCTGCGTGAGTACTTGCCTTCTCCAATATTCAGTCTTGTCTTTATGATTCAAATTGACTGGTAAAGCTACAATTTCACATCTGAGTTCCAAGCAGAAGGATTTAGGAAGGGGAGAATAAGGCCATGACCTCTCCCTTTTAAGAAAAAAATCTCAAAAAGCCCAAATTTCCCCGCATATATTTTATTGGCCAATGTTTAGCAATATACATTTTTGGTCATATTTCCTGAACATAAGACAGAAAAATATAAATTTTATCTGCTTCATGGCACATCGGATAAATCTAGGGTTTTGTTGTTAAGGAAGAGGGAAAATGTATATTGGAATAAGAAGTTAGCAGAAAGTCAACCTGCAAATGTCATTTCCCCCTTCACACTCAAACTATAATGTCTTGTTCAGTTTACATCCCAATAGCATAATAGTTGGTTTACTTTCTATCTCCAATGCCTTTTTATCCAAACCATCAACATATTTTGCCGAGAGTAGCATCCAGGTCTCTCTGCTGCTACTCTTTGTTCCCATATCCTCCAAATATCTTGTCAAAAAAATGTTTTACAAAATGCAAATCTGAGAACATTGTTTCCTAGGTTGAAACTCATCTAGAGTTTCTTTGCCCTTAGTAGTCTTGTAAGTAACTGTGTGTCCTTGCATGGATTGGCCTCTACCTGTACTTATAGCCTTAAATCACACCATGCACTCTTAACTTTTTCTATTTTTGCCACATGGACATTATCAGTTCCTCACACATATTGCACTTCCTGTCACAGGGTGCATACCACTGCCTCTATTGGAATGCATTTTCCTTCTTCTTTGACTATTTAAAATAAAACCTTTTATCCTTCTGATCTCCCTTATTAGGTCAGATTCTCCTGTCATACGCTCCCACAGCTTTCTCCTGTGAAATATGTAGCACTGCAGTGATTTTCACTTATGGGATGGTTTGCTATTCATCTGTTCCCCAGGAAGCTCTATGAAGATATTTGTTCATCATTATGTTCTTAGAATAGCATTTGACATTGATTACATTAAAACACTGGTTGAATGAATAAATGAATGAATAAAACAATAATTGAAGATATATAATGGAGATGAGAGAATCAATTTTTTTTGAGCTTCAGAAGTGCAAAATTAGGACTGATACATAGAAACTTTAGAAAACTGCATTACTGAAAAGAAAAGACTATTGTTACCTGTAAAACTGCCTAACAGTTTGTCCTATGAGCGTGTGATTTCATTCATTTATGAAATGGTTATTGAGAACCCAGTGTATGTCCCAGCACTTGCTGTTTGTATGAACTTAACAGGTTCTCCAAGTCTTAGTTTCCTCATTTCCTCCAGTAACAACAGTGCATCTCCCAAGACTCTTCTCAGTCAGTCTGTTGATGTCTACCCTTGTACCACTTATTTCAAGCTCTCTTCACTGGTAATTAAAGATCTATTTATAAGGTTTATATCTCTATGATTCAGAGGTTTTACTAAAATTAATAGATGATTTCATCATATTGATTATTCATTGTCATTCTGGCAAATAAATTCAAGAGATTTGATCTGATAGACAGAGTGCATGAAGATTATGGGCAGCAGTTTATAACATTGTACATGAGGCAGTGATCAAAATCATCCCCAAGAAAAAGAAATGCGGAAAGACAAATGGTTACATGAGGTGGTCTTACAAATAGCTGAGGAAAGAAGAGAAATGGAAGGCAAATGAGAAAAAGAAAGATATACTCATCTGAAAGCAGAGTTTCAAAGAATAGCAAAGAGAGATAAGAAAGCCTTCTTAACTGAACAGTGCAAAGAAACAGAAGAAAACAAAAGAATGGGAAAGACTAAAGATCTTTTCAAGAAAATTAGAGATACCAAGCGAACACTTCATACAGATGGGCACAATAAAGGACAGAAATATCTTAATCTTAACACAGAAGAACTACACAAAACAAGATGTTAATGACTCGGATAACCTTGATGGTGTGATCACTCATCTAGAGCCAGACATTCTGGAGTGCGAAGACAAGTGGGCCCTAAGAAGGATGACTAAAAGCAAAGCTAGTGGAGGTGATGGCATTCTAGCTGAGCTATTTCAAATCTTAAAAGATGATGCTGTGAAAGTGCTGCACTTAATATGCCAGCAAATTTGGAAAACTCAGCAGAGGCCACAAGACTGGAAAAGGTCAGTTTTCATTCCAATCCCAAAGAAAGGCAATGCCAAAGAATGTTCAAACTACAGTTCAGTTGTGCTCATTTTACATGCTAGCACGGTAATGATCAAAATTCTTCAAGCTAGGCTCCAATAGTGTGGAACTGAGAACTTCCAAAAGTACAAGCTGAATTTACAAAAGACAGAGGAACCAGAGATCAAATTGCCAACGTCTGTTGGATCATAGGAAAGCAAGGAAATTCCAGAAAAGCATCTACTTCCACTTCATTGACTACATTAAAGATTTTGTGTGGATCACAACAAACTGTGGAAAATTCTTAAAAAGATGGAAATATCAGACTACCTTACCTGCCTCCTGAGAAACCTGTATGCAGATCAAGAAGCAACAGTTAAAACTGAACATGGAACAACGGACTGTTTCAAAATTGGAAAAGGAGTACATCAAAGCTGTAAATATCACCCTGCTTATTTTACTTATATACAGGGTACATGATGCAAGATGTCAGGCTGAATGAACCTCAAGCTGGAATCAAGATAGTCAGGAGAAATATCAATAACCTCAGATATGCAGATGACATCACCCTTATGGCAGAAAGTGAAGAGGAACAAAAGGGCCTCTTGATGAAGGTGAAAGAGGAGAGTGAAAGGCTGGTTTTTTCACTCAACATTCAAAAAACAAAGATCCAGTCACATCATTTCATGGGAAATAAAATGGGAAAAAATAGAAACAGTGACTTTATTTTACAGGGCTTCAAAGTCACTGTGGATGGTGACTGCAGCCATGAAATTAAAAGATGCTTGCTCCTTGGAAGAAAAGCTATGACAATTATAGCAGTGTATTTAATAGCCGAGACATCAGTTCACCAACAGAAGTCTATATACTCAAAGCCATGTTTTTTCCAGTAGTCATATATGGATGTGAGAGTCAGACCATAAAGAAAGCTGAGTTTCTAACAACTGATGCTTTTGAACTGTGGTATTGGAGAAGACTCTTGAAAGTCCCTTGGACAGCAATGAGATCAAACCAGTCAATCCTAAAGGAAATCAGTCTGAATATTCATTGGAAGGACTGATGCTGAAGCAAAAGTGCCAACCCTTTGGCCACCTGATGTGAAGAGCCAACTCGTTGAAGACCCTGGATGGTGGGAAGGATTGAGAACAAGAAGACAAGGGACAACAGAGAATGAGATTGTTGGATGACGTCATAGATTCAATGGATGTGAGTTTGAGCAAACTCCAGGAAATAGTGGACAGGGAAGTCTGGTGTACTGCAGTCCATGAGGTCGCAAAGAGCTGGACATGGCTGAACAACTGAACACAACAGTTGTCATTCTAATGAACTATGCTAGGTGTTTGTAGAATTCAGCATTGAACAAATTGGAGCTGATTCCTGCTCTCGTTAAAGTTTGAGTCTAGTGGGGAAAGAGGAAGATGTAAAATGTCTATAAAACAATGAAATGCTAAATTGGAATGAGAATTGCAAGGGGCAAGTTAAGAATTATGATTTGGGCATAAAGGGGACTAATTTAGATGTGAATTTGGGACACTTTCTCTAGATAGTGATGTTTAAGCAAACACTTGAAGAATGAATAAAGAGTTGAATTAGCAAGGAGTAGGAGGAAAAATATCCCAGGTAGGAATATAATGCCCCCGAAGTGGATCAGAGTTTGTTGTGTCTTTCCAGAATATCTGGATGCTGGCAGTTCCTCTGCAGCACTCTGACAAGGGCAAAGAATATTGGGGCATTTTTTCCCTTTTGTCTCGGGAGAGTGTATTTCCATTAATGTATTGTGCTTGAGGTCAGTTAAGACCTCAGAGTCTTGATCAAATAAATGGTTGTTAGGGAAGTTATGCACTTTCAAATGTTTGACACTAAAGAGGAGATTTTAAATAACACTGCCTATCTCTAAGTTTTTATGTTATTTTTCATAATATTTTATGAGATAATATTTAACCTTTAATCTTGTTATATTTTACTTTTTCTTTAACAAATATCATTGGATTATTGCATGCTAATTAGTTATTAAGACCATTACCTACTTTTTGTTCAAGAGAAGTAAAATACATATGGAAGCAAAAGCAATGTGAAGATGGCAAATATGTCAGTGTGCAGAAAGCATCTGCTGCACAACTAAGGCAGACATGGCCTCAATGTCAACGGCAAGCTTTTAGTTTTAAGAATTAATGAACAGATGAGGGAGGCCATGAAATAATGACAGGAAAAGAAGATGTAGGGTTTTTTTTTTTTGTTAATTATAATAATGCCAGTAGATAAGATGAAAAGTGTATTGAGGTATCAAGGAATCGATCTCCCTCACTTGAAGTGACTTACAGCTAGCTGTTGGATGCCAAAAATAATCTAATTGTAGTATTTTGTGTAAATTAATGCATATATAATACATTACAGGGAAGGGGAAATAAAGACTCATGTCCAAAGCTTTTACATAGTAAAGTGTTTAAACAGTAGAGTGTTTCCAGGAATTTGGGTATCCTTGACCTTAGAATTCCCATCATTTGCATGCTGATGTTCTCTCTTCCCCTTACATCTCTAGAATAACATCTATCATTTCTAGAAAGCAAAACTTAGGCAAATAGGGCTCAGAGTAGTATGGGTATTTGAAAGATGATGGTAGTTATGAGAAAAGTCAATTTTTCTATATTTTAAAGCCTTGAGAATGAAATTTAAAACTGAGATGGGTTTCCCTTCCCTCTTGAGGCAAGCATGCTCTGTGCTACAGCTCATTCTCAAAGCAGGGGTGTGATCTTAGTTGATTTTGTTGTCATTCCCAGTCTGGGTTCAGGCTTTTCAGTGATACAAATACTAGTCATTTTGCTCATCCACTTATCGTTCTAGCCCTAAATTGGGAGAGTCATTAAATCTTCTGGTCTCAACTTTTGCTCTGTGAGCGCATCCCACAGCCCTGTCCAAAGAACATTCCTTACTTTTGCTTCAACACTTCGTATATTTGATTAAAATAATAAGAGAATCAGAATTTACAGGGAGCTTATAATGTGCTATGTATTTTGCTAGGGGTTACATCCCTTATTAAAAAATTAGAGAACACAAATAATATAAATATTTTATGTATATAATGTTTATATGTACATATGGAAAAATGTAAACATACATGAAAATATTATCTACATAGCTACACACACAAGAAAAACCCATGTACAAACCTATATGCATGGAAGAGGATCTGGAAAGAAGTACAAAATATGAAGTAATTACCTAAGTTTTGTAAGGGTATAGATAATTTTGCTTGCTTTGTACTTTTCTGCATTTTCAAAACTTCTTAGCTGAGAATGTTTGGAATCAATCATTAAAAAGAACAAAATGAATATGGAATAAAATATTGTAGATCCCCAAAATGCAGAGCATAAAATTGTAAAACTTATTATGTAAGTTACTTTATGCATTTCCTACTGGAGTCATGATATACCCTAATAAGATAGTGAGATAAAGCTGTGTCTTAGAGGCTCTCTTCCTGTGGAATCTCTGTGAATGTCTGACTTGCAGAAGAGGCCAGCTTTAATGAGAAACAATTCTGGGGCCTATAGTAGAGTGAACTTGCAGGCAGCTCTCTGTAGCTTTAAAAAGTGTAATTAGAAATGAAATTGAAGCCTTTTGTTGTCCAGGAACTTACAAGGTGAAATGAGTCAGCTGCATTTGTGTAGTCTAGGGCAGAGAAAGAACAATCTATTCAGCAATGAGCAATTTATTCTCTGTAAATTAGAGAATATAAATAATATAAAGTCCATATTAGAGCCACAGTGTTTGTCGGTCACTTATACTTTTTATATGTTTGTTTTCTCATATGTAACATGAGCAGGTTGAACTAGTTTTTGAGGACTTCTTCAGACCTCAACATCTGGAATTCTGAGTCAACATGAATTTTACCATGAAAAAACTTAGAACACGCACAGGAATAATAGAACTGTTACTGAGTTCAAACTCGTTCTGCTCACTAAATCCAAACTTGTTCTGATCACTGGGAGACAAGTTGTTGGGACAAGAATAATGACTTTATTCAGAAAGCCAGCAGACCAACAAAATGGCAGATTCATGTCCTAGAAAACTATCTTACCTGAGTTAGAATTGGCTTCTTTTGTGTTTAAGGGGGAGGGGGATGTGGTTAGTTGTTGCAGACTTCTTGGTGTCAGAAACTTGCATCTGTCTGCATAGATGAGGTCATGATATTCTTGAAAACCTTTAATTAGATAAATATTATTTTCTATGCTACAAATTTTTATCTCTATCTGAATGGAAGAATGTTATACTTTAAAGGTCAGAACTTTGAAAATAGGCTCTTTTGTGTATTTCAGGCTATAGGCAAAATTCTTTTACAAAAGTACAGAGTCAACATGTCCAGGCAACAGAGCACAAAGGTTAAAGTAAAAGAAACAGATCCAACATGGAATCACGTTTCTTCTTCCCTATTACAAAACTACAGATGAAGGATAAATGGAACTTTCTAAGATCAAGAAAGAAATCAGGAGCAAATAGTCCCAAGAGTAACTTCACTTGTAGTAAGAAAAAAAAAAAAAACTTTCAGCTTTCACTGAAAACCAACCTCAGGGGTTTTTGTTGTGGTTTGCAGTGGGTTTTTTTTCCTACTGTGTAGTTAAAATCACCTGAAAGAGAAGGGCCCAAGTGGCTGTTTTCTGGTCAGCTTGAAGGGACAAGTGGAAATTTTGTTACTGTTGGTCAGTCATTTGCGTTCAACTCTTGGCAACCACGTGGACTAAAGCACACCAGACTTCCCTGTCCTTCACTATCTCCCAGAGTTTGCTCAGACTTATGTTCATTGTGTTGATGAAGCCATCCAAACATCTCATCTTCTGAAGCCCCATTCTCCCCTGTCCCTTAATCTTTCCCAGCACCAGGGTCTTTTCCAGTGAGTTAGCTCTTTGCATCAGGTGGCCAAAGGACTGGAGGTTCAGCTTCAGCGTCAGTCCTTCCAATGAATATTCAGGTTTGATTTCCTTTAGTATTGACTCATCTCCTTGCTGTCCAAAGGACTCTTAAAAGTCTTCTCAAGCACCACAGTTCAAAATCTTCATTTCTTAGGCATTCAACCTTCTTTATGGTCCAACTCTGACATCCGTATACGACTTTGCTATACTGACCTTTGTTGGAAAAGTGATGGCTCTGCTTTTTAATTTACTGACTAGTTTTGTCAGCGTTACTGACAAAGCTATACTGACTAGCTTTCCTTCCAAGGAGCAACTGTCTTTTAATTTCATGGCTGAAGTCACCATCCACAGGGATTTTGGAGCCCAAGAAAATAAAAGCTATCACTGTTTCCACTTTTTTCCCCATGTATTTGCCATGAAGTGATGGAACTGGATGCCAGGATCTCCGTTTTTTGAGTGTAGAGCTTTAAGCCAGCTTTTTCATTCTCTTTCACCCAGATCAAGAGATGCTCTAGTTCGTTTTCACTTTCTGTCTTTAGAGTGGTATCATCTGCATATCTGAGGTTGTTGATATTTCTCCCAGAAATCTTGATTTCAGCTTGTGATTCATCCAGCCCAGCATTTGGCATGACGGACTCTGCATATAAATTAAATAAGCAGAGTGACGATATACAGCCTTGATGAATTCCTTTCTCAATTTTGAACCAGTCCATTGTTCTGTATCCAGTTCTGACTATTGCTTTTTGACCTGTATAGAGGTTTCTCAAGAGCAGGTTAGGTAGTCTAGTATTCCCATCTCTTTCAGAATTTTCCACAGATTTTTGTGACCCACACAGTCAAAGACTTTAGCGTAGTCAATGAAACAGAAAAATTTCTGGAATTCCCTTGCTTTCTCTATGATCCAGTGGATGTTGGCAATTAGATCTTTGGTACCTCTGCCTTTTCTATATCCAGATTGAATATCTAGAAGTTCTTGGTTCATGTACTGCTGAAGCCTAGCTTTAAGAATTTTGAGAATTACCTTGCTAGCATGTGAAATGAGCTCATATATACCATAGTTTGAATCTTCTTTGTCATTACTCTTGTTTGGTTTTGGAATGACCTTTGTGGCCATTGTTGAGTTTTCTAAATTTGTTGACATATTGAGTGCAGCACTTTAACAGCATCAGCTTTTAGGATTTTAAACAGCTCAGCTGGAATTTCATCACCATCACTAGCTTTGTTTATAGCAATGCTTCCTAAAGCCCACTTGTCTTCACATTCCATTATGTCTGGTTCTAGGTGAATGATCATACCATCATGCTTATCTGGGTCATTAAGACTTTTTTTGTATAGTTCTGTGTATTCTTGCCACCTCTTCCATCTTTTTAGTTTCTTTTATGTCTTTGCCATGTCTGTCCTTTATTAATCATCCTTGCATAAAATGTTCCCTCAGTATCACCAATTTTCTTGAAGAGATCGCTAGTCTTTCCCATTCTATCATTTTCCTCTATGTCTTTGCATTGTTCACATAGAAGCCCTTTAAAAAAATCTCTCCTTGCTATTCTGTGGAACTCTGCCTTCAGTTGTGTATATCTTTCCCTTTCTCCTTTGCCTTTTGCTTGTCTTCTTCCCTTAACTGTTTGTGAGGCCTCCTCAAACAACCATTTGCCTTTTTGCATTTATTTTTCTTGGGATGGTTTTGGCCACTGCCTCTTGTAAAATGTTATGAACCTCTGTCCATAGTTCTTCAGGCATTCTGTCTACCAGATCTAATCTCTTGATTCTACTCACTACCCCCACCGTATAATCATAAGGGAATTAATTTAGGTCATACCTGAATGGCCAAGTGGTTTTTCCTACTTTCTCCAATTTAAGCCTGAATCTTGCAACAATGAGCTGATGATCAGAGCCACAGTCAGTTCCAGGTCTTGTTTTTTGCCGACTGTATAGAACTTCTCCATCTTCAGCTGCAAAGAATATAATCAATCTGATTTCGGTATTGGCCATCTGGGGATTTCCATGTTTACAGTCATCTGTTTTACTGTTGGAAGTATGTGTTTGCTATGACCAGTGTGTTCTCTTAACAAAACTGTGTTAGTCTTTGCAGTGCTTCATTTGGGAGCTCAAAAACTTTTAGAAGATACAACTTTATAGAGGAAGGAAATCTAGAAAGTAAAGCAGCTAGATTTGAGAGATCAGTGATTCAAATTTGAAGGCAAATGGAAAGTACTGTGTATGGCTTGGTTTGGGAAAGATAAATGTGCATTCTCTCCCAGAGCTTAAGCCTAACTATAGACTGAGAGTGTTCAACTTTCTACCTTTAGGCCACATGTTTCCTATAAACCTGAGACTCCAACATTCAATTGTCCATTTGGCATTTCTACTTGGATGTCTCATAAGCATTTCAAGGTTACTATGGCCTAAACATTGCCCTTAGCTTCCTCCTCTAGCCTGGCTCGCCTCAGTTTTTTTCCATCTTTGTAAATGGTACTACCATTGATTCAGTTACTGAAGCCAGAAAACTGCAAGTCGACTGCAGCTGGCTCTCTTGCTTGAGGCACTAGGGCTCTGGCGGTCGGACTGACGGAGTGAATAGAGAGACGCCCAGCGGCCGCGAGCTCCGCGCAAATACCAGGCAGACTTGCACCCAGAGGCCGACAGCCGACCGTGCCCGCCGGGATCTCCAGAGCTTCTCCTGCCCGGCTCCCGTGCCAGCGTCCGGTGGCCGCCGTCCTGCCAAGTGATTGCTGCCTCGCCTCCTCCGCCGAGTCCGGGACCATGAAGCTGCTGCCGTCGGTGGTGCTGAAGCTCTTTCTTGCTGCAGTGCTTTCGGCGTTGGTGACTGGCGAGAGCCTGGAGCGGCTTTGGAGAGTCCTGGCTGCTGGAGCCAGCAATCTGGACTCCCCTACTCAATCTACGGACCAGCTGCTGCCCGTGGGAGGTGGCCAAGGCTGGGAAGTCCTGGACTTGGAAGAGGCAAACCTGGACCTTTTCAGAGCTGCTTTCTCCTCCAAGCCACAAGCTCTGGCCACACCCAGCAAGGAGGAGGGAAGAAGAGAAACCCATGTCTTCGGAGATACAAGGACTTCTGCATCCACGGAGAATTCAAATACGTGAAGGAGCTCCGGGTTCCAACCTGCATCTGCTACCCAGGTTATTATGGAGAGAGGTGCCATGGGCTGAGCCTCCCAGTGAAAAATCGCTTATATACATACGTGCGATCACACAACCATCCTGGTTGTGGTGGCTCTGGTGCTGTCATCCGTCTGTCTGCTGGTCATCATGGGGCTTCTCATGTTTTGGTACCACAGGAGAGGAGGTTATGACGTGGAAAATGAAGAGAAAGTGAAGTTGGGTGTGACTACGTCCCACTGAGAGGAACCTGTGCTCAAGGAATCAACTGGGGACTGCTACCTCTGAGAAGATACAAGTTGATCACAGATTCTCCAGAGGGGAAGGACTTCACAACTAGCCATGAAGATTCCTTCATCCCCAGTTGCCATCTAGATTGGGCCTCCCATAATTGCTTTGCCAAAATACCAGAGCTTTCAAGTGCCAAACAGAATATGTCCAGTGGGATCTGGGTCAGAACAAAGCAAAAGTGAGGGACCTTCGTGTCCTGATTCTCCTGCACCAAGCCCTACTTACCCCCATACGTTTGCTTGAACACTTCTCTTCTGGATTAAAAACGCCAGTTAAATTCCATATGCTCCAGGATCTTTGACTGAAAAAAAAAAAAAAAAAAACAGAAGGAGAGGAAGAAAGAAAGATTTGGGGACTGGAAGAAAGTAACAAAGATCGAGAAGCCATGTACTCAAGTCACCACCAAGGGATCTGCCATTTGGACCCTCCAGCGCTGGATTTGATGGGTTAACTGTGAAATACCATAGACCTGAGAACTCTGAATTTTGGGACTTCTACCCAGATGGAAAAATAACAACTGTTTTTGTTTGTTTGTTTGCAAAATGCCTCTTAAATTATATATTTATTTTATTCTAAAAAAAAATCATTAGCAAGTCCTGTCAATTCGCTCTCAAAAATGTACCTCAATTCCATCTATTTTTCTCAATCTTGAGAACTCCTATTCTATCAATATCACCTTCATGTTTTACCCAAACTTCTCAATAGCCTACAGATTGGTTTCATCATTTTTTGGGTGCCCCATGATTTATTTGCCATCACAGCCAGAAGGATTAAAATAACAACAAAACCAACAACAACTTATGTCAGTTTTCTGCTTATGTTCACTGTTCTTAGGATAAAAACTATGCTGTTAGTCATGAATTATATGTGCCTGTATAATCTGGCTCATTCTCCTCCACATCAGCAGCTACTTTTTCACCTTTAAAATATCTAGGTTTAACATCTTTTCAAGTCTCAAAACACAGCCACTTCTTTGCTTTTTCTCTATATGGAATATTTTTTTCCCATCAGATCTCACTATGGTTTGCCTCTATTATCAGTCCTGTGCTTAAATTCCTCTTCATCAAAATGTCTTTGTCATGACTACCTTGTGGAAACTCAGACCTTTCTCTCATTCTGTACCATGACACCCTTTGATTTTCCTTGTAGCTTAATGTTAGTCAGTTATTGTCTAGATATTGATTAATTTAACTGTGAATAGCCAGTGTTGTCCACTTGAATCTGAGCTTTCAGAAGATGGCCTTGAGACAGGAGATAAATTGGCCCCAGACTGAGCAGCTGGAGTTCATCCCTTGTGGACAGAGCAAGATAATAAAGGAGGCTAGGTCCTGCCCAGATAAAATATAAATACCACATGTTTCTCATTCTTTAAGTCAAGTTCCTTGGAGGTCAAAAGGGGAATAATGTTAATCTACCCATAGATCTCTATGCTGGAATCCATCTTGGTTGAGAAATGCACGCACACACATGGGGGGATCCAGAGATATACCAAAAACAGATTCAGAACCAGGCAGTCAAAATGATTGGCCAAAGAAAACCTGAAAGAAAGGCTCCATATAAGTGATTTAAACTGACAAGAGGGCACGACTCTCTGAGTCTGCCCATGTGTCCATCCACATGTACTGTACTTTTTTACTTCTAATAAACACTTCACTTGTTTCACTACTTTCCGTTTTTGTGGGAATTCTTTCTGTAAAGCCAAAGGGCCAGGGCCTTGTCATTGACCACTGGTATAGTAGCTAGGATTCAGTATTCTTACCATTGTGGTCCAAACTCAATCTCTGGCCAGGAACCAAAACCCTGCTTCAAGCTGCTGCAGGCCGAGACCACCCGAGATCAGACTTTAACTTCTTGTGGGATCCACTGCCCCTACACAGGACTAGCACATAACGGGCATTTGCTATGTCCTTGTTGATGCATAGATTTGCGGGCTTAAGCCTCAGCCAGTGGGAGAAACAAACATATTTTTGACCATATCAAGATAACAGGATGGAGAGCAAAAGCTTCAGGAGTGACGACTTTGAAAATCACTCTCTACTGAATGGATAACCTTTAAAGACTTTGAAGAAAAAAATCTCACCAATCTATTGTCATACCTTTATCTGTATAAGATTCACTTATTGAAATGGGTTCCAGATTAGTAGTGACAGCTATTTTTCTGGCATTTTCCCAGAGGAATTCTTGATTCACATTCTGCTCCTGAAACCTATGGGTAAAATACACAGCCTTCTACTAAACCCCTGCATGTATAATAAGGAAAAAGAAATCTGACTCCATATTAGATCTCTTCCTTTTACTTTAAACTTTGTGCTCTGTTGCCTGTGCTTAGTCATTCTGACTCTGCATCTTTTATAAAAGAATGTTGCCTGTAGCCTGAAATATACAGGACAACATATTCCCAGGGCTCTGACCTTTAAGAGCCCATTCATAGAGAGATAAAAAGTTGCAGAACAGAGAATAGCTTTTGTCTTGTTGGAGGTTTATGAGACACATGTGGACATGAGCCGACCTTTGTGGACAGTTGCAAGAACAAAGGAATCTGACACCCAAGAAGTTTGCAGCAACAAAGCACTTATGTCCAGTCCCTCTCCTTGCCTTTAAAAGGGCTTTGCTGAAAACCTTTGGGGAGTTAGGAACCTTTAGCCCATGAGCCAGGTATCTCTGTGTATAGCTTTGTAATAAAACTTTCTCTGCTCCAAACTTTGATATTTTGGTTTGTTTGACCTTACTGTGCATTGGGCACAAGAACTTATGTTCAGTAATACAGGGAATCCAAAATACACTGCTGAATCCAGCTTTTCCCAAAAGTTTGTGTAATTTCAACAGCCTCTGATCCCAGATTTTCTCATCTGTAAAATAATACAAAGGGAGGAGGGATTTGGAAATATTTTTATTAAGATTTGTTTCAAAAATATTTTTGATTCAAGAAGATAGATTTATTTCCTCATAACCTACAGTTCAGTTCAGTTCAGTCGCTCAGTTGTGTCCGACTCTTTGCGACCCCATGAATTGCACCACGCCAGGCCTCCCTGTCCATCACCAACTCCCGGAGTTCACTGAGACTCACGTCCATCGAGTCAGTGATGCCATCCAGCCATTTCATCCTCTGTCATCCCCTTCTCCTCCTGCCCCCAATCCTTCCCAGCATCAGAGTCTTTTCCAATGAGTCAACTCTTCGCATGAGTTGGCCAAAGTACTGGAGTTTCAGCTTCAGCATCATTCCTTCCAAAGAAATCCCAGGGCTGATCTCCTTCAGAATGGACTGGTTGGATCTCCTTGCAGTCCAAGGGACTCTCAAGAGTCTTCTCCAGCACCACAGTTCAAAAGCATCAATTCTTCAGTGCTCAGCCTTCTTCACAGTCCAACTCTCACATCTATACATGACCATAGGAAAAACCATAGCCTTGACTAGATGGACCTTTGTTGGCAATGTAATATCTCTGCTTTTCAATATGCTATCTAGGTTGGTCATAACTTTCCTTCCAAGGAGTAAGCGTCTTTTAATTTCATGGCTGCAGTCACCATCTGCAGTGATTTTGGAGCCCCCCAAAAATAAAGTCTGACACTGTTTCCACTGTTTCCCCATCTATTTCCCATGAAGTGATGGGACCGGATGCCATGATCTTTGTTTTC
This sequence comes from Bos mutus, assembly GCF_027580195.1. Classification (NCBI taxonomy): domain Eukaryota; kingdom Metazoa; phylum Chordata; class Mammalia; order Artiodactyla; family Bovidae; genus Bos; species Bos mutus. The sequence continues at coordinate 35,023,933 of NC_091629.1, read as the reverse complement.
TGAATGTTGAGCTTTAAGCCAACTTTTTCACTCTCCACTTTCACTTTCATCAAGAGGCTTTTGAGTTCCTCTTCACTTTCTGCCATAAGGGTGGTGTCATCTGCATAGCTGAGGTTATTGATATTTCTCCTGGCAATCTTGATTCCAGCTTGTGCTTCTTCCAGTCCAGCGTTTCTCATGATGTACTCTGCATATAAGTTAAATAAGCAGGGTGACAATATACAGCCTTGACGTACTCCTTTTCCTATTTGGAACCAGTCTATTATTCCATGTCCAGTTCTAACTGTTGCTTCCTGACCTGCATATAGGTTTCTCAAGAGGCAGGTCAGGTGGTCTGGTACTTGCATCTCCTTCAGAATTTCCCACAGTTTATTGTGATCCACACAGTCAAAGGCTTTGGCATAGTCAATAAAGCAGAAATAGATGTTTTTCTGGAACTCTCTTGCTTTTCCATGATCCAGCGGATGTTGGCAATTTGATGTCTGGTTCCTCTGCCTTTTCTAAAACCAGCTTGAACATCAGGAAGTTCACAGTTCACATATTGCTGAAGCCTGGCTTGGAGAATTTTGAGCATTACTTTACTAGCGTGTGAGATAAGTGCAATTGTGTGGTAGTTTGAGTATTCTTTGGCATTGCCTTTCTTTGGGATTGGAATGAAAACTGACCCTTTCCAGTCCTGTGGCCACTGCTGAGTTTTCCAAATTTGCTGACATATTAAGTGCAGCACTTTCACAGCATCATCTTTCAGGATTTGAAATAGCTCCACTGGAATTCCATCACCTCCACTAGCTTTGTTCGTAGTGATGCTTTCTAAGGCCCACTTGACTTCACATTCCAGGATGTCTGGCTCTAGGTCAGTGATCACACCATCGTGATTATCTGGGTCATGAAGATCTTTTTTGTACAGTTCTTCTGTGTATTCTTGCCATCTCTTCTTAATATCTTCTGCTTCTGTTAAGTCCATACCATTTCTGTCCTTTATCGAGCCCGTCTTTGCATGAAATGTTCCCTTGGTATCTCTAATTTTCTTGAAGAGATCACTAGTCTTTCCCATTCTATTGTTTTCCTCTATTTCTTTGCATGGATTGCTGAAGAAGGCTTTCTTATCTGTTCTTGCTATTCTTTGGAACTCTGCATTCAGATGCTTATATCTTTCCTTTTCTCCTTTGCTTTTTGCTTCTCTTCTTTTCACAGCTATTTGTAAGGCCTCCCCAGACAGCCATTTTGCTTTTTTGCATTTCTTTTCCATGGGGATGGTCTTGATCCCTGTCTCCTGTACAATGTCACGAACCTCCGTCCATAGTTCATCAGGCACTCTATCTATTAGATCTAGGCCCTTAAATCTATTTCTCACTTCCACTGTATAATCAAAATGGATTTGATTTAGGTCATACCTGAATGGTCTAGTGGTTTTCCCTACTTTCTTCAATTTAAGTCTGAATTTGGCAATAAGGAGTTCATGGTCTGAGCCACAGTCAGCTCCTGGTCTTGTTTTTGCTGACTGTATAGAGCTTCTCCATCTTTGGCTGCAAAGAATATAATCAATCTGATTTTGGTGTTGACTATCTGGTGATGTCCATGTATAGAGTCTTCTCTTGTGTTGTTGGAAGAGGGTGTTTGTTTTGGCCAGTGCATATTCTTGGCAAAACTCTATTAGTCTTTGCCCTGCTTCATTCTGTATTCCAAGGCCAAATCTGCTTGTTACTCCAGGTGTTTCTTGACTTCCTACTTTTGCATTCCAGTCCCCTATAATGAAAAGGACATCTTTTTTGGGTGTTAGTTCTAAAAGGTCTTGTAGGTCTTCATAGAACCGTTCAACTTCAGCTTCTTCAGCGTTACTGGTTGGGGCATAGACTTGGATTACTGTGATATTGAATGGTTTGCCTTGGAAAGGAACAGAGATCATTCTGTCATTTTTGAGATTGCATCCACTTACTGCATTATGGACTCTTTTGTTGACCATGATGGCCACTCCATTTCTTCTGAGGGATTCCTGCCCACAGTAGTAGATATAATGGTCATCTGAGTTAAATTCACCCATTTCAGTCCATTTTAGTTCGCTGATTCCTAGAATGTTGACATTCACTCTTGCCATCTCTTGTTTGACGACTTCCAGTTTGCCTTGATTCATGGACCTGACATTCCAGGTTCCTATGCAATATTTCTCTTTATAGCATCAGACCTTGCTTCTATCACCAGTCACATCCACAGCTGGGTATTCTTTTTGCTTTGACTCCATCCCTTCATTCTTTCTGGAGCTATTTCTCCACTGATCTCTAGTAGCATATTGGGTACCTACTGACCTGGGGAGTTCCTCTTTCAGTATCCTATCATTTTGCCTTTTCATACTGTTCATGGGGTTCTCAAGGCAAGAATACTGAAGTGGTTTGCCATTCCCTTCTCCAGTGGACCACATTCTGTCAGATCTCTCCACCATGACCCATCCATCTTGGGTTGCCCCACGGGCATGGCTTAGTTTCATTGAGTTAGACAAGGCTGTTGTCCTAGTGTGATTAGATTGACTAGTTTTCTGTGAGTATGGTTTCAGTGTGTCTGCCCTCTGATGCCCTCTTGCAACACCAACCGTCTTACTTGGGTTTCTCTTACCTTGGGCCTGGGGTATCTCTTCACAGCTGCTCCAGCAAGGCCCAGCCGCTGCTCTTTACCTTGGACGAGGGGTATCTCCTCATTGCCGCCCTTCCTGACCTTCAACGTGGGATAGCTCCTCTAGGCCCTCCTGTGCCCACGCAGCCAGGGCTCCTTGGACGTGGGGTTGGTACTCCTGGCCGCGGCCCCTGGCCTCGGGCGTGGGTGGCTCCTCCTGGTCGCCGCCCCCAGCCTCTGGCGTTGGGGCGTGGGGTAGCTACTCCCAGCCCTTGCCCTTGACCTCGGAGGCGGGGTAACTGCTCTCGTCGCCGCCCCTGATCTCAGACGCGGGGTAGCTCCTCTTGGCCGCACCCCCTGACCTCTGACGTGGGGTAGCTCCTCTAGGCTGTTCCTGTGTCATTGCAACCTGGCACTCTCGGCCGCTGCCCCTCACCTCGAACGTGGGGTAACTCCTCTTGGCTGCCGCCCTTCCGGCATGGGGTCCTCCCAGCTTCTGCCCCTGACCCTACAGTAGGAAGCACTAATGTTTAGTGTGGTGTTTCCAAACTTATTGTACTTGTTTTCTCCTCTAATGTTTTTTGTCGTAGATACCGGCCACCTATAGAATTGCTTATTGACAGCTTTATTTAAACAGATTCACTTTTGATTTGGTTACACTCCCATATATGAAAAAACAGAATCAATGGTCATAATAAGAATTTAATTAGCCTCCAATTAAAATAAATAAATTAAAAAAAGAATTTAAATTTTAAAATTGAAAAAATACATTAAAAATTTCAGTATAATTATTTGTCTGCCTTCAATAATTATTTAATCCTTAGAAAAACATGGTTAAATTGCACATTAAAGCATGGGTTAAAATTCTAGCTCTTTCAAATCTGAGCTGGAGGAATTGGAACACATTTTTTTAGATTTCATTTCTTTAGTAGCAAAGCAGAAGTATATATACGTGTATATATACCTACATATATGAACACACAGGTGCAGATAGAAACAAACAAGTAGATAGGCAGGTAGGTAAGTATAGAAAGAAAGAAAGATAAATAGAAAGAAAGACAGATAGATTGATAGGCAGACAGACTCAGAAGAAGGGTTAGCTGGTGAAAGGAGAATTCAAAGTTAATACTTCTTTCTTGAATTTTGAGTCCTTCTTCTTGCCTAAGGCAGAGGACCTAATAGAAAAAAGAGAAAAAGAAAGCAGAAAGAATGGAGGGAGGGAACAAGAAAGAGAGAGAAAGAAAAGGAACAAGAATGGGGGAAAAAAAGAAAGAAAAGAAAAAGAGATAAAAAAGAAAGAAGGAAAAGAGAGAAAAAAGAAATAAAAAAGGAAAAGAGAGAGAAAGAGAGAAAGTAATCCTGCCATGCTTATGGAAAACACGTTAACACACTCACGAAACGAAGAGATGCGTCAAAAACTCTTGGTGTGCAAATGTAAAAAAATACGACTTTATTCCTGACTTTAGAGGAAATGCTTTCAATTTTTCACCATTGAGGATAATGTTTGCTGTGGGTTTGTCATATATAGCTTTTATTATGTTGAGGTATGTTCCTTCTATTCCTGCTTTCTGGAGAGTTTTTATCATAAATGGGTGTTGAATTTTGTCAAAGGCTTTCTCTGCATCTATTGAGATAATCATATGGTTTTTATTTTTCAATTTGTTAATGTGGTGTATTACATTGATTGATTTGCGGATATTGAAGAATCCTTGCATCCCTGGGATAAAGCCCACTTGGTCATGGTGTATGATCTTTTTAATGTGTTGTTGGATTCTGATTGCTAGAATTTTGTTAAGGATTTTTGCATCTATGTTCATCAGTGATATTGGCCTGTAGTTTTCTTTTTTTTTGTGGTATCTTTGTCAGGTTTTGGTTTTAGGGTGTTGGTGGCCTCGTAGAATGAGTTTGGAAGTTTACCTTCCTCTGCAATTTTCTGGAAGAGTTTGAGCAGGATAGGTGTGAGCTCTTCTCTAAATTTTTGGTAGAATTCAGCTGTGAAGCCGTCTGGACCTGGGCTTTTGTTTGCTGGAAGATTTTTGATTACAGTTTCAATTTCCATGCTTGTGATGGGTCTGTTAAGATTTTCTATTTCTTCCTGGTCCAGTTTTGGAAAGTTGTACTTTTCTAAGAATTTGTCCATTTCTTCCACGTTGACCATTTTATTGGCATATAATTGTTGATAGTAGTCTCTTATGATCCTTTGTATTTCTGTGTTGTCTGTTGTGATCTCTCCATTTTCATTTCTAATTTTATTGATTTGATTTTTCTCCTTTGTTTCTTGATGAGTCTGGCTAATGGTTTGTCAATTTTATTTATCCTTTCAAAGAACCAGCTTTTGGTTTTGTTGATTTTTGCTATGGTCTCTTTTGTTTCTTTTTTGCATTTATTTCTACTCTAATTTTTAAGATTTCTTTCCTTTCTACTAACCCTGGGGTTCTTCATTTCTTCCTTTTCTAGTTGCTTTAGGTGTAGAGTTAGGTTATTTATTTGACTTTTTTCTTGTTTCTTGAGGTGTGCCTGTATTGCTATGAACTTTCCCCTTAGGACTGCTTTTACCGTGTCCCACAGGTTTTGGGTTGTTGTGTTTTCATTTTCATTCGTTTCTATGCAAATTTTGATTTCTTTTTTGATTTCTTCTGTGATTTGTTGGTTATTCAGCAGCGTGTTGTTCAGCCTCCATATGTTGGAATTTTTAACAGTTTTTCTCCTGTAATTGAGATCTAATCTTACTGCATTGGCCCACTTTCACCATTACTATTCAACATAGTTTTGGAAGTTTTGGCCACAGCAATCAGAGCAGAAAAAGAAATAAAAGGAATCCAAATTGGAAAAGAAGAAGTAAAACTCTCACTATTTGCAGATGACATGATCCTCTACATAGAAAACCCTAAAGACTCCACCAGAAAATTACTAGAACTAATCAATGACTATAGTAAAGTTGCAGGATATAAAATCAACACACAGAAATCCCTTGCATTCCTATACACTAATAATGAGAAAACAGAAAGAGAAATTAAGGAAACAATTCCATTCACCATTGCAACGGAAAGAATAAAATACTTAGGAATATATCTACCTAAAGGAACTAAAGACCTATATATAGAAAACTATAAAACACTGGTGAAAGAAATCAAAGAGGACACTAATAGATGGAGAAATATACCATGTTCATGGATTGGAAGAATCAATATAGTGAAAATGAGTATACTGCCCAAAGCAATTTATAGATTCAATGCAATCGCTATCAAGCTACAAACAGTATTCTTCACAGAGCTAGAACAAATAATTTCACAATTTGTATGGAAATACAAAAAACCTCGAATAGCCAAAGTGATCTTGAGAAAGAAGAATGGAACTGGAGGAATCAACCTACCTGACTTCAGGCTCTACTGCAAAGCCACAGTTATCAAGACAGTATGGTACTGGCACAAAGACAGAAATATAGATCAATGGAACAAAATAGAAAGCCCAGAGATAAATCCACGCACATATGGACACCTTATCTTTGACAAAGGAGGCAAGAATATACAATGGATTAAAGACAATCTCTTTAACAAGTGGTGCTGGGAAAACTGGTCAACAACTTGTAAAAGAATGAAACTAGAACAGTTTCTAACACCATACACAAAAATAAACTCAAAATGGATTAAAGATCTAAACATAAGACCAGAAACTATAAAACTCCTAGAGGAGAACATAGGCAAAACACTCTCTGACATACATCACAGCAGGATCCTCTATGACCCACCTCCCAGAATATTGGAAATAAAAGCAAAAATAAACAAATGGGACCTAATTAACCTTAAAAGCTTCTGCACATCAAAGGAAACTATCAGCAAGGTGAAAAGACAGCCTTCAGAATGGGAGAAAATAATAGCAAATGAAGTAACTGACAAACAACTAATCTCAAAAATATACAAGCAACTCCTACAGCTCAACTCCAGAAAAATAAATGACCCAATCAAAAAATGGGCCAAAGAACTAAATAGACATTTCTCCAAAGAAGACATACAGATGGCTAACAAACACATGAAAAGATGCTCAACATCACTCATTATCAGAGAAATGCAAATCAAGACCACTATGAGGTACCATTTCACACCAGTCAGAATGGCTGCGATCCAAAAGTCTACAAATAATAAATGCTGGAGAGGGTGTGGAGAAAAGGGAACCCTCTTACACTGTTGGTGGGAATGCAAACTAGTACAGCCACTATGGAGAACAGTGTGGAGATTCCTTAAAAAACTGGAACTAGAACTGCCTTATGATCCAGCAATCCCACTGCTGGGCATACACATTGAGGAAACCAGAAGGGAAAGAGACACGTGTACCCCAATGTTCATCGCAACACTGTTTATAATAGCCAGGACATGGAAGCAACCTAGATGTCTGTCAGCAGATGAATGGATAAGAAAGCAGTGGTACATATACACAATGGAGTATTACTCAGCCATTAAAAAGAATTCATTTGAATCAGTTCTAATGAGATGGATGAAACTGGAGCCTATTATACAGAGTGAAGTAAGCCAGAAGGAAAAACACCAATACAGTATACTAACGCATATATATGGAATTTAGAAAGATGATAACAATAACCCTGTGTACGAGACAGCAAAAGAGACACTGATGTATGGAACAGTCTTATGGACTCTGTGGGAGAGGGAGAGGGTGGGAAGATTTGAGAGAATGGCATTGAAACATGTAAAATATCATGTATGAAACGAGATGCCAGTCCAGGTTCAATGCACGATACTGGATGCTTGGGGCTAGTGCACTGGGACGACCCAGAGGGATGGTATGGGGAGGGAGGAGGGAGGAGGGTTCAGGATGGGGAGCACATGTATACCTGTGATGGATTCATTTTGATATTTGGCAAAACTAATACAATTATGTAAAGTTTAAAAATAAAATAAAATTTAAAAAAAATACGACTTTAAAAGTTGTATTGTCATTGTGGCTATTTACAATAGAAGCTTATTTTTTTAAAATAAAATTTATTTATTTTAATTGGAGGCTAATTACTTTACAATATTGTATTGGTTTTGCCATACATCAACTTATTAAAGTTGTTAATACTTACTTTGGCTGCATCTGTTATATTTAGCAACAAGAGGGATATTCACCAAAATAGATACTCACAGAATAGAATGAGTCTTTTCACTACTCTGCTTCAATTTTGATTGAATTATTTTTCTCTGTCTTATGTTTGTGTTGCAAGCAAGCCTGGCTCTTAAGGCTTTGACTTTAAGACTTATTCAGTTAGTATCCTTACAACTCTAAGATGTGTCCCCAGCCTTGAACTAACTTAAACCTGGCTCGTGGTTCACAGTTAACTTTGTACATTCTACACAAAGCATCAGCTGGCTTTCTCAGCAGACTCTGTTGAATTCCCTTCCTGTTCCAATATTTTCATTTTACCTAGTATTATTTTTATTGAATGTGTAAAGTACTCTTTGCCAATGATGCAGTCTGCAAGGATGTGAGAAACTTTCTAATTCCATCTTGGGTAACTTTAGATCTACAAAGGACTTATGGTACAATAGACTTTCCCTGGATCCACAAAGCAATGATGAGTTTTTCAGTAGAGTTATTTTCCCATGCTTGTAAATAAAAACTTTCTCAAACACATAGTCAACCAAAGATTCCTCTTTTTGCACTTATCTATTCTCTTCTCATTCTTCAAATTAAGCTGTGTTCCAAATTTCAATCTTATTGCCAAAATCTTGGCTCCATGAATATCTCAGTCTGGCAAATTACATTCGTCAGAGTGAACTGAATCTGAAAACCCTTCTAAATGACCTCTGAAAGAAAACAGCTCCTGGCAATTTAAAATGAATAATTTGTAATCATCATATATTGAATAAGACTGGTCATAATATTTATAAATAACCATAGAAACACATGACTAACAGGATCTACACAGATGCTTCCAAACCTCCTTTCAGCACCAAGGGAGTCACATAACACTTATAATCTGAAATGCCAGGTGATGGCAAATATTACTTACATGGAGATAGAGCAGCTAGACCTGCTGGAGTGAGTCCTCCAAAAGTTATTTTGCAAGCAGTTGACCCACATGCAAGCAGTCTTGATGACCCAGGACTGATGAAACCTCTGTCCAACCATGTCCACATATTTGATAAAAGGTATTTCAGAAATGGCAGAAATAGAAATACTTTACAGTCTATCATCTAAGATAGTGGAGACAAAGTTCATACCTGGAATGAAGTCCTTCATTCAGGATCAAAACGAATTCAGTCAAGTCTCAGGTAACAAACCAAGGTGCCATGTGAGCGTCATGTCAGCAGACAGCTGTAAAGCCAAGTGTTAGGGGGATTGACACTGTTTGAGAAAGTTATTTCTGCCTAATTAAGCTTGGTCTATGAAGTCACATTGGAAAATGCATTGTCCCATATCCCTTACCCAAAAGTGACTTCAGGAGGCTGGAAGTAAAATTTGTCCCTGGAATATAATGAATGCAAACTGGTTTTCCATGCTTTGAAGCATTAAAACCTGTGTGTATGTTTGTACCTTGACAACATCACACTGTCCCAACCTCTGTTTATTCAACACGTTTCTATCAAACATTATATATCCTGGGTTCTAATCTAAGTATTGGAGATATGGTAGTCAAACATCAGATGACCCCAACTTAAATGTGAGAATGGCTTAAGTTAGTTGTTCGAAATAATTGCCCTTAATGACAAATGACACTACAGTGTTAGTAACAGATTACAGATTCAATCTCAGTCTAAATGTTAGTTTGGAAATACCTGCTTATGAATAAAGTGGCCAAGCTGGAATTCTTTGTTATCTTCTTATTTTAATCTTTTACAACAATGCGATTCTGTTTGAGGTTTATAGAATCATTTAGCCTTAGACAGGGCTTCCCTTGTAACTCAGCTGGTAAAGAATCTGCCTGCAATGTGGAAGACCTGGGTTCAATCCCTGGGTTGGGAAAATCCTCTGGAGAAGGGAAAGGCTACCCACTCCAGTATTCTGGCCTGGAGAATTCCATGGACTTTATAGTCCATGGGGTTGCAAAGAGTTGGACACAACTGAGCGACTTTCGGAGAAGGCGATGGCACCCCATTCCAGTACTCTTGCCTGGAAGATCCCATGAATGGAGGAGCCTGGTGGGCTACAGTCCATGGGGTCGCAAAGAGTTGGATACGACTGAGCGACTTCACTTTCACTTTTCACTTTCATGCATTGGAGAAGGAAATGGCAACCCACTCCAGTGTTCTTGCCTGGAGAATCCCCGGGATGGGGGAGCCTGGTGGGCTGCCATCTATGGGGTCACACAGAATCGGACATGACTGAAGCGAATTAGCAGCAGCAGCAGCAGAGCGACTTTCACTTCACTTCAGCCTTAGACAAAACCTCTGTATATTAAAATATAGTCAATTAAAGTTGAAAAACAATATATATTTTCCTCGAGGTTAGGGGTTCTGAATTTAATTTTTTTTTTTTTGGTGTTTAATAACACTGGGAAGGCACTGAATACATTTTCAATAAAATTAAACAAAATGAATCATTTTGCTGCTTTGTTTCTTTTTTTATTATTATTTTATATTATTTTTTTAACTTTACAATATTGTATTGGTTTTGCCATACATCAACATGCATCCACCATGGTTGTTTGGCACATATAAGGACTGTAACTTAGACACCAAATTGCTATTGCTCTTTCCTGTGTTGTTGTTGTTTAGTCACTAAGTTGTGTCCTACTCTTTTGTGACCCCCATGGGCTGTAGTCCACAGGCTCCTCTGTCCATGGGATTTCCCAGGCAAGAATACTGGAGTGAGTTGTTATTTTCTTCTCCAGGGGCTTTTTGTTATAGGATCTTTCAAAGACAGGGATAATACAGGCAAAATCCTTGTGTGTGTGTACTGAGAGTATGTTGTAGACATGATATTCTCTTACCTCTAAGACAGTTCTTCAAAGGCAAAGATACTCTGATCGATACTCTGATATAAGCACAGTGCATGCAATTATCAAAATCTGGGAAATCAATATGTGCACAATAATATTATCTAATCTACAAACCTTCCAGTCTGGCCAATTGCTCGCTACACCCCCACCCTGCCCCACAATGCACACACATACACATGTTATTTTCCTGGACCAGGATCAATCTAAGATCCTATGCTGTCATGTCTCTCTAGTGATAGTTCATCTGGAATTATTTCAGACCCTGCTTAGTCCTCCATGATCCCAACATCCCTGGAGAGTACAGGATAGTCACCTTGCAATCAATGAAATCAACGCCCTGATTTTAGACATGTTTCCCCATAATCAAACTCAGGTTGTGTATTTATACCAGAAAATACTCATGGAAGCTTGGGCTTCAGGTCATAATCCAGTGACACAATTCATGTGAATCCAATCCAATTCCCTTCCAGTCTGAGTACGCCTAACTTTGATGAAAGGAAAGTGGAAGGATTTGGGAGTCTAATTATTTGAGGAACTGGCTGAAAGACAGATGAACATCCATCCACATTTGTCTCATCCAGTGGAACTTTAAATTTTTAAGGGGAGAATTATGTCCTGAACTGAGAAGAGGTCAACTTCATCTAAATTTTCTGGGTTTTCTTCTTTTTTTTTCTTTTAATTATACATTACATTTTAGTGAAGTTTTAGATTTATGGGAAAGTTGAGGAGAAGGAACTGAGCCCTGCCCCTCAGTTCAGTTCAATCGCTCAGTTGTGTCTGACTCTTTGCGACAGCATGGATTGCAGCACCCCAGGCTTCCCTGTCCATCACCAACTCCCCAAAACTACTCAAAGTCATGTCCATCGCTTAGGTGATGCCATCCAACCATCTCATCCTCTGTCGTCCCCCTCTCCTCCTGCCCTCAATCTTTCCCATCATCAGGGTCTTTTCATATAAGTTGGTTCTTTGCATCAGTTCAGTTCAGTCGCTCAGTCGTGTCCAACACTTTGCCACCCCATGAACTGCAGCACGCCAGGCCTCCCTGTCCATCACCAACTCCCCGAGTCCATCCAAACCCATGTCCATCGAGTCAGTGATGTCATCCAGCCACCTCATCCTTTGTAGTCCCCTTCTCCTCCTGCCCTCAATCTTTCCCGGCATCAGGGTCTTTTCCAATGAGTCAGCTTTTCACATCAGGTGGCCAAAATATTGGAGTTTCAGCTTCAGTATCAGTCCTTCCAATGAACACCCAGGACTGATCTCCTTTAGGATGGACTGGTTGGATCTCCTTGCAGGCCAAAGGACTCTCAAGAGCCTTCTCCAACACCACAGTTCAAAAGCATCAATTCTTCAGCTCTCAGCTTTCTTTATAGTCCAACTCTCACATCCATACATGACTACTGGAAAAACCATAGCTTTTACTAGATGGACCTTTGTTGGCAAACTCTGCTTTTTAATATGCTGTCTAGGTAGGTCAAGGCTTTTCTTCCAAGGAGCAAGTGTCTTTCAATTTCATGACTGCAATCACCATCGGCAGTAATTTTGGAGCCCAAGAAAATAAAGTCTGTCACTGTTTCCATTGTTTCCCCATCTATTTGTCATGAAGTGATGGGACCAGATGCCATGATCTTAGTTTTCTGAATTGAGGGCAGGAGGATAGGGGGACGACAGAGGATGAGATGGTTGGATGGCATCACCTAAGCGATGGACGTGACTTTGAATAGTTTTTGGGAGTTGGTGATGGACAGGAAAGCCTGGGGTGCTGCAGTCCATGGTGTCACAAAGAGTCAGTTTTAAGCCAACTTTTTCACTCTTCTCTTTCACTTTCATCAAGAGGCCCTTTAGTTCTTCTTTGCTTTCTGCTATAAGGGTGGTATCATCTGCATATCTGAGGTTACTGATATTTCTTCTGGCAATCTTGATTCCAGCTTCTGCCTCATCCAGCCCGGCATTTTGCATGATGTACTTTGCATATAAGTTAAATAAGCAGGGTGACAATATACAGCCTTGACATACTCCTTTCCCAATTTGGAACCAGTCCATTGTTCCATGTCCAGTGCTAACTGTTGCTTCTTGACCTGTATAAAGATTTCTCAGGATGCAGGTAAGGTGGTCTGGTATTCCCATCTCTTTAAGAACTTTCCACAGTTTTGATCCACAGAGTCAAGGGCTTTGGTGTAGTAAATAAAGAAGAAATAGATGTTTTTCTGGAACTCTCTTGCTTTTCCAATGATCCAGTGGATGTTAAGAATTTGATCTCTGGTTCTTGTGCCTTTTCTAAATCCAGTTTGAACATCTGGAAGTTCACGTACTGTTGAAGCCTGGCTTGGAGAATTTTGAGTATACTTTACTTGTGTGTGAGATGAATGCAGTTGTGCAGTAGTTTGAACATTCTTTGGCATTGCCTTTCTTTGGGATTGGAATGAAAACTGACCTTTTCTAGTACTATGGCCACTGCTAAGTTTTCCAAATTTGCTGGCATACTGAGTGCAGCACTTTCACAACATCATCTTCTAGGATTTGAAATAGCTCAACTGGAATTCCATCACCTTCACTAGCTTTGTTCCTAGTGATGCTTCCTAAGGCCCACTTGACTTCACATTCCAGGATGTCTGGCTCTAGATGAGTGATCACACCATTGTGGTTATCTGGGTCATGAAGATCTTTTTTGTATAGTTCTCTGTGTATTCTTGCCACCTCTTCTTAATATCTTCTGCTTCTGTTAGGTCCATACCATTTCTATCCTTTATTGTGCTCATCTTTGCATGAAATGTTCCCTTGGTATCTCTAATTTTCTTGAAGAGATCTCTAGTCTTTCCTATTCCTTTGTTTTCCTCTATTTTTTTAAATTGATCACTTAAGAAGGCTTTTTTATCTCTGCTTGTTATTCTTTGGAACTCAACATTCAAATGTGTGTATCTTTGCTTTTCTCCTTTGCCTTTCACTTCTCTTCTTTTCTCAGCTATTTGTAAGGCCTCCTCATACGACCATCTTGCCTTTTTGCATTTCTTTTTCTTGGGGGTGGTCTTGATCACTGCCTCCTGTACATTATCATGAACCACCGTCCATAGTTCTTCAAGCACTCTGTCTACCAGATCTAATCCCTTGAATCTATTTGTCACTTCCATTGTATAATCATAAGGGATTTGATTTAGTTCATACCTGAATGGTCTAGTGGTTTTCCCTACTTTTTTCAATTTAAGTCTGAATTTGGCAATAAGGAGTTCATGATCTGAGCTCCAGTCAGCTCCCAGTCTTGTTTTTGCTGACTGTATAGAGCTTCTCCATCTTTGGCTGCAAAGAATATAATCAGTCTGATTTCGGTATTGACCATTGGGGATGTCCATGTGTAGAATCTTCTCTTGTATTGTTGGAAGAGCGCATTTGCTATGACCAGTGCATTCTCTTGGCAAAACTCTGTTAGCCTTTGACCTGTTTTATTTTGTACTCCAAGGCCAAATTTGCCTGTTACTCCAGGTAAATCTCTTGACTTCCTACTTCTGCATTCCAGTCCGCTATAGTGAAGAGGACATTTGGGGGGGGCGTGTTAGTTCTAACACACTGCCCCTCAATATGTGCAAGTGTGCTCAGATGCTTAGTCATATCTGACTCTTTGAGACCCCATGGACTGTAGCATGACTGGCTTCCCTGTCCATGGGATTCTCCAGGCAAGAATACTGGATGGGGGTGCCGTTTTCTCCTCCAGAGGATCTTCCAACCCAAGGATCAAACCCCCATATCTTACATATCCTGCCTGGCAGGCAGATTCTTTACCACTGGAATCTTCTGGGAAGCCCCCATATATGCACAGCTTCCTCCAATATAAAAACCATCCACACAAATGTTAGTTTGTTACCACTGGTGAATCTGCATTGATATATTATTATCATCCAGCATCCACAGTTCACATTAAACTTCAATTCTGCTGTTACACATTCTATGAGTTTTGAGAAATGTAAGATAACATGTGTTGATCATTATGGTATCATACATATACTGTCCTAAAAACTCTCTGTGCTTTGTTTATTCATCTCTCTCTCCTACCAACACCTGGATACTACTGATGCTTTAATTGTTCCTATAGTTTTAACTTTTCCAGAAAGTTAATGTGTAGCCATACTGCATGCAGCCTTTCCAAATAGGCTTCTTGCACATACTAATATATATTTTAGGGTTCTTCCATTGGTTTTCATGGTTTGATAGCTCTTTTTCTTTTTTAAAACTGAATAAATAGTTCATTATCTGAATGTACCAGTTTATCCTATTACCTATTGAAGGACATCTTGGTTACTTCCATTTTTTGAAAATTATGAATAACACTACTATAAACATTCATGAGCAAGTCTTCATGTGGACACAATTTGAGAAAATACCATTTATGAATACATTTATGAAAATACCATTGAGAAAAATATTCATCTGAGAAAATACCAAGGAGTTCAATTGCTGAATTATCTGTTGTTCCATATCCTCCCCGCCACATCCTCCTCAGCATTTGGTTTTGTCATTGCTTTGGATTTTGGATATTCTAATATGTCTTTTGCCCTCTTAAAAATAATGTTGTTAGTTTTATCACTGCTGAATTTTGAGTTCTCTGGATCACTTAGTAACAGTCCTGTATCAGATGTTCAGTTCAGTTTAATCATTCAGTCGTGTCCAACTCTTTGTGACCTCATGAACCATAGCACACCAGGCCTCCCTATCCATCAACAACAGCCAGAGTCTACCTAAACCCATGTCCATGATGCCATCCAACCATCTCATCCTCTGTCGTCCCCTTCTCCTCCTGCTGTCAATCTTTCCCAGAATCAGGGTCTTTTCCAATGAGTCAGCTCTTCACATCAGGTGGCCAAAATATTGGAGTTTCAACTTCAGTATCAGTCCTTCCAATGAACACCCAGGACCGATCTCCTTTAGGATGGACTGGTTGGATCTCCTTGCAGTCCAAGGGACTCTCAAGAGTCTTCTCCAACACCACAGTTCAAAAGCATCAATTCTTTGGTGCTCAGCTTTCTTCACAGTCCAACTCTCACATCCATACATGACCACTGGAAAAACCATAGCCTTGACTAGACAGACCTTTGTTGGCAAAGTAATGTCTCTGCTTTTCAATATGTTATCTAGGTTGGCCATAGCTTTCCTTCCAAGGAGCAAGTGTCTTTTAATTTCATGGCTGCAATCACCATCTGAAGTGATTTTGGAGCCCCCTCAAAATAAAGTCTGACACTGCTTCCACTGTTTCCCCATCTATTTCCCATGAAGTGATGGGACCAGATGCCATGATCTTAATTTTCTGAATGCTGAGCTTTAAGCCAACATTTTCACTCTCCTCTTTCTATTTATTTAATACTTTACAATATTGTATTGGTTTTGCCATACATCAACATCCATCTGCCATGGGTGTATACGTGTTCCCCATCTTGAACCCCCCTCCCACCTCCCTCCCTATACCATCCCTCTGGGTCATCCCAGTGCACCAGCCCCAAGCTTCCTGTATCCTGCATCAAACTTGGACTGGCGATTCATTTTTGTATGGTATTATACATGTTTTAATGCCATTCTCCCAAATCATACCCCCCTTCTCCCACAGAGTCCAAAAGACTGTTCTATACATCTGTGTCTCTTTTGCTGTCTTGCATACAGGGTTGTCGTTACCATCTTTCTAAATTCCATATATATGCATTAGTATACTGTACTGGTGTTTTTCTTTCTGGCTTACTTAACTCTGTAAAATAGGTTCCAGTTTCATCCATCTTATTAGAACTGATTCAAATGTATTCTTTTTAATGGATCACTCTGCTCTTTCATCAAATGGCTTTTTAGTTCCTCTTCACTTTCTGCCATAAGGGTGGTGTCATCTGCATATCTGAGATTATTCATATTTCTCCCGGCAATCTTGATTCCAGCTTGTGCTTCTTCCAGTCCAGCGTTTCTCATGATGTACTCTGCATATAAGTTAAATAAGCAGGGTGACAATACACAGCCTTGACATACTCCTTTTCCTATTTGGAACCAGTTTGTTGTTCCATGTCCAGTTCTAACTGTTGCTTCCTGACCTGCATATAGGTTTCTCAAGAGGCAGGTCAGGTGGTCTGGTATTCACATCTCCTTCAGAATTGTCCACAGTTTATTGTGATCCACACAGTCAAAGGCTTTGGCATAGTCAATATAGCAGAAATAGATATTTTTTTTCTGAAACTCTCTTGCTTTTTCGATGATACAGTGGATGTTGGCAATTTGATCTCTAGTTCTTCTGCCTTTTCTAAATCCAGCTTAAACATCTGGAAGTTCACAGTTCACGTATTGATGAAGCCTGGCTTGGAGAATTTTAAGCATTATTTTACAAGTGTGTGAGATGAGTGCAATTGTGTTGTAGTTTGAGCATTCTTTGGCATTGCCTTTCTTTGGGATTGGAATGAAAACTGACCTTTTCCAGTCCTGTGTCCACTGCTGAGTTTTCCAAATTTGCTGGCATATTGAGTGCAGCACTTCCACAGCATCATCTTTTAGGCTTTGCAATAGCTCCACTGGAATTCCATCACCTCTACTAGCTTTGCTCATAGTGATGCTTTCTAAGGCCCACTTGACTTCACATTCCAGGATGTCTGGATCTAGGTGAGTGTGAGTTATCACACCTTCATGATTATCTGGGTCGTGAAGATCTTTTTTGTATAGTCCTTCTGTGTATTCTTGCCACCTCTTCTTAATATCTTCCGCTTCTGTTAGGTTCGTGCCAATTTTGTCCTTTATTGAGCCCATCTTTGCATGAAATGGTCCCTTGGTATCAGATGAGGCTTTTGTAAGTATACTTTCTCAACCTGTGGCTTGTTTTCTCATTCTGTTGGAAATATCTTTTGAAAAGTAAACCTTTAATTTTAATGAATTCCAGCTTTTCCATTCTTTTTCATGAGTCATACCTTTGGCATTGTATCTAAAATTTATGACCATACTTTCAAGGACATCTAGATTTTCTCCTATGTTCTCTTCTAGGAGGTATGTACTTTTGCATTTTAAGTTAAAATCTCTGATATATTTTGAGGTGTGTGCATATGAAAGGTTTAGGTCTTTGTCTAGATTAATTATTTTTTTCTTTATGAGAGTGCCCAGTTGTTCCATTACCATTTGTTGAAAAGTCTATGATTTCTGCATGGAGTTACCTTTACTCCTTTGTCAAGGATCTAGTTGACTATATTTATGTGTATATGTTCCTAAGCTCTCTACTCTTTTTTTGGGTGGGGGGATCTATTTGTCTAGTCTTTCACCACACTGTCCTGATTACTGTAGCTTTATAGTCATTTTTGAAGTTGAGTAATATCAGTCTTTGACTAATATCTGACTTTCTATTTTGGGTAATATCTGACTTTGTTTTTCTTTTTCAATATTATATGTTAGGCCTTTGCCTTTGTAGATAAACTTTAGATTCAGTTTGTTGGTATCCACCAAATTAATAGGTGGGATTTTGATTGCATTTCATTGACTCTATGGGTCAAGTTTGGAGAAACTGACATCTTGACAAATTGAGTCTTTCTAACCATGAACATGAATTATCTATTTATTTAGTTCTTTTTAGTAAGATTTCTTTAGAGTTTGATAGTTTTCCTTATGTAAATATTATACAGAATTTTAGATTTACACTTAAGCAGTTCACTGATAATATAAATAGTATTCTATTTTAAACTTCAAGTTATAGTTGTTATAACTATATTTATTGAATGATATATATTTATTGAATGAATAAATTTTCCAGAGTACAATTGCAAACATTATTATATAGTCTGCTTACTCAATCCTATGTCACATGGTAGATCTTTGCAATAATTTTGGTGAGAAGGTCTGAGATCACTAGTAGCTTACCCAGTAGATGAAAGGAAAGTTTACATTTACCAGGTGTCTGGTATTGTTCAAGGTGCTTTAGGTGAATTAGGCTACTGGCTTCTTACTTATGAAAGAGTTACAGTTAAAGATGTGGAAAGAGGTTTAGGTATGTTTATAAATGTTCACAAGATCACATAGTCTGTAAATGACAGGGATCATATCTGACTTCTATGCCTCAGTATTTCTAATAGGTAAATGAACAAGGGCCTCTATTCGTAACCTGCTCAAGGTCATTATTTTGGGACATGTTAGGAAATGTTGCTCTCAAGGGTGAATGCCTTGATCTTGAATTTCCTAGTCTTAAATTTCCCAGAACTGTGAGAAATAAATTTCTATTGTTTATAAGCTATCCAGTCCATGGTATTCTATTATAAATGCCCAAACTAAGACACCAATATTCATGATACTGTCTTGGAATCCATGAACAATGGCTGTTCTTCCATTTTTAACTTCAATAGTTTTTGATAATGAGAAAATTAAGTCTAGGTGAATGCCAGGAGAAATATCAACAGCATTAGAATATGCAGATGATACCACTCAGAAATGGCAGAAAGTGAAGAGGAACTAAAGATCGTCTTGATGAGGGTGAACGAGGAGAATGAAAAAGCTGGCTTAAACTCAACATTGAAAAAACAAAAATCTTGGCATCCAGTCCCATCACTTCATGGAAAATAGAAAAGGAAAAAGTAGAAGATGTGACAGATTTTATTTTCTTGGACTCCAGAATCACTGGGTATAGTGATTATAACCATGAAATTAAAAGACACTCGTTTCTTGGAAAGAAAGCTATGATAGACCTAGTTCAGTTCAGTTCAGTTCAGTCACTCAGTCGTGTCTGACTCTTTGCAACCCCATGAACCGCAGCATGCCAGGCCTCCCGGTCCATCACCAACTCCCGGAGTTCACTCAAACTCATGTCCATTGAGTCGGTGATGCCATCCAACCATCTCATCCTCTGTCATACCCTTCTCCTCCTGCCCCCAATCCTTCCCAGCATCAGGGTCTTTTCCAATGAGTCAACTCTTCTCATGAGGTGGCCAAAGTACTGGAGTTTCAGCTTTAGCATCATTCCTTCCAAAGAACATCCAGGACTGATCTCCTTTAGAATGGACTGGTTGGATCTCCTTGCAGTCCAAGGGACTCTCAAGAGTCTTCTCCAACACCACAGTTCAAAAGCATCAATACTTTGGTGCTCAGCCTTCTTCACAGTCCAACTCTCATATCCATACATGACTACTGGAAAAACCATAGGCTTGAGTAGAGAAGACCTTTGTTGGCAAAATAATGTCTCTGCTTTTGAATATGCTATCTAGGTTGGTCATAACTTTCCTTCCAAGGAGTAAGCATCTTTTAATTTCATGGCTGTAGTCACCATCTGCAGTGATTTTGGAGCCCAAAAAAATAAAGTCTGACACTGTTTCCCCATCTATTTGCCATGGTAAACATAGACAGTGTATTAAAAAGCAGAGACATTACTTTGTGATTGCTAAGTCGCTTCAGTTGTGTCCAACTCTGTGTGACCCCATAGATGGCAGCCCACCAGGCTCCCTGTCCCTGGGATTCTCCAGGCTGGAGTGGGTTGCCATTTCCTTCTCCAATGCATGAAAGTGAAATGTGAAAGTGAAGTCGCTCAGTCATTCCCGACTCTTAGCGACCCCATGGACTGCAGCCTACCAGGCTCCTCCGTCCATGGATTTTCCAGGCAAGAGTACTGGAGTGGGGTGCGATTGCCTTCTCCACTTTGTGACTAAGGTCCATGTAATCAAAGCTATGGTTTTTCCAGTAGTTATGTACAGATGTACATAAAGACCATAAAGAAGGTTAAGCACAGAAGAATTGATGCCTTCAAATTGTGATGCTGGAGAAGGCTCTTGAGAGTCCCTTGGGCTACAAGGAGATCAAACTAGTCAATCCTAAAGAAAATCAACCCTCAATATCACTGGAGGGACTGATACTGAAGGTGACACTCCAATCCTTGGCCACTGGATGCGAAGAGCTGACTAATTGGTGAAGACCGTCATGCTGGGAAAGATTGAAGGTGAAAGGAGATGAGGGCAGCAGAGGATCAGATGGTTCGATAGCATCACTGACTCAAACTAAATGAATCTGAGCAAACTCTGGGAGATGGTGATGGACAGGGAAGCCTGGCGTGCTGCAGTCCCTGGAGGTGCAAAGAGTCAGACAGGACCTGATTGAACAACAAAAATAATGAAATGATTTGTAGAACTGAATTTGTTTAGGGTTCTTTCTGTTGTTGTGTGATTTGATTATATGTGTAGCCTTCCTTGTCTCAATTTTGAAATTCTAAAAAATTCTGTAAGGATTCCTCTTTGTTTCAGTTCAGTTCATTTCAGTTCAGTTTCTCAGTCATGTCCCCCCATGGACTGCAACATGCCAGGCTTCCCTGTCCATCACCAACTCCCAGAGCTTGCTCAAAAGCATGTCCACTGAGTTGGTGATGCCATCCAACCACCTCATCCTCTGTCATCCCCTTTTCCTCCAGCCTTCAATCTTTCCCGGCATCAGGGTCTTTTCCAATGAGTCAGTTCTTTGCATCAGGTGGCCAAATAATTGGAGTTTCAGCTTCAGCATCAGTCCTTCCAATGAATATTCAGGACTGATTTCCTTTAGGATGGACTGGTTGGATCTCCTTGTTGTCCAAGGGACTCTCAAGAGTCTTCTCCAACACCACAGTTCAAAAACATCAATTCCTCGATGCTCAGCTTTCTTTATAGTCTAACTCTCACATCCACACATGACTACAGGAAAAACTGTAACTTTGGCTATATGGATCTTTATCGGCAAAGTATTGTCTCTGTTTGCTTTTTAATATGCTCTCTGTTTGGCATAGCTTCTCTTCCAAGAGGCAAGCTTTTTTTTAAATTTCATGGCTACTGTCACCATCTGCAGTGACTTTGGAGCCCAAGAAAATAAAAGTCTGTCACTGTTTCCATTGTTTCCCCATCTATTTGCCATGAAGTGATGAGACCGGATGCCGTGTTGTTAGTTTTTTGAATGTTAAGTTTTAAGCCAGCTTTTCTGCTCTCCTCTTTCACTTTCATCAAGAACTAATACAATATTGTAAAGTAATTAGCATCTAATTAAAATAAATAAATTTAAATTAAAAAAAAAAGAAGAGACTCTTTAGTTCCTCTTTGCTTTCTGCTATAAGAGTGGTGTCATCTGCATATCTGAGGTTATTGATATTTCTCCTGGAAATCTTGATTTCAGCTTGTGTTTCATCCAGCTTGGCATTTTGCATGATGCACTCTGCATATAAGTTGAATAAGCAGGGTGATAATATACAGCTTTGACGGACTCCTTTCCTCATTTGGAACCAGTCCATTGTTCCATGTCCAGTTCTAACAGTTGCTTCTAAACCTGCATACAGGTTTCTCAGTAGACAGGTTAGGTGGGCTGGTATTCCCATCTCTTTCAGAATATTCCACTCTTTGTTGTGATCCATACAGTCAAAGGCTTTATCATAGTCAATGAAGCATAAGTAGATGTTTTTCTAGAATTCTCTTGTTTTTCTATGATCCAATGGATGTTGGCAATTTGATCTCTGGTTTCTCTGTGTTTTCTAAATCCAGGTTGAAATTTCTTGTTTCATGTACTGTTGAAGCCTATCTTGGAGAATTTTGAGCATTTTACTTTGCTAGTGTGTGAGATGAGTGCTATTGTTGGCTCTTTGTTTAGACCTACAAGTCTGGAGGTTGGTGACTGGTGCCGTAAAAATTTTTAACCCTAAATATGTTTGTTTATTAATGGTGAGAAAAGGGTGGAGAAAAAGAGTTTTATTTATTTTTCCTTTGTATCTACTACTCTGTTTTGTATCTAAGAAGTGTGGTTATGGCTGCAACTGTGTATTAAAAAGATGAATCAGGCTAGTATCTGGGACCCTTGGTTGCAATACTGCAATGCTCGCACATGGGCAAACTTTTATGTGAATGATAAAAATACAAAGAAACCATAATGACATTAAAAATAACCGCACACATGTGCAACTGGGGAAAATTCTGGATGGCAAAACCAATACAATATTGTAAAGTAAAATAAATAATAATAATAAAAATTTAAAATATATATAAAAATATATTAAAAATAAATTAAAAAAAAATTGCAAAGAGACCAAAAACCTGACTGCCACTTTTGAAGAGCATGGAGCAAAAAAGCAGGGATCAGGAATAAAACAGGGTACTCCTACACATGAGCTCTTGCACACAACAGCACCTGAAGGGCAGGCAAACCACCTAAACCACCCTTCCAGCCCAATCCCTGGACACACTCCTGCCTTCACCCCATATAAGGAACAAGCTCACCACACTCCTTCTGAGAGCTAGCAAGCAAAGGAATTTGTTGTTTTTTCTTGCTCCCTGCTGACACCATGCTGCTACTGCTAAGTCACTTCAATCGTGTCCAACTCTGTGCGACCCTGTAGACGGCAGCCCACCAGGCTCCCCCGTCCTGGGGATTCTCCAGGCAAGAACACTAGAGTGGGTTGCCATTTCCTTCTCCAATGCATGAAAGTGAAAAGTGAAAGTGAAGTCGCTCAGTCATGTCCGACTCTTCATGACCCCGTGGACTGCAGCCTACCAGGCTCCTCCAGGTAAGAGTACCAGAATGGGTTGCCATTGCCTTCTCCATAGGGACCCTAATAAAGCCTTGCCTGAATTTCTTGTCTGGCCTTTGATCAATTTCTATTGATTAAAAAGGCCAAGAACATTGGTCAGTAACAAAGTCAGTGTTTAGTTTCTTAAACTGTCTCATGTTTGTGTTTTTAAGAGATGTTAAATGTGAAAAAGTTACAGGGATCCAAAATTCATACTTATGAGCAGCCCAAGTATTTCAACTGTGACCATTACTGCTACTTAAACTACAATTATTAGGAAAATCTAATTGAAAACCTATAAGCACAGGTGCCATGCTAAGTGTTTTAAATGCACAGCTCATATCTTCATAGCAACAATATTGAACATGTATTATTATTACTATCTCTATTTTAAAGTTTAAGAAAATTGAGGCATAAGTAACTTGCCCAAATTTAGGCAGCATTAACATCCTGAACTAAGTTTCCAGTCACAGTTTGTGTACAATGCTCTAGATTCCATGTATATTCCACCTGAAGGTGTGCAAGATCACACTGGTTGAGTTAGGACATTTCTGCAGGTTGTTGCCTAGCATCTTGAGGGGTTGGTGAAAGGAACAACATCCCTTTGAACTTTTTTTTTTTTGGTTGTATGGGTTGTGGAATCTTAGTTCCCTGACTCGGGATCAAATGCAGGCCACCAGAGATTTCCCCCCTTTTCACTTTTATTCTTGTAGTTTGCTTATTTGAAATAGTCTCCTTTCTCTTTAAACACTCATGCCATTTCATCTGCTAATGCCTAACTTCTTTTTCCACCTTTGGGGAATTCTTCATTTTCTCTCAACCACAATTATATCCCTGTTCTCTGACCTTTGGTAGACCTGAGAACGTAAAGGGATTTATGAGATTACCTCTTTGAACCTCCTCATTTTTCACATTGGGAAACTGAAGCCCAGTAGTGCTAAGTCATAGAACTAAAGATTTATTGGTATCCAGCGCGAGGTTTCCAACAAAGTCCTCTTTCCATTGTATGTTATATTGTTCTTAAATGAGAAAATGTGATGTTTAATCATATGTTTTCTTCTCTTATTTTATGAATGTGAGGACTTCTTTTCCAAGTAGGCTGTGGTGACCATAACATCAGGAACTTCCCCATATATGTCATAGAATCACATTATTAGACAATAGCCTCTTAAAAATATGCTTGTAGAATTAAATCTTGTGTCCAAGAATAGGTTATCACAATTCCAAAGAGAATGGGTTTTAGTACAACACAATTTGCTTTATGCAAGTATGAATTCTCTCAACCAAGACTAGGAGATACCGATTGAGCTCTATATATAGACAATGCACTGTATTCATGACTGATTCACTGTATATTCGTGTGTCCTAGTGAAGAGAATTATTCACAAGTGGATTTCAATCCTCAGGCAATTAATAGACATTATTTATTCTATAACTTGGAAGAAGGCAATGGCACCCCACTCCAGTACTCTTGCCTGGAAAATCCCATGGATGGAGGAGCCTGGTGGGCTACAGTCCATGGAGTTGCAAAGAGTCGGACACGACTGAGTGACTTCACTTTCCCTTTTCACTTTCATGCATTGGAGAAGGAAATGGCAACCCACTCCAGTGTTCTTGCCTGGAGAATCCCAGGGATGGCAGAGCCTGGTGGGCTGCCGTCTATGGGGTTGCACAGAGTCGGACATGACTGACGCGACTTAGCAGCAGCATCAGCATGCTATAACTTATTATATATACAATTAGGGCAATGCTTATTAGATGAAACTTTTAGGTGAGTGGATTGTGTGTTTGGATAAAAGAATGGTAGTCTGTGTATGTAAGCAGTAAGGGGCATATGACAGAGTCAAGTTACAAATGGCTCTTTATTGAAATACACTGGAATCTTGTCATGTTAATAGGTGCTTCTTTAGATGAAGATAGGCATAGTTGTTTTGCAGTTGTGATTAAATTATTTATTGCTTGCTTGCTTATACAATTTTTATCTTTTAATACCTTTGAGCATGTTGTTCATAGAACCAATATTTAAAAGTTTAAGAATATTTTAAAAGTTTAAAAGTATTTAAAAAGTTACCAAAAAGGTGAGAACACTGTTGTAACTACTGGTTTATCAGTGAAGGAGTGTGAAAACTGGAAATATATTTCTTTAATTCATCCTTGACTAAATGTCAAATGTAACCACAGGAGAGCCACCAACCTTATTAAATATTTTAATAAGAAAATTTGAAATAATGGACATCAAAATTTGAGCTTTGAGTAATCTGGTGGGTCTGTCAATAAAGGAACTCCAGCATGGCCAAGTGGGGAGAGGGGCCAATGACAGTCTCTCCTTGGAATCTTGAGCAGAATGGCAAAAAGACCTAAAACAGCTGGAACAAATTCACCCAGAAGTAGAAACTTTCCATTTCATTTTGTTGGAGGACTAAGGAAAGTTCAGCAACTAGTCATTTTCTTGGTGCCAGAAGATTAAAGTTAGATAGATCTTCATGAAGTATGTATCTTGTCAACACAAAGTTGAGTTTCCAAGTTTATTTACTAAAATCAGAAAAGAAAATTTTGTTAATGTTGAGACTTTTATAATAGTTTTAAAAATTATTAGCTCCTAACATTGAGAATTTAGATTCAATGCATTAGATCTGATACAGTGCCTGAAGAACTATGGATGGAGGTTCACAAAGTTGTATAGGAGGTGGTGATCGAAACCATCCCCAAGAGGAAGACATGCAAAAAGGCAAAATGGTTGTCTGAGGAGGCCTTACAAATAGTTGAGAAAAGAAAAGAAACAAAGAAAGTAGAAAAGGATAGATACACCAATCTGAATGCAAAGTTACAAAAAAATAACAAGGAGAGATAAGAAAGCCTTCCTAAGTGATCAATGCAAAGAAATAGAGGAAAACAATACAATGGGAAAAACTAGAGATCTCTTCAAGAAAATTAGAGATACCAAGGGAACATTTCATGCAAAGATGGGCACAATAAAGGACAGAAACAATATGGACCTCACAGAAGCAGAATATATTAATAAGAAGTGGCAAGAATATACAGAAAAACTGTACAAAAAAGATCTCAATGACCCAGATAACCATGATGGTGTGATCACTCACCTAGAGTCAGACATCCTGGAATGAAAAGTGGGCCGTAGGAAGCATGACTTTAAACAAAGCTAGTGGAGGTGATGGAATTCCAGTTGAGCTATTTCAAATCCTAAAAGATGAAGCTGTGGAAGTGGTGCACTCAGTATGCCAGCAAATTTGGAAAACTCAGCAGTGGCCACAGGACTGGAAAAGGTCAGTTTTCATTCCAATCTCAAAGAAAGGCAATGTCAAGAATGTTCAAAGGACTGCACATTTGCACTCATCTCACATGCTAGCAAAGTAGTGCTCAAAATTCTCCAAGATGTGTTTCAACAGTACGTGAACCAAGAAATTTCCAGATGTTCAAGTGAGATTTAGAAAAGGCAGGGGAACCAGAGTTCAAATTGCCAACATCCATTGGATCAATAGAAAAAGCAAGAGAGTTCCAGAAAAACACCTACTTCTGCTTCATTGACTATGCTAAAATCTTTGACTGTGTGGATCCAACAAACTATGAAAAATTCTGAAAGAGATGGGAATACCAGACCACCTGACCTGCCTCCTGAGAAACCTGTATGCAGGTCAAGAAGCAATAGTTAGAACTGGACATGGAACAATGGAATGGTTCTGAATTGGGAAAGGAGCACGTCAAGGCTGAATATTGTCACCCTGTTTATTTAACTTATATGCAGTGTACATCATGCAAAATACAGGGTTGGATGAAGAACAAGCTGGAATCAAGATAGCTTGGAGAACAATCAACAGCCTCAGATATACAGATGACACCACCCTTATGGCAGAAAGCAAAGAGGAACTAAAGAGCTTCTTAATGAAAGTGAAAGAGGAGAGTGAAAAAGCTGGCTTCAAGCTCAACATTCAAAAAGCCAAGATCATGGCGTGAGGTCCCATCACTTCATGGAAAATAGATGGGGAAACAATGGAAAGAGTGACAAATTTTTTTTGAGGGGGGGGAGCTTCAAAATCACTGCAGATGGTGACTGCAATCATGAAATTAAAAGAATCTTGCTCCTTGGAAGAAAAGCTATGACCAACCTAGACAGCATATTAAAAAGCAGAGACATTAATTTGCCCACAAAGGTCCATCTAGTCAATGTTATGGTTTTTCTGATAGTCATGTATGGGTGTGAGATTTGGATCGTAAGGAAAGCTGAGCACTGAAGAATTGATGCTTTTGAACTGTGGTGTTGGAGAAGACTTTTTTATTTTTATTTTATTTCTCAGAACTCTTTTTATTTTTTTTTTAATTTTTAAATATAAATTTATTTATTTTAATTGGGGTTAATTACTTTACAATATTGTATTGGTTTTGCCATATATCAACATGAATCTTCCACTTTTGAGAATCCCTTGGACTGTAAGGAGAACAAACAAGTTAATCCTAAAAAAAAATTAGACCTGAATATTTTTTGGAAGGACTGATGCTGAAGCTGAAGCTCCAATAATTTGGCCACCTAATGGGAAGAACTGACTCGTTGGAAAAGACCCTGATGATGGGAAAGATTGAAGGCAGGAGGAGAAGGTTGAGATGGTTGGATGGCATCACCGACTCCATGGATGTGATTTTGAGCAAGCTCTGGGATTTGTTGATGGACAGTTAAGCCTGGATGCTGGAGTCCATGGGGTCTTGAAGAGTCAGACACAATTGAGTGATTGAACAAAATTGAGATTAGGATATGTTTGTTCAAGTAAATCTTATTTGTCAGAATGTTAGTTGTAAAATTTTTGTTTATTCCTTTAAAGTTGCAAATTATTAATTAGATGTAGACTTTCTACACCAAACTTGGTAACAATTAGTTGCCTAGGACAACCTTATATATCTCTCATTTCTTCTTAAAATTAGAACTATGTGTTCATGCTTAGTCACTTCAATCATGTTTAACTCTTTGCAACCCCATCAACTGTAGCCCTCTAGACTCTTCTGTCTATGTGATTCTCCAGGCAAGATTACTGGTGTGGGTTGCCATGCCTTCCTGAAGGGTATCTTCCCCACCCAGGGATGGAGCCTGTGTCTCTAATGCCTCCTGCATTGGCAGGTGAATTCTTTTATTACTAGCATCACCTGGGAAGCCCCAGAATTGAAACTATATCTAAAGACATACCTCTGTGAGATTCAATTTTATAAATAAAACTATGTCTCCAATTGATCTGAAATCAGGGTGGAGTTACAATTTGTCGTAATAATTTATCATTTCCCAGGAGGCTGTGGGAAATAGAGACTCTTCTCTCAAAAGATACACATGAAATCTCCAGGACCCAGAGCAGAAGCAGTAAAATGAAGTGATCTTTGGTCAGACCCACCTGATGTTCTTGGAGCTTCTCCTCACCCTGGGGACAGAGATGCTGGTGGCAGCCATTCTGGGGAGCTCATCCCAACATGTGGACACTGGTGCTGGCAAGGAGGTTTTGGAATTTTCCCCCTAGCTTTTTAGCTTGGGACCAAGGCCCATCCCCATCCACAAGCATGTAGGAACCAATGCTGGGACTCCTCAGGTGAAGTAACTAAGAGTGCAGGCATTAGACCTGTGACCCCAGGGCCCTGCAGCTAGAGACCCTGGGACCTGACTCCACCTACCAGTGGGCAGGTACCAGCCGCAGGACACCCTTGATCCTGGCCAGGAATATTCATATTAAATTAATTCTTCTGTTAATTATGAAGCCCTATTATGTTTGGAAGTCATTAGTTTTTACAAAAGTGTTTATGAAATTAAAAGGAAACAAATTATACAAAAGTGTAGCTAGTGGTGATGAATGAAATGACTCCTTGATTCTTCACATATGGACGTGCAGCTGTACTTCCATACCTTCTGGTATCTCCGTTGCAGTATTTTTTCTTTTAAAGTGGATTTAACTATGTTTTCTCTTTTTTAATCTTCATTTTCTCTTGACTGGATGTACTTTTGTTGACCAAGACATCTCTATTTCTCTTTAGCAATCTTTCTCTAATCTGCTATCTCTTTTCTATTCTCACTGATATGTTTTCAGTTCAGTCTCCAGTTATTTCTCATTTTTCATTTGTAGTAATAGAATATGGTTCACAAACCTGTATCTGAAGTCCTCGGGCCCAGATGTATTTCAGAATTTTTTAAATATTTTATAATCATGATCATTATGTCATATATTAGTGGGGCTTGAGTCAATGTTCTATATTCAACACATTAATTTTCTGCAGTGAAACTAAGTTGGGGGGTAAGTATTAGAAAAAGCTTCTTGCCTATTTAGTTGGTTTTTGCCACTAGTGAGTTGCTAAAACCTTTGGGGTTTTAGAGTACTTGAAGAAATATTGCTTCATAAATAAACTTACTTTTCACCTCTGATTCCTTTTTTTCTGTTTTAAAAAGGCATTAAATATTTCATTGTCTTCCATTTGCTGGGCACACCAGGAGATGCAAAGAGAAAAACAAAACATCTGTCTTCAGAGATGTTTGTTTCTCTTTAGGAAAAATAGACACGAAGATAAATATCACATGGGACAAAAAGGAAGAAAGATATTAAGAGATGAAGTTGTCACACCACAGACTGAATAAAAGTCTACAAAGCATCAGGGTTTGATGTGGAGAGCTGTTATGGTGTGAAGAGACTGCTGACAAATCCATTTTTAGGGTCTCAGTGTTTTGAGTGACCTACACAGACTGGAGGGGCAGGCTGTTGAGTTACCTTTAATAATCTTATACCACATCCATGGATGATGGTAGATTTTCTCACAAATTCTCATTACTTCTTGTATCACTTGTCTGTTTTATTTATCATTTCTCATGTCATCTGTGTTTAAAACAAGTTGTATAACAGACAACAGAACTTCAGTGTTATTAAAAAATTTGAGTTAATTACTGACATGGCTGGAACCATCTGGGGGCTGGCAGGGCGACCCTGCTGAACTGGGCTGGACTTACAGGTCTGGGGTTACCTGGTTGTCAGCTGATATAGGCTACTCTGGCTTGGGAGACTCTGGCAGCTGGAAGCATTGGCTGTGTTTCGGGTGCCTTCATTCCCCAGCAAGCTATCACAAAGCATTTCCTTGTGACAACAGCAAAGATGGAATAAAGCAACCCCTAATGAGCAAGGCTGTTTTGAGCTCCTGTTTTGTCACACCTGTTAACATCCTATTGGGTTAAACAAATTACATGGCTAAGCCAAAGTCAAGGGACAGAACAGACCATCCTGTTCCCAGGTGGAGACTCAGCAAAAGTACATACATGGCAAAGGGAGTGACTGCAAAAATGGGTGAAGAATTGAGATAATTTTTGCAATCTTTTATGCTTCTGTTTTCCAAATGTCCAGTTTTAACCTTTATGAAACAGAATTATATTCTCTGTCCTACTAACCTTGTATTATATTTCCTCTGTTTTTACACAGACTGATTGTGCATGATGGTCCCTTTGCTTAGGATGTCCTTTTCCCACCCTCCCCCTCCATTAACCCTTTAAAGTCTAGCTGAAACATGCATGGAGCTTTCTTTGTGAATGGTAGCCCCTGTGCTGAACAAAAAGTCAGGTCAGTGTCTGTTTCATCTCATATAATCCATTATATTTTGTACCAACAGAATCCTGAAAAGAGTGTGGCCTATTTTGTGAATAAAAATCTCTGTCAAGGGGTTCACCATTGAGAAGAAAGGTAATAGAAATGTGAATCACTTATTTTATGATTTTATAAAAAAGAAAATCAGCAAATCATCAGAAGAGAACAAATTTGAATCTTTAGCTAGGCCTCAGATCATAACCCTTTTGGAACTGGGTATAAAAGTGGGAATACCAGACATTTTGAAGTCACTGTGAACTGTGTTCAGGTTCTCATATTTTCACTTTACTCTCTGTGTAAACCTAGGCAGGTTATAGACTTTCTAAGGATTCATTTTCCTCATTCTTTCATAGTGTATTGTGAAAATTAAATGAGGCATAAAAATTATGTGAGGCAACAGGCACATTTAGGCATTCAGAAATGTCAATTTACAATTCTTTTTCTACCTTCAAAGGAAAAGTAGCAAAGCAATCTAAAACAACATAATTTAACCTTTCCTTAAGAAACTGCCATCCATTTCTGAATTAGTATCATTTAGTGTCATTCATTTTTGAATTATTTACCTATCCTATCTTTCCTCTAGCAACAGATGATGGTGTGCCTTGCGGCACACAACAGGAAAAAGTGAGGCTCACTGGCTACCAGTGGAAATCCTGGTCAGCTTGTGTGATATCATCTTTCCCATGTGTCTGTCTCCCTGCCCAGGTGGCTGACAGAACAGGCTGATCTGTAAACCCTCTGCAAGGTTTTTAGTGACATCTGGAGATATACTGTTGTCTGATATCCTGAGCCTATTCATCAAGGACCTTGTGGAGAAAACTACTTGTCTTACTATCATCTGCATAGAATTCAAATACACAGCACTTGGGCCAAAATAATTTGGCAGATTCAGGAGCAAGAAAGAAGAAGAATGATGGTGGCTCCAAAGTGACCCTAAACCCACACCGTACATTGTTCTGACATTGCTTAGCTACCCAGAGGCTTGCTGCTAGTTTTGCAGAGGCCCAAAACAACCCTCTAACAGCTCTATGAAAGTGATTCATGGGCAGTAGAGGAATATCACAATACCAGTTATGTGGTCAAAGAGAAGCGAATTGTTAACCTTGGTACTTTGAGTTTTGGTTTGTCAATTATGTAAAGAAGCTCCCAACAGTGTGCTTGCCCCTCGAATATTAAACACCTGGCAACCAGCCACATCCTGTGGAGCTGAGATCTTGCTTTTGATTTGAAAAGCAGCATCATAGTTGGGTTTCTACTTAAGTGACTTTCCGCTGCATTTGAATTGCCTGAAGTTGAATAAAAATATGTTTTACCAGGTGTTTTCCAAGTGAGGTTGCTCAGAAATCTGCCAGAGGAGTTGGGCAACTGATTTGTTAAGATGGGTAATCATGACAGGACTCTGCTGCTGCTGCTGCTGCTAAGTTGCTTCAGTCGTGTCTGACTCTGTGCGACCCCATAGACAGCAGCCCACCAGGCTCCTCCATCCCTGGGATTCTCCAGGCAAGAACACTGGAGTGGGTTGCCATTTCCTCCTCCAATGCATGAAAGTGAAAAGTGAAAGTGAAGTCGCTCAGTCATGTCCGACTCTTTGCGACCCCACAGACTGCAGCCTACCAGGCTCCTCCGTCCATGGGATTCTCCAGGCAAGAGTACTGGAGTGGGGTGCCATTGCTTTCTCTGTGACAGGACTCACCAATCTCTAAAACAAATAATAAAAATAGAAAGACATAGTAAGTCTATAATAAACCGATTTTGTATTTTTTATGAGAACATGTGAAACCTGTATCTAAGGCTTGAGAGAAGCAGACATGAACTAACTTAATTAAACCATACCAAATTCCCTTGTGGCTCAGTTGGTAAAGAATCTGCCTGCAATACAGGAGACCTGGGTTCAATTTCTGGGTGGGAAAGATTCCCTGGAGAAGGAAATGTCAATCCATTCCAGTATTCTTGCCTGGAGAATCCCATGGACAGAGGAGCCTGGTAGGCTATAGTCCATGGGTCACAAGAGTCGGACACAACTTAGTGACTAAACCGCTACCAAATAATGGAAGACCAGGAAGCAAGTACCTATTATTCTAGGAGATCTCTTACATTATTCTAGAATGAAAATATCATGAAGCACCTTCTTGTGTGGGTTCATGCATGTGGCTGCCTTGATATAGTGGAAAAACTTATTAGGAGACAGCTCCTAGTTCTATGAGTTAGAGGAGATTCATATAGCATCTCATGTGTACATTTCATGATGGGCATTTGTGGAAGTGAAGGGAAAGAAGCAGGATGGGGCAGAGGGAGGATGCAGTGTCCATGAGTCAGGGGCATGCTGGGAGTAGGTTGGCCCTATAGAACTGACCAAGTTGAGATGAAGGGGCTGCACCTCTATAATCCCTTTGTGGTGAGTCTTGGATGTAGGCTGTCCTGGGAGGAAACCTAGTCTTGAACAAGGTAGTTTCTTCAACTGAAGCTATACCCAAAGAGGGTTGGCAGTGGAGGCTGTCTTCTTGAATCACTCCAAGCCTATGGGTGAATAAGTTCATTCCTTAAGGGAGATTTGGACATCACAGGGTCCACCACATTATCTTACCAATTAATATTTTTTCATACCAGCTAATTTTCTAATCTATAAAGTATATTTTTGTCACCTTCTACCTCAAAGCACGAAACAAGGATAAGTGTCAGGTTCATAGATGTTTGCTTTTCTTTTAAAAAATGACAGTGACTCAAACCTATTAATTTATAGTAATTGAGTGTTCATGAATTCATTCAGTTCAGTAAATATGCAAGAGATTGGGAGCACTTTGGTGAACAAAACAAAGTCCTTGTCCAGAAAGAGCTAACAAAATCATTCGTGACTAATCCACCCAAGAACAATGATTAGTTTTGGCTTCTTAGGGGTTGCCCCTTGGTCAGTACAATTTTGTTGTTGTTCAGTCATTAAGTTGTATCTGACTTTTTCTGACCCTGTGGACTGCAGCTTGCCAGGCTTCCCTGTCTTTCACTATCTCCTGGAGTTTGCTCAAACTCATGTCCATTGAGTCAGTGATGCCATCCAACCTTCTACAAAAGATCCATCCTCTGTTGCCCCCTTCTCCTCCTACCCTCAATCTTTCCCAGCATCAGGGTCTTTTCCAATGAGTGAACTCTTTGCATCAGGTGGCCAAAGTACTGGAGCTTCAACTTCAGCATCAGCCCTTCCAGTGAATATTCAGGGTTAGTTTCCTTTAGGATTGACTGGTTTGATCTCCTTGTTGTCCAAGGGACTCTTAAGAGTCTTTTCCAGTACCACAATTCAAAAGAATCAATTCTTTGGTGCCCCATCTTCTTTATGGTCCAGCTCTCACATCCATACATGGCTACTGGAAAAGACATACAATTTAATATAAGCTAGTTCTTTGGAAGGGCTGATGCTAAAGCTGAAACTCCAATACTTTGGCCACCTTATGCGAAGAGTTGACTCATTGGAAAAGACTCTGATGCTGGGAGGGATTGGGGGCAGGAGGAGAAGGGGATGACAGAGGATGAGATGGCTGGATGGCAACACCAACTCGATGGACCTGAGTTTGGGTGAACTCTGGGTGTTGGTGATGGACAGGGAGGCCTGGCGTGCTGCAATTCATGGGGTTGTAACAAGTTGGACACAACTGAGTGACTGAACTGAACAGAACTGAACTGAATGATCGGTCTAAGTATTTCCTTAAATTCCTTGCTTTTCTGTCTTCTGCCTGCGTGTGAATTTACTTCAGTAGTGTCTGACTCTTTGCGACCTTATGGACTGTAGCCCATCAGGCTCCTCTGCCCATGGGATTCTGCAGGCAAGAATATTGGATTGGGTTGCCCCATGCCCTCCTCTAGGGGATCTTCCCAACCCACGGATCAAACATGTGTCTCTGGCAGGTGGGTTCTTTACCACTAGGGCCACCTGGTAAGCTTTTCTGTCTTCTACAGTACATCAATGGAATCTGCCTGTGAAAGCCTCCCTTCACAGTTCAGGAAATTTACAAGACAGCTTTAAGCTTTCACTTCTTGCTTGTGCCAGGCCTCGAGGTCACCCAGAGGTGAATGGATGAGATCTTGTAATTTCTCAAGGTGTTGGGCTTGCACAAAGCTCTGTGCTTGAGAGAGGCCTTTTGGAGCCCCAGGAATATACTGGAATTTTTTAAGTCCTATACTGCTGCAGGATATTCTTTTACATTTTTTGAGTTAGCATTCTCTAACTCATATCACAACCTCAGATATTTTTAGAGTTAGCATTCTCTAACTCATATCACAATCTCAGACATCTGCAATGTTTCTGTGAGATTGCCATTATTTACACCAAACACCTGAAGATGGGGCTTTTTTTTTTGGCCAAATAAAATAGCTACACAAACTTGGAGATTCTTCTAGGGAGCTACCAGGTTGAACAAAATATTGACCTGAATAAAAGTCTTCTAACAGAACTCTGAAAGATGTCAGTCTTCTCTAGCTATAAGGTTACTGACTTTTTATGTCTACAGAGCTGCTGAGCTGGTCAGGCAGAGTGTGCATGGAATAGCTGCAAGTTAAACACCACAAAATCCACTGTTTTACTGAATATGTCAGTCATTTCTCTTGGGAAATTTTCAATTTGTTCATTGGTTTTAGTTAGTTTCAAGAGTTTTGGAATCATTTGTTTTAACTTTTTGCAGCATTTTCATTGTTTTAAGTACAACACATTTCATAAAGCAATCTATTCCTCAGTTCTTAAGTTTCATAATGATGTGTGTTGCTGTGGCCTTTTTATTTAATTATTTTTTCTTGTCCTGGGCTTTTCCAATTAAAAATGCACATTCTTTAATAACTTTGGTAATCTTTCACATATGATTTTAAAAATACTTTCCTCCCTTTTTCTCCATCTGAAATGCGTACTTTCCAGGTTCATTTTTCCAAATCTCTTATTGTTTCTCTCATATTTTTTTTGTTCTTTATGTTATATTCAATTTGTTTTATTTTATCTATTTACTTGATATTATCTTCTCAATACTTTTTATTTTAGTGACTATATTTTTTAACTTCTAAAAATTGTTTCTTCATTACTTTTAAAAACTCTGTCCTCCATCTATTAGTGTCCTCTTTGATTTCTTTCACCAGTGTTTTATAGACATTTCTCCAAAGAAGACATACAGATGGCTAACAAACACATGAAAAGATGTTCAACATCACTCTTTATCAGAGAAATGCAAATCAAAACCACTATGAGGTACCATTTCACACCAGTCAGAATGGCTGCGATCCAAAAGTCTACAAATAATAAATGCTGGAGAGGGTGTGGAGAAAAGGGAACCCTCTTACACTGTTGGTGGGAATGCAAATTAGTACAGCCACTATGGAGAACAGTGTGGAGATTCCTTAAAAACTGGAAATAGAACTGCCTTATGATCCAGCAATCCCACTGCTGGGCATACACACTGAGGAAACCAGAAGGGAAAGAGACACGTGTACCCCAATGTTCATCGCAGCACTGTTTATAATAGCCAGGACATGGAAGCAACCTAGATGTCCATCAGCAGATGAATGGATAAGAAAGCTGTGGTACATATACACAATGGAGTATTACTCAGCCATTAAAAAGAATACATTTGAATCAGTTCTAATGAGGTGGATGAAACTGGAGACTATTATACAGAGTGAAGTAAGCCAGAAGGAAAAACATAAATACAGTATACTAACGCATGTATATGGAATTTAGAAAGATGGTAACGATAACCCTGTGTACGAGACAGCAAAAGAGACACTGATGTATAGAACAGTCTTATGGACTCTGTGGGAGAGGGTGGGAAGATTTGGGAGAATGGCATTGAAACATGTGAAATGTCATGTATGAAACGAGATGCCAGTCCAGGTTCAGTGCACGATGCTGGATGCTTGGGGCTGGTGCGCTGGGAAGGCCCAGGGGGATGGTATGGGGAGGTTGGGAGGGAGGAGGGTTCAGGATGGGGAGCATGTGATTTTTTTAAAAAATAAAATTTAAAAAAAAAAAAAAAAAAAAAAAAAAAAAAACTGTCCTCTTCTTGTTTTGCAAATACAATAATGATTTCTCATTTTTCACTGCTCCACAGTAATTAACATTTATTATGAAGTTTTGCTTGATGCTTTCTAGAGATTCTTCTTTTTTATGTTTATTTTTGTCTCTCTCTTTAATGTTGGAAGCATATTACGGTCTCTGGTGGTCCTTGGTTGTCTATTTAATATTAAGAGCAAGTCACTAGAATTTATTGCTTTTGTGGAGCTTTTGGATAGGGTTTCAACTGGGTGATTATTTGGCTTGTGAGCAGAATGTTTAATCATTTAATTGGGGACTCACATATGCTAGTGTGCAAGCAACATTTTTTAAAAATTGGGGCAACTCAGTTTCTTCAGTGAAGAATGTTTTTACGACTTGCACAAGGGCTGGAAATCTACTGTGTCATTTGCTATATAGACTATCAGTTAATAACCTTTATTTTTCAACCTACATCTTACCTCTTCTGTCTACTTTAACCATTATATTTGATGCCTCTGAGCATCATGTCTTCATGGGGTTCTTCAAAGTAAATGGTCCCTACCATTCTCCCCATCTCCTTCACAGTGACCTCAAGCTTCATTTTTCTGCGTTTGCTAACTTAGTTGCCATCTTTCATCTGCATTCTGCCTTCCAAAACTTGATGAAATCTTTTGTAAAAATTATTTGAAAAAGAGGACATAATCTTTACATAGAATTGTTCTACACTTGACTTTTATAAAGAAATCTTTTGAATTATTTTTCAAATTAGACTTATCTGTAGCAATTATTAATTTCAGTATGTAAGCAATGTTTGAACTTAGATATGAGATATATTTTGCAAAATAATTTCTTATATTAATGAAAATTTGAAATAAAATTGTGAATTAAGTTACATCATATAAAATGCACAAATCATAAGCGCATAGTCATAATATTTATATATACATGTGTCCATTTTGGGACTTCCCTGGTGGCTCAGGGGTAAAGAATCCACCTGCAATTCAGGAGACTTGGATTTATCCCTGGACCAGAAAGATCCCTAGAGCAGAGCAGGGCAACATACTCCAGTATTCTTGCATGGAGAATCCCGTGGACAGAGAAGTCTGGCAGGATACAGTCCTTAGGTACACAAAGAGTTGGACATGACCAACTCTAAGTAGTCCAATTTACCACTTAGAATAAGAGTTAGGATATTTCAGCATTTTCAAGGTATTTTTCATGCCCTCTTTCAGTCAATTTTTCCTTAGAGGAATTCTTCTGACTTTTGTGGCTGTTAAGCTAGTTTTGCTTGTTCTTAAACTTCATATAAATAGACTAGAGTATGAACACTTTTGTGTCTGACTTCTTTGATTAAACATTGCATCTGTGAGATTCATCATGTTGTGTGTGCACTAATTTTTAATTGTTGTATTCATTCATTATGTAAATGAGCAAACTCTAAAAATTATTTTATAAAGGCATTGGTATATACATAACCAGCTACCAAAAATAAAAATCTCAAAGAAGGAGAGATGGAGTTGTCACAATGATACCAAGATGTGATTGTCAAATGAGGATATTAGTGTGATATTCCTCAGATGGTAAGGAGACTGGACATGTTGGGGGTTTCTTCAATAATTGTGAGAAAGCTCTTTTCTAAAGAATGAGAAAAACACTACAAATTAGATAATGTTTTGAATTATTGTCTTCTTACCAACCAAGGTGTGAGTATACAATTCTCTTTCTATGTCCAGTTGCTCAAATTTTCAAGTGAACTAGCTGAAACAAACCAGATACTTCATGAAATTGATTATAATCTGTGCTGTTTTACAAGAGTTACAATTTCACCTAAGTACCACATAAGTTTGTTTAAACATTTCAGTTATATTTTATGAGCTGAATTTCTTCTATAATTGGGAGGGAAATGAAGCCATTAAGACTTGCTCTTTGGCACTGTCACCAGTATTTCCATTAGTTTGTCGAATTAAAGACTATATAATGCTATTAAAAATGGCTGTTTGTATTAAATCAATTTCTCTAAAATGTAAACAAATTAACTTTATTTTTTCTGTCTAAAACTGTCAGATTAATATATTCATGTAAGACATTGGTTCTCAAGGTGTGATCCTTGTCTACTGGAGAAGGGAATAGCAAACCACTTCAGTATTCTTGCCTTGAGAACCCTATGAACAGTATGAAAAGGCAAAAAGATGTCACACTGAAAGATGAACTCCCCAGATTGATAGGTGCCCAATATGCTACTGGGGAAAAGAGGAGAAATAGTTCCAGAAATAATGAATAGGCTGGGCCAAAGCTGAAATGATGCTCAGTTGTGGATGTGTCTGGTGGTGAAAGTAAAGTCTGATGCTATAAAGAACAATATTGCATAGGAATGTGGAATGTTAGGTCCATGAATCAAGGTAAATTGGAAGTTGGTTAAACAGGAGATGCCAAGAGTGAACATTGACATTTTAGTAATCAGTGAACTAAAATGGACTGGAATCAGTGAATTTAATTCAGATGACCATTATATGTATTACTGTGGGCAAGAATCCCTTAGAAGAAATGGGGTAGCCATCATAGCAAAAAAAGAGTCAAAAATTCAGTGCTTGGGTGCAATCTGAAAAATGACAGAATGATCTCAATTCCTTTTCAAGGCAAACCATACATATTACAGTAATCCAAGTATAAACCCCAACTCCTAATGCCAAAAAAGCTGAAGTTGAACAGTTCTATGAACTCCTACATGATCTTTTAAAACTAACACACACACACACAAAGATGTCCTTTTCATCCTAGGGGACTGGAATGCAAAAGTAGGAAGTCAAGAGCAACAAGCAAGTTTGGCCTTGGAGTACCAAATGAAGGAAGGCAAAGGCTAAAAGAGCTTTGCCAGGAAAGGCACTGGTCATAGCAAACACCCTCTTTCAACAACAGAAGAGATGACTCTACACATGGACATCACCAGATGGTCAATACCAAAATCAGATTGATTATATTCTTTGCAGCCAAAGATGGATAAGCTCTATTCAGTCAGGAAAAACAAGACCAGAGCTGACTGTGGCTCAGATCATGAACTCCTTATTGCCAAATTCAGACTGAAGTTGAAGACTTCACTAGACCGTTCAGATATGACCTAAATCAAATCTCTTAGGATTATACAGTGGAAGTGACAAATAGATTCAAGGGACTAGATTTGATAGAGTGCCTAAAGAACTATGGACAGAAGTTTGTGATATTGTATAGAAGTGAGTGATCAAGACCATCCCCGAGAAAAAGAAATGCAAACAGGCAAAATGTTTGTCTGAGGAGGCCTTCCAAATAGCTGAGAAAAGAAGAGAAGTGAAAGGCAAAGGAGAAAAGGAAAGATATAAACATCTGAATTCTGAATTCCAAAGAATAGCAAGGAATGAAAAAAAAAAAAAAAAGCCTTAAGTGATCAGTGCAAAAAAAAAAAAAAAAAAATAGAGGAAAACAATAGAATGGGAAAGACTAGAGATCTCTTCAAGAAAATTAAGATACAAAGGGAATATTTCATAGAAAGATGGGCACAATAAAGGACAGCAGTGGTATGGACCTAATAGAAGCAGAAGAAATTAAGAAACGATGTCAAGAATACACAGAAGTCTTATACTAAAAAGATCTCAATGACCCAGATAACCATGATGGTGTGATCATTCACCTAGAGCCAGACATCCTTGAGTGTGAAGTCAAGTGGGCCTTAGGAAGCATCACTACGAACAAAGCTAGCGGAGGTGATGGAATTCCAGGTGAGTTATTTCAAATCTTAAAAGATGATGTTGTGAAAGTGCTGCACTCAATATGCCAGCAAATTTGGAAGACTCAGCAGTGGCCACAGGACTGGAAAAGGTCATTCCAGTCCCAAAGAAAGGCAATTCCAAAGAATGTTCAAACTACTGCACAATTACACTCATCTCACATGCTAGCAAAGTAAAGCTCAAAATTCTCCAAGCCAAGCATCAGCAGTACATGAACCAAGAGCTTCCAAATGTTCAAGCTGGATTTAGAAAGGGTGGAGAAGCCAGAGATTAAATTTCCAACATCTTCTGGATCATCAAAAAAGTGAGAGAGTTTCAGAAAAATATCTACTTCTGCTTCATTGACTATGCCAAAGCCTTTGACTGTGTGGATCACAACAAACTGTGGAAAATTCTTAAAGAGATGGGAATAGCAGACCACCTTACCTGCCTCCTGAGAAATCTGTATGAAGGTCAAAAAGCAACAGTTAGAAACATACATGGAACAACTGACTGGTTCCAAATTGGGAAAGGAGTACATCAAGGTTGTATACTGTCACCTTGCTTATTTAACTTATATGCAGAGTACATCATGTGAAATGTTGGGCTCGATGAAGCACAAGTTGGACTCAAGATTGCTGGGAAAAATATCAATAACCTCAGATATACAGATGACCCCCCTTATGGCAGAAAGTGAAGAAGAAATAAAGAGCCTCTTGATGAAGAGAAAGAGGAGAGTGAAAAACCTGGCTTAAAACTCAACATTTAAAGAACTAAGATCATGGGATCGGGTCCCATCACTTCATGGCAAATAGATGAGGAAACAATGGAAACAGTGAGAGTTTATTTTTTGGGTCTCCAAATTCACTGCAGATGGTAACTGCAGCCATGGTATTAAAAGATGCTTGCTTCTTGGAAAAAACACAATGGCCAACCTAGACAGCATATTAAAAAGCAGAGAGACTACTTTGCCAACAAAGCTCCATCTAGTCAGATCTATGGTTTTTTCCAGTAGTCATCTATGGATGTGGGATTTGGACCATAAAGAGAGCTGAGTGCCGAAGAACTGATGCTTTGAACTGTGGTGTTTGAGAAGACTCTTGAGAGTCCCTTGAACTGTGAGGAGATAAAACCAGTCAATCCTAAGGGGAAGCAGTCTTGAATATTCACTGGAAGGACTGATGATGAAGCTGAATCTCCAATACTTTGGCTACCTGATGCAAAGAACTGACTCATTGGAATAGACCCTGATGCTGGGAAAGATTGAAGGCAGGAGGAGAAGGGGATGCCAAAGGATGAGATGATTGGATGGCATCACAGACTCAGTGGACATGAGTTTGGGCAGGCTCCCAGATTTGGTGATGGACAGGGAAGGCTTTCTTGCTACTGTCCCTGGGTTACAGAGTCGGACACGACTGAGTGACTTAAATGATCTGAGCTGATCCTTGTACTAAAGGCATCAGTTTCAGCATCACTTGAGAACTTATTGGAAATGCAGATTATTGGACTCCATTCCAG
Organism: Bos mutus; assembly: GCF_027580195.1. Taxonomy (NCBI): domain Eukaryota; kingdom Metazoa; phylum Chordata; class Mammalia; order Artiodactyla; family Bovidae; genus Bos; species Bos mutus. The sequence goes on along the minus strand of NC_091629.1, from coordinate 34,982,043 downwards.
ACCTACTGAGTAAGAAACTCTTGGATTTGAAGCCCAACACTCTCTATTTTAACATGCCATCCCAGTGATACTGATGTACACTGAAGTTTGAGAGCTACTAGTTTAAGACATTGATTTGTTATTCTGGCTGTGCATTGGGGTCACTGATGGGACTTCAAAAAGTAGGAAGGCCTGAGTCCCACCCCTAGAAATCCTATTCAAATGGCCCAAGGTGGAATGGGCATTAAGATTTTTAAATTCACCAAGGTGATTCTAATGTGTGGACAAACTTAACAAACTTTGTTTAATAGAATCAAAAGAAATAGCATCCTAGCTTTGCTAATTGTTGGTAACTGGATGAAGTAAGAGCTGGAATCTATCACTTGAATTTTGAGATAATTTGTTAATCCTCTTCATGTCTTCAGTTCAGTTCAGTTGCTCAGTCATGTCCAACTCTTTGGGACCCCATGAACCATAGCACGCCAGGCTTCCCTGTCCATCACCAACTCCTGGAGTCCGCCCAAACCCATGTCCATTGAGTCGGTGATGCCATCCAACCATCTTATCCTCTCTCATCCCCTTCTCCTCCTGCCCTCAATCTTCCCCAGCATCAGGGTCTTTTCAAATGAGTTAGGTCATCACATCAGGTGGCCAAAGTATTGGAGTTTCAGCTTCAACATCAGCCCTTCTAATGAACACCCAGGACTGATCTCCTTTATGATGGATTGGTTGGATTTCCTTGCATGTCTTATCTGAGTCCAATTAAGAAAAGTAAATGTATCTTAAAGTGACTGTTGAGTATTAGATGTGGTTCCCTTGTTTCAGTTTAGTAGAAAACTCTTCAGTTAAGAAAATACACATAGCTCATTCTTTGGTTTTATGAGGGTAATACTGTAAAATGAACTTATTGGCTAAATGGAGGACTTAAGTCAGAAAGGGGAATCAATTCTGGATCCTTCCGAGGTACTGAGCCTGGAAGCAGTACTACTCTATATTTTAAAATCCTTTTCATCAAACTGAAACAGTGCTGTAGGACCCTGTGTTAGTGTTAATTGCTCAGTCATGTTTGATTCTTTGCAACCTCATAGACTGTAGCCCGCCAGTATTCTCCATCCATGCAATTCTCCTGGCAAGAATACGGGAGTGGATAGCCATTCCCTTCTCCTGGGGGTCTTCCTGACCCAGAGATCAAGCCCAGATCTCTCACACTGCAAGCAGATTCTTTACTGTCTGTGCCATCAGGGAGGCCCTGCTGTACCTTATCACCCTTGAATTCCTCCTTTAAACCTAGACAACCAATAATAACTGTTTCCTTTGTGTTAGAAGGTCTTTCTCTCTTATAACAGTTTGGCTATAAGAGATGCTATTTATTGGTGGGGCATGTTGAGGGTGGGGAACCATAGATATCCTGAAACTCAAGGGGTGGAAGAAGGCCCATTCTCTGCTTTAAGGGTGATTCTTTTTTTTTTTTTTTGGATAATTTTTAATGTAGGCTTAAAGCTCAACATTCAGAAAACAAAGATCATGGCATCTGGTCCCATCACTTCATGGGAAATAGATGGGGAAACAGTGGCAGACTTTATTTTTAGGGGCTCCAAAATCACTGTAGATGGTGATTGTAGCCATGAAATTAAAAGACGCTTACTTCTTGGAAGGAAAGTTATGACCAACAGAGATAGCATATTCAAAAGCAGAGACATTACTTTGCCAACAAAGGTCCATCTAGTCAAGGCTATGGTTTTTCCAGTGGTCATGTATGGATGTGAGAGTTGGACTGTGAAGAAAGCTGAGTGCTGAAGAATTGATGCTTTTGAACTGTGGTGTTGGAGAAGACTCTTGAGAGTCCCTTGGACTGCAAGGAGATCCAACCAGTCCATTTTAAAGGAGATCAGTCCTGGGTGTTCTTTGGAAGGAATGATGCTGAAGCTGAAACTACTTTGGCCACCTCGTGCCAAGAGTTGACTCATTGGAAAAGACTCTGATGCAGGGAGGGATTGGGGGCAGGAGGAAAAGGGGACAACAGAGGATGAGATGGCTGGATGGCATCACCGACTCCATGGGCCTGAGTTTGAGTGAACTCCGGGAGTTGGTGGTGGACAGGGAGGCCTGGAGTGCTGCAATTCATGGGGTCACAAAGAGTTGGACACGACTGAGCTACTGAACTGAACTGAATGTAGTAATATATTTTTTACTAAAATATTTTTTAAACTTTTTATTTTGCCTTGAGGTGTAGCTGATTAACAATGTTTCAGGTGAATAGCGAAGGGATTCAGCCATATATACATGTAGACAGTTGGGAGTTTGGGATCAACATGTACAAACTAATAGGTTGAGTCTAAACTCACAAAATACTAAGAGTTTATGCATTGGTGAAGACCTCCAACTATAAGCTATCTGAATTAAGGAGGAAATTTTCTAAACAAAAAAGTATATTAATTCTTACCTTGATAACATCTTTATTACAAAGGTGAAAAGGAGAGGCTGAAATCAAGAAAAGATTATGATCATGTGTAACTGAAGAAATGTTTCTATAGTTTACATGAGCTTTATTCAGAAATGTATTCTGATGAGATAATCTTGGGACATCCCTATTATTCCCAGGAAGCCATAAACTACTGAGATTTCAGAAGCCAAAGCGATCTGACATCTCTATTACAACAGCAATAGTTTCCCAAAACCTTAAAAATCAAACCTGTTCTCTCTTTTTCATTGCCCCCACACTCAGTGGTCATTGCTAATTTTGATTAAAGCTCAAAATGATGTGGATTGTTCAGGAAAATAAAATGTCATTGCCCTGTTTGCAGGGTACCCCCCAGTCTTCAGTGGATATGTAGATATTGCGGATATTTTAGATCTTGATCAAAACAACACAAAGACAAACATCTTTGATGACTTCTCTCTTCTAGACTGGGTATTGGCTAAACGTTAATTTGAAGATCTAAGGAGACAAGATTGACGAGTTTTCTGTGAATATGGTTAAAAAAAAAAAAAAGGAGAAGGGGACGACAGAAGATGAGATGGCTGGATGGCATCACTGACTCGATGGACATGAGTCTCAGTGAACTCTGGGAGTTGGTGATGGACAGGGAGGCCTGGCGTGCTGCGATTCATGGGGTCGCAAAGAGTTGGACACGACTGAATGACTGACCTGAACTGAACTGAAGGAGACAAGACAGCTGTCTCCCTCACTTCTCACTGTTAGAACTTCAGTCATGATGATCTGGGTAAGTGGTTTTCTTCAGACTGAGACCCTCAAAGGTATTTGGTGAATGCTTAAAGATCTCACTGGAAAAGACCCTGATGTTGGGAAAGATTGAAGGCAGGAGGAGAAGGGGATGACAGAGGATAAGATTGTTGGATGGCATCACTGACTCGATGGACATGAGTAAGAGTACTCTGAGAGTTGGTGATGGACAGGGAAGCCTGGTGTGCTGCAGTCCATGGGGTCCCAAAGAGTTGAACACAACTGAGCGACTGACCTGAACTACAGGTTATATAAACATGAAAATAGTGGTGATGAGACTATTTATATAAGCAGGTTTCAGCTACCTGTGATTATACCAGCGTTCAGAGCTATAAATTACTTATTATTGAGTTGTTTAGTGCAGGCCATATAGAAATCTAGAAATTATGGTAATAGAGTTGAACTTTGAACAACACTGGGGTAAGGGGCATTGACCCCCATCACAGTTAAAAATGTGCCCATAAATTACAGTTGACATTCTGCATATGTGAGTCCTTTGTATCTGTGTTCTCCATTGCCATGGTTCTGCATCTATGGAGTCATCTGACCATTGATTTAACCAATGATCGTGTAGTTCTGTGGTAGGTACTTCATGAAAAAAAAAAACTTTGTATAAATGGACCCTCTTAGTTCAAATTTGTGCTGATCAAGGGTCAACCATATCCTAGGATTTTTTCAAATTTTGTTGACCATGAGCCAGAAAAATTTTACCATAATCTTCAGTCAGTCAGTTCAGTCACTCAGTCACGTCAGACTCTTTGCGACCCCATGGACTGCAGCAGTCCAGGCTTCCCTGTCTATCACTAACTCCCAGAGCTTGCTCAAACTCATGTCCATTGAGTTCATGATGCCATAGTCTTAGCTGAATACAATTAAAGTAAATTTAATTAATTGAATTCAATTTAAATTAATTAAACAATTAAATTTAGCTGAATACAATACAATTAAATCCCTACAGAACTCCTCCTGGACTTCCGCAGAAATTGGACTTTCATTACAATCCACATATATAAATTTTCTAATGATTCTGGCTTTTCAGTTTTATATATCTCACAATGAAGTTACTCTGACTCAGTATAGAAGTTGATGTAGTTCAAATCACTTCAGATGTGTTTTGCATCAACATTGAGAAGATATTATTCAAAAGTGACCTCAGATTGCAAACATTTGTAGGATTTCCTGGAAATGAGCAACTTTGGAAGATGGTATTCTAGATGGCAGGGCCAAATGGCTGAATTTTGGACTGCTTTTATGGTAAATTGGGAGCTAAGAAGAAGACCTGTATTTCTGTCATATGAGCTCCAGCAAAGAATAGTTGACTGAGGCCTTATTTTTAGAATTTTTTATTTATTTGTCTCTTTTTGGCTGTGCTGGGTCTTCATTGCTGAGTGGGATCTTCTCTAGTTGCAGTGAACGAGGGCCACTCTCTGGCTGTGGTGCATGGGCTTCCCACTGGAGTGGCCCCCTCATTGCAGAGCTTGACCTCCAGGGCATACAGGCTTCAGCAGTTGCAGCACATGGGCTCAGTAGTTGCAGCTCCAGGGCTCTAGAGCACAGGCTCAATAGTTGTGGTGCAGGATTTAGTTGCTTGTGGCACGTGGGATTCTCCTGGACCAGAGATCTAACCCATGTCTCCTACATCAGAGGTAAAGAGTCTTCTTTACCTCTGAGTCATGAGGAAAATCCAGGCCTTATTTTTAATTCTGACTGGGTATGATGGATCAGTGGATGCCTTTGTTACTACATTAAAGTATCTGAGTAGGAAAACCCAACCATATTTCTGTCTGGCTTCTCCAGACCTAGTAACATTAATGTTTTCAGACTCTGGATGCCATTTGTTTTAAATAAGGAAAGTCCTGATGTTTCAACATAAAGATCTCATTCTTTCCTGACCCTGACCTTGTCATCATAGAAAAACAAGAATCTTGGGAATGCTTGTTTCTGTCTTCTTACCAGAAGCTGGGTGGTCCAGCCCAGACCATTTGTTAAACATTATTGGAGTCCACTGGGTAAGGATAAACATTTATTGGCAAGAATAGAAATCAGGTAGAAGGAGCTGCTATCTCCTGTGGGTGAAGATGGAAATACATAACTTCATTTAAAGTGACCTGTTTGTGATGATCCCTTGAAGAGAACAAGGTTCTGCTCTTGGACGATAATGCATGATTTCTGAAAAATAATACCTCTCCTCTGGCTTCATTTATTATTATTTTGCCCCCAAGTTCTGTGCTCTGAGGCAAGTAAGTCACATACTCCTGAGTGGTACATATTTTTTTACTCTTATGACACAACAACACATGGAGCCCCGGGTTCGTCAGTAGGAGGTTCGGTTTCTAGTCTTTGCTCTGGGCCAAACCATTAATGTCTCTGCGTCTCATCTCCTCCATGAAATGAAGTCATCAGTGACTCTTCCTAATGTCTGAGAAGGTAATGAAGCTGGAAGTAACACTGAAAAGTGGTGATGGCTCTTTGGAAAAAGGTTCCATGTAAAGAGCTGGTCAGAAGAATGATAGAAACTTCAAGCTAAAGTTTGAGAGTGAGCTAAAATAATTTAGGATGAAACCGCAGCTAATAGGTATATGTTAAATACTTAAATACTGTTCCCTGAACTATGAATATCTTTGATGAATCTAATATAGCCTAATTTTGTATGTGTGCAGCACATCTCTGCAGTGAACACTAGAAGTCAGAGCTAGTGGCTAGAAGAAGGAGGGCTAATGGTGGGTCAGCAGGCTGCTTTTTATGCCTTCTGTAGGAGTTGTGTGGTAGCAAAGAAACCAGTCATGGCCTTCACCCTTCCTTAACAAAAACTTACTTAATAGGATCTTACTTATATTAGACAGTATTTATATCATTTTGTTTATTATAACATTATCATTATTTGTGTGTAAGCTTTTATTTTCTTCTTGACTGTCAATTCCTACAGGATAAGGTATTTCCCAGCATCTCACCAAATGTCTGGCACAAAATTGGTGCTCAGGAGAGATTTTAAAAATGAAAAATAATTGGTTTCTGTTTAAAGGCCCAAACTTTTTGTTGCTTCTGGTGCTGCTGCTAAGTCGCTTCAGTCATGTCTGACTCTGTGTGACCCCAGAGATGGCAGCCCACCAGGCTCCCCTGTCCCTGGGATTCTCCAGGCAAGAACACTGGGGTGGGTAAACTCTTTGTTAGGTACATTTTAAAACAATTTTACATGTGACAACACATGAGATGGCCATTATAATCACAGACACACGCCATTCACTTTGGCCAGTACAGATATAAAAGAGAGATTGCTGCTGCTACTGCTGCTAAGTCACTTCAGTCGTGTCCGACTCTGTGCAACCCCATAGACGGCAGCCCACCAGGCTCCCCCGTCCCTGGGATTCTCCAGGCAAGAACACTGGAGTGGGTTGCCATTTCCTTCTCCAATGCATGAAAGTGAAAAGTGAAAGTGAAGTCGCTCAGTCATGTCTGACTCTCAGCGACCCCATGGACTGCGGCCTACCAGGCTCCTCCATCCATGGGATTCTCCAGGCAAGAGTACTGGAGTGGGGTGCCATTGCCTTCTCCGAAAAGAGAGATTATTGGGGGAGAACTTATAGTCAGAGAAGTATTAAACAGCCCTGTGACTTTAAGTGCCCAGTGCTCAGGCCTGCCCAATGGTTCTGTAGAGGGGACCCCTGTCCTCAAATGGTTCTACATCAGAAATTCTCAGAGTATATCTCAGGCTGATGTCAATTTCACTTGAAAAGTTGATAAATGCAAATTATCAGGTCACAGTCAGGCCTACCAAGTTGGAAGCTCTAGGAGGAGGGCCCAGAAATCTGTTATATAAAGTCCTTTGAGTGTTTCTATGTATGATGAACTATAAAAATCATAATTTTACATAACTGTTGTGAGAATGAACATTGGGAGAGAATACGCAGGGAATATATGTGAGATTATCAGATGATAGAAGCTCCCTCCTCAGGAAAAAGCCTCCTTAGAACTTTGTAGGATGGGATTGGTGGCCACTCTAAGCCTGTTCTATTGAGAAAACTCAGAGCTGCCAAGCCAGTTCTCTGCTAAATGAGTCAAAAAGGGGGAAGGAATGAGTCTCCAGTGTTACCCATGTTCATTCCTCATCAGACGTGTCCTGCTCTCCTTGCTGTACAGTTATGGAGAATGAAACAGAGATGTGTCCATAACTAGCTGAAGGCATCCGGTTGAGGGGTGGGGAAGCCTACTTCAAACCAATGTAGTCTCACTCACAGTCCATGGTTCTTAAAACTTGGTGTGTGTCAGAATCACCCTCTTGGACTCAGTAAACGCAGGAGGCCAGGCCCTGCCCAACTCCAAGAAGCTTGGCTTTCCATTTCCCTATTACCTCTCCAGGTGATTCTGATATCCTTCTTATTTTACAAAACACCATTCTAGATTGTTAGTTTTCATTCCTCACTGGGGAGCATTGAAGAAATATAAAAGCTCAGACTATACCTTAACCAATACCTCAGAAACTCTGCTTGAGCCCTTGCATCAGAATTCTTCAAAGATCCCAGGTGATCTCAGATGTAGTCAGCATTGATGACACTGTCCTAGAGTCCATGCTCTAGGATGGACTGGGATGCAGCTGCCTCCCAATGTAGATGATGTATCTAAAGCATTTTTTCAATGCCTAGCAGGTAGTCATGCTTGTTGACTATTTACTAATCAAGAATTTTCTTTTAGTTGTATAGCTCCCAACTGTTGTTCTCCCTAAGTGAGTCTGAGGCAAAATTTTGAAATTCTGAAGTTGGTTCACCTTCTCCTCCTTGTGGTTTTTCCCACCTCCTGGGGGTAGAGAGCACTCAGGATTTTCTCTTCACTCCCTGTTCTTTGAGGCTTACTTATTGCAGCCAAAACCCTCTGCTGGAGTCCTAACTGACTTGGATCTTTCTTAAACTCTCCTCTTCCCTCAAATTAAGCTATTTTTAAGGGAGGCATAGAATAATCTTCATAGATATCTTAGTGTTGTTCTTTGACCATCCACATCTTCATTATCCCTGAGTACTAAAATGAGATTCCTGTCCACTCCACAATGCTTGTCAATCAGAATATTTGAGGTTGAGGCTCAGAGATCTGTCTTTTAGTAAGGCTTTCACATCACTCTTTTGCATACTTACCTTTGAGATTGATGCCCTCGGCCTACTGCAATGTCACATGGGCAGTAGATATCCATAAACATCTGTCGACTTGAGTAAAAGGAGTAGCTGATTATGTGTCTGATGAAGTAATGTCTCCCAAAGTGTTCATGACTGATTATGGCAGGTGCACAACTTGTCCAGTGGTCTTTTACATTTAACAAAAGCCACCTAGGGCTGTCAGGCCTGATTTCTTACTACCAGGGTCCACCGTGCACACCTTTTCAGAAAGGTCTCCCAACAGTGCTCTTGAATACACTGATTTATAACTACTCCCCAGATTTATACCACAGCAGATCCCATTGTTCTCCTGTCACCACCGATCTAAGGGCACTCAAGGACACAGCAGGTGTCTTACTTTTCCTGGCAGCTCTATGTGCTCCACCTGCAGCCCAGAGAATACGGCTCCAGCATTTGTAAATGTTTTGAGAGAGTTCTTGTTGCCAATTTCTGGGGTAGCATAATAAGGAAGGATTGCCCTGTATTTGGAACTCATGGTTTTCAAAGACTCAATTTCCAAATCAAATATCTAAATTGGCATCCAAATCCTAATTGCTCATTGGTTCTAGAAATATCCCACGAACTCCACCAAACAGAAACGGGAAATAAACTAAAACAGGACATCTACCTACCGGATGGATGCTATTTGAAGGAGTGGTTTTAAAATTTCACTTGGGTTTTAAAGATTTGTTACTTGGAAGAGGCCTAGTACTTGGCATTATTTTGTTTTTATGGAAAAATAATTGCAGAGTATTAGTGTTTTTCATGAGAGTTTACTTTCCTGAATCTTTTGTGCTTATATTTTTGCTCTGAAACCTACACAGAATTTTCTACACTTGAAAAGTATTGAGATGATTTGTATTGATTTAAAGATCAATATTCCATTTTAAGCATATTGCAAAATTGACTGGCCCCATGATTTTCAAACTCTCAATTCTTATTGTGCATTAGGACCAACTAGGAGCATTTAAAAAAATACTGCATTCCAGGTCCTGCACCCAGAGCTTCAGGTCAAACTGCTCGTCGGTGAGAGTAAATCACCTGTATTTAAAATAGCAGCAACAACAAAAAACTTCACAAGTGAGTCTATGGGATTACTACAGTACACAATACTGAGCCAGAAATGAAGTGTTTGAAATTAATCCGATCATCAAGATAGTGAACTTTTTAGTTTATTGTTTTTATAACTTTCTTTGTGAGAAAAGTCCTACCTCTTTAACATTTTCTCCATTGTCTTAGTTTTCTATATAAATGTAAATATCTTAAATTATTTTTGGAACAGCATGGGCACACACATATGATTTTTAGAATAGAAGTAAAATGAAGCATGCAAGAATCCTGATTTATCATGAAATTAAGAAAGTATACATAAACTAAAATGTGTACAGACAAGTCCAAAAGAAGTTGAAGAATTTTTCTATATCAGAAAAATTTACTGAAGACTTTAAGTGCTAGACATTGGGTTTTGACTACTGGAGATTAAAAGATGGGTGTATAATTCTGTGCTAAGTTTCTTTGGTTGCAAACAACAGAATTCATTTCTGCTAACTCAAGTAGAAATGAAATTTATTACATGGATTTGCAGGACTGAAGGCAAAGCCAAAAGATGGAGTAGGTGAAAATCAGAATCAGAATGGGCAAAATCAGTGATCTCAGTAAGAGGACCTATACAACAATTTTGTTAGGGACCTAAGGTTGAAGTGAAAATAATTATTATTTTTACAACCAATTCAGGTCAAGGTACAAAGTCCCAAGACAGAAAGTCCAATTTGCCCTTCTTAAGTAATTTCCCCAAAAGCTTAGCAGGGAAGGCCAGGCCTTTTGATTTATAGACAGTCCAGGACTGTGACCAGTGACAGAAAATAATGACCCAGAAGGCAGTTACCAAAAGAAGGTTGAAAGGAATGCTGAGAAGCTAAAAAACAATCCTTCTCTATTATTGTTCAGTGGCTCAGTCTTGTCTGACTCTTTGTGACCCCATGGACTACAGCATGCCAGACTTCTCTGTCCTTCCCTACATCTTGGAGTTTGCTCAGATTCATGTCTATCCTTCTCTAGGCCCTCATGAAATGGTTTTAAATATTAGGAGGCAAACTTAGAGATACATAATGGAATGTTTAGAAGTCATGTGAATGATACTATAGGCCAATTTAATTTATGCAGAAGCCTGGAGAAGTAGATGCTATTGTATTATTTTTACAGATAATGTAAAAATTAAGGCATGGAGACATTTAGTTGGTTACAAAGTTCACAGAGGTGACAAATGTCAATGCTAAGGGGCCAGTTGAAAACCTTCTGACTCTATCATACACTTTCCGGCCTGCTAACACTTTAGAAGTCGATGAATGTTAACATGGGAGAAAACAGCTAAAGAAGAGAGAACTTGAAGAAGGGGAAATTGTTTTCTTTGGGGAGAGTTGAAAAGACCTTGAGGCAAGATTGGGGCATGTGGAAACACGGGAATCTAAGAGAAGGCTGTGGTAAAATGTATTTCAAGGAGAGATAACAGAATAAACAAGAGCTTAAAAGCAGCTCAAATGAATCTATGATGGGAATGTTGGTATGTAGGTTAGGTGGGGTCTTGAGTGAAGTTGCTCAGTCGTGTCCGACTCTTTGTGACCCCGTGGACTGTAGCCCACCAGGCTCCTCCGTCCATGGGATTCTCCAGGGAATGTTGGTATGTAGTTTAGGTGGGGTCTTAGGTTTGGATTTTCTTTGCTCAATGATTGGAAATAGCCAACACTTTTTAATCAGGGATAAACAAGAGAGGCATAACAACATGTGTGTTTAAGAAACTTAGTCTGTGACTGTGTGCACTATCTATGGACTAGGTAGGGGATCTGGGAAAGAAAGAAGTGGCCATATAATTAATCAAGTGGAAATTAAGGGAGCTGATGAAGGCTGTGCTGGGAAGCTATCACTGAGTGTGGAATAGTGGTGGTGGTAAGTGAGGGAAATATCAGTGTTTCAAGGTTTTGTGCAAAGGTCAAGTCATTTGTGCCGTATCATGGGCATATAAGGGAGAGGTATATGAGGGCATATAAGGAAGATAATGTTTAATCTTCAGAGAGTTAAAAACAAGATTTTCAGATAAATGTAGAATTAACACTAGTTCATGTATATAACTCACAAATTAGGAAGGATGGCAGAGTTGGATCAAAAAAACACTGATAATCAAAGTACATATAGGCCATCAGGAAAGGCACACTAAAATGAGATTTTACTTTTGAAGTTAGAATCAAAATCTTCCAATCCTAACCTTTTAGGTTGTCTTTTCTACCAGAAAACAATAACTTACAACTCTATAGGATCAGTATCTACCAAATTAACTTGTAACCTAGACCTTTATCAAGTACAAATAGCAAATCAGATAAGGATTCTTTTTCTTTAACAGAACAAAGCTTAGCAAATTACAGGGGGCCAAAATCCTCTGGCCATCTGTTTTTACAAATGACTTTTTAAAAAAATAAATAAAGTTTCTTTGGAACAAAGCTATACCTATTCATTTGTGTTGGCCATGTTATTTTGTATGATGATGGCAGGGCTGAAGAGTTGTGAGAAAGCAACATGTGGCCTTAAAGCCTAAATTATGTTCTATCTTGCCTTCAGGAGGAGAAGTTTGCTGACTTCCAGTCTAGAGAATGAACTAATCCTTGGTTGGGTAGCTAAATGATGGTCTGAACATACAATTATCCTTCAACCTATTTCACATTTTGGGTAGTTTCCCTCAACAGGAGTAAGGAATAGAAACTTGACAATGGAAATCTTGTGAGAATGGGAAGAGCAAAGCCCACATTACCTTGTGTGCTGATTGGAAAGGTCAAGGGTTCTCTCATTTCCAGTCATGATCCAGTTTTAAGCATAGAAGTTTAAGCATAGCATTTCTTTGTGAATACTTTTAGTGTCCAGATTCACACACACACTGTGGAAGAGAGAGACAGAGACTGACTGAGAAACAGAGAGAGATGGAGAGAGACTGAGAAAGAGAGAGAGAGTGGATGAGCAGGCTTTCTGTATCTCCTCCTTGGAACCTGGTCTGTATATCTAATGCTGAAAGCTGAGAGCTTGGATGTTATTTTTTATTTCGCCTCAGACCCAGTAGCTTGGCATAGCCACTGAAAAGTAGGCTGGCTAAGAAGCCACTCTGGGAGCCAGGATGCATTCAGACAGAGGCTCATTGTTCTGAGGTCTGTATTTAGTTTGGGTCCAGAGTGACCTGTGTTTTCAGATCCTTTAACATTCATCACTTCCCTTCTCAGAAACAGCTATGGAGATGAACCACAAGTTCTACCCAGAGAAACACTAAATTCATGCACAAAGTCCATTTTCTTGGGAGGCAAAAAGCCTCCCCAGGTCTGAAAGAGACACTGAACTCCCACATCCCCCAAATCTGCATTGTGCTTCAAGGATTCATTCGCCCCACTTAGAAGAAACAAGAAACCTGCTCTTTAACAAAAATGGAATTACCACTTTCACTTTTCTGGGGCCAACCTTTTCTAGAGTTAGAAAAATAAAAAATTACTAAGAGCAATTCTCTTTCTCTCCAACTGAGTCTGATGCTGCAAGCATCAGTTATTGTCACTAGTGGTTCCATTCTCTTCACTATTCATTTTATATTTCATTCTATGTTCTTATAAACGTATTATAAGGAATAATGAAGAGATTGAAACAACCCAAATGTTTATGACACATGAATGAATAAAGAAAATATGGTATATATGTAGAATGGAATGGAATGCAGTCTTACAAAAGAAGGGTATTTTATCATTTGCTACAGCATGGATGAATGTTGAAGACATTATGTTAAGTGAAATAAATATAGGTGCATGATTTGATCTCTATGAGTTATCTAAAGTATGCAAACTTAGAAGGAGAAAGTAGAATAGTGGCTGGTAGGGCCTAGGGGCAGGGAGGAAAGAGAAGTGGTGATCCAATGAGTATAGAGTTTCAGTCATGCCGAATAAAAAGTTCTAGAGCTATGCTTTACAGTTGTATGCATATAGCTAACAAGACTACATTTTAAATTAAGATGTTAGGGTAGATTTCATGTTATGCTTTTTAAAATCACAATAAAATAGTTCTGCTTATATAAACATGCATTTATTTCCTTTTAAAATAATCATAAAAATACGCTATTGTGTAATCAAAACATAGATAAACCTCTTTAAGGTGAGGAGATGGAGCTTGGTTAGGATACATGAAGATATCTTAAGGGTTCAAATATGAACCTTAAAAAAAGGCTAATGGAAACTTTCAAAGTAATGGTAACATTTATCTTTCTGTGTTTGGGTTTGTGTCAGGTGTATAATAGTTGAGTGAAACAGGAAAATTAAGAATTTGGATTCTATCTTTGTTTTTCAGTGGGAGTTTCAGTGGGGCAGACTAATGAATACCTAGACTCAAATGAATTCTGTTATCCAGAACCATAGAGGAAAATCCTATATCCATCCTAGAAAATCAAGATCTCTGTAAGGTATACTTCCAGTATCTTCAGACTACCGATAATAAACTCTCATTAGAATGACTGTGGAAATTACCACTGAGTTTTCAGGTAAAGCTATGAAACATAGACAAAGTTTAAAAATATATAATTTTAAATTTATAATGGTTGAACAGTCCCAAGATAAAATGCTAAGAATGCCGGCATCCACTAAATTTCAAGTCTTTTATGCCCAGGCAGAAGATATTTTTAATTCATTAAGAGTCAACCTAGATGTCCATCAGCAGATGAATGGATAAGAAAGCTGTGGTATATATACACAATGGAGCATTACTCAGCCATTAAAAAGAATACATTTGAATCAGTTCTAATGAGGTGGATGAAACTGGAGCCTATTATACAGAGTGAAGTAAGCCAGAAAGAAAAACACCAATACAGTATACTAACGCATATATATGGAATTTAGAAAGATGGTAACAATAACCCTGTGTACGAGATAACAAAAGAGACTCTGATGTATAGAACAGTCTTTTGGACTCTGTGGGAGAGGGAGAGGGTGGGATGATTTGGGAGAATGGCATTGAAACATGTATAATATCATATATGAAATGAGTTGCCAGTCCAGGTTCGATGCACGATACTGGATGCTTGGGGCTGGTGCACTGGGACGACCCAGAGGGATGGTATGGGGAGTGAGGAGGGAGGAGGGTTCAGGATGCGGAACACATGTATACCTGTGGTGGATTCATTTCGATATATGGCGAAACCAATACAATATTGTAAAGTTAAAAAATAAAATTAAATTAAAAAAAAAAGAGTCAAAGAAATGGCAAGATCTAAACCTGAAATGAACCCAATTTGGAGATATAGACTTCATATATTATGAAATATATGTGACATATTTGATATACATACAGTGATATCTTTGACAAAGGCCACTCCCTCTTGTAATTATGGGTTAGCTGTCAAAGCAACTGTAAGAGTTTAGAACATCCATTCATTTCTGTGATAAGAATCCAGTCAAACCCTTGACAAAAACTCCCATGCTAACCCTGAAGGACCCTGGAGAGGCAATTACCACATTTTTCTTGCCTGGGAAATCCCATGGACAGAGGAGCCTGGCGGGCTCCAGTCTGTGGGGTCACAAAAGAATTGGACACGACTTAGCTACTAAGCAAAAACAATGGCATAAGTAGGCATAAAGCATAAAATGTTTTAAAGTATAAAATCTTTAGAAATATAAAAACAGTAGTATTAATAACATTTCATTGAAAAATGTGTACTAGTTTAGTATAATTTTGTAATATTTAAGAATATTTAGCCTATTAAAATGCACAATAAATTCAGTTTTAAAATTTATAGTTGAGCATTCATTTATTTTTCCTAAGTTTGATGCTTTTGAATTGTGGTCTGGAGAAGACTCTTGAGTGTACCTTGGACAGCAAGGATATCAAACCAGTCAATCCTTAAGGAAATCACCCCTGAATGTTCATTGTACAGACTGATGCTGAAGCTGAAGCTCCAATACTTTGGCCACTTGATGCAAAGAGTTGACTCATTGGAAAAGACCCTGATGCTAGGAAAGATTGAGGACAGGAGGGGAAAAGAGCAACAGAGTATGAGATGATTAGATGGCATCATCAATGCAATGGATATCAGTTTGAGCAAAGTCCAGAGAGAGAGACAGAGATAGAGAAGGAGAGGGAAGCTGGAGTGTTGCAGTCCATGGGTCTCAGACTTGGTCACAACTTAGCCACTGAACAACAACAAGCTTATATATAGAACTGGATCATTTAAGAGTATGCTGCTACTGCTAAGTCGCTTCAGTCGTGTCCGACGCTGTGCGACCCCATAGACGGCAGCCCACCAGGCTCCCCCGTCCCTGGGATTCTCCAGGCAAGAACACTGGAGTGGGTTGCCATTTCCTTCTCCAATGCATGAAAGTGAAGAGTGAAAGTGAAGTCACTCAGTCGTGTCCGACTCTTCACGACCCCATGGACTGCAGCTTACCAGGCTCCTCCATCCATGGGATTTTCCAGGCAAGAGTACTGGAGTGGGGTGCCATTGCTTCTCCGATTTAAGAGTATACATGTCAGCAAAATTTAATTTTAAATATTAGATCTATATGAATTGAATTCATACAATGTATGTTGAATTCTTCAAGAGATGGAAGTAACAGACCACTTTACCTTCCCGTTGAGAAATCTGTATGCAGGTCAGGAAGCAACAGTTAGAACTGGACATGGAACAACAGACTGGTTCTAAATAGGGAAAGGTGTATGTCAAGGCTGTATATTGTCACCTTGCTTATTTAACTTACATGCGGAGTATATCGTGAGAAACGCTGGGCTGGATGAAGCACAAGCTGGAATCAAGATTGGTGGGAGAAATATCAATAACCTCAGATATGCAGATGACATCACATTTATGGCAAAAAGTGAAGAAGAACTAAAGAGTTTCTTGCTGAAAATGAAAGAGGAGAGTTAAAAAGTTGGCTTAAAACTCAATGTTCAGAAAACTAAGATCATGTCATCTGGTCCTATCACTTCATGGCAAATAGATGGGGAAACAGTGACAGTCTTTATTTTTTTGGGCTCCAAAATCACTGCAGATGGTGAGTGCAGCCATAAAATTAAAAGACGTTTGCTTCTTGGGAGAAAAGTTATAACCAACCTAGACAGCATATTAAAAAGCAGAGACGTTACTTTGCCAATAAAGGTCCATCTAGTCAAAGCTATGGTTTTTCAGGTAGTCATGTATGGATGTGAATTAGACTATAAAGAAAGCTGAGCACCTAAGCATTAATGCTTTTGAAGTGTGGTGTTGGAGAAGACTCTTGAGAGTCCCTTGGACAGCAATGAGGCCCAACCAGTCCATCCCAAAGGAAATCAGTCCTGAATATTCACTGGAGGGACTGATGTTGAAGCTGAAACTCCATTACTTTGGCTACCTGATGCAAAGAGCTGACTCATTTGAAAAGACTCTGATGCTGGGAAAGATTGAAGGCGGGAGAAGAAGAGGATGACAGAGGATAAGATGGTTGGATGGCATCACTGACTCAATGGACATTAATTTGAATAAGCTCCAGGAGTTGGTGATGGACAGGGAGGCCTGGAGTGCTGCAGTCCATGGGGTTGCAAAGAGTCAAACATGACTGAGCGACTGAACTGAATTGAACTGATGAAATGAAGAGGTTAGATGTTCAAACAATTGAAATACTTAAAAGTGAAACTGGAATCTAAATATTTAACTTTAGTTTAAATGTTTAAAATTTTTTAAGGAATTTGTTATTGTCAACAATATCATGCAAAAGTTCTTTGGAAGCAATTACTAAACTTTGCTGTGCTTTTTAACATAAACACAAAGTAAATTATAGAAAAATTAGTTTCTTGAAGTTCAGCATTATTAAATTCAATGTAGTTTGGTTAAACATAGAAATGAACTTTTCTGTACATAAAAACTATGCTCAAGAACTTTACAGAACCTCATGTATACCACAGCTAATTTTGGAGATGAGGAACTGAGATCAAAGAAAAATAAAGTGTCTTTTCAAAGAGGAAAAAGCTAGAAAAGATGAACTTAAAATTCCATTTCTTGCTCTTCAAAGAATTACTTTTTTAAACAACATTTTACTAGACACATTTTAGTTCAGTTCAGTTCAGTCACTCAGTCGTGTCTGACTCTTTGCAACCCCATGATTTGCAGTACGCCAGGCCTCCCTGTCCATCGCAAACTCCTGGAGTTCACTCAGACTCAGGTCCATCGAGTCAGTGATGCCATCCAGCCATCTGATCCTCTGTTGTCCCCTTCTCCTCTTGCCCCCAATCCCTCTCAGCATCCGAGTCTTTTCCAATGAGTCAACTCTTCGAATGAGGTGGCCAAAGTACTGGAGTTTCAGCTTTAGCATCATTCCTTCCAAAGAAATCCCAGGGCTGATCTCCTTCAGAATGGACTGGTTGGATCTCCTTGCAGTCCAAGGGACTCTCAAGAGTCTTCTCCAACACCACAGTGCAAAAGCATCAATTCTTCAGCACTCAGCCTTCTTCACAGTCCAACTCTCACATCCATACATGACTACTGGAAAAACCATAGCCTGACTAGAAGGACCTTTGTTGGCAAAGTAATGTCTCTGCTTTTGAATATGCTATCTAGGTTGGTCATAACTTTCCTTCCAAGGAGTAAGCGTCTTTTAATTTCATGGCTGCAGTCACCATCTGCAGTGATCCTGGAGTCTCAAAAAATAAAGTCTGACACTGTTTCCACTGTTTCCCCATCTATTTCCCATGAAGTGATGGGACCGGATGCCATGATCTTTGTTTTCTGTATGTTGAGCTTTAAGCCAACTTTTTCACTCTCCACTTTCACTTTCATCAAGAGGCTTTTTAGTTCCTCTTCACTTTCTGCCATAAGGGTGATGTCATCTGCATATCTGAGGTTATTGATATTTCTCCCAGCCATCTTGATTCCAGCTTGTGCTTCTTCCAGTCCAGTGTTTCTCATGAAGTACTCTGAATATAAGTTAAATAAGCAGGGTGACAATATACTGACTTGACGTACTCCTTTTCCTATTTGGAACCAGTCTGTTGTTCTGTGTCCAGTTCTAACTGTTGCTTCCTGACCTGCATATAGGTTTCTCAAGAGGCAGGTCAGGTGGTCTGGTATCCCCATCTCTTTCAGAATTTTCCACAGTTTATTGTGATCCACACAGTCAAAGGTTTTGACATAGTCAATAAAGCAGAAATAGATGTTTTTTTTCCGGAACTCTCTTGTTTTTTCCATGATCCAGGGGATGTTGGCAATTTGATGTCTGGTTCCTCTGCCTTTTCTAAAACCAGCTTGAACATCAGGAAGTTCATAGTTCATGTATTGCTGAAACCTGGCTTGGAGAATTTTGAGCATTACTTTACTAGCATGTGAGATGAGTGCAATTGTGCGGTAGTTTGAGCACTCTTTGGCATTGCCTTTTTTTGGGATTGGAATAAAAACTGACCTTTTCCAGTCCTGTGGCCACTGCTGAGTTTTCCAAATTTGCTGGCATATTGCATGCAGCACTTTCACAGCATCATCTTTCAGGATTTGGAAGAGCTCAACTGGAATTCCATCACCTCCACTAGCTTTGTTCATAGTGATGCTTTCTAAGGCCCACTTGACTTCACATTCCAGGATGTCTGGCTCTAGGTCAGTGATCACACCATCGTGATTATCTGGGTCATGAAGATCTTTTTTGTACAGTTCTTCTGTGTATTCTTGCCACTTCTTCTTAATATCTTCTGCTTCTGTTAGGTCCATACCATTTCTGTCCTTTATTGAGCCCATCTTTGCATGAAATTTCCCCTTGGTATTTTTAATTTTCTTGAAGTGATTTCTAGTCTTTCCCATTCTGTTTAGGCATATTAAATATGTGATGCAGTCAGTCTAACATTTTTAATAATTTATTATTTCAGATTTTAGCCTTTTATTTACCATGTTGATATTTCAGTTCTTCGGGTATATTCTGACTGGCACTTTTCTAACTATACTGTGATTTTATTGTTATAGTTTCTACTGGCATTTATTTGTAGCTTTTCAGAGAGAGACTGAACATGAGTTTATTTTACCTCATCTTTATTGAAATATATAAAACTTTCACAATTTGAAGGGCAGATAAATCCAATGTTTAGTCCAAGCCTTTTATTGGCTGGAGACCCTCTAATCAGGTAGGATAACTTATAAACCCCCTCTCATTAGGTTTTCGTTGGAGATCAACATCCAGGAAAAGGAGGTTATACATTGCATACCCTACCCTCTTACTAACCCAGAAGTAGGATGGTGAGTTGAAAAACCAATTGCAACAGACACAGAGACATAAGGATACATGTAAAGTTGGAATCACGTACAGTTGGAATCTAGCTATTTTAGATTGGCCACTCTTACTTAGTAATGCTCAATAAAGATTCTTTTGATGACTTACTAGATCATCTCTAGGATGAAGGATGTAAGGTTTGTTTTGATTCTTGTGTGTGTGTGTGTGTGTGTGTGTGTGTACCCAGTTGTTCTAGCACTGTTTGTTGAAAAGACTGTCTTTGCACCATTGCATTGATTTTGTTCCTTTGTCAAGGTCAGCTGACTATATTTGTATAGGTCTATTTCTGGATCTCTACTCAGTTCCATTGATCTTTTTGTCTATTCTTTCACTGAAATCACACTATCTTGATTACTGAAGCTCTATATTAAGTCTTGAAGTCTGGTAGCATCAGTCCTCCAACTTTGTTTTCCTTCATCAACGTTGTGTTGACTATTCTGAGTCATTTGCCTCTCTGTGGAAACTTTAGAGGGCTACCCATGTGTCACTAGTGGTCAAGAACCCACCTACCAATGCAGGAGATGTAAGAGAAGTGGGATTTATCCCTGGGTCAAGAAGATCCCCTGGAGGAGGGCATGGCAGCCCACTCCAGTATTCTTGCCTGGAGAATCCCATGGACAGAGGAACCTGGTGGGCTATGGTCCATAGCATCACAAAGAGTCAGTCACGCCTGAAGCAAAGTAGCATGCAAGCAAAGAAACTTTAGAATTAGTCTGTCTATATCCACAAAACTAGTTTGCTGGTATTTTGATTGAAATTGTACTGAATCTTGAGATCAAATTGAGAAAAACTGACATCTTGCCAATTCTGAGTCTTCTGATCCATGAACTTGGAACTCTCCACATATTTGGATGATTTAATTAATCAGAATTTTGCTTTCCTTGGCACTTGGTAAAGAACCCACCTACCAATGCAAAACGCTTAAGAGACACGGGTTCAAAACCTGGGTAGGAAAGATCCCATGGAGAAGGAAATGGCAACCTACTGCAGTATTCTTGCCTAGAAAATCCCATGGACAGAAGAGCCTGGCAGGCTACAGTCCATAGGATCACACAGAATAGGACACGACTGAAGTGATATGCACACAGTGATATATACAAAATATTTTATTAGTTTTATAATTAAATATTGCCTTTTGAGGGAGTGCTAACATAAATGGTATTGTTTTTAATTTAAATTCCACTTCATCGCTGGTATAAAAGAAAATAGTTGTATGTTAAACTTGTATCATACAGTCTGGCTGTAGATCAGTTCAGTCACTCAGTCATGTCTGACTCTTTGCAACCCCATGGGCTGCAGCACACTGGGCTTTCCTGTCCATCACCAACTCCTGGAGCTTGCTCAAACTAATGTCCATCGAGCCAGTGATGCCATCCAACTATCTCATCCTCTGTAGTCCCCTTCTCCTCCCGCCTTCAATCTTTCCCAGCATCAGGGTCTTTTCCAATGAGTCAGCTCTTCACATCAGATGGCCAAAGTATTGGTTTCAGCTTCAGCATCAGTCCTTCCAATGAACATTGAGGACTGATTTCCTTCAAGTGGACTAGTTGGACCTCATTGCTGTCCAAGGGACTCTGAAGAGCCTTCTCCAAAACCACAGTGCAAAAGCAACGATTCTTTGGCACTCAGTTTTCTTTAGAGTCCAACTCTAACATCCATACATGACTACTGGAAAAACCATAGCTTTGACTGCACAGACCTTTGTTGGCAAAGTAAAGTCTCTGTTTTTTAATATGCTGTTTAGGTTGGTCATAGCTTTTCTTCCAAGGAGCAAACTTCTTTTAATTTCATGGCTGCAGTCACCATCTGCAGTGATTTTGGAGCCCCCCAAAATAAAGACTGTCACTGTTTCCACTGTTTCCCCATCTATTTCCCATGAAGTGATGGAACCGGATGCCATCATCTTAGTTTTCTGAATGTTGAGTGTTAAGCTAGCTTTTTTACTCTCTTTTTTCACTTTCATTAAGAGGCTTTTTAGTTCTTCTTCACTTTATGCCATAAGGATGGTGTCATCTGCATATCTGAGGTTATTGATATTTCTCCTGGCAATCTTGATTCCAGCTTGTGTTTCATCCAGTCCATCATTTCTCATGATGTACACTACATATAAGTTAAATAAGCAGGGTGACAATATACAGCCTTCATGTACTCCTTTCCCAGTTTGGGACCAGTCTGTTGTTCCATGTCCAGTTCTAATTGTTTTCTTCACCTGCATACAGATTTCTAAGGAGGCAGGTCAGGTGGTCTGCTATTCCCATCTCGTGAAGAATTTTCCACAGTTTGTTGTGATTCACACAGTCAAAGGCTTGGGTGTAGTCAATAAAGTAGAAGTAAATGATTTTCTGGAACTCTCGCTTTTTTGATGATCCAACGGATGTTGGCAATTTGATCTCTGGTTCTTCTGCCTTTTCTCAATCCTGCTTGAACATCTGGAAATTCTCAGTTCACATACTATTGAAGCCTGGCTTGGAGAATTTTGAGCTTTACTTTGCTAGCGTGTGAAATGAGTGCAATTGTGTGGTAGTTAAAACATTCTTTGGCATTGCTTTTCTTTGGGACTGGAATGAAAACTGACCTTTTCCAGTCCTGTGGCCACTGCTGAGTTTTCCAAATTTGCTGACATATTGAGTGCAGCACTTTCACAGCATCATCTTTTAGGATTTGAAATAGCTTAATTGAAATTCTATCACCTCCACTAGCTTTGTTGGTAGTGATGCTTCCTAAGGCCCTGCTGTTGCTGCTGCTAAGTCGCTTCAGTCATGTCCGACTCTGTGCGACTCCATAGATGGCAGTCCACGAGGCTCCCCAGTCCCTGGGATTCTCCAGGCAAGAACACTGGAGTGGGTTGTCATTTCCTTCTCCAATGCATGAAAGTGAAAAGGGAAAGTGAAGTCGCTGAGTCTTGTCCGACTCTTTGCGACCCCATGGACTGTGGCCCACCAGGCTCCTCCGTCCATGGGATTCTCCAGGCAAGAGTACTGGAGTGGGGTGCCATTGCCTTCTCCTAAGGCCCACTTGACTTCAAATTCTAGGTTGTCTGGCTCTAGGTGAGTGATCACACGATTGTGATTATCTGGGGCATGAGAATCTTTTTTTGTATAGTTCTTCTGTGTATTCTTACCACCTCTTCTTAATTTCTGTCCTTTATTGTGCTCATCTTTGCATGAAATGTTCCCTTGGTATCTCTAATTTTCTCAAAGAGATCTCTAGACTTTCCCATTCTATTGTTTTCCTCTATTTCTTTGCATTAATCACTGAGGAAGGCTTTCTTATCTCTTCTTGTTATTCTTTGGAACTCTGCATTCAAATGGGTGTATCTTTCCTTTTCTTCTTTACCTTTCACTTCTCTTCTTTTCACAACTACACAACCATCTTTCCTTTTTGTATTTCTTTTTCTTGGGAATGGTCTTGATCACTGCCGCCTGTACAATGTCACGAGCCTCTGTCCATAGTTCATCAGGCACTCTATCAGATCTAATCCCTTGATCTATTTGTCACTTCCACTGTATACTTGTAAGGGATTTGATTTAGGTCATACCTGAGTGGTCTAGTGATTTTCCCTACTTTCTTCAATTTAAGTCTGAATTTGGCAATAAAGAGTTCATGATCTGAGCCACAGTCAGCTCCTGGTCTTGTTTTTGCTGACTGTATAGAGTTTCTCCATCTTTGGCTGCAAAGAATACAATCAATCTGATTTTGATATTGACTATCTGGTGATGTCCATGTGTAGAGTCTTCTCTTGTGTTGTTAGAAGAGGGTGTTTGCTATGACTAGTGTGTTCTCATGGCAAAAGTCTATTAGATTTGTCCTGCTTCATTCTATACTCCAAGGCCAAATTTCCCCATTACTCTAGGTATTTCTTGACCTCCTACTTTTGCATTCCAGTCCCGTATAATGAAAAGGAAATCTGTTTTGGATGTTAGTTCTAGAACGTCTTGTAGATCTTCATAGAATCGTTCAGCTTCTTCAGCATTACTGTTTGGGGTATAGATTTGGATTCCTGTGATGTTTGCCTTGGAAACAAACAGAGATCATTCTGTTGTTTCTGAGATTGCATCCAAGTACTGAATTTAGGACTCTTTTGTTGAATGATGGCTATTCCATTTCTTCTAAGGGACTCTTGCCCACAGTCATAGAGATAATGGTCATCTGAGTTAAATTTGCCCATTCCAGTCCATTTTAGTTCACTGATTCCTAAAAATGTTGATGTTCACTCTTGCCATCTCCTGTTTGACCACTTCCAATGACTTGATTCATGGACCCACCATTCCAGGTTCCTATGCAATATTGCTCTTTACAGCATTGGACTTTACTTCCATCACCAGCCACATCCACAAATATGTGCTGTTTCTTCTTTGGCTCCGTCTCTTCATTCTCTCTGGAGTTATTTCTCCACTGATCTTCAGTAGCATATTGGGCACCTACCGACCTGGGAGTTCATCTTCCAGTGTCGTATCTTTTTGCCTTTTTCTTCTATTCATGGGGTTCTCAAGACAGGAATTCTGAAATGGTTTGCCATTCCCTTCTCCAGTGGACCAAGTTTTGTCAGAACTCCCCACCATGACCCGTCTGTCTTGGGTGGCACTACATGGCATGGCTTATAGTTTCATTGGGTTAGGCAAGGCTGTAGTCCATGTGATCAGATTGGCTAGTTTTCTGTGATTGTGGTTTGGCTATAATCATTTAGCCAAACCATTGTCTGTCTATAATCATTTATTAATTTCAAGAGTCTTTTTTTTCAACTTTTTCAAATTTTCTACATAGACAATCATGTGAACAACCAAATTTTGTTTATTCCTTCTTAACTTGTATACCCTTTGATCTCCTTCTTTTATTGCATTAACTAGAACTTCCAGTATGATATTGAATAGGAGTGGTGAGAGGGGACATGGGAGGGAGAAAGAGAGTATATTTTCTTGCAGCTAATATTATGGGAAAGTTTTGAATGTCTCACATTTTAGGTACAATGTTAATGGCAGGTTTCTTTGAAGACACTCCTTGTCAAGTTTAAGAAGTTCCAATCTTGTCTCTTTTTCTGTGTCTCTTTTTTTTAAATCACAAATGAGTATTGGATTTTGTCATTTGCTTTTTCTGCATCTATTGATATGACCATGTTATTTTTCTTTTTTGTCTGTTGATGTGAAGAATTATATTAATTGATCTCTAAATATTGAATGAACCTCTCATACCAAGGTAAATCCCAATTGATTGTGGTGTATAATTCATTTTATGCATTGTTGAACTCCATCCACTAATAATTTGTTGAGAATTTTGCATTCTTGTTTATGAGAGATAATGGTCTGCAGATTTTTCTTGTAATGTTTTTGGTTGTTGTTGACATTAAGACAATGCTGGTCTTATGGAATAAATTAAGAAGTATTCCCTCTTTCTATTCTCAGAAAGAGATTTAGAGAGTTGTTATAATTTTTTCCTTAAATCTTCGATAGAATTCACCAGTGAATCCATCTGGGCCTCAGAGTTTCTGATTTGCAAGGTTGTTAATTATTGATTCAATTTCTTTACTAGATATAAGTCTTTTCAGATTGTTTATTTCTTGTGTGAGTTTTGGCATATTGTGTATTTCAAGAATTTTTTTTTCTATATAAGTTATCAAACTATGGGCATAGAGTTTTAGTATATTCTTTTATTATTTTCTTAATGTCCACAGAATCTATAAAGATGTTCCACTTTATTTTTGTGATATTAGTAATTTGTGTCTTCACTCTTTTTTCTTTGTTAGCTTAATTAGAGGCTTATCAGTTTTAGTGATTTTTTTCAAAGAGCCAGATTTTGGTTTTATTGATTGGTTTCTTAATAATTCTCTGTTTTCAACTCCATTGAGTTTTGATCTAATTTTTGTTATTTCTTTTCTTCTGCTTACTTTGTATTCAGTTTGTTGTTCTTTTTCTGGTTTCCTAAGGTGGAAACATTAGATTATTTATTTTGGACCTTTCGTAATCTTCATCTAAGTACTACTATCACTGCATCCCACAACTTTTGAAAAGTTTTATTTTTTAAATCATGTATTAGAAATGTGTTGTTTAATTTCCATCTATTTTGAGATTTTCTCATTATTTTTCTGGTATTAATTTATAGTTTGATTTCATTGCAGTTTGAGATCAGACATTGTATGATTTGAAAGTGAAAGTGAAGTCGCTCAGTCGTGTTGGACTCTCTGAGACCCCATGGACTGTAGCCTACCAGGGTCCTCCGTCCATGGGATTTTCCAGGCAAGAATACTGGAGTGGGTTGCCATTTCCTTCTCCAGGAGATCTTCCTGACCCAGGGATTGAACCCAGACCTTCTGCATTAGTAGGCAGACGTTTTACCATCTGAGCCACCACAGAAGTTTTGTATGATTTAAGTTATTTTAAAAGAGCAAAGTTGTGTTTTTGTGGCCCCAAATGTTATCTCCTTTGGTTATTATTCTATGTGGGCTTTAAATAGGAGTGTGCTCCATTGTAGTTGGATTAAGTTGTCCATGAAAAATGAAAGCTAAAGTTTAGTCCCTCAGTCATGTCCGACTCTGTGACCCCATGGACTGTAGCCTGCCAGGCTCCTCTGTCTGTGGAATTCTCTAGGCAAGAAAACTGGAGTACAGCCATTCCCTTTCCAGGGGATCTTCCTGACTCAGGAACTGAAGCCAGGCTTCTTGCACTGCAGGCAGATTCTTTACCATCAGAGCCACCAGGGTGTCATTTATATCTGATTGATTGAAGGTGTTGAGTTCAACTATGTCCTTACTGACTTTCTACCTGCCAGATCTGTTCTTTTTTTTTAAACTTATATATATATATATATATATATATATGTATGTATATTGAGAATAGTTGATTAGCAATGTTGTGTTGCAATGTTGAGTTATTTTCAGGAGTATAGCAAAGTGATTCAGTTATATCCATACATGAACTTATTCTTTTTCAAATGCATTTCCCAATTAGATTGTTATATAATATTTAACAGAGTTCTCTGTGCTATACAGTAGGCCCTTGTTGGTTATCCATTTTAAATATAGCATGTGTGGACATACTCATTTTTGATAGAGGTGTTTTGAAATCTCCAACTATGATATTGGATTCATTGATATCTCTTTGCAGCACAAACTGTGGAGAATTCTGAAAGAGATGGGAATACCAGACCACTTGACCTGCCTCTTGAGAAACCTGTATGCAGGTCAGGAAGCAACAGTTATAACTGGACATGGAACAACAGACTGGTTCCAAATAGGAAAAGGAGTACGTCAAGGCTGTATATTGTCGCCCTGCTTACTTAACTTATATGCAGAGTATATCATGAAAAACGCTGGGCTGAATGAAGCACAAGCTGGAATCAAGTGTGCCAGGAGAAATATCAATAACCTCAGATATGCAGATGACGCCACCCTTATGGCAGAAAGTGAAGAACTAAAGAGCCTCTTGATGAAAGTAAAAGAGGAGAGTGAAAAAGTTGGCTTAAAGCTCAACATTCAGAAAACTAAGATCATGGCATCTGGTCCCATCACTTCATGAAAAATAGATGGGGAAACAGTGGCTGACTTTATTTTTTGGGCTCCAAAATCACTGCAGATGGTGATTACAGCCATGAAATTAAAAGATGTTTACTCCTTGGAAGAAAAGTTATGACCAACCTAGACGGCATATTAAAAAGCAGAGACATTACTTTGTCAACAAAGGTCCATCTAGTCAAGGCTATGGTTTTTCCAGTGGTCATGACGGATGTGAGAGTTGGACTATAAAGAAAGCTGAGCGCTGAACAATTGATCCTTTTTAACTGTGGAGTTGGAGAAGACTCTTGAGAATCCCTTGGACAGCAATGCAATCTAACCAGTCCATCCTAAAGGAGATCAGTCCTGGGTGTTCATTGGAAGGACTGATGTTGAAGCTGAAACTCCATTACTTGGCTACCTGATGCGAAGAGCTGACTCATTTGAAAACACCCTAATGCTAGGAAAGATTGAGGGCAGGAGGAGAAGGGGATAACAGAGGATGAGATGATTGGATGGCATCACCGACTCAATGGACATGAGCTTGGGTGGACTCTGGGAGTTGGTGATGGACAGGGAGCCCTGGCATGCTGCAGTTCACGGGGTCGCAAAGAGTCAAACATGACTGAGTGACTGAATTGAACTGAACTGAAGTTTTTGCCTCACATAGTATGATGCTCTATCGTTAGGTGCATACATATTAAGCTTGGAGAACTGACCTCTTCATCATTACCTAATACACTTCTATATTTATCTTTGATAACTTTCCTTATTCTGAAGTTAGCTATTTCAGCTGCCTGAAATTATGCCTGCTTTCTTTTTCTTGTGTTAGCATGATATTAATGTAATTTTCTTCATTTATTTCCTTTTCAGTTATATGTGTTTTTATATTTAATGTGGGTTTCTTTTAGATAAAAAGAAATTGGATCCTGTTTTTAGTCCACTCTGACAATCTCTTGATGCATTTTTAGTGGCATATAATTGCTTTACAATATTGTGCTATTTTCTGCTATAAAACAAAGTGAATCAGCTATAAGTATACATATATTCTCTTCCTCTCTTGATACATTTAGACCATTGACATTCAGAGCGTTCATTGGTATAGTGGAATTAATATCTATTCTTTTAATTGTGTGTATGTGATTCTATTCATTAGTTTTCTATCTATTGCCTTTGTTCTTTGTTCCTATTTTTGTCTTCCATTCTTTGTTACCTTTTTTGGTTTAATTGAGCATTTTATATGTTTCCATTTTCTTTCCTTCCTTATTTTATGGGTTACACTTCTTTTTATTGATTTTTATTTATTTTGTTTTTATTTTACTTTTTAGTGGCTACCCTAGAGTTTGCAGTACATATTTACTAGCTAGCTTCACCCGAGGGCAGCTTTTGTTAGTAACAAGGTAGTGTTCTAGTGCATTTCAAAATGGTTGCTCCTCCTCCTCCTGTAAGTAGGAGGAAAATTTTCACTGATATTTACTGTAGGAACCTGGTCAGATTCCTGGAGGTAAATTTCACAGTATTGTGGGGGATACGCTCTATGATAGGTTTCTGTGGAATTTTTAACTGCCATGTTTTTCACACTGAGGCTCCGACGATTTGTCCATTATATTCAGGTTTTCCCATTCCCACCCTGGATCCTCAGGTGGTTTCTGCTTGTAAGTCTGTGCTCTGGTAAGCTGTGATTCACCGCATTTGCTGCCTGTTGCTCCAATTTGGGAGGCAGAGGTCTGCCCTATGCCCTCCTGTCTCTTACAAATCCAAAAAAAATTATTGATCTAAAATTTTCTTTTTTATTATTGAACTATGCTGTGTTGTGCTTAGTTGCTTCTGACTCTTTGTGACCCATGGACTGTAACCCACCAGACTCTTCTGTCCATGGGGATTCTCCAGACAAGAACACTGGGGTGGGTTGCCATGGCCTCCTCCAGGGGATCTTCCCAACCCAGGGATCAAACCCAGGTCTCCCATATTGCAGATGGATTCTTTACTGTCTGAACCACCAAGGAAGCCCATGAATACTGGAGTGGGTAACCTATCCCTTCTCCAGGTGATCTTCCTGACCCAGGAATTGAACCGGGGTCTCTTGCATTGCAGGCGGGTTCTTTACCAGCTGAGCTACCAGGGAAGCCCTTATTGAAGTATAGCTAGTTTACAACATTGTGCCAATTTCTGCTGTGCAGCAAAGTGACTCCGTAATACACATATAGTCATTCTTTTAAAATATTTTTTCCATTATGGTTTATCACAGGATATTGTGGTAGCTAAAGGAGGAGAAGGGGACGACAGAGGATGAGATGGCTGGATGGCATCACTGACTCGATGGATGTGAGTCTCAGTGAAGTCCGGGAGTTGGTGATGGACAGGGAGGCCTGGCGTGCTGCGATTCGTGGGGTCGCAAAGAGTCAGACATGACTGAGCGACTGAACTGAACAGAACTGAAAAGATGATAAAGGATCTGCCTGCAATGCAGAAGATCTGGGTTCAATATTTGCATTGGGAAGATCCCCTGGAGAAGGGAATGGCAACCCACTCCAGTATTCTTGCCTGGAAAACTCCATGGACAGAGGAGCCTGGAGGACTACAGTCCATGCAGTTGCAAAAAGTCAGACATGGTTAAGTGACTAACCCTTTCACTTTCATTGATTATAGTTTCTTGTGCTATAAGTAGGACCTTGCTGCTTATTCAAAAGTTATTGATTTTAAAATTTGTTGAGCTTTGTACTGGTGTTTAAGATGGAGTGACATCTTCCAAGCACCTTACATGCAGAACTGGAAATCAAGTGTCACCAGTAAATGTTAAAAAAAAGTTTTGAAATAATTATAGATATGCAGGAAGTTACAAAAAATATTAGAATGCTGTATACTATTCACCAAGCTTCTTTAAATAGTGACATTTCACCAATGGATTTTTACCAACTAGGGAAAAATAATAGAAATCTTATATAAACTTCTAGAGAACAGAAGAGTCACTACCAACTTTCTTAATGAAGTCAGTATCATCTGGATATCAATATTTGATCAGGAAAATGCACATAGGAGAAACCACAGGGTAATCTCTCTGATTAAAAAATATATACAAATATTTAAAAACTGATAGCTAGTGATTTATGAAAATTAAACATCTTAAGACCACATGGGGTTTATATCAATAATACAAGAGTGATTTAAGATTTTAAAATTGGTATAATTCACCCATATTAACAGATACAAGGGAAAATCAAATGATCTTATGATGAGAAAACATGTATGATTAAATTTAAACCCATATATAAAAGAGCACTCAATGAACTAGGAATGAAAGGGAACATCCTTAATTTGATGAGGTGGATCTCCCCAAAACCAATAGTAATATGCCATGATGAAATGTTGAAATATTTCCCTGTGGGATCAAAAACAGTGGAAAATCTTACACTTTATATTCTAATCGTGCTACTTCAAGAAGAAATGTCTATTTTAGGGCAGTTGGGCACTTTCCCTTTATGGAAGATCCAAAAATCAATGGGCAGTATTCAAAAGTAGGCCTGCCAACAGGCGTTTCCTATGAAGAAATCCATTGTCTTTTAAAGGAAAGGGTTTGACCAAGAAATGCAGTGACCTAATCCAACTATTTTAAATGGCTTAATTGTATGTTTTGTTCTATTTGGATTGGATGGTAACTATGAAATTAAAGATGATGCATTTTGCTAATGTTGAAATCTGGCTGGACTATGATTAATGAGATGTCTCATATTCTAGTCACATTGATTGCCTTAATCATTGTCCATCTCTTTTTTTCATACCTTAATTACAATATGAATTTGTATACTTTTCAGTAGACTGGCATTTTTTACACACGAGAATAAACTTAAATTAGTTGTTTAAAAAATTGACTTCAGTGAACCTTCTGATACCAATCATCCATCTTCATGAATTTGTATCATTGAGTAAAAGTGATTATTAAAAAGTCTAATTTTCTGTTCCTCACTAAGGTTAAACCTAGAAAAAGTTTTGCATACCCAAGGGCAATTGTGAATTTTCCCACATTTGATGACTACTCTAGTTCTCCCTTATCTGTCTATTTATTTTAATAATATGATTTTATATTGGGAATTTTAGAGGTCAACAATCAACTTTTTCCCAGTGCTTTGAAAATTGACTCTACTTGAATGAAATGCACTATTTTAGGAAGTCTACTGTTCCACTGTTGAAAAGTTAATTGTTGGGAAATTCTTCATTTCTCAGCAGATTCAAATATCTTCCTTGAGTACAGTTCCATGTTTAACTCATTGATTATTCAAACTTTCCTCTTTTTCCTTATCACATCATCACATTCAACTCACCATCTTCAGCACTCTATTTTAATTCTATATGTTTTATTTTATTGTTAACTTATTTCATTTATTCTAGAAATCTTCTAGATAAAGACTCTAGCATTGTTCCCTCAGCTGCCATCTCACACAGTTAGGCATAATTGAAGAGATGTATGATACACACGGTGGAGAACACTGCTGCATTATGGTCCTTTGAAACTTATTTTTTTCTGGTTACTGACAATGGACCCCAGACCTGCATATTTCTTTCCTGAAAATTTTAATACATAAAACGATACAGAAATGATCTTTCCTCTCATAGCCTTACATAATAACATATCAGTTCAATAACATGTCATTACAAGAGCTTCATTTCCATGAAGGCAGGGACAACTGTCTCTCTTACAATACCATGTACATAAAACCTAGCACCAAGCTTGGCATATAGATAGAATGTGGTACATATGCATGGAATGGATTAGTGAGGACCTTCTCTAAAATGTATTCACATCAGCATCCAAGCAGGTTGTTCACCAATAATAGATGTTTCAGGGATGGCAACAAACTTCTGTCGATTTCCCTCTTCTTTTTCATCTTCTATTAAGACCAGTAGGGTTTCTTGATTGGAGGGGTTAGTGTGTAGCCAGAAGATGATTGCAAGAAGATGGTCCCCTAATCTCCATTGTCGTTCCACCTTCTACCCCACCTTCTAGACTGATTCTTGGTTCTTCAGGTTGTTGCTTAACGCAGAAGCACAACTGGCACACGTTTTGGGCAGGGACAGATGATAATTACTTTGTGATGCTTGTTATGACCTGGTTTCTAAACATTCTGCTCTTGAAAAACCTATAACGTTGGTTTTCTGATGATTTGTGCAAATCATTGTTTGGATTGATATTAAAAAGGACTTTATAGAGGGTCATTATGACAATAGGAATTCCCCGTGGCTCAGCAGTAAAGAAACTGCCTGCAATGCAGGAGCTGCAGGAGATGCAAGTTCGACCCCTGCATCAGGGAAGATCCCCTGGAGGAGGGCATGGCAACCCACTCCAGTTTTCTTGCCTGGAAAATCCCATAGACAGAGGAGCCTGCCAGGCTATGGTCCATAGGGTCTCAGAGAGTCAGACATGATTGAAGTGACTTAGCATGCTTGCATGCATTATGACAATAATGCTAAGAATTATGTGCACAAAGATGTAAAATGCCCTCTGTAGTCAAATGGTAAGAGAAAAGGAATGGGGAATCTTTAATTTTTGCTTTATAAACATTTTCAAGAAATATAACTGCTATGCTAAGTCTAGATTAATATTCCTGTATAAAATAGATCTGCAATGAGTATAATAACTTTTGTTGCTCAAATGACAGTATTATACGTATGATGTTTCACTGATAACAAAATTTGATCCAGATTCTAACAAAGAGTATGCATCTGGTCCAAATGCTTTTGCTCTCATAGTTCATATCAATGAGAAGTCTGCTATGATATTTAAAGGTTTAAAGAAGCCAATAAAAGTATAGAATTTAGAATCTTTTCTTTTTCTAGCTTTCAAAAATACCAATTTGGATGTTTAAAAGCATACTAAGGAATATTCATGTATGACCTAAATCAAATCCCTTATGATTATACAGTGGAAGTGAGAAATAGATTTAAGGGACTAGATCTCATAGACAGAGTGCCTGATGAACTATGGATGGAGGTTCGTGACATTGTACAGGAGACAGGGATCAAGACCATCCCCATGGAAAAGAAATGCAAAAAAGCAAAATGGCTGTCTGGGGAGGCCTTACAAATAGCTGTGAAAAGAAGAGAAGCGAAAAGCAAAGGAGAAAAGGAAAGATATAAGCATCTGAATGCAGAGTTCCAAGAATAGCAAGAAGAGATAAGAAAGCCTTCTTCAGTGATCAATGCAAAGAAATAGAGGAAAACAACAGAATGGGGAAGACGAGAGATCTCTTCAAGAAAATTAGAGATACCAAGGGAATATTTCATGCAAAGATGGGCTCGATAAAGGGCAGAAATGGTATGGACCTAAGAGGAGCAGAAGATATTAAGAAGAGGTGGCAAGAATACACAGGAGAACTGTACAAAAAAGAGCTTCATGACCAAGATAATCACGATGGTGTGATCACTCACCTAGAGCCAGACATCCTGGAATGTGAAGTCAAGTGGGCCTTAGAAAGCATCACTATGAACAAAGCTAGTGGAGGTGATGGAATTCCAGTTGAGCTATTTCAGATCCTGAAAGATGATGCTGTGAAAGTGCTGCATGCAATATGCCAGCAAATTTGGAAAACTCGGCAGTGGCCACAGGACTGGAAAGGGTCAGTTTTCATTCCAATCCCAAAGAAAGGCAATGCCAAAGAATGCTCAAATTAGCACACTATTGCACTCGTCTCACACATTAGTAAAGTAATGCTCAAAATTCTCCAAGCCAGGCTTCAGCAATACGTGAACTATGAACTTCCAGATGTTCAAGCTGGTTTTAGAAAAGGCAGAGGAACCAGACATCAAATTGCCAACATCCCCTGGATCATTGAAAAAGCAAGAGAGTTCCAGAAAAATATCTATTTCTGCTTTATTGACTATGCCAAAGCCTTTGACTGTGTGGATCACAATAAACTGTGGAAAATTCTGAAAGAGATGGGAATACCAGATCACCTGACTTGCCTCTTGAGAAACCTATATGCAGGTCAGGAAGTAACAGTTAGAACTGGACATAGAACAACAGACTGGTTCCAAATAGGAAAAGGAGTACGTCAAGGCTGTATATTGTCACCCTGCTTATTAACTTATATGCAGAGTACATCATAAGAAATACTGGGCTGGATGAAGCACAAGCTGGAATCAAGATTGCCGGGAGAAATATCAATAACTTCAGATATGCAGATGACACCACCCTTATGGCAGAAAGTGAAGAGGAGCTAAAAAGCCTCTTGATGAAAGTGAAAGAGGAGAGTGAAAAATTGGCTTAAAGCTCAACATTCAGAAAATGAAGATCATGGCATCTGGTCCCATCACTTCATGGGAAATAGATGGGGAAACAGTGGAAACAGTGTCAGACTTTAAAATTTTTTTGGGCTCCAAAATCACTGCAGATGGTGGTTGCAGCCGTAAAATTAAAAGATGCTTACTCCTTGGAAGGAAAGTTATGACTAACCTAGATAGCATATTGAAAAGCAGAGACATTACTTTGCCAACAAAGGTCCTTCTAGTCAAGGTTATGGTTTTTCCAGTAGTCATGTATGGATGTGAGAGTTGGACTGTGAAGAAAGCTGAGCGCCAAAGTATTGAAGCTTTTGAACTGTGGTGTTGGAGAAGACTCTTGAGAGTCCCTTGGACTGCAAGGAGATCCAACCAGTCCATTCTGAAGGAGATCAGCCCTGGGTGTTCTTTGGAAGGAATGATGCTAAAGCTGAAACTCCAGTACTTTGGCCACCTCATGTGAAGAGTTGACTCATTGGAAAAGACCCCGTTGCTGGGAGGGATTGGGGGCAGGAGGAGAAGGGGATGACAGAAGATGAGATAGCTGGATGGCATCACCGACTTGATGGACGTGAGTTTGAGTGAACTCCAGGAGTTGGTGATGGACAGGGAGGCCTGGCACGTGGCAATTCATGGGGTTGCAAAGAGTCGGACATGGCTGAGTGGCTGAACTGAACTGAACTGAGGAATATTTAAAGATAACAAACATAAAAAAACATTTTCACAAAACTGCAAGATGTCTCTCTCTCTATATATAGATTATACAGACTATATATATACACACACATATAAGTATGTATATGTGTGTGTGTGTACATATGACATGCATATACATAATATGTAATGTTCATGCATACATACATTTTATATATGGACATTTTGAAATTTTGTGAAATGAAAATACACATTTTTATTTAAAAAAAATTTAAGTCTTTACTGAATTTCTTATAATATTGCTCTTGTTTTATGTTTTAGTTTTTTGGCCACAAGGCCTGTAGGTCTTAGTTCCCTGACAAGGAATTGAACCTACATCCCACACCAGGAAACTGGTGGTCTGGTTGTCAAGACTTTTCTTTCAAATGCAGGGTGTGTGGGTTCAATTTCTGGTCAGAGAAAATGTACAGGATAGTGGGAAAGACTTAAAAATTTTTAGGACAAAAGTCTTAAAAATATGCATTTTAACTGGTTTTTACTATAGAATTCACTAATGGATTAAAAGTTCAAAATGCAAGATTATATGACAGGAGGTGGCACTTGCTGCCGAAAGGTTACCATCACTACTCCTGCAGGCCTTTCTTAATTATTCTGTCTTGGTTATTATTCTTTGGTTATTCTCTACTACCAAACTCATCATAGGCTGCCTAGCACACAACCTTCTATTATATGGAATCAATTGTTAAAGAGTTTCAGTTAACTTGTCCTTACCTTTCCCACTATCTTGTTCATTTTCTCTGACCAATTCATTGCTTGAATATATAAAGGGAGCAGACAAGTCATGAGCAAACCACAGGAGAATCAATAAATGGGATAGACAGGTGTAGAATACATGGGAGTATCCTACATACTCTTTTCTCAGTTTGACTAAAAATTGTCTTTGTTCCTATATCATTCATTCTCAACCTTTTGTTTCCTCACTACTCTGAAGATGTTTGGTTATCTGTGGAGATATGTTTAGTTGGGGCAAGGATTCCACTGCCGTTTAACAGATAGAGACCAGTCACATGCATAAGACCACTAACTACAATAAATAATTATCTGATCCAGAATAATAATGTCAATAGTGCTGAAGTTGAAGAAAATTTTCCTGGATAACCTTTAAATATCTCTCATTAAGCTCAATGAATCTTGCTGCCATGCATAATCACACTGCCTTATTTTTATTCCTTCATTTATATTTTTCACTGCTTAACATTTTAAGTGAAAGCATAAGCACCATGGTCCACCATTATCTGTTATTTCATTCTTCATGGTTTTAGTTATCCATGGTCAAACTTGGTTTAAAAATATTCAATGCAAAATTCCAAATAAACATATCTTAATTTTTAAATTGTGCACCATTCTGGCTAGTGTAATGAAATCTCACACTGTCCTGCTCTGTCCCACCCAGAATGTGAATCATCTGCCTGTTAGTCACTGAGTAGCTGTCATGTTTACTGCAAGGTAACTTTTATTTTACTTAATCATGGCCCCAAGACAAAAGAGAAGTGATGAGGCAGTTCAGATATGCTAAAGGAAAATGATAAAGTGCTTCCTTTAAGTGAAAAGACAGAAGTTCTAGACTTCTGTAGGGGGTTCTAGACTTTCTAGTAAGGAGAAAAATGTACTTTGAGATTGCTAAGATCTATGGTAAGAACAAATCTTCTATTTGTTAAATTTCGAAGGAGGCAAAAGAAATTCAAGCTAATTTTGCTTCCACATCTCACACCTTAAGGCCACAGAGCACAATAAGTACTTAAGATGGAAAAAGCATTAAATTTATACAATTAGATATTTTGAAAGAGAGCCTACATTCACATACTTTTTGTTACAGTATATTGTTATACATGTATACTTTGGATAATATTTTGACTGTACCACATAGCATGCAGCATGTGGGATGGTTTCCCAACCAGAGATAGAACCTGGGCCTCCACAACGGAAACACCACATCCTGCCATTAGGCCGCTAGGGAACTTATAATTGTTCTATTTTAGTTTTAGTTTTTGGTGTTAAAATCTTACTGTGCCAAATTTATAAATTAAAATTTATCACAGGTATGCATATATAGGAAAAACAGTATATGCAGGGTTCGGTACTATGAGTAGTTTCAGGCATTTTTTTTTTTTTTTTTTTTTTTTTTAGCATTAAGGGGGGACTCCTGTAATAGTTTTGGAAGAGGCCATTGTTTTTCATTTAAAAAATACAAGTAAAGGTGATCTGAATTCACAGCTGCACTAACGTAGGCAAGGTTGGGATTAACGTGATGGATTTCTATCTTTTGCTCATGGTCTGTGATATAGATTCTCATACTGAAGAGGTGCCTGTCTACCTTGCTTCACTTGTTTCAGAGTTTTCAGTGGCAAACAATAGAACACATTCTGACTGGTTTAAACAGAAATGAAACTTACTGAAGGATATTTGATAGTTTAGAGGATTACAAGAGGGTCAGATGTCAGAGATAGAAGCTATATGTACAAAAGCTGTGGCAGTTGCTGAAGCAAAGAATTCATTGCAGGGACCTGGAAACCAGCAAATGACACCCATGATGCTGGAGGGTAATGCCAGAGGCTTCCCTGAGAGAACCAACTTCACTATCCTTGATCAGCTCAGTCAGTTCAGTTCAGTTCAGTATTTTATTATGCTGTCTAGGTTGGTCACAGAGAAGGCGATGGCACCCCACTCCAGTACTCTTGCCTGGAAAATCCCATGGTCAGAGGAGCCTGG
The DNA here is from genome assembly GCF_027580195.1 of Bos mutus. Lineage (NCBI taxonomy): Eukaryota > Metazoa > Chordata > Mammalia > Artiodactyla > Bovidae > Bos > Bos mutus. The sequence continues at coordinate 34,944,219 of NC_091629.1, read as the reverse complement.
TAGACTGTAGTCCATGGGGTTGAGAAGAGTTGGACATGACTGAGCGACTTCACTTTCACTTTTCACTTTCGTCCATTGGACGAAGTACATTGGAGAAGGAAATGGCAACCCACTCCAGTGTTCTTGCCTGGAGAATCCCAGAGATGGGGGAGCCTGGTGGGCTGTCATCTGTGGGGTCGCACAGAGTCAGACACGACTGAAGCGACTTAGCAGCAGCAGCAGCAGCAGGTTGGTCATAGTTTTTCTTCCAAGGAACAAGTGTCTTTTAATTTCATAGCTGCAGTCACCATCTGCAGTGATTTTGGAGGCCCCCAAAATAAAGACTGTCACTGTTTCCATTGTTTCCCCATTTATTTGCCATGAAGTGATGGGACTGGATGCCCTGATCTTAGTTTTTTGAATATTGAGTTTTAAGCTAACTTTTTCACTCTCCTCTTTCATTTTCATCAAGAGACTATCCTTGATACTCTTCAGAAAAAATGGATTATTTCTGGTACTTCATTTCTCACATTGCTTTCTTAGAAATTGAAGTTCCATACTGGTGGGTATCTTTGGTGAAGCCTGGTTACACTTGTGTCTTATTTGCAAAAGCAGCTGAGAAGGCAAACTATTGACCGGCCATGTGGAAGACTGTTTAAGTAACACTGGGTAGTCACAAACATGTGCAGTATTTGCTTTACTGTTGCTCCTCCATACTACCCACAGCAAAGCATATAATTACATAATGTCTTTGCTAAGCACTAGGATGCAGTGCTATCTAAGAGGTTCAAAATCAGCGGAGGACTATGCTTCAAAGTGCAACAAAACTATGTCCTGGTCTTAGAGCTTATAATGAATTAAATGAATTAAAAAAAATCAAGTTTTTTGCCTAGTGAAAAATTTATATGATCTTTTGGGAAGGCAACTGAGCGTAATTTATAATTTAGTGTGTACTTTAGACTATATTTTGCTCAGAAATTGTTTAAAATAGATGCTGTTATAATCGCCATTTCATAGATGAGAAAATTCAGGCACAGAAAAATTAAATACTTTACCTTAGGTCGCACAGAATATAAGCCAGAAACATTAGACTTAGAACCAGGCATTTTCTCCAGAGTTCATATATTTAATCACTTTTTATTGCTTTCAATTTTATACATGAAAATACTGAGGGTCTAGTGTTAAGGAATTTGGTAAAGGTTACACAGGTAGGAATTTGAACTCAAGCAATTAGATTCCAGAGACTACTTTCTTAAATGTTACAATATATGACTCTCAGTTCAGTTCAGTTCAGTCGCTCAGTCATGTCCAACTGTTTGTGGCACCATAAATCGCAGCACGCCAGGCCTCCCTGTCCATCACCAATTCCTGGAGTTCACTGAAACTTATGTCCATTGAGTTGGTGATGCCATCCAGCCATCTCATCCTCTGTCATCCCCTTCTCCTCTTTCCCCCAATCCCTCCCAGCATCAGAGTCTTTTCTAATGAGTCAACTCTTTGCATGAGGTGGCCGAAGTATATGACTCTAGGAGTGGGAAAAATTTAACCCACACCTGTAAAGTCACTATCATATAATACAAAATAAACAAAGGTGTGTAAATGTTAGGTTTACCTAAAAGCCATATGGACTTTCCTGATGCTCAGATGGTAAAGAATCTGCCTGCAATGCAGGAGACCCAGGTTCTATCCCTGGGTCAGGAAGATCCATTAGAGAAGGGAATGGCTACCCAGGTGTTCCAGTAATCTTACCTGGAGAATTCCATAGACAAAGGAGCCTGGAGGGTTACAGTCCATTAAATTCTACATATAAAATGTGTAGTTGATGCAAGATGTAGTGTTCAGGTGTAAAAGTGGATCCCATCCACAGGATAACAGTGCTCACTTTTTAGTCACCTTGGGGGAAGCAATAGCCAACACATCCTAACCAGAAATCAACAGAATATATGACTTCAGCTGGGTCAAGACTGTTTTATTTTTCTTTCATTTCTGGAAATCCCTCCTCTGGCAGCCCCTGATTATAGCCCACTCAATAGACATCCCTCTTCTACTACACTCTCCAACTTATACTCCTCTCTGCCTCTATTAACATAACTGATTTTTCTCAGGTGGTATTTCTAAAGGGGTCTTATTGGACTTTAGGAAGAAGAGGTGTTGTTGTATATCTTTTAATCATTGCAAATCATTTAAGCACAATTTAGGAAGTAAATTAGAGAAGGAAATGGCAACCCACTCCAGTATTCTTGCCTGGAGAATCCTATTGACAGAGAAGCCTGGTGGGCTACAGTCCATAGGGTCACAAAGAGTTGGACATGACTGAAGTGACTTAGCAGCAAGTAGATAAATTATAAATTGACATCAACAAATTAATTATTAATATTTAAAAACAAAATCCTACTTGTGTTGGATTTAGTTACAATTTAACTGAGTGAATATATAATCACCATTTATCATTTAGTAGAATCACATGTCCAAATTATTTATTTAAAAAATCTTTTGGATTATGTTATCATGTATTTCTGTGTCTTTGACCCAACTTCCAGATTTCGCTAAAATCCCATAAACACTTTTATTTTTATTTCAAGTTTAATTATAGACAGTTTTATTGTCATTCAGTAAGTAGCATGATAATCACTTTCCAAAATCTTCAGCTCTTGGAGGTATGGTTCTATAAAATATTTTGGAGGAGTTCCAGGAGACTGGGAGTAACCAGTAGTCCTCCTGTTGGCAGCATTCTTGGGGCAGATGTAGGTGGCATGACAAAGGACAGGGGTGATTCAGTCTGGTATTGAATATACCCCATATTAAATCAGAACTGCACCCTTTTACTGACAAAAAAAAAAATCCACCCAAAGGCTATTATCAATGAGGTTTATATGATGATAATATCACTTTTCGGAAATGTGACACAATTGTTAAATAACATTAATACAGTTTACAGCTTTTAGTACATTGTGTTCTCAAAGAATATCTTTGAAAAATTATCTAGTAATACTTGCAGTATTATTTTATGGTTTTTAGCTACCATTTCACAGATAAGCTTGGAATACTATGTGCCTTGTGTCACTTCGATTGTGTTTTCCAATTTCTGAGGCAAGGACTGAAAAATATTTAACTAAGAAGACAAAAGTCCTAAGCAAACATAACACCATGCTGTCTATCTTTTCCTTGAGCTGAGGGTCTGGGTTAATTTGGGGGCAGCACTTAGGATGTTTGGAGGCCCCTGACAGGCAAGATGTGTTCTTATAGCTAAAATGATCAAATTCACTGTGAATCTGAAAACAAAAGGAAAATAGTTCAAAATAATGACTGCCATTTCTAAGTTCTTGAATATTTAAGTTGTTACTTACATCAATTGAGAAGTTTCAAAATGTGCATTCTTCTTTTATATTAGGCACATATTTAAAGGGATCTAGTCTGAAAGCCAGAGAAGGCAATGGCACCCCCACTCCAGTACTCTTGCCTGGAAAATGCTATGGGCAGAGGAGCCGGGTAGGCTGCAGTCCATGGGGTTGCTAAGACTCGGACACAACTGAACAACTTCCCTTTCACTTTTCACTTTCATGCATTGGAGAAGGAAATGGCAACCCACTCCAGTTCTTGCTTGGAGAATCCCAGGGACAGGGGGAGCCTGGTGGGCTGCTGTCTATGGGGTCGCACAGAGTCGGACACGACTGAAGTGACTTAGCAGCAGCAGCGGCAGCAGTCTGAAAGCAGGAGTCAGGTTACCAGTGAAAGGGTCTCTCTCTAATATTAAAAACTCTCTCCGTCTGTTGATGCTATGTGGGAAAGCAGTGGACGGAAGTGAGGGAGAAGGAAATGGAAAATCCTGCCCTATTCTCCTGTAAGTTTCAAGCAGAAGAGGAAATGGGTGCCTGAATACAACCAGATTTCTATTTGGAGACAAAAGTTGCAATAGCCAGATTATGCTACAAATGAAAGCTGTTTTCTATTGAACAGATAGAGGCCCCATTTTATTGGTGATTTTAACTTTTCTCTTTTCCCATGTGGGAAAATAGAAGTGGTTGGGGAAAAACAACAGAAAACAACAACAACAAAAAAAACCCACACATCACTTCACAGCATTTATGAGACAAAATTAGAACATTTCAGCTTGGTCTGTTATGAGGGGACAGTGGTTAGTTAAAACTTCTACAATTTTTAATAGGAAAAATAAGATAGTATTTGATTTAAATTCCCCTTTTTAAGGAATTGAAGAAACATGGCTGTTTCCACAGAATTTAGGAAGGTCTAAGGCGGGTGGTTGTATCCTAAGTGTGTGAAAATGCAGCTTGCTGTGTGGGCTGCTGTTTCTGCCATGTGCCTTCACAAACTCAGCCTTCCTGGGGACAACACATTTTTCTGTCCTTGATCTGACTGTTGGTGAATGCTGCCCTTTGCCTACCTCAGTACCAGATGAGAACTACAGGCTCACATCTGTGGCTTTGGTCTTCTTTCTATTTGCCTCCTGGATTGGATGTCCTTTCTCATGTTTTAAGTCCTTTTTATGCTTAACTTTTTTATCTGTGCTCTGAGCTGAGGAAAATACCCTATTTGGGCAAACATCATGTATTTTAATAGTAATAGTAATGCAATTATTGTAAAATAATAAACAGTATTATAACTGTTCAAAGTGTTAGTTGCTCAGTCCTGTCTGACTCTTTGTGACCCCAGGCAAGAATACTGGAGTGGACCGCCATTCCCTTCTTGAGGGGATCTTCCCAACCCAGGGATTGAACCCAGGCCTCCTGCATATCTCCTGCATATCTTTACTGCCTAAGGGAAAATGCCTGTGCAATGGAACAAGCAGGAGGGACATAGCACATACTTACTATGTGATAGGAGCTCATGTGTGCCATGTCTCTTCCTATTTTGTTCCATTGCAGGCATTTTCCTCCACCTGGATGGTTGTTGCCTTCATCTTGGACCTTCTTAATGCTTACTTATACTTCAGGTCTCTTCTGTTGACCGGCAGTCTTAGGAATTCTTACTAAACATCCCCACGCAACATGAGCTGCCCTTCCCAGTTTACACCATAGTTGTAGCTTGGCATTTGTGTGGTTAGTGTGAGCTCTAGGAACCACTGTACTCAAGGTCTCTCTTCCATCTAACTTTACCCCCCAAAATCTTCCCATCTGAAACCGTCTTTTTCCCCATTAGCCCAACATCACTGACAGCATGATATGAGGAGAGGTTAAGATAAGCTGGTGAGATAAGAAGGAAAGATACTTCAAAACAACAATGACCACCAAAGTTTGGGGATTTAATGAGTGATGCAAACCCATGGAAAATGGCAGAAGAATGGCTGTAGCTGATTTGAAACCTTCCAGGGCTCTCCAGAATACAGAGCTTTGTCCTGCTCAAGTGTGGCCTTTAATTGGAGACTGAAAATAATCTACAAGCCTGGACAGTAAGCCGTTCAGTACTGATCATGTGACCAAAGGATGTCTTGAGGGGCCTGAGTGAGTTTGGGGTTCTGTGTACATCCCTTAGTCCATCACAGACCATGGCTGTGAGGGGAGGGTAGACGCCAGGTGAACTGGGTGAACTTTTCACCATCCAGGCAGATGCCGTGTACTGTGACATATGAGGAAAACAAAGAAAAACTTCACTTTCTGCACTCACATTTTTTGAGTAACTTTCATACTTATCATATTTATGGTGATGGTGAGAAAGAAAAAAAGAGGGCATAGTGGTGGTCCTGCTTTCTCCAAGGTGCTGTCAGAAATCTGACATTTGAGTTCCATTCTCACTGAAGTTATTTTTTGTATTTTCAAGGGTGTTGAAGGGGAAAAAAAGGAGGCAATTTGCCATTGTCCTTCCCTACCCCATTCCACTATTCATAGCTCTGTGACTTAGTGTAAGTGATAATACTCTATACTACTAGCTTGAAAATAAGAATAATCATACTTTGATTATTTTTAACTTAGGATGTTTGGTTAGAGGAAGTCATTAACATTCTTCAGAAAAGATTACTTTAAATATCTTCAACAAAACATTCTTCAGTTTTTTTTTTGAGGTCAATATTTTAGCTTGAAATATTCCTGGTACTGATATTTACTTAGTTCATCAGTGTTAGTTTCTGTCTAGTTTTCCATTATGTGAATATATCACTCACTCCCTTATTATGTCATTCATGCATCAAATGTGCATCAAGTGTCTTCTTTAGTTAATATACCAGTTTCTAGGGATATAAAGGAGAACCAAAGAGATCAAAGTACATTAATTATGTAGCTTACATTCTTACTGAGAAAAGGAGAAACAGGTAATAAACCTATTGACATATTATATGTCAGCTAATATGTCATTTAAAGAAAATAAAGCTGGATAAGGGAATAGGGAGTGGTTGAGTGGGCTGTTTTAGACAGTGGAGTCCAGAAAGGATTTTCTTGTAAACTGACATAAACAGATTTGGATTATAATGAGAGAAGAATATATCAAGCAAAGGGAATAATATTTACAAAGAAGAATGGACCTATTTCCAGGACAAGAATAGAAATACAGAGGTAGAGAACAAACTTGACCTGAGTTGGGGAAGGGGAGGGTGGGATGAACTGAGAGAGTAGCATTGAAATATAGACACTATCATGTGTAAAATAAATAGCTAGTGGGAAGCTATTGTATAGTCCAGGGAGCTCAGCTAGGTGCTCTGTGATGACCTGGAAGGGTGAGATGGGGGGCCTGGGAGGGAGGCTCAAGAAGGAGAGAATATATTACCTATATCACTTTTATGTACAGCAGAAACTAACACAGCATTGTAAATCAATTATATTCCATTAAAACAATAATAACAAACAAAGATGGGGTAGGATATATGCATGTGTATATATATTTATATACATAGCTTTATATATATATCTGATTCACTTCACTGTACAACAGAATTAACACACCATTGTAAAAGAATTATATTCCATTTAAACAACAACAACAAACAAAGATGGGAGGATAGGAGCATTCTTGGTACATTCCAAAAATAATGAGGAAGCCCATGTGTCAGAATTGAAGAAAGAAAGGGAGATAATGGTTAGGAATGAGGTCAGAAAAATAATGAAAGAACAGGTCATCTAGGACATTTTAGACCATATTGAATATTTAATTCTGAACATGATCTGTTTCAATTGCAGGAATAACTCTATGTAATTTTAGTTATATGAGTATTATTCTACCTTACTGAGAATATAATGCAAATTTACAAGTTTGGAAAAAGAGAAACCAGAATAGCATGGAAACATATATATTTCCATATGTAAAATAGATAGCAAGTAGGGATTTTCTGTGTGACACAGGGAGTTCACCCCAGTACTCTGTGACAACCTAGAAGGGTGGGATGGGGTAGGAGATGGGAGGGGGTTTCAGGAGGGAAGGGACATATGTGTACCTATGGCAGATCCATGTTGATGTATAGCAGAGGCAAACAAAATATTGCAAATAAATTATTCTCCAATAAAAAATATTTTTTAAAGATGCTATTATAATAGCCCAGGCAGATGATGAAGACATGGACCAAAGTGGTAGTGGTGGAAATGATCATATTTGTACTATATATTTATATTCAAGCCATCAAGATATGCTGATGCTTGGAATATGGGAGTTGATAAGGAAGAGGAAAAGGTAACTCCACACTATATTAATAAAATTTTATATTGATATTCAGGCTACTTTTTACTTCCTAGTTTGTTCTCATTTTAAACTGATGCTGCTGCTGCTAAGTCGCTTCAGTCATGTCCAAGTCTGCGTGACCCCATAGATGGCAGCCCACCAGGCTCCTCCGTCCCTGGGATTCTCCAGGCAAGAACACTGGAGTGGGTTGCCATTTCCTTCTCCAATGCATGAAAGTGAAAAGTGAAAGTGAAGTCGCTCAGTCGTGTCCGACTCTTTGTGACCCCATGGACTGTAGCCCACCAGGCTCCTCCATCCATGGGATTTTCCAGGCAAGAGTACTTTAAACTATTTTGTTTTAATTATTCACAATATGGTTTCTATTCTCACTCTCTCTCTCTTTAGATGTGTGTGTGTGTGTGTGTACTCAAAGATAGATATAAATATATAGCAAGTATACAATTTAAGTATTAGTAAAGGATCCAACTTGGGTATCATATAGGAAAGAAACATCAAAGGGAAGAGTTGGAGACAAACCTCGGAAGCCATATAAAAGGAAGATGTTAGGGAATTTGTACATCATTTATATAATGGAGAATCATCACTGTCTTTAGTAAAGTGATGCCATGTTAAGGAAATTAGAAGCTTCCAGATTGGCAAGGAAATAGGCAGGACAAAAGGATTCAGATAAGAGGTTCTGAAAATGATCTAGGAAAAAGGAAATGGAGGCGTGGGTTCAGATAGTGGTAGTGGATTTTCAAAGCCACGTTTTGCAAAGGGGAAACCTAAGGAACTACTCATGCTCCTCAAAGTCTAGCTATGAGTCAATGATAAAACCGTAATTTATTCTGCAAGGCAATCTTTTAAAAATGGAAACCTTATCACATAGCTTTGCTATTTTAAGTCTTCTAAAAGTTTCACATTGCTCTAAGATCATCCTAATTCATTGTCTTTGTCTACAAGGCTCTACCTGTTCTGAGCCCTGCCTAACTCTCCAACCTCATCTTATATATGAGTCCACAATGCTAAGACCAAATCGCCTCCTTTATCCACAGCTGCCTCACTCTCATCCTTCACACCTCAGACCAAACTTAATTCCCTCAGTGGCTCCCTTACCTCTCCTTTTCTCAATGACCCTCTACAGACCTTCTCTTTATCAGCACTAATTAGACTTTACAATAATCTTGTTAATTAATTTACTGAATTGATTATTGTTTATATGGTCAAGTCTTATAAGCTTCACGGAGTAGCACCCAGGTCATATTTGGCTGTATCTCTAGTATCTAGCACAGTGTCTAGATCAGTAAGGGTTCATAAACATTCACTGAATTATAGCTATTACTTCAAGAATTTGGGGCTTTTGTGAAATGGTCTATTTACCAGATTATTTGCTTCTGCCTACCAGATTTTAATTTAAAAGCTGTTAACAGTCATTAAATGCTTGTGAAAAGATATCATTCATTTGGTAATTAGATTCTATCTAATTGATAAGAATCAGCTCCTTTTTGTAATAGTAACAAGATTGGGTTTGAGGTACTCTGATACATTTATCTTTTTGATAAAATCTTAAGAATATGATCAGAAAATGGATCAATGAAACAACCAATGCAAAATCTTGATACTTGTTGAGTCTTGGTGATGACTACATTGTCATTTATTTAATGTGTGCATGTGGGCATGCTTTTTCATACTGAAAAAGTCCATCCTAAAGGAAATCAGTCCTGAATATTCATTGGAAGAACTGATGCTGAAGCTGAAATTCCAATAATTTGGCTACATGATGTAAAGAGCTGTCTCATTTGAAAAGACCCTGATGCTGGGAAAGATTGAAGGCAAGAGGAGAAGGGGATGACAGAGGATGAGATGGTTGGATGGCATCAGCAACAACTCGGTGGACATGAGTGTGAGTAAACTCTGGGAGTTGGTGATGGACAGGGAGGCCTGGCATGCTGCAGTCCATGGGGTTGCAAAAGGGTCAGACACAATTGAGCCACTGAACTGAACTGAACTGTGTGCACGCTAAGTCGCTTCAGTTATGTCTGACTTATTGTGACCCTATGAACTGTAGCCTGACAGGCTCCTCTGTCTGTGGAATTCTCCAGGCAAGAATACTGGACTGGGTTGCCATGCCCTACCCAGGGATCTTCCTGACCCAGGGACCAAATTCGCATCTTTATGTCTCCTACATTGGCAGGCAGGTTCTTTACCACTAGAACCACCTAGAAAGTCCCTATTTATTTAATACTTCCATGTAATTCTGTGTTTCTTTGAAAATTATAACAATAAAACATTAGAAAAGACATAATATATCCAGGATGTATCTTTGAGTTCTCCTGAAGGTAGAACCTAATGGGAGACCTTGAGTGTAAGTAGTTTGAGAGATGGTCAGTGAAAGGAGAAGGGAGGACGTAAGGAGAATAAAAGGATGCATTGATGAGCAGGCTATCATTGTGGGCAACTGAAGATAGATCCAGGTGCGATCTCCCTGAGGAATCATGTGAAACACCACAAAATTGTCTTTCCAAAGGGAAGGGAGATGAAATGTTAATCTATTGAAGTCAAAGGCCAGTGATGGAGGGTTTTTCCCATGGTTTTGACTTCCTGTGTGTCCAGGCTAAAAAGGTTGAACAGCCTACCATGGTTTTGGAGAAAGTTTCAAGGTAGCAAAGCAGACAGGTACAGATAACTTTCTAAGGGTGGAAGGGGAGTGAAACTGTCAACCACAACTGATGACCCTGGTTTGGGTTAAGAGTTGTAGCACTGACACCACAAGAATTTGCCATGATATATGTACCTGTGGATTTGATAACAGAACAGCTGTATTACTACCTCCTCCATTTATTTGCAAAAGAATTTACATATTCAGCACAGCTACTCTGAATCCTCCATGACTGGGAGACTGGCATGTGGGCCTATAAAGCAGGAAGGTATTGACTGTTTATTTATTACCTAGATGTAATTGAAAATAAGATGTAGTGAACTTTGCTACTTTGCAACTTATCTTTTGAATTGTAAAGTATCATATTTTGGTGATGTCATCTTAAGAGTGGTGAAAGAAGGTCTGTAAGAAAACAATTGAAGAGGAGCAAATGTAGGTCATAGGAATTAGATGAAATGATTAGTCCTCTTATTTATCAAGAGTATTATGTAGATTTCTATTTGGAGACAAAAGTTGCAATAGCCAGATTATGCTACAAATGAAAGCTGTTTTCTATTGAACAGATAGAGGCCCCATTTTATTGGTGATTTTAACTTTTCTCTTTTCCCATGTGGGAAAATAGAAGTGGTTGGGGAAAACAACAGAAAACAACAACAACAAAAAAACCCACACATCACTTCACAGCATTTATGAGACAAAATTAGAACATTTCAGCTTGGTCTGTTATGAGGGGACAGTGGTTAGTTAAAAACTTCTACAATTTTTAATAGGAAAAATAAGATAGTATTTGATTTAAATTCCCTTTTAAGGAATTGAAGAAACATGGCTGTTTCCACAGAATTTAGGAAGGTCTAAAGTGGTGGTTGTATCCTAAGTGTGTGAAAATGCAGCTTGCTGTGTGGCTGCTGTTTCTGCCATGTGCCTTCACAAACTCAGCCTTCCTGGGGACAACACATTTTTCTGTCCTTGATCTGACTGTTGGTGAATGCTGCCCTTTGCCTACCTCAGTACCAGATGAGAACTACAGGCTCACATCTGTGGCTTTGGTCTTCTTTCTATTTGCCTCCTGGATTGGATGTCCTTTCTCATGTTTTAAGTCCTTTTTATGCTTAACTTTTTTATCTGTGCTCTGAGCTGAGGAAAATACCCTATTTGGGCAAACATCATGTATTTTAATAGTAATAGTAATGCAATTATTGTAAAATAATAAACAGTATTATAACTGTTCAAAGTGTTAGTTGCTCAGTCCTGTCTGACTCTTTGTGACCCCAGGCAAGAATACTGGAGTGGACCGCCATTCCCTTCTTGAGGGGATCTTCCCAACCCAGGGATTGAACCCAGGCCTCCTGCATATCTCCTGCATATCTTTACTGCCTAAGGGAAAATGCCTGTGCAATGGAACAAGCAGGAGGGACATAGCACATACTTACTATGTGATAGGAGCTCATGTGTGCCATGTCTCTTCCTATTTTGTTCCATTGCAGGCATTTTCCTCCACCTGGATGGTTGTTGCCTTCATCTTGGACCTTCTTAATGCTTACTTATACTTCAGGTCTCTTCTGTTGACCGGCAGTCTTAGGAATTCTTACTAAACATCCCCACGGCAACATGAGCTGCCCCTTCCCAGTTTACACCATAGTTGTAGCTTGGCATTTGTGTGGTTAGTGTGAGCTCTAGGAACCACTGTACTCAAGGTCTCTCTTCCATCTAACTTTACCCCCCAAAATCTTCCCATCTGAAACCGTCTTTTTCCCCATTAGCCCAACATCACTGACAGCATGATATGAGGAGAGGTTAAGATAAGCTGGTGAGATAAGAAGGAAAGATACTTCAAAACAACAATGACCACCAAAGTTTGGGGATTTAATGAGTGATGCAAACCCATGGAAAATGGCAGAAGAATGGCTGTAGCTGATTTGAAACCTTCCAGGGCTCTCCAGAATACAGAGCTTTGTCCTGCTCAAGTGTGGCCTTTAATTGGAGACTGAAAATAATCTACAAGCCTGGACAGTAAGCCGTTCAGTACTGATCATGTGACCAAAGGATGTCTTGAGGGGCCTGAGTGAGTTTGGGGTTCTGTGTACATCCCTTAGTCCATCACAGACCATGGCTGTGAGGGGAGGGTAGACGCCAGGGTGAACTGGGTGAACTTTTCACCATCCAGGCAGATGCCGTGTACTGTGACATATGAGGAAAACAAAGAAAAACTTCACTTTCTGCACTCACATTTTTTGAGTAACTTTCATACTTATCATATTTATGGTGATGGTGAGAAAGAAAAAAAGAGGGCATAGTGGTGGTCCTGCTTTCTCCAAGGTGCTGTCAGAAATCTGACATTTGAGTTCCATTCTCACTGAAGTTATTTTTTGTATTTTCAAGGGTGTTGAAGGGGAAAAAAAGGAGGCAATTTGCCATTGTCCTTCCCTACCCCATTCCACTATTCATAGCTCTGTGACTTAGTGTAAGTGATAATACTCTATACTACTAGCTTGAAAATAAGAATAATCATACTTTGATTATTTTTAACTTAGGATGTTTGGTTAGAGGAAGTCATTAACATTCTTCAGAAAAGATTACTTTAAATATCTTCAACAAAACATTCTTCAGTTTTTTTTTTGAGGTCAATATTTTAGCTTGAAATATTCCTGGTACTGATATTTACTTAGTTCATCAGTGTTAGTTTCTGTCTAGTTTTCCATTATGTGAATATATCACTCACTCCCTTATTATGTCATTCATGCATCAAATGTGCATCAAGTGTCTTCTTTAGTTAATATACCAGTTTCTAGGGATATAAAGGAGAACCAAAGAGATCAAAGTACATTAATTATGTAGCTTACATTCTTACTGAGAAAAAGGAGAAACAGGTAATAAACCTATTGACATATTATATGTCAGCTAATATGTCATTTAAAGAAAATAAAGCTGGATAAGGGAATAGGGAGTGGTTGAGTGGGCTGTTTTAGACAGTGGAGTCCAGAAAGGATTTTCTTGTAAACTGACATAAACAGATTTGGATTATAATGAGAGAAGAATATATCAAGCAAAGGGAATAATATTTACAAAGAAGAATGGACCTATTTCCAGGACAAGAATAGAAATACAGAGGTAGAGAACAAACTTGACCTGAGTTGGGGAAGGGGAGGGTGGGATGAACTGAGAGAGTAGCATTGAAATATAGACACTATCATGTGTAAAATAAATAGCTAGTGGGAAGCTATTGTATAGTCCAGGGAGCTCAGCTAGGTGCTCTGTGATGACCTGGAAGGGTGAGATGGGGGGGCCTGGGAGGGAGGCTCAAGAAGGAGAGAATATATTACCTATATCACTTTTATGTACAGCAGAAACTAACACAGCATTGTAAATCAATTATATTCCATTAAAACAATAATAACAAACAAAGATGGGGTAGGATATATGCATGTGTATATATATTTATATACATAGCTTTATATATATATCTGATTCACTTCACTGTACAACAGAATTAACACACCATTGTAAAAGAATTATATTCCATTTAAACAACAACAACAAACAAAGATGGGAGGATAGGAGCATTCTTGGTACATTCCAAAAATAATGAGGAAGCCCATGTGTCAGAATTGAAGAAAGAAAGGAGATAATGGTTAGGAATGAGGTCAGAAAAATAATGAAAGAACAGGTCATCTAGGACATTTTAGACCATATTGAATATTTAATTCTGAACATGATCTGTTTCAATTGCAGGAATAACTCTATGTAATTTTAGTTATATGAGTATTATTCTACCTTACTGAGAATATAATGCAAATTTACAAGTTTGGAAAAAGAGAAACCAGAATAGCATGGAAACATATATATTTCCATATGTAAAATAGATAGCAAGTAGGGATTTTCTGTGTGACACAGGGAGTTCACCCCAGTACTCTGTGACAACCTAGAAGGGTGGGATGGGGTAGGAGATGGGAGGGGTTTCAGGAGGAAGGGACATATGTGTACCTATGGCAGATCCATGTTGATGTATAGCAGAGGCAAACAAAATATTGCAAATAAATTATTCTCAATAAAAATATTTTTAAAGATGCTATTATAATAGCCCAGGCAGATGATGAAGACATGGACCAAACTGGTAGTGGTGGAAATGATCATATTTGTACTATATATTTATATTCAAGCCATCAAGATATGCTGATGCTTGGAATATGGGAGTTGATAAGGAAGAGGAAAAGGTAACTCCACACTATATTAATAAAATTTTATATTGATATTCAGGCTACTTTTTACTTCTAGTTTGTTCTCATTTTAAACTGATGCTGCTGCTAAAGTCGCTTCAGTCATGTCCAAGTCTCATGTGACCCCCATAGATGGCAGCCCACCAGGCTCCTCCGTCCTGGGATTCTCCAGGCAAGAACACTGGAGTGGGTTGCCATTTCCTTCTCCAATGCATGAAAGTGAAAAGTGAAAGTGAAGTCGCTCAGTCGTGTCCGACTCTTTGTGACCCCATGGACTGTAGCCCACCAGGCTCCTCCATCCATGGGATTTTCCAGGCAAGAGTACTTTAAACTATTTTGTTTTAATTATTCACAATATGGTTTCTATTCTCACTCTCTCTCTCTTTAGATGTGTGTGTGTGTGTGTGTACTCAAAGATAGATATAAATATATAGCAAGTATACAATTTAAGTATTAGTAAAGGATCCAACTTGGGTATCATATAGGAAAGAAACATCAAAGGGAAGAGTTGGAGACAAACCTCGGAAGCCATATAAAAGGAAGATGTTAGGAATTTGTACATCATTTATATAATGGAGAATCATCACTGTCTTTAGTAAAGTGATGCCATGTTAAGGAAATTAGAAGCTTCAGATTGGCAAGGAAATAGGCAGGACAAAAGGATTCAGATAAGAGGTTCTGAAAATGATCTAGGAAAAAGGAAATGGAGGCGTGGGTTCAGATAGTGGTAGTGGATTTTCAAAGCCACGTTTTGCAAAGGGGAAACCTAAGGAACTACTCATGCTCCTCAAAGTCTAGCTATGAGTCAATGATAAAACCGTAATTTATTCTGCAAGGCAATCTTTTAAAAATGGAAACCTTATCACATAGCTTTGCTATTTTAAGTCTTCTAAAAGTTTCACATTGCTCTAAGATCATCCTAATTCATTGTCTTTGTCTACAAGGCTCTACCTGTTCTGAGCCCTGCCTAACTCTCCAACCTCATCTTATATATGAGTCCACAATGCTAAGACCAAATCGGCCTCCTTTATCCACAGCTGCCTCACTCTCATCCTTCACACCTCAGACCAAACTTAATTCCCTCAGTGGCTCCTTACCTCTCCCTTTTCCTCAATGACCCTCTACAGACCTTCTCTTTATCAGCACTAATTAGACTTTACAATAATCTTGTTAATTAATTTACTGAATTGATTATTGTTTATATGGTCAAGTCTTATAAGCTTCACGGAGTAGCACCCAGGTCATATTTGGCTGTATCTCTAGTATCTAGCACAGTGTCTAGATCAGTAAGGGTTCATAAACATTCACTGAATTATAGCTATTACTTCAAGAATTTGGGGCTTTTGTGAAATGGTCTATTTACCAGATTATTTGCTTCTGCCTACCAGATTTTAATTTAAAAGCTGTTAACAGTCATTAAATGCTTGTGAAAAGATATCATTCATTTGGTAATTAGATTCTATCTAATTGATAAGAATCAGCTCCTTTTTGTAATAGTAACAAGATTGGGTTTGAGGTACTCTGATACATTTATCTTTTTGATAAAATCTTAAGAATATGATCAGAAAATGGATCAATGAAACAACCAATGCAAAATCTTGATACTTGTTGAGTCTTGGTGATGACTACATTGTCATTTATTTAATGTGTGCATGTGGGCATGCTTTTTCATACTGAAAAAGTCCATCCTAAAGGAAATCAGTCCTGAATATTCATTGGAAGAACTGATGCTGAAGCTGAAATTCCAATAATTTGGCTACATGATGTAAAGAGCTGTCTCATTTGAAAAGACCCTGATGCTGGGAAAGATTGAAGGCAAGAGGAGAAGGGGATGACAGAGGATGAGATGGTTGGATGGCATCAGCAACTCGGTGGACATGAGTGTGAGTAAACTCTGGGAGTTGGTGATGGACAGGGAGGCCTGGCATGCTGCAGTCCATGGGGTTGCAAAAGGGTCAGACACAATTGAGCCACTGAACTGAACTGAACTGTGTGCACGCTAAGTCGCTTCAGTTATGTCTGACTTATTGTGACCCTATGAACTGTAGCCTGACAGGCTCCTCTGTCTGTGGAATTCTCCAGGCAAGAATACTGGACTGGGTTGCCATGCCCTACTCCAGGGGATCTTCCTGACCCAGGGACCAAATTCGCATCTTTATGTCTCCTACATTGGCAGGCAGGTTCTTTACCACTAGAACCACCTAGAAAGTCCCTATTTATTTAATACTTCCATGTAATTCTGTGTTTCTTTGAAAATTATAACAATAAAACATTAGAAAAGACATAATATATCCAGGATGTATCTTTGAGTTCTCCTGAAGGTAGAACCTAATGGGAGACCTTGAGTGTAAGTAGTTTGAGAGATGGTCAGTGAAAGGAGAAGGGAGGACGTAAGGAGAATAAAAGGATGCATTGATGAGCAGGCTATCATTGTGGGCAACTGAAGATAGATCCAGGTGCGATCTCCCTGAGGAATCATGTGAAACACCACAAAATTGTCTTTCCAAAGGGAAGGGAGATGAAATGTTAATCTATTGAAGTCAAAGGCCAGTGATGGAGGGTTTTTCCCATGGTTTTGACTTCCTGTGTGTCCAGGCTAAAAAGGTTGAACAGCCTACCATGGTTTTGGAGAAAGTTTCAAGGTAGCAAAGCAGACAGGTACAGATAACTTTCTAAGGGTGGAAGGGGAGTGAAACTGTCAACCACAACTGATGACCCTGGTTTGGGTTAAGAGTTGTAGCACTGGACACCACAAGAATTTGCCATGATATATGTACCTGTGGATTTGATAACAGAACAGCTGTATTACTACCTCCTCCATTTATTTGCAAAAGAATTTACATATTCAGCACAGCTACTCTGAATCCTCCATGACTGGGAGACTGGCATGTGGCCTATAAAGCAGGAAGGTATTGACTGTTTATTTATTACCTAGATGTAATTGAAAATAAGATGTAGTGAACTTTGCTACTTTGCAACTTATCTTTTGAATTGTAAGTATCATATTTTGGTGATGTCATCTTAAGAGTGGTGAAAGAAGGTCTGTAAGAAAACAATTGAAGAGGAGCAAATGTAGGTCATAGGAATTAGATGAAATGATTAGTCCTCTTATTTATCAAGAGTAATATTACAAAGTGTACTTTTGTTATCTTGTTGATCCTAAAGATTTTAGCAGTATGAACTTCTTAATATATTTTACTGTATTAAAATTTCAACCTGGGACTAGGGTTTGATAAATGAAATAAAAATTGTAGCCTATAATGTATGAGTAGTGATAAGATTTGCATATATTCCTATATATATCTGAACTCAATTTTAATACATACTTCTTAATATATTTTACTGTATTAAAATTTCAACCTGGGACTAGGGTTTGATAAATGAAATAAAAATTGTAGCCTATAATGTATGAGTAGTGATAAGATTTGCATATATTCCTATATATATCTGAACTCAATTTTAATACATCTAGACATAGACTTGGAGAAGGCGATGGCACCCAACTCCAGTACTCTTGCCTGGAAAATCCCATGGACGGAGGAGCCTGGTAGGCTGCAGTCCATGGGGTCGCTAGAAGTCGGACACAACTGAGCGACTTCCCTTTCACCTTTCACTTTCATGCACTGGAGAAGGAAATGGCAACCCACTCCAGTGTTCTTGCCTGGAGAATCCCAGGGACGGGGGAGCCTGGTGGGCTGCCGTCTATAGGGTCACACAGAGTTGGACACGACTGAAGTGACTTAGCAGCAGCAGCAGCAGCAGCAGACATAGGCTAATTTTCTTTACTAATAAGATCTGTTCAAGAACATCTATGAAGCATGTATACTGCACTAGACACCTCATGATTTGGGGTCGAGGAATATATTCATTCACTAGGCAAAATATCCCTCCTGAGCCCTCAGTTTTCCTCTCAATGTAATGAGGACAAAATGCAAAACATGCAGTACTTAACTAAAATTTAAAATTTGAGGGTGTGTCCTTAAAAAATAGTATCATGAATAAAATTATTTTCTGCCTTTAATGAATGAAAATAGACAATGAGAGAACTAGCTTTACCTCAATCTTAGAACCATAACATTTTAGAACTTTGGGTGGTTTGTCAACTACAATCATCTAATTTAATAGTTCATTTCACACATGCACAAAAATTCCAATTAAGAAACTTGGGGGTGAAGTGGATCAAGGCTGATGAACAAAACAGAAGAGTACAAGTGGGTCCTCGTAAAAGAAATTTCCAAATCCATTTTAAATTCATAGCTGGTCTTAACAAAATTTTTATTCTATGTATTTCTGATACTAATATTTTCATGGTCTCTATTGGTTGTTTCAAGTTTTCCAATAGGCCCTCATATTAGCTCAGAAATGGCAGTGAAAGACAGCTCATCTCATTTTTCCTTCCTATCATTTTTTATTAAAAGAGCTGGTGGATTAAGTAAATAACAAAAATATACTAATTAATTTGAGATCCCTATCAAATAATAACTTTATCTGCTCTATTTTCTGTCCATCCAATCAACCATTTGTCTATTCATCCATACCTCCATAATTAGGTATTCATAGACTTCTTCCTCAGTGATTCAGCCATTCTTTAGAATCTGTCTGCAACGTAGGAGCCACAGAAGATGCAGGTTTGATTCCTGGGTAGGGAAAATCCCCTGGAGAAAGGCATGGCAACCCACTCCAGTATCCTTGCCTAGAGAATCCCATGGACAGAGGAGCCTGATGGACTATAGTCCAAAGGGTTACAAAGAGTTGGACATGACTGAAGCAACTTAGCACAGCACAGACTCATTGATGACACATATATAGTGGTGTGCTTGGAGAGATCTTGTACTAAATGATGAGAACTGATTCCATACATCTTTTTCCAATTCCACATTTAATGACACTAAGGCAATAGCGTGAAATTGGACGTGGTGATACTTTTTATACTATAGAAAGCAGTGAATGCTGTAAGTTATCACCACCACTCCTGCCACAGTGAAGTGCTGTTAATTATTTACCAGCTGTAGCACAGTTATGTCAGTATCTTCACTTGGGGGTGGTTTTAAAATTTTAAAATAGATGACAAACTTGAAGATAATGGAGGAGTTTACTAAAGAAATTTTCAAGTGAGCCCCAAATTAAAAGAATAATTTGTTTGACTTAAAAATCATAAACCTATGAATCCTCGTAAAAGATAAGTATTTCCTTGCAGCAGAACTGAGTCATATTTTCTTTTTAGTATTATAAAAGATGCTGTTGAAATAGGCAATTCCTTTGATGATCTATGAAGGCTAAAGTTATGCTATTTAAAAATATATGTCATTTGTTCAGTTCAGTTCAGTTCAGTCCCTCAGTTATGTCTAACCCTTTCCACCCCATGAACCGCAGCACGCCAGGCCTCCCTGTCCATCACCAACTCCCAGAGTTCACTCAGACTCATGTCCATCGAGTCAGTGATGCCATCCAGCCATCTCATCCTCTGTCGTCCCCTTCTCCTCCTGCCCCCAATCCCTCCCAGCATCAGAGTCTTTTCCAATGAGTCAACTCTTTGCATGAGGTGGCCAAAGTATTGGAGTTTCAGCTTTAGCGTCAGTCCTTCCAATGAACACCCAGGACTGATCTCCTTTAGGATGGACTGGTTGGACCTCCTTGCAGTCCAAGGGACTCTTAAGAGTCTTCTCCAACACCACAGTTCAGAAGCATCAACTCTTCGGCACTCAGCTTTCTTCACAGTCCAACTCTCATATCCATACATGACTACTGGAAAAACCATAGCCTTGACTAGAAGGACATTTGTTGGCAAAGTAATATCTCTGCTTTTTAATATGCTATCTAGGTTGGCCATAACTTTCCTTTCAAGGAGGAAGTGTCTTTTAATTTCATGGCTGCAATCACTATCTGCAGTGATTTTGGAGCCCCCCAAAAATAAAGTCTGATGCTGTTTCTACTGTTTAGCCATCTATTTCCCATGAAGTGATGGTACCAGATGCCATGATCTTAGTTTTCTGAATGTTGAGCTTTAGGCCAACTTTTTGTTACTTTACCAAATTATAAAAGTATCATATCAAATATTGATTTTTTTCTAGCTTCTTGAATTGAATGCTTAGATTATATAGTTTAATATTAGTTGTCATGAAAAATATTGTTTTCATTTGAGTTTAAAAAATTTTCCATGAATTTGTACATGTACATCTTCAGTTATCACTATCACTCCAAAGAGTTACTTTTGTTTTTTTCCATTCCAAACATTTAACTTGTAAATGTCACTCCTCTGCTATGAAGTTCTAGCATTATTTCAATATGATCAAAGTGTGTGGACTAAGTAAATTCTACTCTTTCAAATAAAATGATTTTTATATTACAATTGGATTTTTTTTGTTTTATGAACATGTATAGAGTTTGTGTTATATAGCTATTAATATCAGCTCATCTTTCAAATCATTAAATTTATCTGACTTTATCATAATTTCTGTCTTCATTATCTAGCATTGATGAAAGTAGATCTTTGTCAAGTCATCATGTCTGTATCATTATAATTTTAATAATACTTAAATCTAAGCATTAATGTTTTACATGTTTCTAATTTTTTTTCTCTTTTTTTTTCCTAAAGTTTTTTGACGTTTGAAATTTCAAGGCTAGACTATTCCTTCTTCACTATGGACTACACCTCTATCAAGACAAGATACCCTTCTCTTAAAATTTAACAGTTTTACCTAGAATACTACTTCTCCTTATAGTAACATCAGTATACTTGCTGCTTATCTGTAGTTTCCTGTCATAGTTTGCATATCTCTCTATGTTTTTCAGTCATTAAGTCATGTCTCACTCTTTGTGATCCCATGGACTGCAGCACACCACACTTCCCTGTCCTTCATTATCTCCAAGTTTGCTCAAACTCATGTCCATTGAGTCAGAAATGCTATCTAACCATCTCATCCTCTGCCACCACCTTCTCTCTTGCCCTCAATCTTTTCCAGGATTAGAGTCTTTTCCAATGAGTCAGCTCTTTACATCGGGTGGAGTTTCAGCTTCAGCTTCAGTATCAGTCCTTCCAATGAATATTCAGGGGTGATTTCCTTGACAGATTTGATCTCCTTGCTGTCCAAGGGACTCTCAATAGTCCTATCTAGCACCAAATTTGTAAGTGTCAATTCTTTGTCGCTCAACCGTCTTTATGTCCCAACTGTCTCATCCATACATGATTACCAGAAAAACCATAGCTTTGACTATATGGACCTTTGTCAGCAAAGTGATATCTTTCCTTTTTAATGTGCTGTCTAGATTTGTCATAGCTTTTCTTACAAGGAACAAGTGTCTTTTAATTTTGTGGCTGCAGTCATCATCCACAGTGATTTTGGAGCCCCCAAATTAAAATCTATCACTATTTCTGCCTTTTTTTCAGAGCTATTTGCTATGAAGTGATGGGACAGGATGCCATGATCTTTGTTTTTTAAATGCTGAGTTTTAAACTAACTTTTTCACTCTCCTTTTTCACCCTCATCAAGAAGCTCCTTAGTTCCTGTTCTCTTTCTGCCATTAGAGTGGTATCATCTGCATATTTGAGGTTGTTGATATTTCCTCCAGCAATCTTGATTTCAGCTTGTGGTTCATCCAACCTGACATTTTGCATAATGTACTCTCCATAGATGTTAAATAAGCAGGATGACAATATACAGCCTTGATGTACTCCTTTCCCAATTTTGACCCAGTCCATTGTTCCATGTCCTGTTCTTTTTTTTATTTTTGTTAATATATATATATTTTATTTTATTTTTAAACTTTACAATATTGTATTGGTTTTGCCATGTATCAACATGAGTCCGCCACAGGTCCACATGTGTTCCCCATCCTGAACCTTCCTCCCTCCTCCCTCCCCATACCATCCCTCTGGGTCGTCCCAGTGCACCAGCCCCAAGCATCCAGTATCGTGCATCGAACCTGGACTGGCGACTCGTTTCATATATGATATTATACATGTTTCAATAACATTCTCCCAAATCATCCCACCCTCTCCCTCTCCCACAGAATCCAAAAGACTGTTCTATACATCAATGTCTCTTTTGTTGTCTCGTATACAGGGTTATTGTTACCATCTTTCTAAATTCCATATATATGCATTAGTATACTGTATTGGTGTTTTTCTTTCAGGCTTACTTCACTCTGTATAATAGGCTCCAGTTTCATCCACCTCATTAGAACTGATTCAAATGTATTCTTTTTAATGGCTGAGTAATACTCCATTGTGTATATGTACCACAGCTTTCTTATCCATTCATCTGCCGATAGACATCTAGGTTGCTTCCATGTCCTTTTCTAACTGTTGCTTTTGCCCTGCATACAGGCTTCTCAAGAGGCAGGTAAGGTGGTCTCTTATTTCCATTTCTTGAAGAATTTTCAACAGTTTGCTATGATTCACAAAGTCAAAGGCTTTAGCACAGCCAATGAAGCAGAATTAGACATATTTTTGGAATTCCCTTGCTTTTTTTATGATCCAATGGTTGTTGGCAATTTGGTCTTAGTCCTTCCTTCACAGTGTGTACATTATAATTAACAGAATAGATTATTTTTAGTATGAAAATAACCAAAGGGAATATAGACAGCATATGTAACTTAAGACAACTACAAGGAGAAAAGAGTTAAGAAAATTTAAGCGATATCTCTAAAGAGAATATGTAAAATAAGGAATCAATGAATGTATATTTTCATTGATTTATTTCTAAACGACACGTTCTTTCTTATCCAATAATTATTTTTTGACACTTGCAAGCTTCATAACTATATTTATAAGAGTTACTCAGACACCAGACCTGTGTTAGGTTCATTACTCACCATATTTTCTTCTGAACCACACATCCCCTCAAATTGAGTTAATTTATTGGTTTTGATTCATTTCTTGGTTACATGAAGCACTTCCTTGAGCAATTTTTTTCAAGACAGATAACTGAGTAGCACACTTCCTGAGTCACTGCATCTCTGAGAGGGTCCTTCTGTCTTTACTAATGAATGTTGACTTGGCTGAGTTCAGAATTCTTGGGTCCCAAAGATTGCTTCTGAAACCCCCAAAAATCTCCCCATTGCTTTATTCAATATAGTGCTGTGGAAGAGAAGTATGATGGTATCTTCATAGATCTTATTTTATTCTTTTCTGTCTAGAAACTTCTAGAACACACTTTTTTATACTCAAAGAAATACAAAATAAATTATCATGTTTGTTTAATTGTAGGTTAATTTTTATTAATATCTAGTATTCTTAGACCTTTGAACTATTTGTTCAAAACTTCCTTCAGTTCATAAGTTTTAAAATTAATTTGATTATTGCATCTCTTTGCTTTCTAGAATTCTGTTTCAGACTTATTCTATCTGCTGGTTCTAAATATCTTACTTCTTACATTTTTGATAATTTGTTTTCTCCTCAGTTCCTTTTACTTCTGAATTTTAAATAAGTTTCTTGAGTCCTCAAATATCTCCTTTAGCTTTCTGGAATACAGTCAAATCTTTATTTGATTGCTTTTAAAAATTTGGTGGTGATTATTTTCACCTGCAAAAATCATGCTAGTAGCAAGCTATCCTCTTCATAAATGTTATGTTCTTTCAGCCTGGATTAAGAATTAGGATTAGTAATTTCTTAGAGAAAAATTATTTCAAGGTCAATACATGTTCTCTGCTTTTGAAGACATTTTATATTGAACTGCTGTATTTTTCACATATAATAAAATATATGATTCCAACTGCATTTTTTTAGAGATTATTTGAGTCATTAAAACAGACAAACAAACAATTTCAAATGAGAGAAAAAGATTATATGTTCTATGGTTTCTTTAATAACTATTTGGGGACTTAATAGGCCCAAAGAAATGTTGGAAAAGCTAGGAATCCAGTGTGCAGAAGGGAAGTTAATGGGGGTCTACAGTCTCCTACTCAGCTACTTTATGTACCTATGGGTATAGTCCCAAAGTTCTTGAAGTTTCTGTGCCTTGTGTAGACTGACCCTTGCCTACATTGAACTCCATCTCCTGTGCATAACGTAGCAATGACTAACTTTCTATTTTTCTTGCACCGTTGAATGAATAAATGGTCAATGGAGACATATAGTATTTTGAGAAAGGGAGAAGTAGGATATGGTGCCCAGTTATATTTTTTGAGATTGAATAAAGGAAGCCAGAGGCCTCAACAAGGATATTTAAAACAAAAAGCTTAAGAATGATTTTGATAAGAACATTGACTTTAACAGTGAAGATCATCCCTAGTGGAAATGATATTGCCATTATCATCCACAAATATTGAAGTCATATTAGATACTGTGGTGATCTAGAATATGGGTCATAGATTCTTCAGATTTGGGTCCAAATCTTATCCTTGCCACTTACTAGCTATACGAGTAAGCTATACTAGCTATACTAGCTTCAGCAAGCTACATCACTGCTCTGTGTCCCAGATTACTCAACTCTAAAAGGGGTAAAAGACGCTCTTACAGTGTTAAGGAAAGGACATGCAAAAATATCTATGAAAAGCAAACCTCGCACAGAAGTTCTCATTCAACCTAGATATTATTATCATATAGAATAACAATGTCTTCCTAGTATATAAGACATTGAATTGATTGACAAGCTAGAAAGAAAAGAGTATCTCTCTTATTAAAGTGTAAAATTTGAGATGTTCTCAATTTTTAGAATTCTCTGATTAATATCCCAGACTATGCTCAAGAAATTCAGAAAATTAATACCTTTTAAGAACTCACACTCACAAGAACTCCACTATAAAAGAGTATGTGGTTCTATCTTGTTGCCAAGGAGTTTCTAAACTTTTCTTTGTATTTGGATTACTTAGAGATCCCTTAAACATTTTGAAGCCAATGCCATTCCCTAGACCAAATAAACTATAGTCTTTTGAGGTGGGACAGAGGCATCAATATTTTTTATGACTGTGATTCCAATATTCATATAAGTATAAAACCACTACTCTAACATCTGATACCCTTATCTGGCATTTAGTATCTTTATTTACAGAATTTATAGCACCTCTACAAAAAGATAAACTTTAAAATTAAGTAAGAGATATGTAAACAGATTTCTAAATATTATATAACTATGGGTTCAATGAAAGTTTAATTCTACAAACTTAATTTTCTTTCAGTGGATGCTTTAAATGATTTGAATTCAGTTAGGCAGAAATGAGTATTATATTTTTCTTCCAATCTAGAAAATGTCACCATTTTAATTCTGTCCTTGTAAAGAGATGTGTCTCAACCAGATTTTAACAAAATTATCATAGCCTATTCCAAAAGAAAATGTTAACACAAGAGATTTTAGAAAATGAACACATTTGTTTAAAAGTTCTATGGTGTAAACCTTAACATGATAGGGTAGTTAAGATGACACTACATGTTTCAAAGAGAATCTGTGGACTTCTAGGCCTCACTTACAGTTATATTTTTCAAAATCAAAATATTATATATCCTTTCCTTAAAATCTTCAATGTGGGAGAAATACTATTGTCAAAAATTATATTAAAAATCCTGATTTAAAAATTTTTTCTCACATGTCCTTTTATTACTAAGAACAGTAAAATTGTTTATCATGTCTGATTAAAGAATGAGCAATACATTGGTCATTCTTTATAAGAGAAATACCGCATCACACAACACACTACACTGGATTGACGTCAGTGTTCTGAAGCAATTTGTTTGCTAAAAGTCTCACCAAATCGATGAAAGTAAAAAGTCTCAAGAATTTTTTTTTAAACGTGGTTTGTGGCTAGTGGCAAAACCCCACAATACCCACACATGTCTAGAAATGTAATTGTTTTGTTTTTTTAATACCCACAAATAGGTAAAAGGACATTTAAAAATTGGCAGGCTTTTTAATTTCTTTTCAAAAGAGGGGCATCCAGTATTGTTTTCTTGGCATTATGAATTTCTATGTGTCATGTCTACTTTTGTGGACATGTCCACTTTTATGGACATAGACAAGGGTGTGGTGAGGAGACGCACTAGCTAGGACCACATAGGGAACCCTCCATTGTGGGTAATGTCAGGAATTAGGACATCATATCTTTAAAGAATCTTTTAATCTTTTGAAGGGCAAGAATCTAAGACCAACATCGCATCTCTGGGGATAATTAATACATTGTGGGTATCATTCCAAGTATCACTTATTTCTATAGCTCTGTTTAACTAAATTCCATTTCTCCAATCAAAATTAAATGGACCCTGTCTCAAACATTGTGTACTATAAAGTTTGGGTGAGTGGCTCAGATGCTCAGTTGTGTCTAACTCTTTTTGACTCCAAGGACTGTAGCTCACCAGGCTCCTCTGTCCAGTAAGAATACTGGAGTTGGGTACTATTTCCTCCTCCAGGGAATCTTCCTGAACCAGGGATTGAACCCATGTCTTTTATGTCTCCTGCATTGGCAGGCAGGATACTTCACCACTAGCGCCACCTGGTTGGAATCAAATATGGAGTCACAAACCCTTGCTGATGTGAAACAGGTTAAAGTAAGTTCCCTTTCACCAAATATTTTCAAAACTGGCAAAGGCATAGTAGAAAAGAGAACCACTGAAGGGAAATGTTTTGTGTTTTACAAAATAATAAACTATTGATGGATTTGGGCTAAGGGATTTATAGATTACAAGATTACATTCTTCTATCTGAGTTTCTCATGGGTCCAGTGTATACACATTCTAACATTCTTATTCTGGACTTGGTTAAGAAATTTAGATGCTACTATCCGTGGGCGTTTTACATACATGAGCTTTCTGTAAAATTACCATTAAACTATATTAAAAGGAATTAGAATTTCTAGCACTGGTGTAAGCTGTCCCTGAGGTCATGAGACAGGCTTTTGACATTTGTCAACGCTTAAAGATATCTCCCATCACATTGGCATTAGCTTTAACTGCTAGATGGAGAGGATATTGAAACTAGATTGTGCTCCAAAATTCAGAGTGAATATAAACAAATAATGTTGTCCAACTCCAAATACTTTCCTTGTAAGAACTTGAAACAATTCTTATTATTGCAATGTCTCCTGTGAAAGCCATGTTTTGTCCTCTTGAGAAAACAACAACAACAACAACAAAACTTCTCCATCCTTATGGGACAGCAATTATCCAGGAATGGTGCATGGCAGGAAATGGAGTCAGGCGTGCTGGGAAGTACAGAGCTGGGCTGCATGGTCAGCAGAAATCCCCCCAGAAAATAGGCATTCAGAAAAATCTGTTTTCCTACTTAATAGTTTTTCTCCTCTTTTTTTTTTTTTTTTAAGTGGATGGTCTCAGACCAGGTTACTCTTTGTGTTTTCATCTCATGGTGTCATGCAAAAGCATGGCAGGGTTCATTTTTCAGATGATGTGCAATGATGTTCAAGACTCAACACATAATCAGCAGTAAGACCGGCACCCTGGCCAACAGAGTGGAAATATTCACTTTGAAAAAGGATATCATAAACCAGAACATGGGAAGCACATTAAAGCACACATCTATAAAACACAACCTCTGCCCCCAAAGCTGACATTTGACCTGTAATACTTGCGTATGAGAAATTATTTTCTGCTGCCTAAACATGCATTTCAGAAATTGATATGAGAGAATTGGTGACATTTTTCATACAGGGATAGAGTTTAGAAAACCAAGCTTCTCTCTGAGTTTCATTACATTTACTCTCACCTGTAAAGCTTAAGAGCTAGAAAGTTAGGTCTAAAAAGTTCAATATCTTCCCTGTGACATTTATCTTCACTATAAGAGAGTTGGCTTGTATAATCACTCTCCATTTTCCAGTAGCAGAGAGGTCAATCCTACTGGACTCCTCCTCTTTCTCTTCTGTTGTTACCATAATTAATCTTCTTGTTCATCATTAAAATACATCAAATGTTGGTCTATTGGAGAGGAAACATACTTTTATTTTCATCCTAGTGGTGCTTTTTATTATCATTCAAGACGGAATTTATTACATTTTAGACTTGGATAAACTAAGTTAAATAATGGGAAGCTCTTTTTCCCTAGGGATCCTGAAATCAGTTGTACGACTACATTCTAAACAAATTTGTCAACTATCTTGTCATATGTCCCTTGTATCATCATGACATGGCAGGAATAAAAAACAACTTTGGAAAACGATGCCTTGAATTGAACTGAAGATGCTTCTCCTTTAGGTACAGGGCCTTGAACAATTTGTTTTACCTCAGTAATTCCCCATTTTCTTGTGTATAAAATGGGTGTAATAACACCTACCTCCTGCAGAGTCCTTTTTAGAGCATCAGACAGAAATACTTGAGCCTTAACTAGTCACACAGGCAGTATTCTTATGTAAATGTAAGAGGATGTAAAGAATAAAAATGGAGATAGGAATTTTGCTGCTTTCTGGTGTTACTAAGGTTGTTCTGTAGACAGGAAGGAATGAACAGGTACTGATCTGTGGTGATGGAGCTGATAATGAGAATAATCTGCCCAGGTGCCTTTAGCCTCACTGCTGCGGCCTGGCCTCCCACCACTCGGCCTTTCTCTGGTGGGATCTCAACACCGTGTATCCGTCTCAGGACCTGTGGTCCTGAGGAGCTGGAAGTCAGTGTCTCCCTGCATCTCTCAATTAAAGATTCATGAGAATTGGAGAATAAAGGCACTAGCTCCTTGACCCCTTGGGTGGGATACTGTGGAGGTGCATGTTCTACATTGTCTCTTGGTTGCCTGGCAGCTAGATGAAACTCCAGGCCCAAAACAAAAACAAGAGGCTCCTACTTTTCCTTGGACCCTGCAGGCCAAAACTCCTTCTCTGCCTCCAAGCCTTTGTCCATTTCCTTCTGGTCCCATGGATCTCTTTCAGTTCCTGAAACAGATTCAGTCTGTCCCTTTCTTAGGCCTTTGCCTGTTCTATTTCCCCTCACTGTGCTATTTTCTGCCCTTTATCCCCCTGCACATCAGTTAATGCTTACTCATTTTTCTGATGGACTTCCCCAGTGTCTCAGGGTAGAGAATCCACCTGCAATTCAGGAGCTGCAGGAGATGTGATTTCGATCCCTGGGTCAGGAAGATCCCCTGGAGAAAGGCATGGCAACCCACTCCAGTATTCTTGCCTGGAGAAACCATTGAACAGAGAAGCTTGGTGGGCTACAGTCCTTAGGGTCACAAAGAGTGCACAGAGTTGCAAATGGTTAGACACAACTGAAGCAACTTAACACACACTCATACATTTTTCTGATATCAGTTCAAAATATTTTTCCAAAATTTATATTCGTTCTTAGAATGTTTTTCATCTTTATACACATCTTATCTTTTTTTTTTTTAACTTTACAATATTGTACTGGTTTTGCCATATATCAAAATGAATCTGCCACAGGTATACATGTGTTCCCCATCTTCATAGTATTGAGCATAGTTTGTAATTATATACATGTGGGATATTTGATTGTCTCCCCAAAAGTACTGCAGAACTGTAAGAGGGCAAAGAGCATATCAACTTTACTTAACTAATTTTTCCTAAACTCCAGGCCAAGTGCTTGTTGACTGTTTATTGACTGAATGAGTGTCATAACAAATAAACCAGATTCTATGCATATTATAACTGTATTGATTTGTTTTTAGCATAATTTTCCTCCCAGATATTTCACTTTAGCAGCTCTTCCTTTTAGAACAAGACTCTTGGGACACCTACCATGAAAGAAATGGAACTCTGTCAGAATTTTTTCTAGGGTAGAAAAGGCAGGGCTGGTTGAGGATAGTGGAGATAAGGGTTGTTACAGTAGCTACGATGGATAGGAGGAAAGGAAGCAACCCAGACAGCTGTTGCCAGTGAAGACCTGAGTCTATGGGTCGGCTTGTGGAGTGTTCTGGGGCTGAGGTTGAACACTGGAAACCCATATCCTCCATTTTGTAGGCTGGTTTCAGATGTTTTCTCTTAGAGGTTGAGTTTCCCTTTATGAAACCCATCCCACAATTGCTCAGTGTCCTTTTTAATCTATGTATCAGACTTTACCTGAATCAGAATTGGGTTACCTTAGAGTTTCCTTTGGAGAAGGCAATGGCACCCCACTCCAGTACTCTTGCCTGGAAAATCTCATGGATGGAGAAGCCTGGTGGGCTGCAGTCCATAGGGTCGCTGAGGGTCGGACATGACTGAGCGACTTCACTTTCACCTTTCACTTTCATGCATTGGAAAAGGAAATGGCAACCCACTCCAATGTTCTTGCCTGGAGAATCCCAGGGACGAGGGAGCCTGGTGGGTTGCCATCTATGGGGTCGCACAGAGTCAGACATGGTTGAAGTGACTTAGCAGCAGCAGCAGCAGCAGCAGAGTTTCCTTGGTCCATAGGACTCTCTGCTGGCATGGCCCATTTTATGGATAAAAATTATGTCTAATTTAAATGATTATTTTAAAACGTCTGAAAGAATGGATAACAATATTCTAATATTCCAGTGGAGTATTAGAATTTAAATAAAACTATTCAGCCTAAAATGTAAATCAAAACATGTTAAGTATATAAAATTTAAAGAATTATACCAAATTCTCATAGGAAGTGTGTTTAGAAAACTGGAAGACAAAAACTTGTAAATCCCAGCAGTTCACCTTTGCAGGTCCCATGGAGGAGGACAGCTTCTTGTGAAACATGCAAAGGAGTGCCCATGTCCTTCACTATATCTCTTTCTCTTTAAAATTAATTAATTAATTAGGCTGTGTCAGGTCTTAGTTGTGGCACATGCCCCGTCTTAGTTGCCTGATCAGGGATTGAACCTGGGCCTCCTGCATTGGGAGTGCTGTCTTAGCCTTTGGACCACCAGGGAAGTCCCTATACTGTATTTCTATATATCAAATCTGTCCTGGAAAAAGCCACTCACCTATGAGAATAACACAATCAACCTTCATCAGCCCTTGCCTCAGAAATCTCCAGATATCTGAAACTGAATAATAAAATTGTTTTCTATTTTTCTGTTTTGCTTGAACAATGACCTAGTTCTGGATTTAGTTTTGTGTGTGTTGTTATTCGGAGAAGGCAATGGCACCCCACTCCAGTACTCTTGCCTGGAAAATCCCATGGACGGAGGAGCCTGGTAGGCTGCAGTCCATGAGGTCGCTAAGAGTCGGACACGACTGAGCGACTTCAATTTCACTTTCCACTTTCATGCATTGGAGAAGGAAATGGCAACCCACTCCAGTGTTCTTGCCTGGAGAATCCCAGGGATGGAGAAGCCTGGTGGGCTGCAGTCCATGGGGTCGCACAGAGTCGGACACAACTGAAGTGACTTAGCAGTGTTGTTATTATCCTTGTGCTCTGAGCAGTTATCTATGATCAGCTGCACCAAGTAAGGGAATCACTCCCTGAATTTGGTATCAGAAATGCTGGGGAGGTTTATGATGAGACCTCAGGAAATGACTCACATGTACAGAGAAATCATAGTAGTATCAGTGGAAAGGATATCTGTTGGGTTTGTTTTTCTCTCTCTTTTTTTCCCCTAGAGCAAAAAAAAAAAAAAAAAAAAAAAAAAAAGCCTTAGGGGAACTGAAAACCTGGTGAAATGGTTTACTCAAATTCATTTAGCAATTTTTTTTTTCCCCATTCTTGTAGGGGAATTAGCAGAGAGCCTAAAGGTTTTAAAGAATTCAGATGAAAAGCCATCTGTTCCCTGGGCTTTGTTCAATCTCAGTTTAAGGATGGCTTTTGAGATTTCCTATTCCCTAATTAATTCCTCTAGATGAGCTTGTGGGGTTGGCTTAATTTATTTTTTGAAAGATGGAAAAAATGCTCCCATCAATTAGTCCTTTGTTATGTTGTGACTGAGATGGAAATAGCTTTTTGCCAAGTGGAGCAAGGAGCTGAGAGATGCCTGTGTGTGCAGTGGCCAGGTGGCCTTTGTCAGTAGGCCTGGCTTTGATGTAAGTACCATTTTCTGGGCCTTTCAGATAACTGGTGAGAAAGCACCCAGCCTGGCAGGAATCTGAGTAATATTTAGCCTGAAGCACAAGGGTGGGGAAACTGAAGCAGTGAGTAAGAGTCACATTTTAAAGAACATAATTGTTAGAACAATTTTTTTTTTTTGTATTACCACGTGTAATGTACTCTAATTGAAGGCTCCCTGAGTGCTGTTCTCTGGGACTGAGTTTTCTGTGTGGACAAGCACTAGAGGGGCAACTGAGGGGCTGAGAGGTGGAAAGGGAAGGGAAGAGAGAGGAGACACTCACCACCATCAGCAGCAGGCATACTTGTATGTTTCCTGGTGCCCTCGCTGAGCCTGGGGGCTGAGACCCAGGATCCGGCAGGGACTAACTTCTTTCATTGCAAGAGAAATTCTGACCCTTGGACTGTGGAGCTTTGGATATTACATGATATTAGGCCAAGATGTGATCAGGGACCAGGGTATGATGGTAAAATAAATTGTAAAAACTTAGTGCTTAGTGCCAACTTTCTCCTGCCAGCTCAGGTCTTGTGACTGGAGGTAAAGGGAGCCACAAGCCCCTGTTCTGGCAGTCAGGAAACTGGTTTTCAAGACCTGTCACTGCAGCAGGATTACATGCTGACCGAGCAGTGTGATTAGCCAAGTGGGTGTTCTTGGTTGGGAAGGCAGACAGCTCCTTCCTTGACAGGACTGATGATGGAAGAAGAAAGGTTGGGGTCCAAGCTCTGCTGTTACCCAGCATTAATCTGCTAAAACCCTAACCATCGTAGGTCCCCACAGAGCACTGCAGAAGGAAAACTCCTTTTATGAAAGGCCAGGCTGCAGGGGTCAGTCTTGGACAAGTTAACCCTTATCTCTCAATTATTACTTTATCTGCTCCTACTCCTTAAAAATGACACCTTTATCTATAAATACTGGGAATAGTAAGTCAAATAATGCATTTAACACCACTGGCACAGTTCTTGGCAGATAATAAGAAATATTTTATAATCATTATTATTTTTCTATGGCAGTTCATACAAAATTATTGAAGATTTGCTTGCAATATTTCATAAAATAATATTTTCTTCCAACACAAACTAGACTATATTGCCTTCTGTTTTCCATCTTGGGAACCTCCTTCCTGAGTAATATATTTGAGTTCCATTTGTATTGTACTGTTCTCTATTGGTTTCCTACATATGTTCTGATTTCTTAACTAGATTGTAAAAGTCATGTGTTATACTTTTTTGTGCCCTGTGGTGCTGGTGCCATACCATGGTCTAGACCAGCAAATAAGCTCAACAAATATGTATTAATTATTAAAGTAGTTATAAATACTTTAAAACAGGTATGTTTTATACCTCATTCAAGTTTTAGCTCATATGGTCATACCTAGTTTGTAATATTTTCACAAATATCTTTCTTATTAAAGTTAAATATAGAGTGCCACGCAAATACCATATAATATCACTTATCTGTGAAATCCAAAATATAGTTAATCTCTCTTGTAGCATTTAATCTAAAGTAATTGATTCACTGATTTGACAGTTTACCAAATATTTTCCACACACATAGCTGTTTTATGTCCTCTACCTCTGTTTTCTTCTTTTTAAATTTTACAGATTTTTATATTTATTAAATTTTTAATTGAAGTATAGTTGATGTACACTCTGTTCTCTATCTTCTAAATAAAACTAGTAATTCTAAAAGCTTAATTTTGTCATAGTAGCTTAATAGCCATCAAAAAATTTGCAAATCACTTAATTTTCCTACAGCTCCAAGTCCTTTTCTCTAAATTTCATATAAATACTTACCTTACTTCTCTTATGTGGAGGTGCAATGAGAACACTAAAGATGTCCTAGCCATGCATTTATTAATACAAGTCATACTGATATGTTTTACTCCAGCCCCTCAAACCTCTCCCCACTGAGATTCTTCAAATCTCATCCAGTGCAGTGTATAGCCCTATGACTGGAGAGAACACACACTAGCTCTCCCTTTAAAACCTTTAATTTACTCCAGGTATTTACCCTATTCCTGGCTAATTGATATAGTTCGCATAAAATCCTTTGTGTTTGGCTTACCTTCTGCCCTTAGCGGGCTGCCCTGATAGCTCAGCAGGTAAAGAATCCACTTGCAAATGCAGGAGACCCCGGTTCCATTCCTGGGTCTCAGGGTCAGGAAGATCCCCTGGAGAAGGGATAGGTTACCCACTCCAGTATTCTTGGGCTTCCCTTGTGACTCAGCTGGTAAAGAATCTGCTCGCAATGTGTGAGACCTGGGTTCGATTCCTGTATTGGGAAGACTCCCTGGAGAAGGAAAAGAATACCCACTCCAGTATTTTGGCCTTGAGAATTCCATGGACTGTATAGTCCATGGGGACACAAAGAGTCCACATAACTGAGCGACTTTCACTTTCACTTTCTGTCCTTAGGGGTAGAGAAAGATTTAACAAACAAAACTGAAATGAAAAGAGGAATAAGATGTGTAGAGAGAGACTAGGAAGGAGAAAAAGAGAGTGAGAGTTGACTCAGTATGGACATCCTGGCAAGTAGAGAGCTAGCAAGAGAGGACTTGTTAGCAGTAGTTGGAGCTGGATGGGAGTAGACAGTTCCGGAGGGAAAGGTGTAATTAAGGTGATCAATAGATTCAGTTTGCATGAGACTGAGGAGTTTCTTGGGACAGGAGACATTCAGTGTTAAGTGTGACAAGCTGGTCATCTCACGTGGAGTAGATGTACAGTGGACCAAATTTAGAAACAAGAAACTCAATCAGAAGGCAAATGAGCTAGTTGTTGTGGAGAGTGGATTCAGAAACTCAAACCACTGGTTGTTAAACCACTAGTTTGACTTATGGTCAAAAGATCATTCTCACCTGAGCATGGGAGCAGCCTGAATAACCCTTCAAGCAAAACACAATGAGGACCCCAGTTCAAGCCCATATCATTATGGGTACCCCATGCTTTTCAAAAGTTCTCTTTACACCACTTCACTTTTGTGAAAGATCTGCATTAGTACCTGTTTTTGCTAAGTAAAAGAAATCCAAAGAGAAATATATTTTTTTTTATGGAAAAAAGGTGAAAAGTGAAGCCCCAGGAGAGGCAGTGCGGCACCCCCGCAAGGAGAAGGACATCCTTAAGCTCCTTCTCCAGAAACTATACTCAGTATCTCAGCATCAAGCTACCAGAACTTTGTTCTGAGTCTGTGAGCATCTCTGCTTTATCTCAATTTATTTGTGCATCTCTTACAAGAAGTGTCCTAAGGTAACTGATTCTTCACTTTATGCCATTTGGGCTTACAAAGTTTTCACAGGACTGCTGTACTTGGATTGTGGGGCAACTGAACTCCCTGTGAGTCAGTTCTAAGGATGAACTACAAATGAGGCAGCCTTGTCTGATGAGGCCTTGTGTACTGTTCCTCTTGATTTCTAGTGCTGCTTATGGGAAGCAAATAAATTAGCAAATGTCTCCCTCCCTCTTACTATCAATTTTCTCACCTTGGGCATCATCACTATGTCAGGCCCTGCCATAATCATCATCTCTTAATACAAAACTGTTTGTGCTGTTTGTGCTGTGTTCAGTCACTCAGTTGTGCCCAACTTTTTGCAATCCCAAGGACTGCAGCCCCCTAGGCTCCTCTGCCCATGAGATTATCCCGGCAAGAACACTGGAAGTGGGTTGGCATTTCCTTCTCAAGGGATTTTCCCAACCCAGGGATCAAACCCACATCTCCTGTGTCTCCTGCATTGACTGGCAGGTTCTTTACCACTGAGCCACTGGGAAATACCTAGTACAAAACTACTATGGATCAAAAGCGAACTATCTCCAGAGAAAAGTTGATCTTTTCCATTCCAAGGCATAGGGAAGCAGTGGTGTGTTACGAACCTGAAGTCAGGGTTTAAAATCTTCCAATCCATTGAAATGGGATCATTTTCAGCCTATTTAGTTTTCTGTAAATATTATGGTAATTTAAAAAATGATTTTCAAAATATGTGGTGATATAATCAAATGAACAATCTGGAAA
Organism: Bos mutus; assembly: GCF_027580195.1. NCBI lineage: Eukaryota > Metazoa > Chordata > Mammalia > Artiodactyla > Bovidae > Bos > Bos mutus. The sequence continues at coordinate 34,907,896 of NC_091629.1, read as the reverse complement.
GTTCAACATTAAAATTCCTAGTTCAGTTCAGTTCAGTTCAGTTGCTCAGTTGTGTCTGACTCTTTGCGACCCCATGAATTGCAGCATGCCAGGCCTCCCTGTCCATCACCAACTCCCAGAGTTCACCCAAACTCATGTGCCTTAAGTCCATGATGCCATCCAGCCATCTCATCCTGTCATCCCCTTCTCCTCCTGTCTTCAATTTTTCCCAGCATCAGGATCTTTTCCAATGAGTCAGCTCTTTGCATGAGGTGGCCAAAGTATTGGAGTTTCAGCCTCAGCATCAGTCCTTCCAATGAACATCCTGGACTGGTCTCCTTTAGGATGGACTGGTTGGATCTCCTTGCAGTCCGAGGGACTCTCAAGAGTCTCCTTCAACACCACAGTTCAAAAGCATCAATTCTGTGCTCAGCTTTCTTCACAGTCCAACTCTCACATCCATACACGACCACTGGAAAAGCCATAGCCTTGACTAGACAGACCTTTGTTGGCAAAGTAATGTCTCTGCTTTTGAATATGCTATCTAGGTTGGTCATAACTTTCCTTCCAAGGAGCAAGCATCTTTTAACTTCATGGCTGCAATCACCATCTGCAGTGATTTTGGAGCCCCCCAAAATAAAGTCTGACACTGTTTCCACTGTTTCCCCATCTATTTGCCATGAAGTGTTGGGAACAGATGCCATGATTTTAGTTTTCTGAATGTTGAGCTTTAAGCCAACTTTTTCACTCTCCTCTTTCACTTTCATCAAGAGGCTTCTTAGATCCCTTCACTTTCTGCCATAAGGGTGGTGTCTAGAATGACTTGAATTATCATTAGTGCTAGAGACAGGCCTGCAATTTGAATGTAAACTGTTCTTATTTGTGACCAGTTCTGATACAATTTTTTTTTTTTTTTTTATCTTTTACCGTATCAAAGAGCTGATAGAACAGGGAAAATCCAGATTCTTTTCTCTGAGTTACTGGCCTCATGACAAGCTATATTAGACAGGCCCTTGTGGTGAAAGATTAAAGTATTACCAGCTTTGTTTTGAAACTGTGACACAGAGTGCTTTTTTGGAAACTTTCTGAGGTGGTTTGGGCCCTTAACTTGCCTGGTAACCACAGCTTCTGGACTAATCCAACTCACCGTTTGGGAATTTCCAATTTGGGAATTACTAATAGGGACACTGGCTTATGCAATGCTTTCTCTTCTGGTTTGCAGGTGAGTAGACTCTTTCTTATTAAAGAAGAGTCTAATTACAGCAGGTGAGGGGAATTTTTTACACTCTACCTCCAGACAGCAGAGTTTGGAGGGATTCTCTTAGACCAGAGCATCTCCAACTATAATGTGCATGCCAATAATGGAATCTTCTGGACATCTTGCTGAATAATTAAGTCTCTGGGGTGAGGCATTTCCAGCCAGGTGATGATGCCACTAAATAGTTCGTAAACCACAATCTGCACAGCAAGATCTTAGAGAAAAGTCAAGTGTGCCTGTGGTGGCAGGAGAGGACCATGTGCTTTCAGGACACTTTGAATTTATGTCTCAGGACTTTTCTGGTGGTACAGTGGTTAAGTCTCTGTGCTCCCAATGCCGAAGGCCTGGGTTTGATCCCTTGCCAGGGAACTAGATCCCACATGTCGCAACTAAAAGACCACCTGTACTGAAACTAAGACCCAGTGCAGCCAAACAAATAAATATTAAGAAATAACTTATGAATCTAATTTGTCTTTGGGCACCACTACAGCAATGCCAAACATCTTTAGCTGCAATAAACTTCCCTAAATTTATAAATTATAGAAACTCCTCCTGAGATAATTGTCATCATGGCATTTGACAGTACTCTGCCTGAGTTTAGCTGCATCTCTTCTGTGTTGCTGAATCTAATTGGGCAGCAATTGCACATTTTAGTTCTGCAGCTGTGTTTGGTGTCCTTGCTTCCCACCTCTGAGGAACTGGTGATTCCTGCCAAGGTGTAATGGGTGCACTTTCTGATACTCTACCTAAAAGTGATGAGTAGACACAAGACATCATGTGTCCTCAGATTCAATGAAACAGATGGCTCTTATTCAAGGAAACTTATTCAAAAACATTTAAATAAACATGGGTATTATTGTGAAGAGAAATGAGATAAAAATGTGATAAAGTAGAAAAAGTATATCCAAAGACAAGGCTAAGGAATTAAAGACAGTAATGCTATTTTTCTTTTATTTCACCCGGCCTCATGAATAAAGGGCCACAGGGAACTAGACCCTTAATACCAGGCAGAGATTTAGGCATAAGAATTGAGTTGGAATGCTTCTAGATTAGAAGCAGAGGACTTCACTTGTAAAGAATTAGAATTTGCACACATGAATCTCACTTTATACTATGTGAAGAGGGTGTATTTCTGAAGAATTGAATGGAGACTGAACTTTGTCCAGTTTCTTTAAGAACACTATCATTTGGAAATCATCTCTCTTTTTTCAAGAATTTAATTCACAGTCATTTTCCACAATTGAGACCTATTAAGTATTAAGTCAAAAGGAATCTCTTAATGTGACCTTCTCCTAATTCATTGCTGTGGGCAATGTGGCTTTTAGATCTGAAAGTTTTTCCTCAGTGTGTAACTGATTGAAAGACTGTTTCCTAGTAAAGTGTATTGTTACATTTCTGTGTGGTTGATAAACAGAGAACAAAGGGACACTCACCAGAGGCTTCTGTTTGCACATAAAATAAAAGCCTTGTGGTGGTGAGAGTTTTTGTGTTAACCAAAATAAAAACCCAAATAGGGCAGGTTCCCAAAGGATGGTTTAGTCATTTATACAGTTACATGACTAACTTATGTATATGCCTTTTGAATATGCATTGATTTTCTACCTTCACACAAAGGTGATCATTTTTAGTTTTTAAGTGCTTGTCATCCATTCACCAGCCATTTCTCCCTTTTCTATGACTCCAACTTCTAGTTGAACAACAGAAGAGTTGAATCATAAAAGAAAAGTCAAAAAAAAGTTTTATTTGTTTGAAGGAAATTCTTTCCATGTGTCCCTGCTCCTTCCTTTGCTAATTTGGGTCATGTGCTGGGCTTTAGTCATCTGTCCCAGGCAGAGAGGGGCCAAGCTCCTCCCCCGCTCACCGCAGGGAGGTCTGGAGGTCTGTGAGTGGTAACTGAAGATTGCTGGACCCACCACATCCTACAAAAAATGTAATAGTTGCTTGAGGCTTAGAACTTCCACTGGAATTTGAGGCTAAAAGCATAAAATAAGCCAAAAACTAAAAGGTCTGCAGGCAAGGCATGAGTTGATGGAAGGAGAGGAGGAAGAAGAGGAGGGTAGAATAAGAGAGAGCCAATATCAAGAGTGGAGATGATGAGCCAGGAGGAAGAAAGAGACCTTTATGTTGGAATAACAGAGGCCTCTGTGTTCTTCTTCTGCACACCTAGGAATACAGGTGGTAACTTCAAACTATTGGAGTCAAGCTATTGGTGCAGATATCAGCTCCTGATGATAAAATGGCATGTGTATTAGCTAAACAGAAGGACTGACCTCTAAGAGTTCAGAATTCCCTAGGTCCATGCATAACTTGTACATGACAAGCTCCTTTAAAGTTTTAGGGAAATAGAGGAATACTTCAGAATTTTGTACTTTGACTTTAGGAAAACCGGTAAACATTTTTTTTGGAAGCCAAGCTTACTTTCTGTCAATGATTTATCCATCTATACTTTGTGAAACATTTCTTGTCTATGCTACTCACTTGGCAGTAATTCAGAGAGCATGATGGTGTACATCATTTGTACTGTTTTCTGGTATTTTTTCTTAGTACTTGAATTCTTATTTGAATTTCTACTTTATTTTGGTTTTCTCTGTTACTAGGAGAGAAATATGGATACACATTTATTTTGAAATATGGATATACATTCTTTTAGATTCTTCTCATTCAGAGGTGGGCTACATGCACCCTTCCAGGGAATCTGGGTGGGCTCTCACCACTTCGATCTATAGAGTACAGCAGAAGTGATGCTGTACTACCAAAAACACATGGCTGTAAAACCGCAACTCACTTCCAACGGTGACTCATGAAAGACAGCCTTGTTGGCTGGTCAGATTCACTCTTGGGTCCATAAGATACTGTATAAGAAGTGTGACTACCCTCAGACCACAATGCTGTAGAAACCATGTGTAGACAGATACTCCAGTTAACAGTTTATGCCAAGTTCACTATTTAGCTGTTTCAAGGTAGGGACAGATAGGTATGTGAAGATGCTATATTGGAAATGTATCTTCTAGTCTTAGTCTTCAGAGCATCCTAGTTAAGGCTCAATACATTGGAGAGCAGAAATCAATCAGAGCTGCCACACTTGTCCACAAACATTATGTAGTGTAGTATTTTTATATTACAATGTATTTAGGTAGTTTATTGCACAGCAATAAAACTGAAATCAAAGGAAGAACTTTTAAAAGTTAAATTACTATTGGCTTGGAGATAGTTTCAGCCAAATAGAAGCACTAGTGGCAGATTGGAGGGTGAGAGTAGGGGTTCAACCAATTTGTTGATGATATTTCTCTCTTCCTCTTTCTGTGCATCAAGCAGTGTCTTGTGTGACTGTGTCTCTTTTATGATCCCAGCTTCTGCCAGTCAGCCCTTGAAATAGTTTTAGAAAGTATTTGGAGATGCTAGCTCCTGGTCTTTGGGAACAACCTCCTGTGACCCTCTGATTCTAGTGGTGGCAGTGGATTTCTGCTGCTGTTGATCTCTAGGTTTCCTACGTTCCCCTGATTGCCTTTCAGTTCTTCCTTTGGGCTAGTTCTCAGTATTAAAGTTCTTTCTTTAAACTACCTACTTTCTTGACTGGGCACTCTTTGATACAGGCTACAGATCACATTTCTTTATATGCTTGACTGAACACAGTAAATATGCAAAAAGTACTAATTAACTGACTAAATACAGGTCACTTCATAGAACAGTCATTTTGTTTGATGAAATAGTGTTGGGGCATCATGTTGACCATTTATAATCCTTCTAGAAGTGTAGCATCTCAAAATATTAGCTAGAGCTTTAATTTGGGTGTGATTTTACAGGAACTCCCTTGCAATTGATCAATTCCTTTATGCATAATAGGAGTAGAATGCCAAAAGTTTTAATGAGTCTCTTTTTCATTGGAAGAAGTTGAGTTGAGCCACTGTTTTCTAAAGAATGTTTCCAGCTTACCCTTTAATTTTTTGAGAGCAATAAAATGGAAAATATATTAGAAGCTAATGCAAAGCCGGTCTATAACTATTGTGCTTGAGCTTTAGAAGTTGTTTCATTGATACCTTTTTTGAAAAAGTGCTTTGAACTTGTAAAAAGGAAATGTATCCCTGTATCTGTATCTATATTATTGGCTTAAGACAGATATGACACATCCATACAGAGTTGTATTCCTTCTAGTGTTAGCATATTAGCTTAATATACGAAGGTAGTTTGAATCATTCATTCTAGCAGCATAGATTCAAAAGCAAACATCCTCTTTTTTATCCTATATTATTGAGTTTGCTGTAGTGAGCTGTAGTCATGATTCTGTAAGAGCTGTTGTGTAATCATGTCCAAAGCACTTAATTCTTTTCATCCATAGAGTCCATAAGTATAAAATTAAAGGGTTGGACTCACCTCTCAGATAACTCCAGCTTGAAAATTCTGTGCCATTCTCAGTGGCTGATTTCATGCTCCTACCCATCCCAAGCTATTCCATGCATGCTCTTTTCCTCTACAGTCTTCAGAAATGATTTTGTCATGATTCCTGTAAAGAATAATTAACATTATTGTAGTATTTTCTATTTTAGGGGCCATCTTAAAATAGAATTGTTTTTTCAAGGTAGAAAAGGGACAGAAAAGATCATTCTGTAAATTCTTAAAATGAGAATCTATTTGAATGTTTGATTTTGGTTTGGTTTTGATTTTTTAACAAACATACAGGACTCATTACATGCTAGGCACTGTTTTGACAATGCTTCAAACATAATTTCATTAAATTCTTATAATATCTTTATGGTATCTTCATCTAAACCATAAACAAACAGAGGAACAAAAATGTAGACTAACTTGCTTAGGATTGCACAGTTAGGGAGTAACAGAGCTAAGACTTGAACTCAAGCAGGCCACATTCTCCACTGTTGGACTATGCTGCCTAACAACTTAACTGAACAGCTGTGGGGATCATAATTCTGATAAGAGGTGAGCAACCCAGATGGTATACTGGTGGAGGTGTCACAGATCTGAAGAGGAAACTGGACAACTTCTCTCATGTGTAATTTCTGTAAATAAGAAAATGCTGAGCAAGAGTGAATATTTAAATTTCCTTAATAATAATTTTGTTTGAATCCAAGTCAGCATTTCATAGAAGTTAAGGTCATCATTAAGGCTGGTACAATTTTTCCTCATTAAGTTTGGATGTGATCACTCCCAGAGGTAGGAGGGGAATTAGATACTTCATTAGTATTGATTCTGAAATTTGGGTTTTCTAGCTGATGCCATCTTGGTATGATCTTGTTTGGGCCTGAATCCTACTTTATTTCCATAATAATTTGTGTCTATTAAGGCTCTTGAATTAGAAATATTACTCTAAATATTTCACATAGATGTATTCTTTCTGGGGAAACATTTATATTTCTTCTTAAAAGAACTAAACTTAGTTTTCTTTTCTTTCCCTAAACTTTGATTCCTTGAACTAAACTCCCTGAGACTGCCTAAGACTGTTATGAATTCAATTATTTTCTTTTAGGATTTTATTTATTTATTTTAATTAATTTATTAATTTTATCTAGAGGATAATTACTTTACAATATTGTGATGGTTTTTGCCAAACATCACCATGAATCGGCCACGGGTACACATTTGTCCACCCATCTTGAACCCCCTCCCACATTTCTCCTCACCCTATCCTTCGGGGTTGTCCCAGAGCACTGGCTTTGGGTACCCAGCTTCATGCATTGAACTTGTGCTGGTCATCTCTTTTACATATGGTAGTGTTCATGTTTCAATGCTATTCTCTCAAATCCTCCCACCCCTAACTTCTCCCACTGAGTCAAAAAGTCTGTTCTTTACCATCTATGTCTCCTTTGCTTCCCTGAATGTAGGATTTTGGTACCATCTTTCTAAGGTCCATATACATATATGTTAATACATAGTATTTGTCTTTCTCTTTCTGACACACTTCATTCTGTATAATAGGCTCCAGGTTCATCCACATCATTAGAATTGACTCAAATGTGTTCCTTTTTATAGCTGAGTATTATTCCATTGTGTAAATGTACCACAGCTTCCTTATCCATTTATCTGCCAATGGACATCAAGGTTGCTTTCATGTCCTAGCTATTGTAAACAGTGCTGAGATGAACATTAGGATACATGTGTTTTTTTCAATTCTGGTTTTCTTGGGGTATATGCTGAGCAGTAGAGGAAAAGAAATAGAGGAAAACAACAGAATGGGAAAGACTAGGGATCTCTTCAAGAAAATCAGAGATACCAAAGGAACATTTCATGCAAAGATGGGCTCGATAAAGGACAGAAATGGTATGGACCTAACAGAAGCAGAAGATATTAAGAAGAGATGGCAAGAATACACAGAAGAACTGTACAAAAAAGATCTTCATGACCCAGATAATCACGATGGTGTAATCACTGACCTAGAGCCAGACATCCTGGAATGTGAAGTCAAGTGGGCCTCAGAAAGCATCACTATGAACAAAGCTAGTGGAGGTGATGGAATTCCAGTGGAGCTCTTTCAAATCCTGAAAGATGATGCTGTGAAAGTGCTGCACTCAATATGCCAGCAAATTTGGAAAACTCAGCAGTGGCCACAGGACTGGAAAAGGTCAGTTTTCATTCCAATCCCAAAGAAAGGCAATGCCAAAGAATGCTCAAACTACCGCACAATTGCACTCATCTCACACGCTAGTAAAGTAATGCTCAAAATTCTCCAAGCCAGGTTTCAGCAATATGTGAACCATGAACTTCCTGATGTTCAAGCTGATTTTAGAAAAGACAGAGGAGCAGAGATCAAATTGCCAACATCTTCTGGATCATGGAAAAGCAAGAGAGTTCCAGAAAACATCTATTTCTGCTTTATTGACTATGCCAAAGCCTTTGACTGTGTGGATCACAATAAACTGTGGAAAATTCTGAAAGAGATGGGAATACCAGATCACCTGATCTGCCTCTTGAGAAATTTGTATGCAGGTCAGGAAGCAATAGTTATAACTGGACATGGAACAATAGACTGGTTCCAAATAGGAAAAGGAGTTCGTCAAGGCTGTATATTGTCATCCTGTTTATTTAACTTCTATGCAGAGTACATCATGAGAAACGCTGGACTGGAAGAAACACAAGCTGGAATTAAGATTGCTGGGAGAAATATCAATAACCTCAGATAGGCAGATGACACCACCCTTATGGCAGAAAGTGAAGAGGAACTAAAAAGCCTCTTGATGAAAGTGAAAGTGGAGAGTGAAAAATTTGGCTTAAAGCTCAACATTCAGAAAACGAAGATCATGGCATCTGGTCCCACCACTTCATGGGAAATAGATGTGAAGAAGGCTGAGCACCGAAGAATTGATGCTTTTGAACTGTGGTGTTAGAGAAGACCCTTGAGAGTCCCTTGGGCTGCAAGGAGATCCAACCAGTCCATTCTGAAGGAGATCAGCCCTGGGATTTCTTTGGAAGGAATGATGCTAAAGCTGAAACTCCAGTACTTTGGCCACCTCATGCGAAAAGTTGACTCATTGGAAAAGACTCTGATGCTGGGAGGGATTGGGGGTAGGAGGAGAAGGGGACGACAGAGGATGAGATGGCCGGATGGCATCACTGACTCGATGGACGTGAGTCTGAGTGAACTTCGGGAGTTGGTGATGGACAGGTAGGCCTGGCCTGCTGCGATTCATGGGGTCGCAAAGAGTTGGACACGACTGAGTGACTGATCTGATCTGATCTGATCTGATGCTGAGCAGTGGGATTGCTGGGTCAATGGCACCCCACTCCAGTACTCTTGCCTGGAAAATCCCATGGATGGAAGAGCCTTGTAGGCTGCAGTCCATGGGGTCGCTAAGAGTCAGACATGACTGAGTGACTTTACTTTCACTTTTCACTTTCATGCATTGGAGAAGGAAATGGCAACCCACTCCAGTGTTCTTGCCTGGAGAATCCCAGGGAAGGGGTAGCCTGGTGGGCTGCCGTCTATGGGGTAGCACAGAGTCGGATACAACTGGAGTGACTTATCAGCATGGCAGTTCTATTCTCAGTTTTTTAAGGAATCTCCACACTGTTCTCCATAGTTGCTATACCAGTTTGCATTCCCATCTAGAGTGTAAGAGGGTTCCCGTTCCTCTACACCCTCTCCAGCATTTATTGTTTGTAGACTTTTTGATGATGGCCATTCTGACCAATGTGAGATGATGCTCCACTGTAGTTTTGATTTGCACTAATCATAATAATGATTATTATTGCAATTAGTGCAATAATTTACACTAATCACTAATAATGAGTGATGTTGAGCATCTTTTCATGTATTTATTAATCATCTGTAAGCCTTCTTTGGAGAAATGTCTGTTTAGGTCTTTTGTACACTTTTTGACTGGGTTTTTCCTTTTTTTGGTATTCTGCTTTTATATTTTAGAGATTAATTCTTTCTCAGTTGTTTCATTTGCTATTATTTTCTCCCATTCTGAATGCTGTCTTTCCACCTTGCTTTTAGTTTCCTTTGTTGTTCAAAAACTTTTAAGTAATTAGGTCACATTTGTTTATTTGTTTTTATTTCCATTAGTCTGGGAGGTGGGTCATAGAGGATCTTGTTGTGATTTATGTCAGAGATAGTGCTATGATTTCCTCTAAGAGTTTTATAGTTTCTGGTTTATGTTCAGGTCTTTAATCCATTTTGAGTTTATTTTTGTGTGTATGGTGTTAGAAAGCCTTCTAGTTTCATTCTTTTACACGTAGTTGACCAGTTTCCCAACACTACTTGTTGAAGACTGTCTTTTTGCTATTGTATATTTTTGCCTCCTTTGTCAAAGATAAGATATCCATAGGCATTTGGATTTATCTCTGGACATTCTGTTTTGCTCCATTGATCTATATTTCTGTCTTTGTGCTAGTACCATACTGTCTTGATGATTGTAGTTTTGTAGTGTAGTCTGAATTCAGGAAGATTGATTCCTCCAGTTCCGTTCTTCTTTCTCAAGATTGCTTTGGCTATTTGGGATCTTTTGTGTTTCCATACAAATTGTGATATTATTTGTTTTAGTTCTGTGAAAAATACCATTGGTAGTTTGATAGGAATTGCACTGAATCTATAGATTGCTTTAGGTAGTATCCTCATTTTCACTATATTGATTCTTCCAATCCAAGAATATGGTATATTTCTTCATCTATTTGAGTCATCTTTGGTATCTTTCATCAGCGTTTTATAGTTTTATATATACAGGTCTTTTGTTTCTTTAGTTCAATTTATTCCTAAGTGTTTTATTCTTTTCATTGCAGTGATGAATGGGATTGTTTCCTTAATTTCTCTTTCTGATTTTTAATTGTTTGTGTATAGGAATGCCAAGGGATTTCTGTGTATTAATTTTATATCCTGCAACTTTTCTATATTCATTGATTAGCTCCAGAAGATATCTGGTGGTAATCTTCAGGGTTTTATGTGTAGAGGATCATGTCATCTGCAAGCAGAGAGAGTTTTACTTTTTATTTTCCAATCTGGATTCCTTTCACTTCTTTCTTTTCTCTGATTGCAGTGGCTAGGACTTCCAAAACTATGTTGAATAGTAGTGGTAAGATGGGCACCCTTGTCTTGTTCCTGATTTTCCCTAAATATTTTTTATTATTGTTAAATTATACATATGTATACATATACACATTTATCTATATTATAAAAGTACATGTATATATATATATACACACATTATATATATATATATATATAGAGAGAGAGAGACAGACAGACAGACAGACAGACAGAACACATGTGAATAATTTGTTGATGGGCTTCCTTTCTGCATATGACATAGTTCCTGACAGAATAATATGGTTCTCAAGATCCACTCTATTTGTGGCAATGTCTGTATACTGTAAAATAATTGAATTGCAGTTGGTAGCAGTAGTTCCAACTACCTTTGTAATATTTTGGGGCTGTATCACATATGGCTAAAATGCAAGCTGACAGCTAGTGACTGAGTCTCTTTTGCTGTATCAGGAGACAATTTGCCATAGACACATCTGTACTATTTGATGAAAATGAAAGGAAAATTTAAATATCTTATGTAATCTTGGGCTTTAAAAAATGGATTAAATATATCCATACCCAATATTATGAATATTTATTAATTAAATGACTGGAGATTGTTTTTAGGGTTATTTTTAAGGGCTAATATACAGGGCTTTTCCCCCCTTACATCCTCCAAATTGAACAAAGTATTTGCTCTCTAGAACTAATTTCAATAGTTGAATATTTTATTAGATTTGTTTTAAAAGGGTAATTTTAATGTGTAGTAGAGAATATACTCTGTGATTTCAATTGTTTCAAATTTGATACTTGTCTATGGCCCACTATATGGTCTAAATTTATTAATGTACCATTTATACCTAAAAAACCAAATATATATATATATATATATATATATATATATATATATATCTCTTGTTGTGGGTGGAATATTCTTTAAATATCATTTCAGCTATACTAGTTGCAAATATTGTTCATATCTGTAATAATTCTTCCTGATTTCTGTATACTTTTTCTGACAATCACTAGCATTTGTGGGTTAGTTTTCCTTTACTTTTAGTTTCTGTCAACCTTTGCTTTATACCTTTGAAGCTTTGTAATTGAGTGGATAAACTTTTGGTTCTGCCTTATTTTAGCTTAATGAGTAAGTTTCATATTCCATGTTATCTCTACTCATTGGCTTATTTGCTACGTATTTTTGCCCTATTTTTGGCTAGTGGTTTTCTAGGGTATACAATATACATTCTTATTTACAGTCTACCTGCAAATAATATCAACTGCTTTAAATGTAAGAAATTTATAAATAGTACACTTCTGTTTTTCTTCTCCTATGGTTTGCAACTTACCATACATTTCATTTATATATATATATGTGTGTGTGTGTGTGTGTATATATATATATATAATATATACATTTCATTTATATGTATATATACATTTCATTTATATATATGTGTGTGTGTGTATATTTAATATATATATATATATATATATATATATATATATATATTAAATCCCACAATGAATTGTTAATGTTTTTCTTTAAAGCTGGGGTCAGCATTTTTTTTTTTTTTTCAGTTCCTGAAGGGCCAGATAGTAAATATTTAAGGCTGTGCCAGGGAAATGTCCCTATCAAAACTACTGAAGCCTGCTACTTTGGTATAAAAACAGCCTTAGACAACACATAAACAAATGGATGTGACTCTCTGCCAATAAAACTTTATTTCCAAAAAGAGGTGGAAGCAAAATTAGCCAATGGACCATGGTCTGCTGGCCCCTGCTTTAAACAATTATCTCTCATTGACATTCAAACAAAAAGCATATTCACCCCTTTTTTGTTTCTTCCTTCACTTCTTTGAATAGATTTGAATTTCTATTTGGTGTAAATTTCCCTCTGCCTGAAGAATTTTCTTGAGTATTTCTTATCAGACAGTTGTACTGCAAAACAAACACCCCTCTCCCAACACATACACAAAGATAAACTTCTCAGGATTTGTATGTCAAAAAGAATTTTATTTTATCTTAAAAAGATACATTCATGGGTCATTGCCTAGTGGAATTATTTTTCTTTCAATATTTCAAATATTTCTCTGTTTTTTGTCTTGAATTGTTTCTGACAAAAAGACTGAAGAAATTCTAATATCTGTTTCCTTATAACATGACTTCCATCCTCACCTACTCCCCTCTACCCTCTGTCTGCTTTTAAGATTTCCTCTTCACTGGTTTTCAGAAGTTTGATTATGATGTTCCTTGACTTAGTATATCCTATTTGATTTATTGTATGCTTCTTGGATTTGTGAGGTTATGTGTGTGCATGTGTGCTAAGTTGCTTCAGTCATATCTGATACTTTGTGATCCTATAGACTATAGCCCACCAGGCTCCTCTGTCCATGGGATTCTCCAGGTAAGAACGCCGGAGTGGTTGCCTTCCTCTAGGCAATCTTCCTGACCCAGGGATTGACCGCCTCTCCTGAGGCTCCTGCGTTGCAGGCAGATTTTTTACCACTGAGCCACTGGGGAAGGTGAGTTTACACCTTTTATCAAACATAGAAAAATTTCAGCTACTTTTCCCCCCTGCCTTTCCCCACTCTCTTATTTTTTCTGTAGTAGGGTGAATAACGTGTCTATTAAAAATGTCCATACCCTAATCCCTGGAACCTGACATATGTTACCTTGCATGGTAAAAAATAGCATTTTACCTTATATGTGTGGGGATGATTAGTTTAAGGATTTTAAAATGGGAAATTAATTCTGGATTATCTGAATAGATTCAATGTAATAAGGATTCCTAGAAGAGGGAGAAAGGTGCGCTGGCATGGGAAAGTGCTGTGATAACAGAAGCAGAAGTTGGAGTGATACACTTTGATAATAGAAGATAGGACACAAGCCAAGAAATACAGATGGCCTCCAGAAGCTGGAAAAGGCAAGGAAATGTATTCTTGTTCAGAGTCTCCAAAAAGGAGTAAATTCTGCCAGTACCCTATTTTAGCCCATGAAATCCGTTTCTGACATCTAGAACTTGAAGATAATACTTGCTTAAGCCACTAGTACTAATTTTTTACAGTAGCAATAGGAAGCTAATACAGGCTCCATTTATACATATATTCAGCTACTTGATATTGTCCATAGGTCACTGAGGTTTTGTTTATTTTTCTTTAATCTTTTTTTCACTCTGTTTTATGTTATATGGCTTTGATGGCAACATCTTGAAGTTCTCTTATCTTTTGTTTTGCAAGGTCCAATCTTTTGTTAAACTCATCTCCTCATTTTGAAAAAAAGATATTATGGTAGCTTTTTAGAAGCTCCATATGATTTGGTTTTGTAGCTTGTGTTTCTTTCAACCTGATATTCATGTTTTCCTTTAAATCTTTGAGCATATGTATTTCTTTTAAAACAATTGTTTTTTAATACTTTATTTCTTATATTTCTATTGACAGATTTTTCTTTTAGCTATAGTTTCCTGCTTCTTTATATGTTTCATCATTTTTTATTAGATAATAGGTATAGTGAATATAATGATTTTGAGAGTCTGGATTTTTTTTTTCCTTTAAAAAGTGTCTAACTTTGCTTTGGCAGGCATTTAAGTAACTTACAAGTCAGTTTAATCCTTTGCATACTTTTTAAAAGATGTGTTGGGGCATGTCTACACTGGACATGTTTCTGCATTAATTTTGCTAGTAAAGTTCTCTTCTAGGCTGTCTACTGAATGTTCCATGTGTGCATTCCCGGTTATTACACTCCTCCATATAGAACTTAAATATCTTCCAGCTCTGTCTACAGTCTTGGAATTGTTCAAGTTACATGTTCCTGAGAACTATTAGGAAATTCTACCATATTCATGTGAGTCTTAGTATTTAGAAACAGGTTCAAAAATACCTTAACTAGTTAATTTCTGGGACTCTTTCTCAAGGCAACTCCACCATCTGTAGTTTCCTGTCTTACAAAATCAAGCTTCCTCCATGTCTCCACATCTCATTTCCATCCTCACGTCTCACTGGACCTTCTAATTCTGCTTGAGTTGCCTCTTACTGTGGCACAGTCTGTGACATACCTCCAGGCAGAAAGCTAGTGGATTATAAGGCTCATCTCATTGGTTTTACTTGCTATCTTACTTCATAGTCTTGAATTACTAATTGTTCAGTGTCCAAAATCATTCTTTCCTATATATCATCCAATATTTTAATTGTTTCTTTTGAGAAGACAAGTTAAGTCCCAGTTATTCTAATATGGCAAGGTGAAAATCTCTATTCTAACTTTTTTTTTTCAATCTTAAACTATTCTCAGGAGGTTTGGATTAACCAAGATTGATTTGCATATTGTGTCGTAATCAGTTAATTTCTTAGTGCTTCTATTTTCCATGCCAGTGTGCATTTTATAAGATATGAATTTTATACATCTGTATAATAAGATGACATTTTGTCTTGTGAATAATTTCAATTTGTGGCTCAAGGATTTTTACAAAAACTATTTATAAATTTGCAACTCAAACATTTGCAAATAAGAAATGAAAAATATGTCATATTGTATGCTATTTAAACATGGAGTTTGTTCTTGGTGCAAGAGGAATATCTTTAAAGGAAAAGGAATGTAAGAGTTTTGAGTTATACAAAATATGTGGCCACTTAATGAAATTATAAACTTATTTTTTAATGTGATTTTTTTCCAAAGACAAGTAAATTCTCCCCCAACCTTCCTCCTTCCCTCTTGATAAAAAAAAATAGTTTAAGCTTGACAATCCTATCCCACTATTTCATGTAAATAAGTTTCCTTTGAGAGCTACATGGACTCTATATGAGCATCGCATTCTTGCTTTTCTATTCACTGAATGCTTTGTTGGTTAATCTAGGTCCCAATTTTCTTCATGACCTGTAAAATTGTCTTTTCCAACTTCTTGGCAACAATAACTTGCAGCCTTGGTGATGTTTCATGTGGCCTACTCCTTACCTTGGCTGAGCTCAGATCAGATGTCTATCATCGGAAGTTTACAAAATGTGGTCTAACCACGAAAGAGTCTTCCAAGACAAAATCATAAGTAGAGATGCTTTAGTTAAGAATGCCAAAATATCTCTACCATCTGTGAATACAGACTTTGCCAAAGAAAAATAACTAGGAAATCTATGGTTTCCTTTTGAACTTCCATGTTAAAATAGGACCAATGTTGAGGTTATTTGACCACAACATATATTAAAAAGAAATAGTGTTAATTATAGTTATGCTGGCTTTCCATATACTGCTTTCTTCTGTGATTATAGCGTAAACACTTCTGTGGTTTTATTTTTTATGCAATCAGTAAAACAGATTCTTAAAACATCTTCTGAGCAAAGACTAGTAGTAATAATAGTTATGAGTATGATGAACATTTACTGTGTATGCCCCTTATATATTATTTAATGGTGAGAATATTAAGGGCTTGATGATGTAATTAATAGCTCATTTCATTAGCATTAAATATAAATTTCAAAAAATAGTAGACTATTTAAAAATGATGACTTGAAGAATTACATACTGGTTCAATTTAGTCAAGAAGTATTTTCTAGGGCAAGGAGAAGGAGGATTGTGGGAGAAATAATTTTTATTTAAATATTTTAACTTACTTATTCAAATCTGACCAGAGGGACATGATTTAAGCACTTGGGAATTCTCGAGCTGTTTAGCTTCAGACATTTTACATATTATTTAAAGTTTAAATATATTTTAAGTTCAAAATAAAAGAAGAGATGATAATAAGATATTTTAAAATGTGTAGAGTAATGCACCTTGTAAGTACATTATACTGCCTAACTCCTTTAAATGGTTAAAAATGTAAATAAATTGTCATTTAGAAAGTAAAGTATCTCCTGGTGGATTTTAACTTCTAAATTAAATTAATTCAGTAGATAAAAATATAAGCAATACAAACATATATACAATTAAAATATTCTTTATCTAGTTATTAATGATACTTGCTGTAATGAACAATTCTCACCTTATGAGGGTTATTATAATAAATAGTATTTCTTTGTCACATCATAGTCTAATGCAGGACAGGTATCTTTTCTGGGTGTCCTTTATTCAAGTACCAACTCAGAACTCCAGCCTTTGATCTTGGGTCTTTGGTCTTTTCCAAGTTTCCTTAAGAATCCAGTGCAGAGATCTTTACAACAACCCTACACTTAGGATGTTGCCATTACCAATTCACAAGGAATACTCTGATTAACATCCAGCTTTTTCTTGTGCTTGAAATTAGCCAGATGACAAATAAAATCACTCACTCACATCTCATCCCTCAACAACAATTTGCCATTTCTTGGAACTATGAAATCCAGTGTCATATGTTATGGGACCTGGGAGAAGCTAGTGCATTGCATACAGACCTTGATCCTGACTATGGACACTGCAGTGGCCTTGAACCAGCTGGAGAACACTGTCTCAGACAGTCAACCATGGACAAGAGAGCCTTTGTGGAAGTCCACAGAGGTTTCTAGCAAAGAGGTTCCAGCACACTGTTTGGGGTGGGGTGGGGGGAGCGGAGTACAAGTTGTGTGCACTGGAGAGGGTAAGAGGAACAATTTGATTTTACTCATCTCATCCCTTCCCCAAAGTGACACAACTCAGGGCCAAGAGAGACCTTCTTGGTTCAGGATTTCTCCCACAGGCCAGAGGTTTGGGGACAGAGTGAGCATGTGATTGAGAACCCTGCTTCCCCAGCTGTGGATGATGCTGTCAAAGAGGATTATTTCTCTCTTGCCTCATCCAGAGTATGCAGTAGTGAGCTGCTTGACTGAGGGGTGGGAAAAGGCTGGGAGAAAGGCAGATAGCAGTCTTGCAGGGCTTCAGAGGGACATGGATCCTACTAATCAGACCATGGACTCCATCAAGAAGCCTTCTGGGGACACCTTGCCCTTGGGTCCCTGCAGCTGGCCCACAGGCACTCTCATGACACCTCACGCCTTATTGATAAATAGCCCCACCCACCTGTGGAGGTTCTCTTGGTGTGCTCCCAATGGCAGCAAGAATGAACACAGCAGATGGCTACTGAGCATCTGCAGAAAGCCTGCCCACATCTGCAGGACAAGGAGGAGCCACAAGCTTCAACTTTAGTGCAGCCCTTGGGAAAGCAAAAGGAAACTGTGAGCATACAACCTGATGTGTTGCAAGATCACAACCTGAAATGTTCTTCCACAAAGAGAGCAAGAAGCATGGAGCAGGTGTATCCACTAAAGGTCTGAGCAAGTCTCAGAGCCTCTTGCAGGGCCATCAGAAAGGATTCCTCTCCCAAAGTCAGTCTGTAAGAACTACAGGAAGTGACTGCCACTTCAAATACAAAGGATCAAAGAGACAAATATGAAGGAATCTGGAAAATCAAAGAAACATGACATCACAAAGGGATCACAATAATCTCCTAACAATGGACTCTAAAGACATGGAGATCTGCGATTTACCCCATAAAGAATTCAAAATAGCTATTTGAAGAAAGCTCAGTGAACTACTAATATAAATACAAAAAAAAAAAAACAAACAAACAAAACAGAAAGACAATTTAACAAAATCAAACAATGAAATCCACACACACAAGAAAAAAGAGAGAGAGAAATTTAATGAAGAAGTGTGTGGCATGGTAAGTCACTTCAGTGGTGTCTGACTCTTTATGATCCTATGGACTGTAGCCTGTCAGGATCCTCTGTCCACGGGATTCTCCAAGCAAGAATACTGGGGTGGTTTGCCATTTCTTCCTCCAGGGGTCTTCCCTATGCAGGGATCGAAACTGTGTCTCTTATGTCTCCTGCACTGGCAGAAGGATTCTTTACCAGTAACACCACCTGGGAAGCCCAGATAAAGGGGTAGAAATCATTAAAAAAAAAAAAAAAAAAAGAGAGAGAGAGAGAGAGAAAGAACCAAACAGAAATTTCAAGTCTGAAGATATAATAAATGAAATGGAAGCACAGGCAAATCTACAGAGGGATGGAACTGTTTCGGGACTTGTTCCTGGGATTGCAGTGTGAGTCTTCCTTCTGGGCATGAGCCTGCCTTCTCAAATGGCCCACCTTGTCTTGAGCTCCACCAGGGTTTCCCAACTTCCTACTTGGATCCCAAAGAACCACAAAAAGACCCATCCATCTTGCCCATGGATGGCTGTCAAATTACTGTCATTGAGATGGAAAAGGAATGGTGACCTTCTCTTCCATCATTTTGCTAATGTCATTCACCAGTATTCATTTTATTACATGACCATCTATCTGTGTCATAATCTGGAAAATAGAGTATTATAAACATTCCCTTCTAGCTAAATCATCTAGAAACATAATTCTAGCCAAAAAGGTGTGCACCAGTTTGCTAGTCACAGCAGTGTTTGGCCTCTGAGAACTGCTAACCAGTTCTGTTACAGATTTCAAAAAGGAAATGTCTTTACAATGGTTTTAATTTACAATCTTTGTAAGTTAAATATTTACAATCTTTAAATGTCTTACAATGGTTTAGTGGGTAAAGAAACTGCCTGCAATGCAGGAGACACAGGAGATGAAGGTTCAGTCCCTGGATGAGGAAGATACTCTGGAGAAAAAAAAAATGGCAACCTATTCCAGTATTCTTGCCTAGAAAATCCTATGGACAAAGGAGCCTGGTGGGCTATGGTCCATGGGTCAAAAAGTTGGACGTGACTGAGCAACTAAGCACAAGCAAATGTCTTAGAGTAAAACAGAGAATCTATCAGGAATATAAGTAAAGGAAGTTTCCAGTGATTTTTCTGGTTTCCTTTTTTGATAGGGTGGATTTTACTGACACAAAATTGTTATCTCTCTCCCAGCACCAAAAGTTTCAGATACATCAAATATTACACTTTTATTTTTAATATTTGACTATTAGCTGAATTGGAGAAGAAGGTGGCACCCACTCCAGTATTCTTGTTTGGGAAATTCCATGGATGTAGGAGCCTGGTGGGCTACAGTCTATGGAGTCACAAAGAACTGGACTCAACTTAGCAAGCTATTTCAAATCCTAAAAGATGATGCTGTGAAAGTGCTGCACTCAATATGCCAGCAAATTTGGAAAACTCAGTTGTGGCCACAGGACTGGAAAAAGTCAGTTTTCATTCCAATCCCAAAGAAAGGCAATGCCAAAGAATGCTTAAACTACCACACAATTGAACTCATCTCACACGCTAGCAAAGTAATGCTCAAACTTCTCCAAGCCAGACTTCAAAGTATGTGAACCATGAACTTCCAGATGTTCAAGCTGGAATTAGAAAAGGCAGAGGAACCAGAGATCAAATTGCCAACAACCACTGGATCATCAAAAAAGCAAGAGAGTTCCAGAAAAACGTCTACTTCTGTTTTATTGACTATGCCAAAGCCTTTGACTGTGTGGATCACAACAAACTATGGAAAATTCTTAAAGAGATGGGAACACCAGATCACCTTACCTGACTTGTGAGTAATTTGTATGCAGGTCAAGAAGCAACAGTTAGAACTGGACATGGAACAACAGACTGCTTCCAAATCAGAAAAGGAGTATGTCAAGACTGTATATTTTCACCCTGCCTGTTTAACTTATATGTAGAGTACATCATGAGAAATGCTAGTTGGATGAAGCACAAGCTGGAATCAAGATTGCTGGGAGAAATATCAATAACCTCAGATATGCAGATGACACCACCTTTATGGCAGAAAGTGAAGAAGAACTAAGCCTCTTGATGAATGTGAAAGAGGAGAGTGAAAAGGTTGGCTTAAAACTTTTCATTCATTAAAAACTCAACATTCAGAAAAATATCATGGCATCTGGTCCCATCATTTCATGGCAAATAGGTGGGGAAAAAATGGAAACAGTGACAGACTTAATTTTTTTAGGTTCCAAAATCATTGTAGATATGGTGACTGTAGCCATGAAATTTAAAAGACACTTGCTCCTTGGAAGAAAAGCTATGACCAATTTAGACAACATATTAAAAAGCAGAGACATTACTTTAACAACAAAGGCCCATCTAGTTAAAGCTATGGTTTTTCCACTAGTCATGTATGGATGTGAGAGATGGACTATAAAGAAAGATGAGCACCAAAGAATTGATGCTTTTGAACTGTTGGAGAAGTCTCTTGAGAGTCCCTTGGACAGCAAGGAGATACAACCAGTCCATCTTAAGGGAAATCAGTCCTGAATATGCACTGGAAGGACTGATGTTGAAGCTGAAACTCCAATACCCTGGCCAACTGATGCATAGAACTGACTCAGTGGAAAAGACCCTGATGCTGGGAAAGATTGAAGACAGGAGGAGAAGGGGATGACAGAAGATGAGATGGTTGGATGGCATCACTGACTCTATGAACATGAGTTTGAGTAAGCTCTGGGAGTTGGTGATGGACAGGGAAGCCTTGTGTGCTGCAGTCCATGGGGTCAAAAAGAGTCAGACACGACTGAGTAACTGAACTGACTCATACACACACACACACACACACACACACATTAGCTGAATGGATAAGAACATTTTAGGAAAAAAAAAAGTTTTTAAAATTTCTGAAATCTGGATGGTGGAACATTCAAAATCTAGCAATATTAGAAAGTCATTATTGCCCCTGGAGCTGAAGAAAAGGGAAATAAAAAAATAAATAGAGTTAACATATCTAGAGGGAAGTGCAACTTTATGGCAAGGGCTGAGAGGCAGAAGTGGAGGATACAGCCAGGGCTAGAAAGGCATTATTGAAGGTGGAGGAATAAGGTGAGTGCGTGCTATTGGTTAAACCCAATGAGGAGCCCCAGAGCAAAGGAACCCAGATGATAAAATCCACTGCTGCTGAGCCAACAAGGAAACTGGTGAAAGGAGTGCGGAGAGTAGATCTTGGGGCAGAGTGAAATTGAGGGGAGCCATCCTATAGGGAGGGCATCCCTGGTGGCTCTAGTGGTAAAGAACCTGCCTGCCAATACAGGAGACATAAGAGAGGCTGTTTTGATCCCTTGGAGGAGAGCAAGGCAACCCATTCCAGTATTCTTGCCTGGAGAATCCCATGGACAGAGGAACCTGGCGGGCTATAATGCATAGGGTCGCACAGAGTCAGACACAACTGAAGTAACTTAGAATGCATGCATACACCGTATAGGGAAGAATCTTTCAAGATAAAGAACACTTCTGAGTTCTCAAATATCAACATATACACAAAATCCTATTTCACTTAACATAGGATGAAGAAGTTTTGATATTTCTGTATGTGGACCATCTAGGACCAAGGTTATGATTTCATTTCCTACTTTTGAGCATTGAGTAGGTAGATCCATGTGTGGAACGGCAGGCAGAAAATGAGACTTTAAAAAAATCTTGTGGTAGATTAAAGATGGTTAAAAAATATTAACCAAATATTAATGTTTTCCCTATTGCATGGTGGTATTGATTCTCGTTCTCTCTCAAGCCTGGGCTGGACTTTGTGACTTACTTGACCAATGAAACATAGAAGTTACCTTCGGGAATTTTGAGGCTCAGGTATAAGAAGCCTTGTAGCTTTCACCTGTAATATTTGCTCTTGGGACACTCCCTCTCCAAAAACAACAGCTATACTTTGAGAGGATGGAAACACATGTGCAGCCTCCGTATAAGTACTTTTGTCAGAATTCCCAACTGTCAACCCAGGCCCACAGCAACTCAGCCATGAGAGTCAGTCATCTGCATCTGTCCAGGAGAGTCTTCTGGTGACCGTACCCAGCCATCTGACCACAATTTCATGGGATGCCTTAAATAACAACTTCCCAACTGAGCCCAGTAAACACACAGAGTTATGAAAGATAATAATGAATTGCAATTTTAAGTCTTTCTGTTTTTGGGGTGGTCTGTTGCCCAGCAATATGTAAGTGGAGGAAAAAAAAACCTTCAAGGAAATAGCTTCATAATTTCTAGAAAGCCTGGGGAAAATGATCAGTGATCACTTCTCCTATCACTAACTTGGAGAAATAACTTAAGGATTTAGTTTCAAATTGATATTTTTCTCCAAAACTCAGAAAAAAAGTTTAAAAAATTTTGAATTTCATTTATTGTTTATTTGGAGAATAGTTGCTTTATAATATTGTGTTGGTCTCTGCCATACAGCAAAATGAATCAAGAAAATAATAGCAAATGAAGCAACCAACAAAGAATTAATCTCCAAAATATACATGTAGCTCATGCAGCTCAATACCAGATAAACAAATAACCCAATTAAAAAATACGCAGTTGACCTAAACAAACATTTCTCTAAAGAAGGCATATGGATGACTAATAAATACATGAAAAGATCCCAATGTTGCTCATTACTAGAGAAATGCAAACCAAAACTACAATGAGGTATCACCTCATACTGTTCAGAATGGCCATCATCAAAAAGTCTACAAGCAATAATGGTGAAGAAGGTATGGAGAAAAGGGAATCCTCTTACCCTGTTGGTGGGAATGTAAATTGATGCAGCCACTATGAAGAACAATATGGAGGTTCCTTTAAAGTTAAAACTACCATGTGACCCAACAATCCCACCAATGAACATATACTCTGAGGAAAAAAATTTTAATAATAAGTCTTTTCGGAGAAGGCAATGGCATCCCACTCCAGTACTCTTGCCTGGAAAATCCCACGGACAGAGGAACCTGGAAAGCTGCAGTCCATGGGGTTGCTGAGGGTCGGACACAACTGAGCGACTTCATTTTCACTTTTCACTTTCATGCATTGGAGAAGGAAATGGCAACCCACTCCAGTGCTCTTGCTTTGAGAATCCCAGGGATGGGGGAGCCTGGTGGGCTGCCATCTATGGGGTCGCACAGAGCCGGACACTCCAAACCAGAGTTATTCTAATTTTCAGGTAAATTTTTGCTTGACATTTTAAAAATGTATGTGATCATGAGATCTTTATGCAAATTTCTGTCTTTCCTGTTCTTCACCTTCTGAGGATGAGTTCCATTGGCATCTAAGCATCTATGCGTTTTATAGAGCCTGGCAATCTGATCATGTTCACACTTCATTCCCAACAAAAACTAATGCTTCATGTTTCTCAAACTTCAATATGCAGATTCATCACTGATGGATTTGGTGGAAATATAGGTTCTGATTTGTGGGCTTGAGGTAGTTTCTGATAGTCTATGCTTCTAATATCTTCAATTGATACTGATGCTACTGATTTACATTGAAGAGCATGGGCATAAAGGATCCTGAACTTAAAGTGTAAATTTAATTCAAAGAAAGATGATTTTTACTCTTAGATGAAAAGCAATCATTTCCAAGCAGATAAATAAATGGTTACCATACATCAGGCTTTACTATGTTAAGTTGGTTTTTACCAGTAATCATTATAGCATTGGAAGTTAATATATCAAGGCTTATCATCAGATCATAGTAAAAAATAAATTTATGGCTTCAGTTTTTGTTAAATAAATTTTTAGCTTCAGTTTGCTGTTAGAAATTGGAGATTATGTTAAATTCAGAATATAGATCTTATTACATTTTTACCTTCTTCCTGCCTACCATGCTTATACTCTTGCATACCTTCTGGTCTTCTGCAGAGAGGTTATAAAAACAGAGAAATATAATATTAAATTAATGCATATAAATTGCCCAGGTGATTTGCAGAAAAGTAGAGGACTGTTTATTACATGAGAGCTAGCATGGTTTATGATTACAAATCAGTCTAGAAGGGCTGCTAACACTGATGGTCTATTTAAGATAAAAAAATAACCAAATAAAAATGCAAATTGTGTCCTGCTGTGCAATTTTATTCCAAATTGCTTTGTTTGGTTTCCTTGAATGTCCATCTCTCTAATGCCTTGTCATAACTTAATTTCCATTCTATTTTTCATCTGTCAAAATGGCAAATGTTGATTTTTTAAAATCATAGTTAATAAATATCAAGGAGCTGGGCATTCTCAAACATTGCTAATGGAAGTTCGAATCAGTTCAATATCTTGGGATGAAGCATAACAATCTGTATCAAAAATTTTAAATATTTTTTACTTTAAAACAACTATCACAAATATGGGTAAAGTATTATCTAGAAGAATAATCATAATCTAATTTATGAGTCAAACATTTTCAATAATCTAAATATTTCAATAATCTAAACTTACAAGAGGTAATTTAGAAAATTATGGTACATCAATGCAAAAAGGAATACTAAGAAGCTGGCTGGCAGAATGCACAGAAAACTATTCAATGACCATAATATATTGCCTTATAAGAAAAAAAGCACATCAGTAAGTATAGTATTAGGTTTCTTTAGAGAAATGGAATCAATAAAATAGCTATAGATTAGATATGGAAATAGATGTAGATGCAGATATAAATACTGAAGAGGAGACTTACTACAGGAATTGGCTCTCATGTTTATGGAGGCCACGTCCCACTATCTACTACCTATAGGTTTAAGTACAAGGAAAACCAAGGGTATAACTCAGTGTTTGAATGCCTGAGAACTGGGGAGCCAATGGTGTATATGTCTCAGTCTGAGTCCTAAAGCCTGAGAACAGGGAGCAATAAGGTCTGAGAGCAAGAGAAAATGGATGTCACAGATCAGAAAGAGAAAAACAGAGGATTCATTATCCCTCTCCCTTTTTGTTCTCTCCAGAAACGACAAGTGTTAGGTTATAGTCTCATTAATGAGAGTGGTTTTTATTACTCAGTCTACTGATTCAAAAACTAATGCCTTCTGGAACACCTTCATAAGCACACCCCAAAATAATGTTTTAACAGTTATCTGGGCATGCCTTAGCCCAGTCCAGTTGACACATAAAATTTCCCATTATAGCATATGGACATTTTGCTACCTCTTTATCAAAATTCGTAAGTAAGTAAGTAAGTAAGTTTTAGTCACTCAATCGTGCCTGACTCTTTGTGACCACATTGGACTGACCCCAAAGGCCTATCAGGCTCCTTTGTCCATGGAATTCTCTAGGCAAGAATACTGGAGTGGGTTGCCATTCCCTTCTCCAGGGGATCTTCCCGATCCAGGGATCCAACCCGGATTTCTGGCATTGCAGGGAGATTCTTTACCATCTGAGCAGTATGGTAAAGAAACTGCTACTACTAGCAGAAACTGCTACTACCAGCAGTTTCATGTAAGATTTACAGAAAAATATCAGAAGTATAATTCATCTGTGCAAACTTTATAGAATTGGAATTTAAAAGATGTGACTATCAGTTCAGTTCAGTTCAGTCACTCAGTCATGTCGGACTCTTTACGATCCCATTAACTACAGCATGCCAGGCCTCCCTGTCCATCATCAACTCCTGGAGTCCACCCAAACCCACGTCCATCGAGTCGGTGATGCCATCCAACCATCTCCTCCTCCGTTGGCCCTTTCTCCTCCTGCCCTCAATCTTTCCCAGCATCAGGGTCTTTTCAAATGAGTCAGCTCTTTGCATCAGGTGGCCAAAGTATTGGAGTTTCAGCTTCAACATCAGTCCTTCCAATGAACACCCAGGACTGATCTCCTTTAGGATGGACTGGTTGGATCTCCTTATAGTCCAAGGGACTCTCAAGAGTCTTCTCCAACACCACAGTTCAAAAGCATCAATTCTTCAGTGCTCAGCTTTCTTTATAGTCCAACTCTCACATCCATACATGACCAATGGAAAAACCATAGCCTTGAGTAGACAGACATTTGTTGGCAAAGTAATGTCTTGGCTTTTTAATATGCTGTCTAGGTTGGTCATAACTTTCTTCTCAAGGAGTAAGTGTCTTTTAATTTCGTGGCTGCAATCACCATCTGCAGTATTTTGGAGCCCAGAAAAATAAAGTCTGACACTGTTTCCACTGTTTAGCCATCTATTTGCCATGAAGTGATGGGATCAGATGCCATGATCTTAGTTCTGAATGTTGAGCTTTAAGCCAGCTTATTCACTCTCCTCTTTCACTTTCATCAAGAGGCTCTTTAGTTCCTCTTCACTTTCTGCCGTAAGGGTGGTGTCATCTGCATATATGAGGTTACTGATATTTCTCCCGGCAATCTTGATTTCAGCTTGTGCTTCCTCCAGCCCAGCATTTCTCATGATGTACTCTGCATAGAAGTTAAATAAGCAGGGTGACAATATACAACCTTACGTACTCCTTTTCCTATTTGGAACCAGTCTGTTGTTCCATGTCCAGTTCTAACTGTTGCTTCCTGACCTGCATATAGGTTTCTCAAGAGGCAGGTCAGGTGGTCTGGTATTCCCATCTCTTGAAGAATTTTCCACAGTTTATTGTGATCCACACAGTCAAAGGCTTTGGCATAGTCAATAAAGCAGAAATAGATGTTGTTCTGGAACTCTCTTGCTTTTTCGATGATCAGCGGATGTTGGCAATTTGATCTCTGGTTCCTCTGCCTTTTCTAAAACCAGCTTGAACATCTGGAATTTCATGGTTCACGTATTGCTGAAGCTTGACTAGGAGAATTCTAAGCATTACTTTAGTAGCGTGTGAGATGAGTGCAATTGTGCAGTAGTTTGAGCATTCTTTGGCATTGCCTTTCTTTGGGATTGGAATAAAAATTGACCTTTTCCGGTCCTGTGGCCACTGCTGAGTTTTCCAAATCTTTCTTTGTCTTTTATATCCAGTTTCTTTTATTGAAGTATAGTTGATTTACAATATTATAGTAGTTTCAAGTGTATAGCATAGTGATTCAGTGTTTTTACAGATTGTACTGCATTACATGTTATTATAAAGTAATGTCTATAATCCTCTGTACTGAAAAATACATCCTTGTTTATCTATTTTATACATAGTAGTCTGTATCTCTTAATTCCATATCCCTAATTTACCCTTTCCCTTTTCCTCTCCCTCTGGTAACCACTAATTTGTTTTCTATATCTGTGATTCTGCTTCTGTTTTGCTCTATACATTTGTTTATATTATTTTTAGATTCCACATATAAGTGATATGATATAGTATTTGTCTTTGTCTGACATTTCACTAAGTATAGCATTCTCTAGTCTATTCACATTGCTGCAAACGACAGAATTTCACTCTTTTTATGGCTAATATTCCCTTGTATTAGGAATATTAATATACACACACATACCATATCTTCTTTATCCATTCATCTGTTGATGGATATTTAGTTTCCATGTCTTGGCTGTTGTAATAGTGCTGCTAGGAACTTCGAGGAAACCTATCTTTTCAAATCAGAATTTTCATTTCCTCCAGGAATATACCCAGGCGTGGAATTGCTGGATCATATGTTAGAGCTCAGTAGCCTCAGATATGCAGATGACACCACCCTTATGGTAGAAAGCGAAGAGGGACTAAAGAGCCTCTTGATGAAAGTGAAAGAGGAGAGTGAAAAAGCTGGTGTAAAACTCAATATTCAAAAAACGAAGATCATGGCATCTGGTGCCATCACTTCGTGGCAAATAGATGGGAAAACATTGGAAACAGTGACAGTCTTTATTTTCTTGGGCTCCAAAATCACTGCACATGGCGACTGCAGCCAAGAAATTAAAAGACACCTGCTCCTTGGAAGAAAAGTTATGACAAATATAACTTTTGTTAGACAGGCTGTTAAAAAATAGAGATATTACTTTGCCAACAAAAGTCCTCTAGTAGTCATTTATGGATATGAGAATTGGACCATAGAGAAGGCTGAGCACAGAATTGAAGCTTTCCAACTGTGGTGTTGGAGAAAGAGTCCCTTGGACTGCAAGGAGATCAAAGCAACCCATCCTAAAGGAAATCAGTCCTGAATATTCATTGGAAGGACTGATGCTGAACCTGAAGCTCCAATACTTTGGCCACCTGATGCAAAGAACTGACTCATTAGATAAGGCCCTGATGCTTGGAAATATTGAAGGCGGGAGGAAAAGGGAATGACAGAGGATGAGATGGTTAGATAGCATCACCAACTCAATGGACATGAGTTTGAGCAAGCTCCAGGAGATAGTGAAGGACAGGAAAGCCTGGTGTGTTGCAGTCCATAGGGTCACAAACAGTCGGATATGACTGAGCAACTGAACAACATGGTAGCACTATTTTCAGCTGTTTAGGAAAACTATGTATATTCTTAATCATTTTTAGTGAGTAGACTCTTTTGGTAGTCATATTTAAAAATACTTTAAACAGATTTGAAACATTATTTTTACATGAAAACATTTCCTCCATTTGAATTTCTGTTTTCTTTCTTTTTGTCCTTAGCAAATTTGCTCTGAAAAGAAAACTCAGTGTTCATAATTGTCTCAAGCAGCTTAACTGTCTCAAATAGCTTATTGTCAGATATTGGGAGTATAATTATCCCAGCTCCTTCATCTTTTTAATTGTTGTGAACTTTTTATAAATTTTTATTATTCTTGTATCAACTTATTCATTTAACAAAAATATGTTCGAGCACCTACTATGTGTCTTGCACCATTCTTGGTTCTTAGTCTGTCATAACTGCTTTATTTTTCTTTATTTGCAAAATTAGTCATCTCCCCTTGTCTATCCATTTATTCAACAAAGGTTTTCAACCTTTGTTGAAAGGCACTCATTGTGTGCCATACACCGTTCTAGGCTCTTGGGACACAGAACTGGGAGAACCTGATGGAAAAATCCCGTTCTCATGGAGCTCAGATTCTTATAGATAAAGAAAGACAATAAATGAAATAAACAATTGCACTATTTGTCAGAATGAAATGAGGTGAATAAGGGGACTCAGTATAGCTGGGGGAGGGGCAAGTGTGTAATATAAAAAAGGGTTTATCAGGAAAGTCTCTCTGAGAAGGTGATTTGAACCAATACTTGAAGGACTTGAAGGAGCAAAGAGCTAGGGGAAAGAAAGAAGTCTTCAGATGCTCATATTTTTGAGTTATGCAAAATAATTCTGGTCAACATCAAAACTTTCAAGTTTGCCAAATGATCAGACTTTCATTTTTATTATTTGAGTATTAGCCAGTCAGTAAAGTGTTATTTTGGAAAAAATCTTGAAATGAAAACCTCTCAAATCTGATTTTTTGAAGAAGACATACTACATCATAAAGGAATCTGGAGGTCTAAATTAATAGAAAGCATGTGTTCAAAACAGATACCCTTTCTCAAAGGCAAAAACTTTGACCTTAAGAACACTTTAAACCATTCAAGAGTAGTATTAAGTCAGCAAGACACTAGGTTAAATGTTGATGAATTCAGTCACTGAAAATCGGTGAAAAATGTTGAAAAAAATAAGAAGGCCTATATAAAACTTCTTTCAAAATTTATGACCAAGTGATGGTAACTCATCTTTATGGTATCTTTTTAAGTAGATTATTAAGAAAAAATTGCCTTCAATAGTTAAAAGTCCAGATGGGCTACTGTTAAAATCTCCTACCATGCATTCATTACTGTAGATGGTTTCCTGTCAGAATACTGTGTAAATTAGCAACTTGATGTTCTAAGACTGGGTTAAGTGGTCTGTTTCAGACAGGGAAGAATTTATGGCATGAAATACAAATGCTTAAGTAATCATAAAAGTATTCCATTTTCTGAAGCTGATATTACATTAACACTTGGCCTATCATATAGTTCATCATGTCCTTCCCTTGTAATCAGGAGGAAATGTGTTTTTTATCACAGAAAAGCACAGGGAAGTTTGCAATCTTTTTCAAGAAAAGAATCTTGTAATAGGATGGGGAAGGAGGTTAAGAAAACAATAGAAGTGTAAATGTCATTGGAGGGTATACATCTGTAAGCCATTGCCTTCTGAAATGTTGGAAAGATTGCAATATAAATACTGCTCCATCACATGCTTTCCTTTTGTCTAGCTCTTCTGTTGTCTGGAGTCTCGTGAGATGAAATGCACACCCTGAAACAGCATCCCCTTGAACCACAGTGGGAGGATATTATACTATTCTGTGGCCCCACTCGCTCTATTTTCACCCCTGGTATTTTCTTCTGCAGGTGCCAGGTCTGGTTCAGGGATGAAGCTCAAAGTTAAAACCAAATCAATTGCATACACAGGTGGTTACACTAGAATGTGTTTGAATCTGAAAACCAGAAAAATGCCTTATGTTAGAATGCTTCCAGAAAATAGTAGGAAAAGTCTTCACGATGAGATGATGCCAGGGTAAACAGTCATGGGCTGCTTCAAAGCCACTGACCCCTTTCAGGCTTACTCCTTCTGCATATTTACTTTGCTATTTTTTAGATTTAGCACAAAGCAAAGAAAAGTGCAGTATTTTGACTACAAAAGAGGGTTAGTTATACTCTTTAGACATGAAAGTAAAAATTGTGCAAGATCAGTTCCATGTCAAAATAAAATATGCATATACAAATGTATATCCATCAGTGCATTATACACACATATAAACAATAATAGTGTCCCATGCTAAAGTGCTTCTGCTTACATATACCAGTGCCTTTAAGGCAGTTGGGAATGGTATAGCCTGGACATATTAAAAATAGGTCAGCTCTACAAAACTGGTAGATTTGTGGGACTGTAAACCTAGTGTTGCCAGGTTTTTTAAAAGGAGAAAACTGATATCTGATTCTGTGTTGTATGTGTAATTTTTTTAAATTTTTGTTGCTTAATGTGACTTTCAGGCATCCGGATTAAGATCATACACCTGTGAATATATTAAAAGCTCTTCATGATCTTAATGGGTTCAGAAATCTAAGATCATGGCATCCGGTCCCATCTTTTCATGGCAAATAGATGGGAAAACAGTGGAAACAGTGGCTGACTTTATTTTTTTGGGCCCCAAAATCACTGCAGATGGTGACTGCAGCCATGAAATTAAAAGACACTTACTCCTTGGAAGGAAAGTTATGACCAACCTAGACAGCATATTAAAAAGCCGAGACATTACTTTGCCAACATACATCCATCTAGTCAAGGCTACGGTTTTTCCAAAAGTCATGTATGGATGTGAGAGTTGGATTGTAAAGAAAGATGCTTTTGAATTGATGCTTTTGAACTGTGGTGTTGGAGAAGACTCTTGAGAGTCCCTTGGACTATAAGGAGATCCAACCAGTCCATCCTAAAGGAGATCAGTCCTGAGTTTATCGGAAGGACTGATGTTGAAGCTGAAACTCCAATACTTTGGCCACCTGATGTGAAGAGCTGACTCATTTGAAAAGATCCTGATGCTGGGAAAGATTGAAGGCGGGAGGAAAAGGGAATGACAGAGGATGAGATGGTTGGATGGCATCACCAACTCAGTGGACATGAGTCTGAGTAAACTCTGGGGGTTGGTGATGGACAGGAAGGCTTGGAGTGCTGCAGTTCATAGGGTCGCAAAAAGTTGGACACGACTGAGCGACTGAAATGAACTGAACTGAACTGATGATCTTAATGTCTCACTTACAAGCCCTTGATTGATTAAGAGTTGATTGTGTAGGCTAGTAGTTGTAGTAAATTTTGTATATTATATACTGAGTTTTTTGTTTCTTAGTAAAACTCTAGTTAGCTCCCTTTCTAAAGAAAAGAAATATTTCTTTTAATGGACTTAATGTTTATATTAGCATTTACAATTAATTGTATATTTTAAGAAAAGCAAAGTTAAAAATATTTTTTTGAAATCTTGATCACCTAGACTTCAGAATTGTTCTGTGTCTGTAGGTACAAGAAAATTATAAAGGACTTAAATGTGGTAATACAGGGTGTAGTTTATGAACAAGTAAATTTATAATTACTTTAAATTTTTAAATATTTTTACTTTTTAAATTTTAATTAATTACTTTTAATTAATCTTTTTAAATTAATTAATTCATTTTAATTGGAGGATAATTACAATATTGCGATGGTTTTGCATGTATCAACATGAATCAGCCACAGGTACACACGTGTCTCACTTATTCTGAAACTGCTTTCCACCTCCCTCTCCACCCTATCACTCTAGGTTGTCCCAGAGCACTGGCTTTGAGTGCCCTGCTTCATGCATCAAACTCTCACTGGTCATCTCTTTTACATATAATAATGTATATGTTTCAATGCTATATGTTTCAATGCTATTCTCTCAAATAATTCCACTCTCGCCTTCTCCCATTGAGTCCAAAAGTCTGCTGTTTACATCTGTGTCTCCTTTGCTGCCCTTCATATAGGATCATTGGTATCATCTTTCTAAATTCCATATATATGCATTAATATACAGTATTTGTCTTTCTAACTTACTTCACTCTGTATAATAGGCTCCAGGTTCATCCATCTCATTAGAATTGATTCAAATGCATTCCTTTTAATAGCTGAGTAATATTCTATCATGTTCAAAACCACAATGAGATACCATCTCACAACCATCATAATGGCCATCTTCAAAAATCCACAAATAAACGCTGGAGAGGGTAAGGAGAAAAGGGAACTCTCTTACACTGTTGGTGGGAATGCAAATTAGTACAGCCACTATGGAGAACAGTGTGGAGATTCCTTTAAAAAGCGGGAAGAGAACTGCCATACAACCACACAATCCCCCTGCTGAGCAGGTACCCTGAGGAAACAAGAACTGAAAAGACACATATACCCCAGTGTTCATTGCAGCACTATTTACAATAGCTAGGACAAGGAAGCAACCTAGATGTCCCTCAGCTGATGAATAGATAAAGAAGTTGTGGTACATAGACATTTGTATTAGTCTTGAAGATGGTAATACATATGACTGATATGCAAAATGATATGGTCACAATCTACCAAGGATTTACTTGGTGAAGATCTAAGCTTCCCAGAACCAAGAGACATCTCTTTTCAGAAGAGGATACCAATAAACCTATGAACAGAACTGAGCACTGGAAGGGCCCATCAGATAGCATTACCCAAAATATGGGCTGATCAAACATCAAGGTTGTGTTTGGGAGGCTGAGGTATGGTAACAGAGTCAAAAGAAGAGCTGTTTTTAGTAGATCCTGAAGACCTGAATTCCATTTCTAGCACTGCCTTTAATTTACTGTAGTAGTTTATTCATTCCTAATTTTAAATACAGGAAAGTTATGAATTACACATTTTAGAAGCTCTTGAGTACCCTGGCCCATCCACTTAGACCATTATCATGTTATATTTAAAAGGGATGCTCTTTGGATTGAAGAGTCCAGTATCAAACTAAGGCTGAGTTATATAAGGAGTGAGACCAGGTTTCTCTAGGAGCATGTGTAATTGCAAAATCTAGGATCTGTGTAAAAATTTTGTTCTGTCTTGAACCAATCATCAATCATTACCTGGATAGGTATTTTATTCTTTATATCCACCCTTGTGAATAGAGATCAAGGCAACACTTATGCTAATTTCTCTGCTTTAAGACAATTCTCCTCACTCCTGAAACACCTGAGTATCTTGGCAGTTCTGTATTTTGTGGATTGTTTCCTGACATCCTTTTAAAGGTCACAAAGAATATGTATGTGAGTGGAAAAAATAATTGGCACATATGGAGAATGGAAAAGATAACTAACAGAAATTCAGAACTATTTTCCATTTGGAAAGATCAACTTCTGCCATCAAATTGATTCAATCACATACTTATGGTTGATTCCTGCTGACTTGTCTTTGTTTATGCTTAAGAAAATATGGGAAGAGTTACTAAATTAGCTAGAAGACCACTGGGTATAGGCCTCAGATATCTACTATCTATAAATATTTATCAAGTACATCCCATATGTAAGGCTCAGTGGAGAATGTGGCTATGGTATGAGACATTGGCATTACACTTGAAGTTCTGAAACTAGAAGAGGAAAGTGGAAGTAGGATGTGCCAAAATCAGTCATGATAAGATGACTGCAAGTGCTCTTGCAACTGTAAAATTAGAGATTTCACAAGAGGCTAGAGGGGCTTCAAGACGGGCATAAAAGCCTTTGGAGATGACTGGGGAGAAGAATGTGGTGTACCCCTGGGGAAGGGTGGATGTAATGAGAAATGCATCTATCTCAGACTGTAGAGCAGCGTGGAAGTGCCTCTTTGTGGACATCTATATAATCTAGAGATCTCAGCTTCACTCACTGATGCTCTTCTCCTCTCCTGGGATCACTACTATATACTAGGAGAATCTCTACCATTCTATTCTACTATAATTGCACTTTTATTTTCATGAAAATATTTGTCTTTCCAGAATATTGCTAAAATGGACACCAAATAAATTCTTAAAATTGAATAAGAATCACAAAAGGAGTGTCATGTGACACATAACATGTATGTGAGAGAAGTGTTGTTGTATGTGTGTTTGTGTGTCTATTTATGTGTGTGTCTGTGTGTCTGAGATAGAGAATAATTTTGCAGTTTTGGAGCCAATGCTTGCCATCACTTTTCTAACTTGGAAATCTTTTTAATGTCTAAATTTTAGCTCTTTTCTGAAGGAGATTATCTAGTTCAGATATGATAGCCTGCATTCAAATACATGTTCCCTTATTTGTTAGGTAGTGACCTTTGGCAAGATACTTCTCTAAGATTCATGTCAAATAATAACTCAGAAAATTTTAATTAATTGTCAGGGATGCAAGGATGGCTCAATATCCATAAATTATATGTGACAGAGCACATTAAGAAAGAAAAGAATAAAAATTATATGATTATCTCAATAGAGGCAGAAAAAGCTTTCAACAAAATTCAATATATGAATTTATAATAAAAACTCAGCAAATTTGGTATAGAGGGAGCATACTTCAACATAATAAAGGCATTTATGATAAGCCCCCAGCTAACATCATACTCAAAAGTGAAAGCTGAGAGCAATTTCCTCTAAAATTAGCGATGAGACAATGTTAGCTATTCTCACCACCGTTATTCATCATAGTATTAAAAGTCCTAGCCACAGTAAAACAAAGAGAAATAAATAAAAGGAATCCAAACTGGAAAGGAAGAAGTAAAACTATTACTGTTTGCAGACGACATGATACTATACATAAAAAATCCTCAAGACACCATCAAAAAACTACTGGAGCTCATCAATCAATTTAATTAGGGTGCAGGATACAAAATTAATACACAGAAATCTTTGCATTTCTATACACTAACAATGAGCTATCAGAGAAATTTAGGAAATAATTCCATTGATAAGTGCACTCAAAAGAGTAAAATACTTACAGTTAAATCTAACTAAGGAAAGACTTCTACACAGAAAGCTATGGCACTAACGGAAGAAATTGAAGAAGCTACAAACAGATGGAAAGATACACCATGCTCATGTACTGGAAAAATCAATCTTGTTGAAATGACCATACCACCCAAAGCAATCTACAGATTCAAAACAATCCCTATCAAAATAGCAAAGGCATTTCTGACAGAACTAGAAGAAATAATTCTAAAATTTGCATGGAAACACAGAATACCTTGAATAGTCAACCTTGAGAAAGAAGAACATATCTGGAGGTGTCATGCTCCTCATTTCAAACTATATTACAAAGCCACAATAATCAAAGGATTATGGTAATGGCACAAAAACAGACACGCATATCAGTATAACAGAAGAGAGAGCCCAGAAGTGAACCCACATTTATGTGAGAATTAAACCATGACAAAGACAACACAGATATACACTATCCATAAACTGTGTTGGTAAAACTGGACAGTTACATGCAAAAGAATCAAACTGTGTTGCTCTGGCAAATCATGCACAAAAATATATTCAAAATGGATTAAAAACTTAAATTTGAGACCTGAAACCATAAAACTTATGGAAAAAACATAGGCAGTATGCTATTTAACATTGATCTTATAAACAATTTTTATGACCTGTCTTCTCATATAAGAGAAACAAAAGCAAAAGTAAACAAATGGAGCTATATGAAACTAAAATTTTTTTGCACAATGAAGTATACTATCAACAAAATGAAAAGACCACCTACTGGATGGGATAAGACATTTTCAAATGATATATACAATAAAGGGTTACTATGCAAAATATATGAACAACTCATACAACTTAAGTAAAAAAATATATATCAAGCAACCTGATTAAAAAATGGTCAAAGCATGATACTGTATATAGAAAACCCTAAAAATGGTATCAGAAAATTACTAGAGCTAATCAGTGAATTTAGCAAAATTGCAGGATACAAAATCAATACACAGAAATCACTTGCATTTCTCTATGTTAACAATGAAATATCAGAAAGAGCAATTAAGGAACCAATCTCATTCAACTTTGCAAAAAAAATAATTAAATATCTAGGAATAAACTTACCTAAGGAGACTAAAGAACTGTGCACAGAAAATTATAAGGCACTAATGAAAGAAATCAAAGATGACATAAACAGATGGAGAGATATTCCATGTTCCTGGGTAGGAAGAATCAATATTGTGAAAATCACTATATTACCAAATGCAATCTATAGATTTAATGCAATCCCTATCCAATTACCAATGGTATTTTTCACAGAACTAGAACAAAAAATTTCAGAATTTATATGGAAACACAAAAGACCCTGAATAGCCAAAGCAGACTGGAGAAAGAAGAATGGAACTGGAGGAATCAAGCTTCCTTGGAGAAAGCAATGGCACCCCTCTCCAGTACTCTTGCCTGGAAAATCCCATGGATGGAGGAGCATGGTAGGCTGTAGTCCATGGGGTCGCTAAGAGTCGGACACGACTGAGCGACTTCACTTTCACTTTTCACTTTCATGCATTGGAGAAGGAAATGGCAACCCACTCCAGTGTTCTTGCCTGGAGAATCCCAGGGACGGGGGAGCCTGGTGGGCTACTGTCTATGGGGTCACACAGAGTCGGACACGACTGAAGTGACTCAGCAGTAGCAGTAATCAAGCTTCCTGACTTGAGGTTATACTACAAAGCTACAGTCATCAAGACAGTATGGTACTGGCACAAAAACAGACATATCTAGACAAATGGAACAAGATAGAAAGCCCAGAAATAAACCCATGCACCTATGGGTATCTTATTTTTGACAAACTAGGAAAGAATATACAATGGGGCAAAGACAATGTCTTCAATAAATGGTGATGGGAAAACTGAACAGCTATATGTAAAAGAATGAAATTAGAACACTTCCTAACACCATACACAAGGATAAAAAGGATTAAAAACCCAAATGTAAGACCAGAAACTATCAAACTCTTAGAGGAAAACATAGACAGAACACTCAATGACATAAATCAAAGCAAGATCCTCTATGATCCACCTCCTAGAGTAATGGAAATAAAAACAAAAGTAAATAAGTGGGACCTGATTAAACTTAAAAGTTTTTGCAAAGCAAAGGAAACTATTAGCAAGGTAAAAAAACAATCCTCAGAATTGGAGACAATAATAGCAAATGAAACAACTGACAAAGGATTAATTTCCAAAATATACAAGCAGCTCATACAACTCAATACCAGAAGAACAAACAACCCAATCAAAAAGTGGGAAAAATATCTAAACAGGCATTTCTCCAAAGAATACATACAGATGGCTAACAAACACATGAAAAGATGCTCAACATTGCTCATTATTAGAGAAATGCAAATCAAAACTACAATGAGATATCACCACACACCAGTCAGAATGGCCCTCAACAAAAAGTCTACAAACAATAAGTGCTGGAAAGGGTGTAGAGAAAAGGAAACACTCTTGTACTGTTGTGCGAATGTAAATTGATACAGCCACTATGGAAGATGTTATGGAGATTCCTTAAAAAACTAGGAATAAAACCACCATATAACCCAGAAATCCCACTCCTAGGTATATATCCCAAGGAAACCAAAACTGAAAGAGACACATGTATCCCATTGTTCATTGCAGCACTATTTACAATAGCTAGAACATAGAAGTGACCTAGATGTCCATCAACAAATGAATGGATAAAGAAGTTGTGGTATATATACACAATGGAATATTAGTCAGCCGTGAAAAGGAACACATTTGAGTCAGTTCTAGTGAGGTGGATGAACCTAGAACCTATTGTATACAGTGAAGGGAGTCAGAAAGAGAAAGTTAAATACTGTATTCTAACAGTGGAATCTAGAAAAATGGTATTGAAGAATTTATTTACATGGCAACAGTGGAGAAACAGACATAGAGAATAGACTTATGGACATGGGGAGAGGGGAGGAGAGGGTGAGATGTATGGAAAGAGTAACATGGAAACTTACATTGCTGCTGCTAAGTCGCTTCAGTCGTGTCCGACTCTGTGCGACCCCATAGACAGCAGCACACCAGGCTCTGCCATCCCTGGGATTCTCCAGGCAAGAACACTGGAGTGGGTTGCCATTTCCTTCTCCAATGTATGAAAGTGAAAAGTGAAAGTGAGGTCGCTCAGTCATGTCTGACTCTCTGCGACCCTGTGGACTGCAGCCTACCAGGCTCCTCTGTCTAAGGGATTTTCCAGGCAAGAGTACTGGAGTGGGGTGCCATTGCCTTCTCTGGGAAACTTACATTACCATACATAAAATAGCCAATGAGAATTTGCTGTATGTCTCAAAAAAACTCAAACAGGGGCTTTGCATCAACCTAGAAGGGTGGGATGGGGAGGGAGATGGGAGGGAGTTTCTAAAGGGAGGGGATATATATATACTTATGTCTGATTCATGTAGAGGTTTGACAGAAAACAGCAAAATTCTGTAAAGCAATTATTCTTCAATAAAAAATAAATTAATTAAAAAATGTTAGTCATAAAAGTCAATGCAAGGAAATTATAAAATATAGGTTTTTAGAAGCAAATATTTATAACTCCATAAAACAAATATTTAGAATAAAACATATATTGGAAAAAAAAAATGGTCAAAGGATCTGAATAGACATTTTCCCCAAAGACATACAAATGGCCAATAGGCACATGAAAAGCTGCCCCAGATCACTAATAATCAAGTAAATGCAAATCAAAATCACAATTTAATATCACCTTGTACCTTTCAGAATGTCCATTCTCAAAAATACAGCAAGAAAAAAGTGCTGGGGAGGATATGAAGAAAATGAAAGCATCATGCACTGCTTCAGGGAATGTAAGTTGGTAGAGCCACTCTGGAAAACAGTATGGAGATTCCTGAAGAATTAGAAATAGGATGACCATATGTTCTCTGCTAAACTGATTTAGTCATGTTCAGATTCTTCGCAGCCCTGTGGACTATAGCCAGTCAGGTTCCTCTGTCCATGGGATTTTCCAGGGAAGAATACTTAAGTGGGTTGCCATGCCCTCCTCCAAGGGATCTTCCCCACCCAGGGATCGAATCTGCATCTTTTATGTCTTCTGCATTTGCATGCAGTTTCTTTACCATGAGCACCACCAGGGAAGCCCATAGGATCCTACAATTCTACCCTGGGTTATTTATCACAAGAAAAACAAAACACTAATTAGAAAAGATATATGTATCTCTATGTTAATTGCAGCATTATTTATGATAGCCAAGATATGGAAACAACCCAAGGGCTCATTAATAGATGAATAGATAAAGAAGATGTGCAAATATATGAAGAATATTATTCGGCCATAAAAAAGAATGAACATTTTGCTCTTTGCTACAACATGGATGGACCTAGAGAGTATTATGCTAAATGAAAAAAGTCAGACAGAGAAAAACTAATACTGTCTGATTTCACTTATATGTGGAATCTACAAACAAAAACAGATGAAGTAAATATGACAAAACAGAGACAGACTTATAGATATACAGAACAAATGGCTACCATAGAGCTGGAAGATGAAGTAAAAAAATAAGTAAAAGAGATTAAGATGCACAAACTTCCAGTCGCAAAGTAAATGAGTCGTGATTATTAAATGTGCAGTGTGGGGAAGATAGTCATCCACTGAAAAAATAGAAATAATTATCTACATGCAAATGTATTCATAAGGGAAAATAGGTAATATAAAAAGGGGAGACTAAAATGATCATAAGAGAAATATGAGAGGGGAAATATTGTAGACAGTTTGTTACAGTAAGCCTTATTTTTAACATTTTTGTCATTGTTATTATAGTTATTGGCATCTAGCAAAGAAGCTGCTACACAAGGTCAAGACTGTGATCTATGAAGGGGATGGTTAAAATGCTTCAAGCTAGGTTTCAGCAGTACTTGAACTGAAAAATTCCATATGTACAAACTGG
Source organism: Bos mutus (assembly GCF_027580195.1). Classification (NCBI taxonomy): domain Eukaryota; kingdom Metazoa; phylum Chordata; class Mammalia; order Artiodactyla; family Bovidae; genus Bos; species Bos mutus. The sequence goes on along the minus strand of NC_091629.1, from coordinate 34,867,341 downwards.
GTTTCAAAGAGGCAGAGGAACCGGAGATCAACATTTGTTGCATCATGGAGAAAGCAACGGGGTTTCAGAAAAGCATCTTCTTTGACAACACAAAAGCCATTGACTGTGTGGATCACAAAAAACTGCAGAAAATTCTTAAACAGATTGGAATACCAAACTGTGTTACCTGTCTCCTGAGAAACCTGTATGCTGGTCAAGAAGCAACAGTTAGAACTGAACATGGAACAACAGACTGGTTCAAAATTGAGAAAGGAAGGAGGTATATTGTCACTCTGTTTATTTAACTTATGTGCAGAGTATCTCATGTAAAATGCCAGGCTGGATGAATCACAAGCTGGAATCAAGATTGCTGGGGAAAATATCAGTGAACTCAAATAAGATGATACCACTCTAATGGCAGAAAGTGAAGGGGAATTAAAGAGCCTCTTGATGAGGGAGAAAAAAAAAAGAATTAAAAACTTGACTTGAAGCTCAACATTAAAAAAAAAACAAACAAACTAAGATCATGGCATCCAGGCCCATTACTTCGTGGCACATAGAAAAGGAATAAGTGGAAGCAGTGACAGATTTTATTTTCTTGGGCTCCAAAATCTCTGAGGATGGTGACTGCAGTCATTAAATTAAAGGAGGCTTGCCCTTTGAAGAAAAGCTAAGACAAACCTAGATGGTGTATTAAAAAGCAGAGACATTATTTTGTTGACAAAGTTCCATATAGTCAAAGCTATGGTTTTTCCTGTAGCCATGTATGAATGTGAGAGTTGGACCATAAAGAAGGCTAAGGGCTGAAGAATTGATGCTTTCAAATTGTGGTGCTGGAGAATACTCTTCAGAGTCCCTTGGACTGCAAGGAGATCAAACTAGCCATTCCTAAAGGAAATCAACCCTGAATATTCATTGGAAAGACTGTTGCTGAAGCTGAAGCTCCAATACTTTGACTGCTGATGCAAAGAGCTAACTCAATGGAAAGACTTGGATGCTAGGAAAGATTGAAGGCAAAAGGAGATGGCAGTGGCAGAGGATGAGATAGCTAGATAGCATCACTGAATCAATGAACTTCAATTTATGCAAACTCTGGGAGATAGTGGAGGAAAGAGGAGCCTGGAGTGTTTCAGTTCATGTGGTTGCAGAGTTGGACACACCTTAGTTACTGAACAACCAAGAAGCTACTACGGTCATTGGTGGTATATTTTCAAGCAGGCTGACCAGTCATTGATAATCACAATTTCATTTGATGTATTCTCAATCCTCATACCACTCGAAAAACACCTTTAAAGTTTTAGCTGTGGAACATCAAATGGTGGATTATTTTTTCTGTACCTGTTAGTATCTGTACCATGTTTTGTATCATGATTCCTTGATCACTTTTCCCACTTATACAATGAAGTCAATAACACCATATCATTGGATTTTCATGAGGGTTAAACGAGATGTTGGTATTACTTGGCTCAAAATAATTAGTTAGTAAACACTGCTTCGTCATCACTATATCATCATTCAACTCAGTTCAGTTCAGTTCAGTCTCTCAGTCGTGTCCCACTCTTTGCGACCCCATGGACTGCAGCGTGCTAGACCTCCCTGTCCATCACCAGCTCCCAGGGCTTGCTGAAACTCATGTCCACCGAGTCGGTGTTGCCATCCAACCTTCTCATCCTCTGTCATTCGCTTTTTCTCCTGCCTTCAATCTTTCTGAGCATCAGAGTCTTTTCCAATGAGTCAGCTCTTCACATCAGGTGGCCAAAGGACTGAAGCTTCAACTTCAGCATCAATCCTTCCAATGAATATTTAGGACTGATTTCCTTTAGGATTGACTGGTTTGAGCTCCTTGCAGTCTAAGGGACTCTCAAGAGTCTTCTCTGGCACCACAATTTGAAAGCATCAATTCTTCAGCCCTCAGCCTTCTTTACGGTCCAACTTTCACATCCATATGTGACTACTGGAAAAACCATAGCTTTGACTATACAGAAATTTGATGGCAAAGTAATATCTCTGCTTTGTAATATGCTGTCTAGATTGGTCATATCTTTTCTTCCAAGGAGCAAGCTTCTTTTAATTTCATGGCTTTAATTACCATCTGCAGTGATTTTGGGGGCCCAAGAAAATAAAATCTGTCACTGGTTCCATTGTTTCCCCTTCTGTTTTCCATGAACTGATGGGACCAGATCTTTGGTTTTTGAACGTTGAGTTTTAAGCAAGCTTTTTCACTCTTGTCTTTCATTTCATCAAGAGGCTTTTTAGTTCCTCTCCACTTTCTGCCGTAAGGGTGGTGTCATCTGCATATCTGAGGTTATTGATATTTCTCCTGGCAATCTTTATTCCAGCTTGTGCTTCATCCAGCCTGGCATTTTGCATGATGTACTCTGCATAGAAGTTAAGTAAGCAGGGTGACAATATACAGCCTTGATGTACTCTTTTCCCAATTTGGAATGAGTCCATTGTTCCACGTCTGGTTCTAACTGTTGCTTCTTGATTGGCATACAGGTTTCTCAGGAGGCAGGTAAGGTGTTCTGGTATTCCCATCTCTTTAAGAATTTTCCACAGTTTATTGTGATCCACACAGTCAAAATTTTAGTGTAGTAAATGAAGCAAAAGTATATGTTTTTCTGGAATTCTCTTGCTTTTTCTATGATCCAACTAATATTGACAATTTGATCATTACTACTGAAGGACCCTAATTTATAGAGTATAGAGGAATTATTTCAATCTTCCACACACTATAAAACATTCTGCTCTAGTGCACATATCTTGGCTAAGAAAACCTAAACACATGCTGGTAGCATCCTTCCTTGAAAAGCAAAGCAAGAGGAGTTTAGGAAGAGGCTGCCAAGTTTTTCAAACTCCTTAAATAAAAGTACTCTTTGCTTAAGGAGTACATCTCAAATAATCAAAATCTCCTGATGAATCTCTAAGATGAATTCTTCCTGGATCTAGCTCTAATTTCCATTTTCCCCTTTCTACTCTGTAATGGCATGGGATGTTTTAAAAAATAAGTAAGAATCAAGTCTCTAAAGAGTGAGCAAACTATGCACACATCATCTGAAAAGCCTAGAGCAGAATCACAAAACCAGTTATTCAGGAATGACATTCTATTTTATAAGCAAAGAACTCAAGCATTTTCCTATACCGTCCTCGAAATGAGATAAATCTCAGTTGCTAACATTAGTGCTAACTTCTCCAGTGACCATAGGGTCTTTTAGTAGCCAAAAGACTTGATCACATCATAGGAGAAAATAGTTGTTCTTAGAATATTGTCTTCTGTTGCCACTTACTTTAATAGAGTAAGTGGAAAAGAAATGATAAAATAGGTTTAAAAGACTAATATAATACATTTTCCCTTTGAAATCTGTGGTTTGCTTTACTTCTGTTTTTTTTTTTTTCCTGAGCTCTTCTTGGAAAAGTAATTTCTCTTGTCCTGGAAGAAGCAATAAAATTCTATACAATTTTTAAAATTCAAATTTACTTTCTCTCTCTCAACTTCTCTCTCTTTTTTTACAGAGTACTATTTACAAGTAATAGTTATGACAGACTCCCTTCCTTCCTTGGGAACAATTTAAGTTTTAATTTACATCACTAATTACCCTTGGACAAAGGTGTTTGTTCAATCTGCATTGCTGCTTATCTGACAGTTCTCCAACAATGCAGAGGGGAAAGTATTCGGTGAACTCTGATTCTCTTCCTTTGGCATTTTGTTTTAGGATAGATAGCATTGATTCAGTTCTAGGGGCATGTAGAAGATAGTTAGAGGTCTAAATAAAGCTGCAGGCTAACATGCATTCAACACTGAGCATCTGCCAGACAAAAACACGAGAGTTATGTGTACATGAATTTGCTTTAAAAGTTTTACAGATTTTACAGATCACATCTTACAGATTGCAGATTTTGTCCCTAGAGAGTTTATATACCTTTCCAAGAAGCAATTGTTTGAATTTACACTGCTATGCTCTTTGATATATCACTTCTTGTATGCTGATTTTGTTTTTAAGGTACCAATGTTGAAATCCCTGGAGGAAACATTTATTGGATGTTTACTTGGAGACCAATCTGATCTGAATACATTTTCAATAACTACCAGTTTGAGAATTTTGTCATCTCAGGCTCCTTACTAGAAGCTTCTGAGACACTAAGTAAAGCTGAGCAGATGAATTGAGCTTTCAGGTATGCATCAGAGGACTTGATAATACTGATCATTCCTTCTTCTTTGTCTTCAATAAGGATGCACTAAATGCTTATTCATTAACTCATTCCCATAGTCATCTTACCAGCTAATAAAATTCTATTCTTTCCCAATGATTTAATTCATTCTGAAATTTTTTAGCTCATTATGAAAATATGTTACCCTTTCATTGACTTCTTCCTGGTTATTATCTTAAAATAATAACTTAACAAAGTCCTGCTATTATCATAAAAAATCATAGTCTACCACAAAGGAAGTCTGCATGACCTTTGTTTCGATGTTTCTAACCTTTGAACCTTGGGAAAATCAGAGATACTCAGTTTGCACACTTGTTTGTTGGACATAGTCTTGCCTACCGTACTGATTTCATAGGGTGATGGTAAGACTTTGGGACAGATGTTCTTTGGGACAGATACTTTCCAGTACAGTGATTTTACTTCACTGGGCAGCCTTTGCAGGCATTCCACAGCTTTCATATTCTAAGGCCATGTGCTTGGGATGGAGCCATCAGAGACAGTAAGATTCACTTCTGCTTAAGAGTGTAATTACACCATTCAAAGTTGCCCAAAGAAGCCTCACCTCAGATCCAAATCTGTAAATAATTAATAAGAAATGTGAAAAAATTTACTGGTTAATTATTCTTGGAAAACTAACAAGCCTATAGCTAGAATAACAGCTGGGGATATATATCTTTTAACTGCAATAGTCAATAATGTTTTGATTTAAGAACATGGAAGACATAAATCTAGGCATTACAAGTTCAAGAGTCAGTTGATATGACTGACTTACAGACATACTTCACATTGCTCTCAGTGTATGCTGAATGCAAGATCTAGGGCTTCATTAATCCAGATGAATTGAGCAAACGACTGATGTCTGACCTGAATGTTTGCCCTTTGATGATTGAAGGCAGATACATCGATGTGTGTTGTTACATGAGCCTCACAGAGAAATGAGCCTGTAAATCTCAAGTAATAAAAGGTATTGCAAAAGAAATAGGTCATGGGATAAAGATGAGTTACAAATGCAATACATTTTTTCATTATTTGTATAACATCATGTTGCCTTAATGTTTTAGTGTTTTAAAAAAATACATTAAATGGCCTCTTGCCTTTATATAATATTCCAACTCTGAAGAGTATAGGATCCAGTGATTTAAAAGGGCATTTATATGTATTTCTTTACTGCACTGTTTCAAGAAATAAAAATTTTCTGAGTCGATGAAGGTGAATACATTAATTTTGCTCTGCAAGTAGAATAAGACAGTTTGTTTCCTAAATTGATCACTGACAGCTCCCCTGATCTGCATCAGTCTCCTAACCTCTCAAGTTCTAGATGAAGAAGAACTTCTTTACTGAGCTGTTTACCAACACCTAAAAGTTAAGAATGCACAAAAACAGAAGTGTCACATTGCTCTGTCTCATAAACAGTGATTGAAATCCAGCAATGTGTCAGGTGCTCTGTTTGGGTGCATACTCAGTGCCTGGCAGGCGCAATAGAAGAGAATGTGTTGGGGTCAGATGAATTAGGTTGAATTTCCTTGACATTTACTAGTGTGACCATATTCCCCTCTTCAGAATGCTCTTCCTCCTACTCTTAGTCAGAGAAGCAGTTATCATTCGAATTGTAAGGAGTCTTACAACCTAGAAGGAGAGACAAAACACATACACAAATAATTACAAATGTAAGGTTTTCATGATGCTATAGGCAAAACACAAAGACCTAGAGGAAATCATATAAAAGATTACTTTTTGTGTGAATAAAAGATTGGATTAAGAAGAACTTTATTGGTAAAACAGCATTTTATCTGGAATAAGATTGATTATGAAGAATGAGACAGTTGCTGACAGATGAATATGAATGGGAAGACATTCCAAGTTGATTAGGAGATTTGGCAAAGTCTGGAAAGAAAGAATAGATGTTCTTTGATAACATGAAGTTGTACAACATAGCCATACAGGCATTGCTACTCAAAGTGGATCTGTGGACCAGAGGCATCATAGTAATCTGGAAGCTTGTTAGAAATGCAGAAACCTCCAGCCTTAGTACAGTTTCACCAAATCAGAATTTGCGTTTTAACAGGATTCTATGTGATTCAGACATTACTGTGAAGTTTAAGAAGCACTGATTTAGGTTGCATATAGAGTGAGTGTTCTCAAAGATAAGATTTAAAGATAAATAAAAAATTAGCCAGAAAGAAAAACACCAATACAGTATACTAACGCATACATATGGAATTTAGAAAGATGGTAACGATAACCCTGTATGCAAGACAGCAAAAGAGACACAGATGTATAGAACAGTCTTTTGGACTCTGTGGGAGAGGGGCGTGGGTATGATTTGGGAGAATGGCATTGAAACATATCATTATAATATCATATAAGAAATGAATCACTAGTCCAGGTTCGATGCAGGATACAGGAAGCTTGGGGCTGGTGCACTGGGATGACCCAGAGGGATGGTATGGGGAGGGAGGTGGGAGAGGGGTTAAGGACTGGGAACACATGTACACCCGTGGCAGATTCATGTTGATGTATGGCAAAACCAGTACAATATTGTAAAGTAGGAAAAAAATAAAAAAATAAATTAAAAAAACAAAGAAAGTGAAAAAAAATAAAGATAAATAAAATACTAAGTCTGAAATTTCCTTAGAAATTGTCTAGCTTGACATTTTATTGAGGAAACTAGTTAGTAAGTGGTTGATCCTAATGGACTTGAACTTATTTTTCCTGATATCAGTGTAGAACTTCTTTCATTGCACCATATTGACAGGCTTTAATACTGGACTCAGGGTTTTAACATGGTGTATCAGGAAGTGAAGCACAGTTAAAGGTCTCTGACTAGGTTTGTGGGAAAAAAGTAACTGGAATTTAGGGAGATAAATTTAGTGGAAAAGTATAGAATAAACTGAAGGAGAAAAAACCAAACTAAGAAGACAGTTAAACAGCTTTAAGGAGAGTGAGAAGTAGAAAAATGAGAACCACTTGGAAGTTAATGTTTTTCACCTACTTCTTTTGAATTAAATCTTATAGATATATTTGACTCTTCCTACCTTGAACCCTTGCTCCAACCCATCATGTAAAACACCACCTCAGTACTTCTCAAAAAAACAGTTTCAACAACCTGCTTTTCCTTCAAGAATGTTTATTTAATGGCTTCCTAAGGCCAATAACCATCAACCTACCTACTGTGTTTTATATTCTACTAACCACTGCTTCCATGACATCACCTTTACTTGGAATATCTGCATTTGTTCACTAATTAGTTAATTCAAACCATCCAGTCATTCATTCATGTACTCAATAATCCATTCATATCATACATATTTAATTAATCCCAATGTGTGCTAGTCTTTCTGCTATGATAGTCCATATGATAGACTCATCTTCATAGAATTTAAAGGTTAGCACTTATGGAAGTTCTGCTGTGTATCAGGAATACAGCTAGATGTGCAAGATAAAAATAGTATTTGATCTTAGCTAGGGTTCTTGTAAGGTGTGTTCAACCAGAAATAGTGGGCTTAAGTGATTTACTAACACTGCGTATTGTGGTCTGTTATTTGTGAATTTTGCTAACCTGCTGCTGTTTACATATAGAGGCTTATTATGTTGATAAGGATATCTTTCTCTGTATTCACATGAACATGTCTTGTTCAAATAAGGAAAATGATAAGATATATTCAAAACTAATGTTCAGGTCCATTTGGGTTTGGTCTGTTGGGTGATAGAAAAGCAAGATAACTTTGATAATCAAGCCAAAAAAGTCATCACATATTCCATTGGGAAGAACTGGAAAGACTGACAGACTTTTACATTGTTATTATTATCTTTTATACAAGAAAATTTATATAAGAAATAGATCCCACTTCAGAAAGACTTCATTCATGTTGTTAATCTGTAGTGAGAATCTTTAAGCTATGGGTGTGGAGGAACTGTCATTAACATTGTGCCCTGGAGTACAGCCCAGGCCACCATTCAACAGTTTGCAGGTCTCTGTTAAAAATGACCAGTTTCCTCATATTGACCAAAATATCAACGATGGTTTCTAACATTTCTCAGTTGTCCAGTATGCCCTTGTTTTATCTCACCCTCACAGGAACTGAGGAAATTCTTGCTCATAAGAGGGAAAATGTGGTGAAATGGTTTCTGGTAATTTTCTGAAGGAAAAAAAAAAAAAAAAGATCTGTTCTCTGACTAGCCCGTCTGTTTAGTTAAATTATCGGAAGTCCTCTGAAGATATATGCTGGTTGGAAGAACCAGAGGCTGAAGTTATAGGGCAAAGCATTCATTTCTCTCTTAATTCTTGTTGGAATTAAGGAATCTTGTTAAAGCTTGTGAAACTTGAGTGACAGTGCAATTTGAAAGCCCTTTGGGGGGATTTCAGAGGGGAACCAGTACCTCCTCTGCTGCATTTAGTATCAGTCCTTGCTGTTGGAAGAAAAAAAATGCTATTTTGGGATGTTTTAATTTGCACACAGCTGGTTATCTAGGCTGAGTATCATTTTTTTTTTTTTCAAGTTCAAGATGTTCCATATTATGGTTGACCTTTTGGGGTAGAGAATAATGAAGAACCAGCAGACATGGACTACACCCAGTTCTGCAGAGTGTAAGAGAAAAATGACCTGTAGGGCGTGCCTCTTACTTTAAGAGGCAGAGAAAAATGACTGTAGGGCGTGACCCTGAGGACTGCATGTGTGTGATAAGAAATGCCCTGCGTGTGGAATCCCTCTGAACAGTAGAACAGAAAGAAGTTACTTAGTGGGATCAAGGTGATGTGTGGAAGGGGAGAGAGATACCTATTTTTAGAACTGTTTTCTTATTTTCTTTCATTTTTAACACCTTACATTTACTGAAGGACATTTTCAGTCCATGACTTCATTCAGTTTCCAAAGAGACTTAATTTCCTCTTTAAATTCTTTCCCTAAGTGAAGGCTGAATTCTCTCCCCATATTAAGCTATTCTTTTATTTTTCTTTTGAATGTTGAAGTTTTGAATCATACAGCTAGATGGATAATTTTTAGGTGAAGGATGTTTCACTTCAGAGTTCTCAGAAAACATGTTTCCAAAATATATGGTAAATTTTAAGAGGAAAGACAAAATAAAGAGAGGTATTTCCATTTTCTCTTTACAAATGGAAGATAAAGGAGACACAGTACTTTACAGATTCTTCTCTGAATTGTCTTTGTTCTAAAAGGAATCAGTATTACTTTCTCTTAGTTTTATTAAATATTGGGTTGGCCAAAAAGTTCATTCAAGTTTTTCTATATGCTTTTATGGAAAAACTCAAATGAAATTTTTAGCCAACACAAATAAAACCCCTGAAAGTCATGTGTTTCCTTCTTTTATTTTGGACAAGAGCAGCCACATGAAGATGGGAATTTAGATGCTAACTGGTTGTATAACCTATGACAGAGTCTTAAATGGATAAGTAAAATTTTCTGTGACAAGAAACAGTGGCATCAAGATACAAATAAACTTTTTGAACAGGGAGGCTAAAAGAAGGCAGTTTATGGAAGGGACTAGAACCTTTGGTACAGCGTGTACCATGAGTGAGGAGGTTCACTCCTAATGTATCCACAAATTCAGTGGCTTCTAAAAGGCTGTCTGTGGACACGTAATTGTAGGAAGGTTGCCAATGGATCACAGTGAAGTTGGAAGAAAAAAAAATTAAGTGGTCTTTCATAAAACATTTATTCCAACTTTAGAACTTTCCTTTAGTCTGATATTTTATAGGTTAAATTTCCCTTTATTTTTTAGAAAGCGGCTTTAATAATTAATATAGAGCTTGTGTGTATTTGTGTGTATGTGTGTAATATCCTTAGTTGGCCAAAAGCATGCACACACAGTTTATTTTTAAAATATTAGTAGTTCATGAAACCCCAAATTATAGGATAGTATGCCCTATTTTAAATAATGATAAAGTCTGGTAAAAAAATGAGGAACGTTTTTTTTTAATTTTTATATTCTGTGATGAGAAAAATATCTGACATTTAGGAAATTGATTAATATGTAAATAATTCCTATTCTCAGTTCTGTAAGGACCTACCAGACTTTCTAGAACTAACACACACACACACACACAAAAAAAGTCCTTTTTATCCTAGGGGATTGGAATTCAAAAATAGGAAGCCAAGAGATACCTGGAGTAACAGGCAAGTTTGGCCTTGGAGTACAAAATGAAGCAGGGCCAAGGGTAACAGAATTTTATCAAGAGAACACACTGATCATAGTAAACATCTTTTTCCAGCAACACAAGAGACGATTCTATATATGGACATGACCAAATGGTCAATCCTGACATCAGATTGATTATGATCTTTGCAGCCAAAGATGAAGAAGTTCTATACAGTGAGTAAAAACAAAACCTAGGAGCTGACTGTGGCTCAGATCATGAGCTCTTTTTTGTAAAATTCAGGTTTAAATTGTATAAAGTAGGGAAAACCACTAGGCCATTCATGTACAACCTAAATCAAATCCCTTATGATTATACAGTGGAGATGATGAATAATTTCAAGGGATTAGATCTGGTAGACATACTGCCTTAATAACTATGGATGGAGTTATTGTGCAGGAGGCAGTGACCAAAACCATCCCCAAGAAAAATTAATGCAAGAAGGCAAAGTGTTTATCTGAGATCGCTTTACAAATACTGAGTAAAGAAGAGAAGTGAAAGGCAAGGGAAAAAGGGAAAGATATACTCAATCAAATGCAGAATTCCAGAGAATAGCAAGGAGAGATAAGAAGGCCTTCTTAAATGAAGAATGCAAAGAAATAAAGGAAAACAATAGAATGGGAAAGACTAGAAACTCTTTAAGAAAATTAGAGATAGGGAATATTTCATGCAAAGATAGACATGATAAGGCACAGAAATGGTAAGGATCTAACCGAAGCAAAAGAGATTAAGAAGAGGCGGCAGGGATATGCAGAAGAACTATACAAGAAAGATCTTAATGACCCAGATAGCCACAATGGTGTGGACACTCACTTAGAGCCAGGCATCCTGGATGGTGAAGTCAAATGGATCTTAGGAAGCATTATTATGAACTAGTGGAAGTGACAGAATTTCACCTGTGTCATAAAAAATTCAAAAACAGGATGCTGTTACAGTGCTGCACTCAATATGATAGCAAATTTGGAAGATGCAATGGTGGCCACAGAACTGGAAAAGGTCGGTTTTCATTTCAACTCCCCAAAAAGGCAATGCCAAAAAATGGTCAAACTACAGTACAAATGTGTTCATTTCACATGCTAGAAGGAGAAGGGAATGGCAACCCACTCCAGTATTCTTGCCTGGAGAATTCCATGAGTAAAGGAGTCTTAAGGGCTATAGTCCATAGAGTCACAGAGAGTCAGACACGACTGAGCGACTAACACACACACACACACACGCTAGCAAAGTTATGCTCAAATACCTTTAAGCTAGGCTTCAGTAGTATGTGAACTGAGAACTTTGAGATGTACATGCTGGATTTTGAAGAGGTAGAGGAACCAGAGACCAGATTGCCAATATTCACTGGATCATGGATAAAGCAAGGGGATTCCAGGAAAATATCTACTTTTGCTTCACTGCCACACTAAAGCCCTTGATTGTGTGGACTGCAATGAATTGTGGAAAATTCTTCAAGGAATGGGAATACCAGACTACCTTACCTGTATCCTAAGAAATCTGTATGTAGGTCAAGAAGCAGCAGTTAGAACCATACATGGAAGAAATGACTGGTTCAAAATTGGGAACAGAATACAACAAGGCTAAATATTGTCATCCTGCTTATTCAAATTATTTGCAGAGTACATCATGTGAAATGCTGGGCTGGATGAATCACAAGCTGGAATCAAGATTGCCAGGAGAAATATCAACAACTTCAGATATGAAGATGATACCACTTTAATGGCAGAAATCCAAGAGGAACTAAAGAGCCTCTTGATGAGTGTGAAAGAGAAGAGTGAAAACTTGTCTTCAAACTGAAAATTAAAAAAATTAAGATCATGGCGATGGCAACCAGTCACATCACTTCATGGTACATAGAGTAGGAAAAAGTGGAAGCAGGGACAGATTTTTTTATTGTGCTCCAAAATCACTGTGGGTGCTGACTGCAGTCATGAAATTAAAAGACACTTGCACCTTAAAAGGAAAACTATGACAAACGTAGTTAGTGTATTACAAAGCAGAGACATCACTTTGTTGACAAACATCCATATAGTCAAAGCTGTGGTTTTTCCAGTAGTGATGTACAGATGTGAGATTTGGACTATAAAGAAGGCTGAGACCAAAGAACTGATGCTTTTGAATTGCGGTGTTGGAGAAGACTCTTGAGAATCCCTTGGACTGCAAGGACATGAAACCAGTTCATCCTAAAGGAAATCAGTCCTGAATATTCATTGGAAGGACTGATGCTGAAGCTGAAATTCCAATACTTTGGCCACCTGATTCGAAGAACTGACCCACTGGAAAACAGCCTAATGGTGGGGAAGATTGAAGGCAAAAGGAGATGGGGATGGCAGATAATGAGATGATTAGATATCATCACCAACTCAATGGACATGAATTTGAGCAACCTTTAGGAGATAGTGAAGGTCAGAGGAGCCTTAAAGAGTCAGATATGACTTTGTCACAGAATAACAGCAACAATTTCTGTTTTCACCTGTGTTTTGGAAGTAGTTGAAACTTCAGTACTTTGGCCACCTCATGCGAAGAGTTGACTCATTGGAAAAGACTCTGATGCTGGGAGGGATTGCGGGCAGGAGGAGAAGGGGACGACAGAGGATGAGATGGCTGGATGGCATCACTGACTCCATGGACGTGAGTCTGAGTGAACTCTGGGAGTTGGTGATGGACAGGGAGGCCTGGCGTGCTGCGATTCATGGGTTGCAAAGAGTCGGACACGACTGAGCGACTGAACTGAACTGAACTGAACTGTACAAGCAGCACTAGAGTTTAGAGTTAGTTCAGGTTTTAAAATTATGGAATTAAGAAATCACAATCATAGGATAAATTCTAATGATTTTGAGATTTTTATGCTATAAAAGTACCAGCATATTTGAGTATTATCAAAGTGGTGCCAAATGCTGCCAATTTCTATTCTTTTCACAAGTAGTAATAACAGCAATAATAACTGTATTATAGTCTGTTTTAAAAAAGACTCTGGAGAGATCTTAGAATCATAAACTCAATGCTCACAGCAGCTCCAGAGGAGGGAAGATTAGGGATTGTTCAACTTTACAAAGGTGAAAATCTAGTTTGAGAGAGTTGAAGAGACTTTCTCCAGCTCACAACAGGGCCAAAGCTCAGGGTTGGGTCCTATGTGTGTCTTCCTCTCCCTTTTGCCTCCATTGGGTAAGTCCACCAATTCAACAAAAATAAACACGGAGGAAGCTACAGAAATAATTTTTAACCTTTGTTTTACTTTGCTCCTAATATTTCTTTTTCATTTTGGTCAAATTATTCCCATTACTTTTATCATGGAAGTTAAAAGAAAGTTTAAATCTTCTTTACAATGAGGCAGATCATACATGTTTACAGCTGTTCCTTTCATTTTAAAATGTTCGTCCAAAAGCAGTGCTCAAAAGGCAAGGGGCTTTGAAATGGTGCAGCTATGGTTGTGATTGCAGCTCCAAAATATAAATGACCTTGGAACAATTACTTAACTTCTCTGAACCTCAGTTGTCTTATTTGAGAAATTTAAATGAATTGTGTGAAAAATGCCTGGCATAGCAATCTGCCCATAACAGGTGCTTAGTTAAGTTAGTGTCTTCCCCCTGCCCTCCCTCCTTCTCCTTCTCACCATCTTCATCACCAACAGTAGTATTAGAATGCGGCAGCCTCAGAAATGCAAATTGGAATATTGAGGGAAAAAGTGCTGAGTGGAGAAAACAACCATATATCCTAGAGAAACTGAACATGGAAGATAATATAAATCAAGAAAAGTGAGAAGTCCAGCTCCAAAATCAAAAGTTAATTTATTAACTTGGGCTTCAGACTATCTTAACCCATGGCAGAAAATTCACAGATAGGAATCTTGGTAAAATTGCCTTAGCACGGAAATATTTTCTTTCCCTTTATCTCATCCTTAATTTAAATCTCCTCTCGCACCACTCACCTCATTTCCAGCTCTCAGATACAACTGTTTATTTTACCTCTGGTTCTTTAAGATTTCTCTGTATACTGCTCACATTCTTCTTGCTCTAAGAAAAATATGGGCATTAGTGTGTTTCAGCTATTATATTACTGAGACAATGATTACAAGCTAATTAGAATATTTTAAAAATATTTATTAAAAAAAATAACCTACAGAAAACACAAAAGTGGTAAAATGAATTCCTTAGATTCACTAGTTTTTAAATTTTCATCACATACAACTTAACTATCTCCAAGTCCATTACTCCTGTTAAAAATATTCAGCAAACACTAATAATATATAAACTTTAATTATATTTTTATTCATTCAAGTTAATGATAGTGCCAGCAATAGATTTGGTAAAGAAGTGAAACACTCCATCCTACCTCCCCTATCTCCCAGGAGTTCCAGGTACTCAGAGAGAATGGACTGGAAAATCTTATTGAAGTAAATATTTCATACTAAAGTATGAATGAAGTCTAACCACTTGAGGGAGCATTTGCACTTAATAAAATGAAGTTGTTAATCTACTTAAACCTGTAGTTGGGGTTATAGGGTGAGTATGTTTCATGATATATTTGAGTAGCAAACTTCTGCTGATCCTTGCCAGTCCAAAATTGTGTCCTCTGGTCTTTCCCCACCATGGGGTATGCATTTTAACTACACACTAATGTTTCCTGTATCCCTAACATATCCTTGAAAGTGGCTCTGCGGTCTGCATGTGGCAAATAAAAAATGGTGCATGGACTTAAAAATCAGAACTGACCCAGGAAATCCATTTTGTGTGTGGTTCTTATATCTAAATGTGTAAGTGACATAGTCATTTCTTTGGGATAAATTATGGTTTGGAGAGATAGGCAAATGTTTGCAACCACAAATCACTAATCTAGATTCAGGATGGGCGCCATGTGTTTCTTAAGGCAAGGCATGCTTATGTTGCCATTCCCCATAAGCATTTTGGTTAAATGTGAATCAGAGTTCGGGCTTCCTCTTAGACATGCTGACCAGGGGCTCTCAGCACAGCTGCAGGCTTCTAAAGAGGTTGCTCTAAAGAGTGATCCTACATATCTGATAAACCACAGGATGTTAACAAGACACACCCATTGGCCCACATTTGGCAGGCTCTAAAAAAAGAATGTAGCAATGAGCTTGAGCGAGCCAAACCAACCCTGACCATAGTAACGGGCTCTTCCAAATGGGTGCGGCCAAGTGGATCACATTGAAAAAGAACAAGCCTTAGGATAAATCTGTATTAAATAAAAGCAAAGCAGGCTTAACTGTCACAAAGAATGGAAAGGAGCTATGGACCCTTTCAACCTCACCAAAGTTTGAGAGTGTTGACTGCACAATATTGTTCCAACCTCAAGCTTTTTCCTTAAATTGAGAATCTTAAGAGTGAAGGGAGGAGGTTTAAACTCATGTTGGGTATGCTGCTGCTGCTGCTGCTGCTAAGTCGCTTCAGTCGTGTCCGACTCTGTGCGACCCCATAGACGGCAGCCCACCAGGCTCCTCTGTCCATGGGATTCTCCAGGCAAGAACACTGGGGTGGGTTGCCATTTCCTTCTCCAATGCATGAAAGTGAAAAGTGAAAGTGAAGTCGCTCAGTCGTGTCCGACTCCTAGCGACCCCATGGACTGCAGCCTACCAGGCTCCTCCGTCCATGGGATTTTCCAGGCAAGAGTACTGGAGTGGGGTGCCACTGCCTTCACCACACCTCAAAATCAAGGATAGGGTGAAGTTCTTAGTTGGAGTTTAAGAGATGAGAAAGGCCCAAATAACTTTTAATTTGGATTCAGAATAAATAAAACATCATTTTCCATAGCTGTTGCACATTTTAATACACCAAAGAATAAAAGTGTAATCTTTTTTTCATCAGAAGTTACACTATTAGTTCAATTCCTCCTTGCACACATACACACCATGCACATGCAGCAACCCATGGATGAACTCTAAGAAGTATGTGTAAGGCCATATGACATTTATACAGGTAAATATAATATTGATTAGCATCATACATGCAAGGTAAAAGAAAATTAAATATTATAATTGAAAAAACAGTCCTTCCACTGAAAGATTGTGTAATTAGACTGTGAAGTGTGAATGAAAAGACTGTGTATTCACAGCTTTGACAAGTTCTCTGAAACATTAAAGATTTGTTTGGTTTATAATTTGAGTTCTAGGAGTAATTTATCATGTTCTGTAAGCTAAAATTTGACCATATCTGGTGAATATGTCTGGGAAATCCAAGCCATCTGCTCCATCTCTGTCAGTGATCTTATCATGCACTTCATAAAATACCTAAATCAAAAACCAGTCTATGATTCTTTCCTACCAGCATCTCTCCCATTCAAATAGGTTAAAAAAAAAATCTTTTTCTTCCAGATGTCTCACTGGCCAGTCTACTTACCATTTCAATCACCAAACAATTCAGACACATAACGTCTAACCACTTCCATAATGTTCTGCTGGGTGGTTCTCAGTTTCCAAACTCCAAATCATTTACTCAGTTCTCAGATGATAACCATGGTGCTTATTGATTTTGAACATGGCAATGCCCTACAGTGATGTTCATATGTAGAATAGTTTCATGTGTTGTGGAAAGAGGGTGTTTGCTATGACCAGAGAGTTCACTTGGCAAAAATCTATAGACTTTGCCCTGCTACATTTTTGTACTCCAAGGCTAAACTTGCCTGTTGCTCCAGATATCTCTTGACTACCTACTTTTGCATTCCAATCCCCTATGATGAAAAGGACATCTTTTATGGTGTTAATTCTAGAAGGTCTTGTAGTTTTCATGGAACCAGTCAACTTCAGCTTCATCAGCATCAGTGGTTGGGACATAGACTTGTACATTACTTACTGTAATGCTAAATGGTTTTCCTTGGAAACAAACCAAGATCATTCTGTCAGTTTTGAGGGTGCACCTAAGTACTGCATTTCAGACTTTTGTTGACTATGAAGGCTACTCCATTTCTTCTATGGAATCCTTGCCCAGTAGTAGATATAATGGTCACCTGAGTTAAATTCACCCATTCCTGTCCATTTTAGTTCAATGATTCCTAAAATATAGATGTTCAATCTTGTCATCTCCTGCTTGACCACATCCAATTTACCTTGATTCATAGACCTAGTATTCCAGGTTCCTTTGGAATTCTTTATAGCATCAAACTTTACTTTCACCACCAGACACATCCACAAATGAGTAACATTTTCACTTTGACTCAGCCTCTTCATTCTTTCTGAAGGTATCTCTCCACTCTTCCCTAGTAGCATATTAGACACCTACATACCTGGGAGCCTCATCTTCCAGTGTCGTATCTTTTTACCTTTTCATACTGTTCACGGGGTTATCAAGGGTAGAATACTGGAATGGTTTGCCATTCCCTTCTCCAGTGGACCAGGTTTTGTCAAAGGGTCAATACTGAATTCAGATTGATTACATTCTTTGCAGCCAAAGATGGAGAAGCTCTATACAGTCAGCAAAAACAAGATCTGGAGCTGACTTTGGCTTAGGTCATGAGCTCCTTATTGCAAAATTCAGGCTTAAATTGAAGAAAGTAGGTAAAACCGTTAGACAATTCATGTATGACCTAAATCAAATCCCTTATAATTATGCAGTGGAGGAGACAAACAGATTGAAGGGATTAGATCTGGTAGGCAGAGTGCCTGAAGAACTATGGATGGAAGTTCATAGCATCGTACAGAAGGCAGTGACCAAAACCATTCCTAAGAAAAAGACATGCAAGAAGGCAAAGTGGTTTTCTGAGGAGGGCTTACAATAGCTGAGCTATTTAAAATCCTAAAAGATGATGCTGTTATAGTGCTTCAATAAATATGTGAGCAAATTTGGAAAACTCATCAATGGCAAGAGGACTAGAAAAAGGTCAGTTTTCATTCTTATCTCAAAGAAGGGCAGCACCAAAGAATATTCAAACTACCATACAATTGAGCTCATTTCACATGCTAGCAAGGTAATACTCAAAATCCTTTAAGCCAGGATTCAGCAGTATGTGGATGCAGAACTTTGAGATGTACAAGCTGTATTTAGAAAAGGCAGAGGAAACAGAGATCAAATTGCCAACGTTAATTGGATCATAGCAAAAGCAAGAGAGTTCTAGAAAAACATCTACTTCTGCTTCATTGACTATGCTAAAGGCTTTGATTGTGTAGCTCGAAACAAACTGTGGAAAATTCTTGAAGTAATGGGAATGCCAGACCAACTTCTCTGTCTTCTGAGAAACCTGTATGCAGACCAAGATGCCACAGTTAGAATTCCACATGGAGCAGTGAACTGATTCAAAATTGGAAAGAAGTACATCAAGGCTGTATATCGTCACCTTGCTTATTTAACTTATATGCAGAGTATATCATATGAAATGCCAAACTGGATGACTCACAAGCTGGAATCAAGATTTCAGGGAGATATATCAACAATCTCAGATATTCATATGGCACCACTCTAATGGCAGAAAACCAAGAGGAACTAAAAAGCCTCTTGATGAGGGTAAAAGAGGAGAGTGAAAAAGGTGGGTGAACGTTCAACATTCAAAAAACTAAGATCACAGTATCCAGTCCCATTACTTCATGGCAAATAGATGGAGAAAAAGTGGAAGCAGTGACAAATTTTATTTTCTTGGGCTTCAAAATCACTGTAGATGGTGACTGCAATCATGAAATTAACACCAATACAGTATACTAATGCATATATATGGAATTTAGAAAGATGGTAACAATAACCCTGTATATGAGACAGCAAAAAAGACACTGATGTATAGAACAGTCTTTTGGACTCTGTGGGAGAGGGAGAGGGTGGGATGGTTTGGGAGAATGGCATTGAAACATTTATAATATCATATATGAAATGAGTCACCAGTCCAGGTTCGATGCATGATACTGGATGCTTGGGGTTAGTGCACTGGGACGACCCAGAGGGATGGTATGGGGAGAGAGGAGGGAGGACGGTTCAGGATGGGGAACACATGTATACCTGTGGCAAATTCATTTTGATATATGGCAAAACCAATACACTATTGTAAAGTTAAAATAAAATTTAAAAAAAATTAAAGAGACTTACTCCTTGGAAAGAAAATTATGACAAGCCTAGACAGCATATTAAAAAGCAGAGACATCATTTTGCTAACAAAGGTCCATATAGTCAAAGCTATGATACTTCTATAGTATGTACAAATGTGTGACTTGGACCACAAAGAAGGCTGAGTGCCGAAGAATTGATGCTTTTGAACTGTGGTGGTGGAGAAGACTCTTGAGAATTCTCCTGGACAGGAAGGACATAAAATCAGTCAATTCTAAAGGAAATCAACCCTTAATATTCATTAGAGGGACGGGTGCTGAAGCTGAAGGTCTAGTACTTTGGCCACTTGATGGGAAGAGCTGATTCATTGGAAAAGACCCTGGTTCTGGGAAAGATTGAGGGCAGGAGTCGAGGGGGGCAACAGAGGATGAAATGATTGGATGGCATCACCAAATCAATGGACATGAATTTGAGCAAACTCTGGGAGATAGTGGGTAAAGAATCTGCCTGCAGTATGGGAGACCCAGGCTCAGCTCCTGGGTGGGCAAGATTCGCTGGAGAAGGGAATGGCCACCCTCTCCAGTATTGTTGCCTGGAGAATCCCATGGATAGAGGAGCCTGGTGGGATATAATCCATGGGGTCACATAGAGTCAGGCATGACTCAGCAACTAACACTTTCACTTTTTTGGGAGATGGTGAAAGATATGGAAGCCTGGTGTGCTGCAGGTCATGGGATCACAAAGAGTTGGACATGACTTACCAACTGAACAGCAGAAACAATCACCATCGATGATAAGATTTATATAACTCAGTATAATATTAAAAGGAAATAACCTTGCCAATTAAATTATGATAGACCATAGACTTTTATATTATTATAGTTATTAATGATGATTCTTTTATTTAAGAAATATTTAGATATGAATACTCTTTAGAATTTAAGAAAGTCAATGTTATATATTTTTGTTACAAATATATTTATCACTTTTTTATTGAGAAATAACTAAACAGAAGTCTTAGTAGTACTCCTGTTTTAAGAAGTAGACAACTACATGGCCTCCTTAAACTGAATTTATTAGGATTTAACATTTTTATTTCCTCAAATTCTGATTTGAAGGAAAAACTGGTGATGGACTTTAGCTCCCTTTATCTTTATCATAGTTCTGATGCCTTCTACTATCTGTGACCTCTCACTGGAGCCTCCTGGCTTCCTGGACTTTTTAGGACTACTCTCAACTCTGCTCTTCACATTGATCAAATCTCAGCTCCCTGGTGCAAAGAGAAGAATCAATAGGTGAGTAGTAGCTGAATCCTGCAGGCTTTTCACATCCTCAGATAAATTTGAGCTTTTATTCTTTGTTAAATTAATTAAGCAAGGAGACAGTTACACTGAGGGTGCTCTATTACTGGAGTGAACCAAAGCCTAAGCTCATAAATACTTCAAGGTTAAGAAATTGATACACTAGGGCCAACCTGTCACAGTCAACTAAGATGTAGTCAATTAAATTATGTCCTTTCTTGCCTCCAATTTCAGTTTCCCCCAGCTTCTGTCAGCTCAGCACCCCAACCACTTCAGGTTTGACAGACACTGAGGTATTCAAATTGATTTTTGCTTAAATGAACTGTTTATTCTTTTAATATGCTACAGTTTATCTCAGTATTCTCAGGAGAAGTTTATAAGCAGTGACTATCATCATTAGATTTTCATGACAAAACCTATATTGATGGCATTTTAGCATCAGCATAGAAAGTGAATTAGATGAAAGCAAATTTCTAATCTCAATTTGTGCATCAAATTCTTCCTTAAGCAGGACTAAGCTTACAAACAGACTGAGTTGAGTAGTGAATCCACTCCTTAGTGGGTTATATTTAAGGGATTCTGAGAAGCTGGGACTTACAACTTAGCTTTAAGACTAACAGTGCCCAACTCTGATCATATTCTGTCAAAGAGCATCTTTTGAGCTAAAGATTGGCCTAGCCGATGAATGCTTTGGGACATGAGAGTCTTTTATCCTAGGAGAATGAGTTTTTCAAGGATTTACTAAATTTCTTAATGGATGTGCTAAGGGACATAAAGAAACTCAGGATATGATACAAGTTAGGTATTCAATTAATCTTTAGATGAACACATGAAGAAAAAAATGACAGGAATGAAGGAATTTAATTAAAAGAGACATATAGGTATTGGGGGCAGATGTGATGGGGCAATAACTGCCTCTGAGACATGAAGTGAAAAGGTTCTGAGCTTAAATCTCAGATTAATCTTTATAGCGATATACTGAGAGGCCAGTCCTGCTTTGAAAAATACTTTCTATACAGCAGCTAATGGAAGAAAATTTTTTAAAATCAGTTTAAAAAAAAGAAAAAATTTTAAAAACAATAAAAAAGAGGAAGAGTTTTTGGATATTGATAAATAAGATAAAAGTAGAGCAATGACACACAAAAATAAAGCAGTTACAAATGAAAGCCTAGATATTCTACTTTTCTCTTTTTGCAACACTCATTCCCCCTATTGCTTATATAATCTATATTGTTTATTAAACTTTACCCTACATTTGTCTTCATAGTCTGGGTTTAATCTAGAGGAAAAGAGAGAGGAAATGATGTCTTTTCTTTAAAAATGTTTCTTACCAAACACAGAAGCTGTCCCAAATTGTCTGAGAAGCAGAGTTCCCCATGAATCCAGGCTCTATTTTTGAAAGTCAAAGGGATTCCAGGCAGGCAGGCAGGTTTGGTTTAGATAAGCATCCGGATTTGAGGATGGTTATCTGAAGCCCTGCTGTCATTACATTTCACAGGAATGAAAGAATGCCCTTTCTTAGGTTCTAAATCTGTGGAGAAGACTCAATGAACAGCTCAGTTTGCTTTCTTGCCCAAGTCACTGTAATATTTCTCACATTTGCACTTCACTTATCCAAGTGTGTGGATATCAGTGTGTGATCAGCACTTCCTATCCTGTTTGTAGATATGTTACTTCCTACCCTCTTAACTGATCCTTAAAAGAGAGGTCAGGATGAAAAGGTGCTCTTGTGAGTTCTCATGAAGGACATGTTAATGTTAGAGTTCCAGATCCTAAGAAACTAAAAAAAAACAAAGGGAATTATTTGGAAGAGAAGGTGAAAAACTTATCAGGAGATATCATTGCAAGACTTGAGCGACACTTAAAGGATTACTATCAGGAAAAGCATTCAGAGATAATAGGATAGAGTTAGAATGAATACAGTCAGAATGAACTGACTACAAAAAGCAATACTTTCTGCAGAAATAATCCCAGGTGAGTCGTGCCTGGCTTCAAAAAAAATTATCAGATATAACTGTCACCACAAAACAGGGCTTCAGGTTAGCTAAAGAGGCTTCCAGATAGCTTTTAAGATGCAGGGGAAGTTATGTTTCTTGATCTGAGAGTTGTTACACAGGTATTCTCAGTTAAAGAAAATTCATCAAGATTTAATATGTACATTTTTTGTATGTCATGTATCTATAAGAATAAACACAAACTTATTACATCTTCATTTGGAACAACTACAGAAAGTTGTCGTTAAATATTCAAAGCAATGGCCCATTTCATATCCCACTCAACTGAACACCTACTCCCCACTTATGACCCTGAACATTTTCCCCCAAAATTTGGTTTTGGGGTGTCCAAAGATGGGTGGTTTTGGAGTTCATTATTGTTACATATGGAAGGGTCAGAGAATGATGAAAGAGACATCTCAGAATGTAGTAAATGTGAATGCAATTATATATTGTGACTCCCTGCAGTGGCTGATTATGGTGCTGTTAACAACTGCTACTGTTACGCTAGAAGGCTGCTTGTGGTGCTGTTACCAGCTGCTACTATTATGAGTGGCCTTGGCTTGCGGTGGCTTGAAGCAGGGTTTCAATTCCCAGCTAGAGATTGAGGTCCTTCCACAGCAGAGAGAGCACTGAATCCTAACCACCAGGCCAGTTGCCAGATATAAGGCCCTGGACCTTTGGCTTTGCAGAAAAGAATTCCCACAAAGACAGAAAGTAGTGAAATAAATTAAGTATTTACTAGGAGGAAGAAGTGTAGATACACACCTGGGTAGACTCAAAGCTAGAGTCACACCCTTGTTGTAGTTTAAACGACGTATATGGGGCATTTCTTCCAGGTTTCCTTTGATTAATCATTTAGATTTTCTTGGTTCTAGGTCTGTTTTTGGTATATTTCAGGATCCTCCCCTGTTCACATGCACCTCTCTTAGTCAAGATGGATTCCAGTGAAGAGATCTGTGGGTAGGTTGACATTATTCCCCTTTTGACCTCCAAGGAGCTTTATAGGAAGGTCTCCTTGGCATTTAGAATGAGAAATATGTGGTCTCTTACCTTTTATCTGGGCAGGGCCGAGCTTCCTTTTTTATCCTGCTATAATGGAGTTTCTGTCCACAGGGGACAAACTACATGCTCAGCCTGGGTCCCATCTATCTCCTATCTCAGGAATGGCTCCATTTTGTGTAGGTAGAATGTGGACAGATGTAAAAAAAACACACTGCAAGAGAAAAAATCTAGAAACTTGTTTTTCCTTTGCTCCTGGAGGCCATTCACTCCACAAAACTGTCCCTTGTGATAACTAGTCTAGAGGATTCCTTGTAATGGATTATGACTGATTTCTTTCATCTGTCATCTCTCCATTAGCACAGATCTATATCTTGCTTCTCCCCTGATTTTCATCATTTTTCTAGATTCTGATCACCATTTCAATGCCAGTATAAAGGCTAGTACAAATCATGTAGGCCAAAACAAAAATTTCTGATTCAAACAATCTGTAAATTAGCTTCATCAAGGGGTCTGAGAACCTCTGAAATTCTATACAAATATTTTGTGTGTACACACATGCAATTTCTTGAAAGCAGGTCTCTAACATTTATCATGAAATGTCATGGGTTTATAACCCCATTCACCCAAATTTAAGGACTATAGATGTTAGAGGAAGCACACTGACTGAAACTGCCCACCCTGACCAGGCACCATAGTAACCATTTGCATGAGGTGTTTTATGACAGGAGGTCCTGATAAGGATCATGGAACTACTAAGCCACCACCAACCAGAAGAGTTCAGGAAAAGTCAAAAGGAGACACCACATGTCGGACCACCTCCCAGAATCCTTCTCTCTGGCATCCATCTCAGCTGAACAAGGTGTGCATCACCAGGAAGGACTCTGAGTCAGAATGGTTGGCTAAAGGCAACCTGGAAGCTAATCCCATCACCATAAAAACTGAGACTGTGAGCCACATGGCAGAGCAGTTCTCCTGGCTTCCCTTACACTACTTCTCTCCACCCGGGTGCCCTTTCCCAATAAAATTTCTTGCTTTGCCAGCACATGTGTCTCCGTGGACAATTCATTTCCGAGTGTTAGACAAGAGCCCAGTTTTGGGCCCTGGAAGGGATCCCCCTTCCTGTGACATAAACATAGATTCTCTTTGTCATTATTTGGACACTCTTACTACATTGTCTCTTAATTTGTCTTCCTATAAAACCAATAGATAGATAGAGTGCCTGATGAACTATGGACTGAGGTTCGTGACATTGTACAGGAGACAGGGATCAAGACCATCCCCATGGAAAAAATGCAAAAAAGCAAAATGGCTGTCTGGGGAGGCCTTACAAATAGCTGTGAAAAGAAGAGAAGCCAAAAGCAAAGGAGAAAAGGAAAGATATAAGCATCTGAATGCAGAGTTCCAAAGAATAGCAAGAAGAGATAAGAGAGCCTTTCTCAGCAATCAATGCAAAGAAATAGAAGAAAACACAGAATGGGGAAGACTAGAGATCTCTTCAAGAAAATCAGAGATACCAAGGGGACATTTCATGCAAAGATCGGCTCGATAAAGGACAGAAATGGTATGGACCTAACAGAAGCAGAAGATATTAAGAGCAGGTGGTAAGAATACACAGAAGAGCTGTACAAAAAAGACCTTCACGACCCAGATAATCACGATGGTGTGATCACTGACTTAGAGCCAGACATCCTGGAATGTGAAGTCAAGTGGGTCTTAGAAAGCATCACTACGAACAAAGCTAGTGGAGGTGATGGAATTCCAGTTGAGCTCTTTCAAATCCTGAAAGATGATGCTATGAAAGTGCTGCGCTCAATATGCCAACAAATTTGGAAAACTCAGCAGTGGCCACAGGACTGGAAAAAGTCAGTTTTCATTCCTATCTCAAAGAAAGGCAATGCCGAAGAATGCTCAAACTACCTCACAATTGCACTCATCTCACATGCTAGTAAAGTAATGCTCAAAATTCTCCAAGCCAGGCTTCAGCAATATGTGAACTGTGAGCTTCCAGATGTTCAAGCTGGTTTTAGAAAAAGCAGAGGAATCAGAGATCAAATTGCCAACATCCGCTGGATCATGGAAAAAGCAAGAGAGTTCCAGAAAACCATCTATTTCTGCTTTATTGACTATGCCAAAGCTTTTGACTGTGTGGATCACAATAAACTGTGGAAAATTCTGAAAGAGATGGGAATATCAGACCACCTGACCTGCCTCTTGAGAAACCTAAATGCAGGTCAGGAAGCAACAGTTAGAACTGGACGTGGAACAACAGACTGGTTCCAAATAGGAAAAGGAGTACGTCAAGGCTGTATATTGTCACCCTGCTTATTTAACTTATATGTAGAGTACATCATGAGAAACGCTGGGCTGGAAGAAGCACAAGCTGGAATCAAGATTGCCGGGAGAAATATCAATAACCTCAGCTATGCAGATGACACCACCCTTATGGCAGAAAGTGAAGAGGAACTCAAAAGCCTCTTGATGAAAGTGAAAGTGGAGAGTGAAAAATTTGGCTTAAAGCTCAACATTCAGAAAATGAAGATCATGGCATCTGGTCCCATCACTTCATGGCAAATAGATGGGGCAACAGTGGAAACAGTGTCAGACTTTATTTTTGGGGGGCTCCAAAATCACTGCAGACGGTGACTGCAGCCATGAAATTAAAAGATGCTTACTCCTTGGAAGGAAAGTTATGACCAACCTAGATAGCATATTGAAAAGCAGAGACATTACTTTGCCAACAAAGGTCCATCTAGTCAAGGCTATGGTTTTTTCAGTGGTCATGTATGGATGTGAGAGTTGGACTGTGAAGAAAGCTGAGCACCGAAGAATAGATGCTTTTGAACAGTGGTGCTGGAGAAGACTCTTGAGAGTCCCTTTGACTGCAAGGAGATCCAATCTCTAAAGGAAATCAGCCCTGGGATTTCTTTGGAAGGAATGATGCTAAAGCTGAGACTCCAGTACTTTGGCCACCTTATGCGAAGAGTTGACTCATTGGAAAAGACTCTGATGCTGGGAGGGATTGAGGGCAGGAGGAAAAGGCGATGGCAGAGGATGAGATGGCTGCATGGCATCACCGACTCAATGGACATGAGTTTGACTGAACTCCGGGAATTGGTGATGGACAGGGAGGCCTGGCGTGCTGCGATTCATGGGGTCACAAAGAGTCGGACACGACTGAGTGACTAAACTGAACTGATAAAACCAATGCATTTTTAACAAGGGACAGAATTTTTTGCCACAAATAGTAATACTCATTCCCCTCATTCATCCAGATCCTCTTTAGAGGCAGGTGAAACAAACCCCTAGCTGTCATGAGTACTGGCAGCTATCAATTTAGGACTGTCCCTTCTGCAGAGAATTATCATCCATCTAACTGTGAGTATTGCTCAGAGGATGAGAATAGCCTGCATCTAATTACCACTTAATCAGAGTGGCAAACACCTGCCTTGTTGCTTAAAGAAGGCACAAAATCTGTAGTACAATTCACACTTCAGAGATCTCCAATGCAATCAAGCCAAAATTCAACTCCAGATGAGATCGTATTCTTATTCAGTTCCTTCTGCGCCATCTTGCTTTCTTTTACCTTTCTCTGAGAGCATCTAAAACTCTATCTTAGTCTCCGCTTTTGTAGAACCCAACCTACAAGAGTAGCCCATGCTCTTAAACCTTTAAGCTAGATTAATGTAGTTGATTGTCTCACTGAGATACTGGTCTAAAATGGGCCATTGTACACGATCGTTAACCTCAAATAATTTCTAAGTCAAAACTTTACTCTGAACATTTTCTTGGTTTATTTATTTAGAAGTAGAAATAATACTTTGAACTTACATAAGACTATTTTTCGTAAACTGTGATGGCAATAGTTATTATCAACAACTCTAAATAAAAATAATATATATGACCTTTTCAAGTTAATCAGAAATGGAATTAAAAGTATCTACTTTCTATCATATTTACTATTAATATTTGAGCTCTCTTCAATTTTCCATTCATGCAAGAATTTCAAGTTAAATTCTGATGAAAGTTCAGTTTGCAAATTGGTAGGGTTAGCCTGGTTGGCACCCTCAAAACTTGGCTCATTCCTTAGGTAAGACACAGGCTGTTGATGGGCATAGGTACTTGGCTATAATAAAAGGACTATCTTTTCATAAATTCTAAAGATATGCCAGGCCATGTGCATGCTCTATCTCATTTGGAGGTCAAAGCACCATTATGATGTGAATAGGATTATCTCCATTTCAAAAGTGAAAACCTTAGATATATTAATATTTTCTGTATAATCGCAGAACAAGTGATTGGTAGAAAGAAAGTGAAGTCGCTCAGTCGTGTCCGACTCTTTGCGACCCCATGGACTGTAGCCCACAAGGAAACTCTGTCCATGGGATTCTCCAGGCAAGAATACTAGAGTGGGTTGCCATTTCCTTCTCCAAGAGATCTTCCCAACCCAGGGACTGAACACAGGTCTCCCACGTTGTAGGCAGACACTTTACCATCTGAGCCACCAGGGAAGTCTGATTGGTAGAACTCAGATTCAAAAATAGATCTTACTGACTTTTAATCTTTTGCTTTTAACAAACTGTTACTGAACCAAACTTGAGTCTACTCACCAATCTACTAACACTGGATTGTAGTGAAGGAAATTTCAGCCATTATTTCTGGGTGTCAAGCAAGGAAAGTCTTCCTAACTGAACAATGCAAAGAAATAGAAGAAAGCAATAAAATGGGAAAGACTGGAGATCTCCTCAAGAAAATTAGAGATACAAGGGAACATTTCATGCAAAGATGGGCACAATTAGGACAGAAATGGTATGGACCTAACAGAAGCAGAAGATATTAAGAAGAGGTGGCAAGAATACACAGAAGAACTATATAAAAATGACCTTCATGACCCAGATATCTATGATGGTGTGATCACTTACCTAGATCCAGGCATCCTGGAGTGTGAAGTCAAGTGAGCCTTAGGAAGCCTCACTATGAACAAAGCTATGGAGATGATGGAATTCTATCTGGGCTATTTCAAATCCTAAAAGATGATGCTATGAAAGTGTTTAATTCAATATGCCAGCAAATTTGGAAAACTCAGCAATGGCCATAGGACTGGAAAAGGTCAATTTTCATTCCTAATCCAAAAAAGGGCAATGCTAAAGAATGTTCAAGCTACCACATAATTGCACTCATTTCACATGCTAGAAACATAATGCTCAAAATCCTTCAAGTTAGGCTTCAACAGTATGTGAACTAAGAAACTCCAGATGTACAAGCTGGATTTAGAAAAGGCAGAGGAACCAGAGATCAAATTGCCAACATCCATTGGATCATAGAAAAAAACGAGACAATTCCAGAAAAACATCTACTTCTGCTTCACTGACTGCGCTAAAACCTTGGACTGTGTGGATCACAACAAATCCACTGTGTGGAAAATTCTTAAAGAGATTGGAATACCAGACCACTTTACCTGCCTCCTGCAAAACCTGTAGGCAGGTCAAGAAGCAACAGTTAGAACCAGACATGGAACAACAGATGGGTTCCAAGTTTTCATTAAGGTGTATGTCAAAACTATATATTGTCACCTTGCTTATTTAGCTTATATGTAGAGTGCATCATGCCAAATGCCAGGCTGGATGACTCAGAACATGGAATCAAGATTGCTAGGAGAAATATCAATAACCTCAGATATTCAGATGATACCACCCTTATGGCAGAAAGGGAAGAGGAACTGAAGAGTCTCCCGATGAGGGTGAAAGAGGAGAGTGAAAAAGCTGGCTTAAAACTCAACATTCAAAAACTAAGATCATGGCATCTGGTCCCATCACTTCATGGCAAATTGATGGGGTTACAATGGAAACAGTGACAGATTTTATTTTCCTGGGCTCCGAAATCACTGTGGATGGTGACTGCTGCCATAAAATTAAAAGATGCTTGCTTCTTGGAAGAAAAGCTGTGACAAACCTAGACAGCATATTAAAAAGCAGAGACGTTACTTTGCCAACAAAGGTACATATAGTCAGAGCTATGGTTTTTCCAGTAGTATGTACAGATGTGAGAGTTGGATCATAAAGAAGGCTGAGACCAAAGAACTGATGCTTTCGAACTGTGGTGTTGGAGAAGATTCTCGAGAGTCTCTTGGATGGCAAGGAAGTCAAACGAGCCAATACTAAAGAAAATCAGTCCTGAAGATTCATTGTAAGGACTGATGCTGAAGCTTCAATACTTGGTCATGTGATGCAAAGAGCTGATTCATTAGAAAAGACCCTGATGCTGGGAAAGATTGAAGGCAGGAAGAGAAGGGGATAGCAGAAGACAAGATGATTGGATGGCATCACCAATGCAATGGACATGAGTCTGAGCAAATTTTGGGAGATGGTGAAGTACAGGTAAGCCTGGTTTGCTGCAGTCAATGGAGTCATGGAGTCAGACGTGATTGAATGACTGAACAACAACAATAAGCATGAGTTCAGGGCAGCTAGTCTCAAAACACCCAAACTTCCCAGTGGGTTTCAGGAAAGCATTTTTAAAGACCATGTGAAGGAAGGGTGTGATAGGGTATGTGATCAACTTCTGCACAATTCTTTGGGTGATGGTGGGGTAACAGGGTCGTGTCACAAGAGTTAATATTATTATTTCTTTGGCGTCAGTAAGTCTAAGGACTGTGTTCTTATGGTCATCAAGTAGTTAAGTTCTTCCATTTGGTGGAAGTTTTCACATCTATAAAACAGGGAATGGCAAATTTATATTAATCGTATCTTTCTTCATCTCAAAGTGTTTTTGATGATTTCTTGTAAGGAAGATGTCAAAGAACTAAATTAGATGGTCCAATGGGAGCCTGCAATATATCCAACAAAGGTGGAAAGAACATTTACTGAATATTAACTTTTTCAGGCAGTGTTCTAAGTGATTCACATTTATTAATCCTTATGATAGTTTAACGAGTTAGATGCTGTGATTAATCCTATTCTCAAACCAGAGATAAGCCATAGAGAGACTAAGTACTAAATACTAAAACTACACTCCTAAGATGGTGGAGTGGGAATTTGAATCTTGGAAGTTTGGATCTGGATTATAGAATACAGATAAATTTCATCATATAGGCTTGTATCCTTGAGAAATTGTGCCGCAGTCATCTCCTACTTCATGCAAACTTTCCTCAAAATAGAAAATTGTTAAGTATGATCCCTGGTGGTAGGTTGAAAACACATTCATCTAATTAATTTGGCCCTGAGTACATTAAACTGATATTTAAGAATCTTGATATGAAATGACAAGCCAAAACAGTTAAGATGAAACAGACTGAAAAAATGTGTAATTTGTGCCTTTATTATTTTATTTTCCCTCTAAATTATGTGTGTTTTACTAAAGAACTTTGGAGAATTTTCAGCAATGTACAAATTAAGAATCCAAAGTGGACACCTTTGCACTTTGCTTCACAAAGTGGAGTGAATAAAATATAACTCAAAAATAAAAGACTGAAAATTAAAATGCTTTTGGCATTTAATTAGTGTTAATTAGCAACAGTCATAATTTCTATACATTATTTCATGTCACCAGACTTGTGGCATTGGAGAATTGGCTTCTTGCTCTCATTGTCTTTGAAATATAGAAACCCTTATCAAGTATTGCTTTGCAAAGAAAACCTACCAGGATGGAATTTCAGGCAGCTGTGAATAACATAGCTTGAATAAGGAAGTGAGTGACCATGTGGCCCTTCTTTGATTCTTACTGCCTTGTAGTAACACAAGGATTATCACTCTGTAATAGATACTGTTAGTGCCTTATCAAGATTCTATTTTCCTCCTTAGTACACTCATCTGCCAGCTGCTCTGAAAGTTTCCTGCTCATGGCTTAGAGCTGCCATCTATTCTCAAAACTTCCCCTTAGCAAAAGGGAGTGATCCTACTCAGAGGTGCAGGGGAAGCTACACTGGAGAAGAGGGCAGGTAGTCAATGATCAAGGGATAAAAGAGTACAAAAACCTCTACTCTTGACTTGCTCCACCATTCACATTCCATGATCCCTATGGGATCAGGCTGAGGCTGGACTACAGCTGAACCATCTGTCTGTATATTTTCTTTCTCTTTCTTCTATTTTCCTCATTCCCTTATAGTTTTCTCCTGAGTGCATTCTTTCAGTGAATCCTTTTCATGCATACATACTCACATACACACAAATATATCAGGTTCTGATTTTAGGGAATGTAACCCAGAAACTCATTGAAAACCATCAGGGGTTCACAGGAGACTGCTAAGTTTCTATGTAGAGGGAGATCATTGAGCAAAGAGGATAAAGTTGTATATGGCAAGTTAAAACTTCTTACACAGTGCTCTGAAGCCAGTATACTCTGGATATTTAAACTCCTACAAATTAAATTGCTCTAGTACTGTGTTGTAGCTGGAAATCAACATTTTGAAATTTCTAAGCTACAAAATAATCTATAAGGTTTGATGCCTTTCAAAAGTAGGTGTCATGGATTTGCATGTTAGGAAAGAAACCTAGAGATTCCTTATATCCAAGTCTCAATACATATATAAGAATTAGGTGTCTTTCTCTTTTGTACACATTCTGAGAGAACATTTATAACTCTAGTCAGTAACTCACTTCAATGACTAATGAGTCTAACAATTTGAAAATTATTCATTTTTACTTTAATACAGATGCTCATTATCCAGTGAAACTTTCCTTCCTCTCTTCCACCCTATGTAGATTTAAGGAGTTTATGAGTTATAATGTTCATGTACTGCATCAGAATTCGTCTTACTGCCCCCCCCCTTTTTTTTAAGACAGAAATGAAATGAGGTTATCTGTTCTTCTAACTTATGGACAGGGGTTGGACCTCCGTCTGATTGCAAACAGCTAGATATTTTGGGTAAGATATTCTAATATCTGCATAGAATTTTCTTTTAAAGACTTTAGAAACAAAGATGGAACCTAAAGCTAGGATAGCAAATAATCTGGTAATCTGGGGTGGTTATGGATACAGTATATGTTAGGATTTCAGGGCAGCATTTTTAAAAAAAATTTATTTATTTTTTAATTGAAGGATAATTGCTTTATAGAATTTTTTGTTTTGTTTTCTGTTAAATCTCAACATGAATCAGCCATAGGTATACATATGTCCCCTTCCTCTTGAACCTCCCTCCCAGCCCCTCCCTCCCACCCCTCTAGGTCGATACAGAGCCCCTGTTTGAGTTCTCTGAGACATACAACAAATTCCCATTGGATTTTACATATGGTAATGTAAGCTTCCATATTACTCTCTATACATCTCACCCGCTCCTCCCCTCTCCCCATGTCCCTAAGTCTGTTTTCTATGTCTGTTTCTCCATTGTTATCAGGAGCTCAGCTGAGCTGGAAGAGAGGTCTTAGTTGCCAGGTGTCAGAAAGGCAATTAAAACAACAAGCCAAAAATGAAAGATTTAACACTTTAGTCACTGTGATGATATAAGCAGGAGGCTAAAATAAGACAAAGTGCCAATTATCTCTTGTTGGGTAAGTCAGAATAGACATGGTTGGGGGTTGCCTAATTGTTCAGATAGCTCTGAACACCTGGGGGCCCAGAGAGGGTGTGTTACCAAGAGTGGAAAAGTACCCAGGATTGAGCTTGGGGAAAGTGTTCTCCCCTCCAGCCCCCATAAGGAGGCTCAACAGAAGTGTCTGAAAAAAGACCTCTCTCTGTCCAAGGCCTCAGATAAAGAGACCTAAGAATGAAGGGATTGAGCTAGGAATGCAAATGTGTGAAAGAGTGGGCAGCAGAAGGGACTTGAGACCTTGATGGCAAGTCCCCTTGATGCTTCCACCTAGGCTGGTGCACTGTTTCCCTGTGAAGCTTGGCATGTAAAGGCTTTGTCATTGCTTATGTTCAGGTCTGAAAAATCATACATAGGTTTTTAACAAACAACTAGATTCCCTGCATGCAATGTAAGGACAGGTAATCTGTCCTTGTACTTGAAGGAAGACATATCCTTGGAACAGATAAATTTACATTAAGCCAGCATCCTGGAAGAGCTTTTTCTTTGGTAAAAAGAAGAAATTAACCTCATACAGCAGTCCACAGAAGGGAAAAATAAAAAATTCTCTTTACCTGGTTTTCTATATGTATCAACAATCACACATGAGAAATGCAAGCCCCAGGACTATCATTCTGGGAGTTTGGAGTCTAATTTACAGTATGAATGTGGTGGGAAAATCCCCCCAGCTAGGGTCTGACACATGAAAGACATGAAAAATCTAAGACAGGCTTTGTAGCAACCTTTCTGGAGCAAAGAATACACAAGATTTCCACAGAAAGCATTCAGTAACCAATCTGAGATGAAGATGAGTTGTTAGTAAAAAATTACAAATGATGAAAAGAAATTAGCCACCATGAAGGATGGCTATGTGAACAGTTAACCGTATGATGATTAGATGCATAGTGGAACTGCAGAACATTAAAGACAAAGAAAAGAATCTCATAAGAATCAGAAAGAAAGAGCAGATTTTCTAGGAAGGAATAACATTTATACCAACAATAAAGTATACTATAGACTGGAAAGAGTGAAAAAAATATGC
The DNA here is from genome assembly GCF_027580195.1 of Bos mutus. NCBI lineage: Eukaryota > Metazoa > Chordata > Mammalia > Artiodactyla > Bovidae > Bos > Bos mutus. Next base: position 34,833,183 of record NC_091629.1, on the reverse strand, counting down.
TCAATAGTTGTTTGAAAATAACTGTCATAAAGGAAGCAATTGATTTTTTGAAAGATAGTATCAAAGTCTGCAGAAAAGTCACATTAAAGAGTTATTTTTGAAGGTATAAATTAACATACAAAAATCAATAGCATTTCTAAACACCAGCCCAAGCCAATTAGAAATGTTAATATATTTTACAATGACTGCATTCACTATAAAAGCAAAAGCTAGAAGATATCTCAGATCAAAAGGATTAAAATGCATTTAAGAATAAAGTCATTAAAATTTATTTTGTCATAAAAGAAAACCTTGTTGTTTTTAAGGAGATAGGTTCATGGATAGAAGGACAATGTTAATTTCAATAAAATAACCTGTAATATATTTCTAATTAAAACCACAAAATTATTAACTTTAAAATTATTCATTATTAAAATCTTTAAAAAACTTGAAATACTTTTTCACAAATCTTGCCAAATAGACTGTTAAACTCTTATGTAATAAGGTGTGTAAAACCAATTTGAAAAACACTAACAGAAAAATACTTGTTTTAACAGGTGTGAACACTAGGGATTAAGTTACAGTTATTAAGGCAGTGAGCTATTAGAATAGACAATAACAAGATGTGATGCTGGTATACACACTAACCCAGTTAAAACAGGAGGGAAGAATGCTGTAGCCATAGGACATGACAAAGACTGGATAGAACCAACTAAGCCCAAGATGGTAAATATTCAACTTCCAATAGACTTTGAATCTTATTATATGCTCATTGTAATAATATTAGCATGACACACCCACCCACACCATGACAGTTTTGAGGCCAACTATAAAGGTCAAAACCTGGGCAGTGGTCCAGTTCCTGAAAATCCTCACTCCTTCCTCCAAATAATTGGAATAATCCTCCCACTCAATAGCCTATGAAATTACCCAGCCCATAAAAACTAACCACTCCATATTTCAGGGATCTCTCTCACTTTCTGAAATGGCCCACACTCCCACACTCTGTCAGGGGAATATGCTTCTTTCTAAATAAATCTGCTTCTTATCTACCACTATGTCTCTCATTGAATTCTTTTCGTAACAAGATATCAAGCATATCACCAGGAACGCAATGACAGAATGGACCTTAGAAAAAGGTCTACATATACATATATGAATATTTATGACAGAAGTGGTATTACAAGTCATTGTGAACAGAATGTACTATGCATGTGTAAAAAATAAAATTATATGACTACTCCACATAGTACATAAAAATAAGTTCACAACAGAGTAAAATTCTAAATGTGACTAGCACAACATTTGAAACTTTTAAGAGAGCCTATAAAAGAATCCCTTCATGGCCACAAAGTAAAGTAGAATCTCATAAACAAGACAAAATGCACAAACCATAAAGGGAAAGAATGATAAACTGACCACATTAAAATGAATACTGTCTCTGGAAACAAAATAACATCATGAACACAGTTAAGATCTACACCACAGACAGGCAGAAGATATTAACAATGAACATAGTCACAGAAGGAAAGTTTAGTAGCCAAAATACATAAAGGAGTCCTCTAAAACAATGGGAAAAAAATAAACAGCCTTGGTAGCAAATGGGTTGAAAATGGGCAAGAGATGAATAGGCAAGTTTTAAAAAGAAGAAAACAAAATGTCAATAAACATGGAAAATATTACTTAACCTCTCTAGTACAGATAAATGCAAATTGACACCATACTGAGAATCTTATAGTCATTTGTCTCATAAACTTAAAATAGATAAAAATATATTGTTGATAACTTCAAAAGGAGGAGACGATGGAAAGAAATGTACATGTAGCACATCAGTTGATATTGAGCGTGCGCGCGTGCACACACACACACACACACACACACACACACAATCTCAGTTGAACCAGAAACTCATAATCTCAGTGGCCTAATACAAAGAAAATTAATTTATTGTTTTTGTCCCAGTCCAGGGGGCATGTTCCTGGTCAGATAGCCTCTGATGAGGTCATTCAGGAAGCCCAGTCCCTCTCATCATGTAACTCAACTCTGTTCAAAGTCCTTAGAGAACTCTCCTTGCAGCTGGATGATGGAGAAGGAGACCATTGGGAAGTCTCACTGCTTGATCACAGAAGCTTTAAAGGATCACACATCTATCCATATGTCACCAAGACTCTGGTCTTCAGAAACACCTAATTACACGGAAGGCTAGGAAATGGAATCAAATTTTATGCTCAGAGGAAAAGAAAATGGGACTTGGTAAATATGCATAATCTCTTGCCACAAAACGTTTATGCGTTTCTGGTGAGAATACACTTCATTGTGATCATTTCCATGGCAATATTTAACAAAATTCTCACTACTGCTGCTGCTAAGTCGCTTCAGTCGTGTCCGACTCTGTGCGACCCCATAGACGGCAGCCTACCAGGCTCCCCGTCCCTGAGATTCTCCAGGCAAGAACACTGGAGTGGGTTGCCATTTCCTTCTCCAATGCATGAAAGTGAAAAGTGAAAGTGAAGTCGTTCAGTCGTGTCCGACTCCTAGCGACCCCATGGACTGCATCCTACCAGGCTCCTCTGCCCATGGGATTTTCCAGGCAAGAGTACTAGAGTGGGGTGCCATTGCCTTCTCCGAATTCTCACTACACATAGCCTCAAAAACCACAATTCAACTTTAATAAATAACTTAGGAAAATGTTATACACATGTTCAGAGAATCACATACAAAAATTTTAAAATATATTCCTTTCAATAATTTTTATAATTTTGATAAATGGAAAATAACAAAATTTTCTGTTGAGGAATGGATATGGGAGCTATGATTTATTTATACAATGGAGCATTATTGTGTAGTTAAATAAATGTTAAAGTTGAATGTTATCAGAATAGCTACTTTTAAATATGAATTAAATTAATATAAGATGCCAAATCAGCTTCCCAAGTGGCTCAGTGATGAAGAATCCACCTGGCAATGCAGGAGATGCGGGTTTGATCCCTGGGTTGAGGAGATTCCCTGGAGTAGGAAATGGTAACCCACTCTGGTATTCTTGTTTGGAAAATTCCATGGACAGAGGAACTTGACAGGCTGCTGTCCGTGGGGTGGCAAAGTCAGACGTGACTGAGTGACTTAGCATGCACACAAGTTATGAAATAATAAAAAAGTTCAAAACCATGTAGCAAAACTGCAAACTTTACAAAACAACAATTTCTATTGTTCATTCAGTTTAGTCACTCAGTCATGTCTGACTCTTTGTAATCTCATGGTTTGTACCTCACCAGCCTTCTCTGTCCATCACCAAAACCCAGAGCTTGCTCAAACTTATGTCCATCAAGTAAGTGATGCCATCCAACCATCTCATCCTCTGTCATCCCCTTCTCCTGCCTTCAATCTTTCCCAGCATCAGGGTCTTTTCCAATGAGTCAGCTCTTCACACCAGGTGGTCAAAGGACTGGAGCTTCAGCTTCAGCATCAGTCATTTCCATGAATATTCAGGACTGATTTTCTTTATGATTGACTGGTTTGGTCTCCTTTCAGTCCAAGAGACTCTCAGGAGTCTTCTCTAATACCACGGTTCAAAAGCATCAGTTCTTTGCTGCTCAGACTTCTTTATGGTCCAACTCTCACATCCATACAAGACTACTGGAAAAACCAGAGCTTTCACTAGACAGACGTTTGTTGGCAAAGGTACTGTTCATTAGTACATGTGTATAATAATAGCACAAAAGCATGCAGGAAATAATATGCACTGTTTTTAGGATAGTGGTAAGCTCTGGGGATAAAATGACAAGAAAGATGATTTAAATTCTTAAAAAAGGAAAAAAAAATCTAAATCAGATCTGGCAAAATATTACCATGTTTTAAATATAGATTTTTTGTGTACAAAAGGTATCTGTTATATGTCCCCAAGTGTATGTTTCAAATGGGCTTCCACTTCAAATGAGGTGGAGCTAGTGGTAAAGAACCCATCTGCCAATGCAGAAGACATAAAAGATGTGGGTTTGATCCCTGGGTCAGAAAGAGCCACTGGAGGAGGCCCTGGCAACCTACTCCAGTATTCTTGCCTGGAGAATCCAAGGGACATAGGAGACTGGTGGGATACAGTCCATAAGGTCAAAAAGAGCTGGACATGAGTGAAACAACTTAGAATGCATGCACATATATTTCAAATATTAATAAAGCATATTAATAAAGTTATTCTAAAATAGTGACAAATATGCAAAAGATATTTCAGCACGAACTAGTCTGTGAAAGAGTGAAGTCACTCAGTCGTGTCTGACTCTTTGCTACCCTGTGGACTGTAACCCACCAGGCTCCTCTGTCTATGGGATTTTCCAGGCAAGAATACTGGAGTGGGTTGCCATTTCCTTCTCCAACTAGTCCGTACTAATTTTAAAATCATTTTAAGGTTTTTACATACATTCACAGATTGTAGTAGATAAATTATATAAAATAACTGATTTTAGCATAATTTTTAAATGAAGATCTTTCAACAAGTGAAATGGGAAAACACATTATTTAAAAATCATTAAAGCACATTCATTACAATGTTTTAATAAAGGCAGATCTTTCAGGTTTCTATGAAGGCTTCATTATAGTAGTCAGGAAACACAGCCTTGTTCAGTCCCTTTGACTTTCCATGATTTCCAAAGGACAGATTCAAACATTTGCTTATCAGAAACATTTGGGACTGCAAAAGGAGGAACAGTTTAGAAACAACAGCGCAGGGTTCTGGCTCCTCCTCAAGGAACATACATAACAATATGTATAGTATGAGTTCTTCCACAGGCACTAAAGCCCCCACCTGAGTTGAATCAACACAATGTTACTTTACCACTAACCAATCAGAAGAAAGTTCACACACTGTGGAAGATAATGAAGACACTGACTCTTACCCCAAATGATTAACTGTAATTATCTTTTCCGTTCTCTTTTTAAAAACTTTTATAGTCAAACAGAATCCTCAGAGTTGGCTTTTCAACATGAGGCTGCCTTCTCTCCAGATTCCTGGTATCCAAAGCAAATTTTTCTTTTCAACCAACACTTGTCTCTCAAATATTGGCTTTTGAATGGCAAGCAGCCAAACACTGTGAACACAGTATCACAGCAGATTTTTAAAAATAGATTTATTGCTCTCTTGCTCTCCTACTTATTTCCCTAATATGCAAAAGTTAGAAACACAAATTAATAAAAAAATAGCTTCAGTTCAGTTCAGTTCAGTCGCTCAGTCGTGTCCGACTTTTGCGACCCCATGAATCGCAGCATGCCAGGCCTCCCTGTCCGTCACCAACTCCCGGAGTTCACTCAGACTCACGTCCATCGAGTCAGTGATGCCATCCAGCCATCTCATCCTCTGTCGTCCCCTTCTCCTCCTGCTCCCAATCCCTCCCAGCATCAGAGTCTTTTCCAATGAGTCAACTCTTCGCATGAGGTGGCCAAAGTACTGGAGTTTCAGCTTCAGCATCATTCCTTCCAAAGAAATCCCAGGGCTGATCTCCTTCAGAATGGACTGGTTGGATCTCCTTGCAGTCCAAGGGACTCTCAAGAGTCTTCTCCAACACCACAGTTCAAAAGTATCAATTCTTTGGCATTCAGCTTTCTTCACAGTCCAACTCTCACATCCATACATGACCACTGGAAAAACCATAGCCTTGACTAGATGGACCTTTGTTGGCAAAGTAATGTCTCTGCTTTTCAATATGCTATCTAGGTTGGTCATAACTTTCCTTCCAAGGAGTAAGTGTCTTTTAATTTCATTGCTGCAGTCATCTTATTATTTACAAACATCATTTTCAATATCTCAGTGGAAGCAACTTGCTATTTACACACTGAATATTATTTAGAGGTCCACTGAATCCCATTGACTCTGACTGATGAGTGCCCCATTATAACAGGTTTTTAAAATTTTTAGGTCATATCAGCTATTCTGCTCTGTCTCTTGAAAACTTGCTCAAATTCACTTACATTTCTTTGAGATTTTGAGTTCTTATAATGTGGTTTTGAAACCAAGCAGGACCCTATGGGGCCCTCTCTGGTGGGCTCAAAAGCTTTTCACTGACCCTTGTTTCTTGATTGTAGGAAAGAGGCTTCAGCTTTCTAGACCTTCCCTAAGTTCCAAAAGGCAGATTTATTTCTAATTAGGGAAGCAAAGGAGTGCACAAACTAAGGAGGATCAGTCAAGAAACAATAGTACAGTGAAAAGGCGGGGTCCTGGTTCCTCCTCAAGGAATATAAATAGCAATATATCTTTGAGTTCTTCTGCTGGAATCAAAACCGGGTGGAGGATGGTAACTTTGAACTGAGCACATGTTAGATGGAAACTCACTTTGTTACCTCATCACCAACCAAGCAGAAGAAAGTCACGCACTCTCCAGGCTTCACCTCAAATTTTGCCTCTAAAAACTCTTTGCTGGGGACCTCCTTGTTGTTCCAGTGATTAAGAATCTGCCTTCCAATGCAGACAACTCAGGTTTGGTCCCTGGTCAGAGAACTAAGATCCCGCATGCCATGGGGCAACTAAGCTGACATGTTTCAACTAGAGAGCCCATGTACCACAAACTACAGAGCCCATACAGTTTGGAGCCTGTATGCCACATCTAGAGAGTCCATACACCACAACTACTGAGCCTGCATACTCTGGAGCCCATGGACCACAACTAGAGAGAAGTCCACAAGCCTCAACCAAGAACAAATGACTCCTGCATGCAGCAATGAAGATCCCATGTGCCACAACTAAGACCTGATGTAGCTTTAAAAAAAAAAAAAAATAAAAACAAATAAACCCCCAAAATCTTTCTTGAAAACCCATCAGAGAGTTCAGGCTTTCTGAGCACAAGCCACTCTATTTCCTTGCATAACCCTTGCAATTAACTTTTCTCTCCTCCAAACTCTGACAGTTAGATTTGTTTGGCCTCTTTGTACCTTGGACATGCAGGTTTCTGTTTGGCAACTTATGTGCAGTTTCTACTGAATGTATCAATACTTAATTAACTGAGTTTTCAGGGGGTTAAATTTTCTGGTTACACTCCAATCACCTCATATTAAGGAGTATTATAGCATCCCTACAAGGGGGAGGTACTCCAAAAGCAAGGCTCAAATAAGTGAAAATCATTCTTTCTCTAGTTATGTGTCTTTATAAAAGCATAGATAATACTTTAAAATAGATATTAATGTATAGCTAATACCAATATATGGAGGTTATACTAATACCTACTCTGGAAAGATTTTATAAAGATCTTAATAATTTAGTATATGTAAACTGTTTAAGAATTTCTGGCATATAGTAATCATTTTATAAGTGCTTATTACATAAATACATTCTCACATTTTGTAGTGCATAATTTCTCTTGGACTGGAACCACATTCATAATTGTGAGTCTGGAACCTCCCAGACTTGTTGATGCAATGCCAGATTGACTTAATATGTTATGCAAAAATGAGTTATTGAACAACAAATCTCTTTTATTGAACAGATTTGTGATGGCACTTATTGCCAAACAACAGAACAAATCTTTCACTGGCAGATGACTTGAAAAACCACAAATGGCACATTGGAAAGGAGACTTAAGTGTTAAGTCAGTGTTAGTTGCTCAATTGGAGAAGGCAATGGCACCCCACTCCAGTACTCTTGCCTGGAAAATCCCATGGATGGAGGAGCCTGGTGGGCTGCAGTCCATGGGGTTGCGAAGAGTCAGACACGACTGAGCGACTTCACTTTCCCTTTTCACTTTCATGCATTGGAGAAGGAAATGGCAACCCATTCCAGTGTTCTTGCCTGGAGAATCCCAGGCTGCCGTCTCTGGGGTCTCACAGAGTTGGACATGACTGAAGCGACTTAGCAGCAGCAGCAGCAGCAGCAGCAGTCGCTCAATCGTGCCTGACTCTTTGCAACCCCAAGGACTGTAGCCCACCAGGCTTCTCTGTCCATGAAATTTTCTAGGCAAGGATACTGGAGTGGGTTGCCATTTCCTTCTCCAGGGGATCTTCCCAACCCAGGGATTGAACCCAGGTCTCCTGCACTGCAGGCAGATTCTTTACCAACTGAGCTACAAGGGAATAAATGAAAAATATAGGCTTATTATTAGTGAGCTGATCCTGATGCCAAAAACCCAGCCTCTGTGCACCAGTGCTGAATCGAATCTTGGAGACAGAGTTTTGGGTAAACTAGAAAATAATAGCGTTTTTGCTTTGGTAGGCAAAGAGTGGGCTCTTACCCCTCAAAAATTGTGTGTTTCAATCTAGGAGGATTTGATGAGGAGTTTTACAGCAATAGTCCAAGGGTGGGATTGCCGATAAGATTAAAGTGTGTGCAGGGCCTACACTCCTTTAATCTGGCCTTGGGTAATCTGATGAGTTTCTGTGATTCCTTTATATTGGCCTTAAGTTGTTTTCTCTGAAATGAAGAATGTTGATGTCTTCCACTTGATGGGTTTTAGTTCTACAAAGAGTTTAAAGATACTGCTATGTGTATCCCTTGAGTTGGAATGAGGACCCTGCCCCAAGGCTACACTATTTTCTGGCTGCTCCTCCCTTGTCTCTGCATTTTCTCCCTTCCTTGATTGGCAACTATTCCAATATGCTCTTTGGAACTCAGAAAAGGCCATGGAGGCTGGAATCTGTTCCCTACAAACAAGGAATGGAGGACATGCAAGGCTTATATGTCCAGGATTCACACCGTGTCCTGCTCAGTTTCTACCCTAAACCTTTTCTCCACATCTGAAACATCACAGCATCTTTGTGGTGCTAAGTTTTAGAACTATACAAATGAATATTTCTTACGATTTAATAATTTTACCTTGTTTTATTTTTTTACATTCAATAAATGTTTAAGATTTTAGAATAGTTGTAGATTTACAGCAAAGTTTTAAGTATATTATAGAACTCCTATGTACCAAGAGAATCCCTGTTACTTCAGTGCTTAGCAAAGCTTGATTCCTTCAGATATTTCCTCCTCAATATTAGCCATTCTAACCTTAAGCCAGGTGTGTGATGGTATCTTATTGTTTTCATTTGCATGACATGTGATGTTAAGAATCTTTTCATATGTTACTCATTATCTTTCTTGATAAAGTATTTGTTCAGGTCTTTAGTCTGTTTTAAATTGATTCCTTTATTTTCTTTTTGCTGAGTTTCACTATTCTCTGTGTAATCTGGAACAAATCCCATATCAGATAAGTATTTTGCAAATATTTTCTCACAAACTGTGGCTTGTGTTTTCAATCTCTTTAACAGTACCTTTCAGAGAACAAAAGATTTAATTTTTATAAAATCTAGCTTATCAACTTATTCTCTCCTGCATTGTGTTTTTTTGTTGTATATAAAAACCCATCATTAAACCAAAGATAACACAGATTCTCTCTTATATTTTCATCATTTTGCATTTTGCATTTTGGACTTTAATTCATTTTTATTTTTGGTAAAGGATGAGGTCAGAGTCTAGGTTCACTTTATCTCATTTCATTTTTTTTTCATAGGACTGTACATGAATCAAGGCAAATTGAAAGTGGTCAAACAGGAGATGGCAAGAGTGAACATTGACATTCTAGGAATCAGCGAAGTAAAATGGACTGGAATAGGTGAATTTAACTCAGATGACCATTATATCTACTACTGCGGACAGGAATCCCTTAGAAGAAATGCAGTATCCATCATGGTCAACAAAAGAGTCCGAAATGCAGTACTTGGATGCAATCTCAAAAACGACAGAATGATCTCTGTTCATTTCCAAGGCAAACCATTCAATATCATGGTAATCCAAGCCTATGGCCCAGCCAGTAATGCTGAAGAAGCTGAAGTTGAAGGGTTCTATGAAGACCTACAAGACCTTTTAGAACTAACACCCAAAAAAGATGTCCTTTTCATTATAGGGGACTGGAATGCAAAAGTAGGAAGTCAAGAAACACCTGGAGTAACAGGCAAATTTGGCCTTGGAATACGGAATGAAGCTGTGCAAAGGCTAATAGAGTTTTGCCAAGAGAAAGCACTGGTCATAGCAAACACCCTCTTCCAACAACACAAGAGAAGACTCTATACATGGACATCACCAGATGGTCAACACCGAAATCAGATTGATTATATTCTTTGCAGCCAAAGATGGAGAAGCTCTATACAGTCAGCAAGAACAAGACCGGGAGCTCACTGTGGCTCAGACCATGAACTCCTTATTGCCAAATTCAGACTTAAATTTAAGAAAGTAGGGAAAACCACTAGACCATTCAGGTATGACCTAAATCAAATCCCTTACGATTATCCAGTGAAAGTGAGAAATAGATTAAAGATGGATGGATGGATAGAGTGCCTGGTGAACTATGGATGGAGGTTTGTGACATTGTACAGGAGACAGAGATCAAGACCATCCCCATGGAAAAGAAATGCAAAAAAGCAAAATGGCTGTCTGGGGAGGCCTTACAAATAGCTGTGAAAAGAAGAGAAGCAAAAGCAAAAGAGAAAAGGAAAGATATAGGCGTCTGAATGCAGTTACAAAGAATAGCAAGAAGAGATAAGAAAGCCTTCCTCAGTGATCAATGCAAAGAAACAGAGGAAAACAACAGAATGGGGAAGACTAGAGATCTCGTCAAGAAAATTAAAGATACCAAGGGAACATTTCAAACAGCCCAAAGATGGCCTCGATAGAGGACAGAAATGATATGGACCTAAGAGAAGCAGAAGATATTAAGAAGAGGTGGCAAGAATACACAGAATAACTGTACAAAAAAGATCTTCATGACCCAGATAATCACAGTGGTGTGATCACTGACCTAGAGCCAGACATCCTGGAATGTGAAGTCAAGTGGGCTTTAGAAAGCATCACTACGAACAAAGCTAGTGGAGGTGATGGAACTCCAGTTGAGCTATTTCAAATCCTGAAAGAGGATGATGTGAAACTGCTGCATTCACTATGCCAGCAAATTTGGAAAACTCAGCAGTGGCCACAGGACTGGAAAAGGTCAGTTTTTATTCCAATCCCAAAGAAAGACAATGCCAAAGAATGCTCAAACTACTGCACAATTGCACTCATCTCACATGCTACTAAAGTAATGCTCAAAATTCTCTAAGCCAGGCTTCAGCAATACATGAACTGTGAACTGCCAGATGTTCAAGCTGGTTTTAGAAAAGGCAGGGGATCAGGTCAGTCGCTCAGTCGTGTCCGACTCTTTGCGACCTCATGAATCGCAGCATGCCAGGCCTCCCTGTCCATCACCAACTCCCGGAGTTCACTCAGACTCACGTCCATCGAGTCAGTGATGCCATCCAGCCATCTCATCCTCTGTCGTCCCCTTCTCCTCCTCCCTCCCAGCATCAGAGTCTTTTCCAATGAGTCAACTCTTCGCATGAGGTGGCCAAAGTACTGGAGTTTCAGCTTTAGCATCATTCCTTCCAAAGAAATCCCAGGGCTGATCTCCTTCAGAATGGATCTCCTTGCAGTCCAAGGGACTCTCAAGAGTCGTCTCCAACACCACAGTTCAAAAGCATCAATTCTTCAGTGCTCAGCCTTCTTCACAGTCCAACTCTCACATCCATACATGACCACAGGAAAAATCGTACCCTAGACTAGACGAACCTTTGTTGGCAAAGTAATGTCTCTGCTTTTGAATATGCTATCTAGGTTGGTCATAACTTTCCTTCCAAGGAGTAAGTGTCTTTTAATTTCATGGCTGCAGTCACCATCTGTAGTGATTTTGGAGCCCAGAAAAATAAAGTCTGACATTGTTTCCACTGTTTCCCCATCTATTTCCCATGAAGTGATTGGACCGGATGCCATGATCTTAGTTTTCTGAATGTTGAGCTTTAAGCCAAACTTTTCACTCTCCACTTTCACTTTCATCAAGAGGCTTTTGAGTTCCTCTTCACTTTCTGCCATAAGCATGGTGTCATCTGCATATCTGAGGTTATTGATATTTCTGCCAGCAATCTTGATTCCAGCTTGCGTTTCTTCCAGTCCAGCGTTTCTCATGATGTACTCTGCATATAGGTTAAATAAACAGGATGACAATGTACAGCCTTGATGTACTCCTTTTCCTATTTGGAACCAGTCTGTTGTTCCATGTCCAGTTCTAACTGTTGCTTCCTGACCTGCATACAAATTTCTCAAGAGGCAGATCAGGTGGTCTGGTATTCCCATCTCTTTCATAGTATTCCACAGTTTATTGTGATCCACACAGTCAAAGGCTTTGGCATAGTCAGTAAAGCAGAAATAGATGTTTTTCTGGAACTCTCTTGCTTTTTCCATGATCCAGCGGATGTTGGCAATTTGATCTCTGGTTCCTCTGCCTTTTCTAAAACCAGCTTGAACACAAGAAGTTCACGGTTCACATATTGCTGAAGCCTGGCTTGGAGAATTTTGAGCATTACTTTTCTAGCGTGTGAGATGAGTGCAATTGTGCGGTAGTTTGAGCATTCTTTGGCATTGCCTTTCTTTGGGATTGGAATGAAAACTGACTTTTTCCAGTCCTGTGGCCACTGCTGAGTTTTCCAAATTTGCTGGCATACTGAGTGCAGCACTTTCACAGCATTGTCTTTCAGGATTTGGAATAGCTCGACTGGAATTCCATCACCTGCACTAGCTTTGTTCGTAGTGATGCTTTCTAAGGCCCATTGACTTCACATTCTAGGATGTCTGGCTCTAGGTCAGTGATCACACCATCGTGATTATCTGGGTTGTGAAGATCTTTTTTGTACAGTTCTTCTGTGTATTCTTGCCATCTCTTCTTAATATCTTCTGCTTCTGTTAGGTCCATACCATTTCTGTCCTTTATCGAGCCCATCTTTGCATGAAATATTCCTTTGGTGTCTCTAATTTTCTTGAAGAGATCCCTAGTCTTTCCCATTCTGTTGTTTTCCTCTATTTGTTTGCATTGATCGCTGAAGAAGGCTTTCTTATCTCTTCTTGCTATTCTTTGGAACTCTGCATTCAGATGTTTATATCTTTCCTTTTCTCCTTTGCTTTTCGTTTCTCTTTTCACAGCTATTTTTAAGGCCTCCCCAGACAGCCATTTTGCTTTTTTGCATTTCTTTTCCATGGGGATAGTCTTGATCCCTGTCTCCTGTACAATGTCACGAACCTCATTCCATTGTTCATCAGGCACTCCATCTATCAGATCTAGGCCCTTAAATCTATTTCTCACTTCCACTGTATAATCATAAGGGAATTGATTTAGGTCATATCTGAATGGTCGCATGGATTTCCCTACTTTCTTCAATTTAAGTCTGAATTTGGCAATAAGCAGTTCATGGTCTGAGCCACAGTCCTGGTCTTGTTCTTGCTGACTGTATAGAGCTTCTCCATCTTTGGTTGCAAAGAATATAATCAATCTGATTTTGGTGTTGACCATCTGGTGATGTCCATGTATAGAGTCTTCTCTTGTGTTGTTCGAAGAGGGTGTTTGTTATGACCAGTGCATTTTCTCAGCAAAACTCTATTAGTCTTTGCCCTGCTTCATTCCGTATTCCAAGGCCAAATTTGCCTGTTACTCCAGGTGTTTCTTGACTTCCTACTTTTGCATTCTAGTCCCCTATAATGAAAAGGACATCTTTTTTGGGTGTTAGTTCTAAAAGGTCTTGTAGGTCTTCATAGAACCGTTCAACTTCAGCTTCTTCAGTGTTACTTACTGGTTGGAGCATAGACTTGGTTTACTGTGATATTGAATGGTTTGCCTTGGAAATGAACAGAGATCATTCTGTCATTTTTGAGACTGCATCCAAGTACTGCATTTCGGACTCTTTTGTTGACCATGATGGCTACTCCATTTCTTCTGAGGAATTCCTGTCCGCAGTAGTAGATATAATGGTCATCTGAGTTAAATTCACCCATTCCAGTCCATTTCAGTTGGGTGATTCCTAGAATGTCGACATTCACTCTTGCCATCTCTTGTTTGACCACTTCCAATTTGCCTTGATTCATGGACCTGACATTCCAGGTTCCTATGCAATATTGCTCTTTACATCATCAGACCTTGCTTGTATCACCAGTCACATCCACAGCTGGGTATTCTTTTTGCTTTGGCTCCATCCCTTTATTCTTTCTGGGGTTATTTCTCCACTGATCTCCAGTAGCATATTGGGCACCTACTGACCTGGGGAGTTCCTCTTTCAGTATGCTATCATTTTGCCTTTTCATACTGTTCATACTGTTCATGAACATGAATACTGTTTCCCTCTCAGTCACAGGTAATCCCTAATCTACTTTTTGTCTCCATAGACTGGTCTTTTCTGGATATTTTATATAAATGGACTTACAAAGTGCAGCCTTTCAGGGCTGACATTTTTGCATACATAATATTTTCAAGGTTAATCCATGTTGTCATCATCATAAAAGTTGCTCAGTTGTGTCTGAATCTTTGTGACTACATGGAATAGTTAATGGAATTCTCCAGGTAAGATAGTGGAGTGGAATACTTGCCCTCCTCCAGGAAATCTTCCCAACTCAGGGACTGAATCCAGGTCTCTTGCATTGCCGGCAGATTCTTTACCAACTGAGCCACCAGAGAAACCCAATCCATGTTGTAGCCTGTTATTAATACTTCACTCCCTTTTTATTACTGAATATTACTCCATTGTATTAACATGCCACTATCAGTTAATAATGGATATTTTGATTGTTTCTACTTTTCAGCTAACATGATTAATGTTAATATCAGTATTAGTGTACAGTTCAGTTCACTTGCTCAGTCGTGTCTGACTCTTTGTGACCCCATGAACCACAGCATGCCAAGCCTCCCTGTCCATCACCAACTCCTGGAGTCCACTCAAACCCATGTCCATTGAGTTGGTGATGCCATTCAACCATCTAATCCTCTGTCGTCCCCTTCTCCTCCTGCCCTCAATCTTTCCCAGCATCAGGGTCTTTTCAAATGTCAGCTCTTCACATCAGGTAGCCAAAATATTAGTGTACAAGTTTTGTGCATACTGAGGTGTTTTAGTTTATTTGGGTATATACTTAGGAGTTGAATTGCTTGGGTGGCACTAGTGGTAAAAAACCTGCCTGCCAAGGCAGGTTAGGCATAAGAGATGTAGGTTCAATCCCTGGGTCAGAACAATCCCCTGGAGGAGGGCCCAGCAACCCACTCCAGTAATCTTGCCTGGAGAATCCCATAGACAGCAGAGCCTGGCAGGCTGCAGTCCATAGTGTTGCACAGAGTTGGACATTCCTGAACTGACTTAGCATGAAGCACACATGGTAACTCTGTGTTTAATTTTTTTTGAGGAACGGCTAAACTCTTTTCCAAAGTGCCTGCTCCATTTACATGCTGATCAGCAATGGATGAGGTTTCTAAGTTCTCTACACATTTGCATGATCTTGATTTTGTCCATTTTCTTATTATACTCATTCCAGTGAATATGAAGTGGCATATCTTTGTTTTAATATAAATATTAATAGCACTGAGTGCTTTTCATGCCATTTCAGATATTTGTATACCTTCTTTAGAAAGATAGTTGTTTAGATATTCCCCCCATTTAAAAAATTGAATTATTAATCTCTTTAATATCAAGTTGTAAGAGTTCCTCCTTATATTATGGATATTAATCCATTATCATGTATGTTGTTTGCAAATTTATTTACTTTTTAACGCTATTATGAATAGTATGTATTTGAATTTTAAATTCCAGTGATTGGTAGTACATAAAACTGGAATTCTTTTATATATGAATCTTGTGTACTATGAACTTGTTTTACTCATTTATAAGTTCTGAGATGTTTTTTAATATGGGGAGTTATTATCAGTTATCTGTGAATACAAATAATTTTATTTCTTCTTTTCTAATATGTACATATTTTATTTTTATTCCTTCTGTAATGGCACTAGCTAGGACTTCTAGTAAGATGTTTAATAGGGGTGATGATAGAGCACATTTTTGTCTCATTCCCAACCTTAAGATGTTGGGCAAACTTTATCAATTTTATTGATCTTCTTGAAAAACCAGCTTTTGGTTTATTTTTTTCTCTATTTTTCCTGTACATAAGTCTAATTTTTATTATTTACATTCTTCTACTCCTTGTTAGCTTTAGATTTTCTTCCTTTCTATATATTCTTAATGTGGAAGCTTAGGTTTCCTAGCTGCTCTATGTAAAGAATTTGCCTGCCAATGCAGGAGATGCAGGCTCAATCCTTGGGCCAGGAAAATTCCCTGGAAAAGGAAATAGCCACCCACTCCAGTATTCTTGCTGGGAAATCCCATAGATAGAGAAGCACATGGGGTTGCAAAAGAGTTAGACATGACTTAGTGACTAAACAACAGCAACAACAATAACGTGGAGACTTAGAGTATTAGTATTAAATTTTTCTTGCAGTAGTGCTTGTGTGTGTGTATAAGTCAATTCAGTTGTGTCTGACTCTTTGCAACCCTATGGACCATAGTCCGTGGGTCTCCTCTGTCCATGGGATTCTCCAGGCAAGAATACTGGAGTGGGTTTCCATGCCCTTCTTTAGAGTAGTAGTTAGAGGGGAGTTTTTAATGTTTTGGTTGTAGTCTATAAACTTTGATAAATTGTGTTTTTACTTTTATTTAATTCAAATTTATCACCAGGCTTTTTCTGTCACCTATGCATTATTAAGGGTCTTGCTAAATTTTAGCATAATGGACTCCAGGTTCACCCATGTTGTCACAAATGACAGAATTTCCCCTTTTTTGAGACTGAATGATATTCTGTGTATTATGTCATATTTTGCTCATCCATTCATTTATGAACAGACACTTAGGTTGTTTTCATACCTGAGCCTTTGTGAATAATGTTGCTATGAACACAGAAGTACAGATATTTCTTTGGGATAATGATTTTGCTTATTTTGGATGTATACCCAAAAGTGAGATTGGTAGATAATAGGGCCATTCTATTTTTAATTTCTTGAGGAACTACCATACTATTTGCTAAAAGTGGCTTTACCAATGTAAATTTCCATCAAAAATGTCCAAGTCCCCTTTCTTCCACATCCTTGCCAGTATTTGTTCTCTTGTCTTTTTGTGATAGCCTTTCTAATAGGTGTGAGATGGTATCTCATTGAGGTTTTTATTTGCATTTCCCTAGTGATGTTGAGCATCCTTTCATTCGCCCTTTGTATGTCTTTGTTAAAATGTCTATTTAGGTTTTTTACCCATTTTAATTTGGTTATTTATTATTATTGCTACTGAGTTGTATGAATTTCTTTTATATTTTGAATATTAACCTCCTATTAGATATGTGGATTGCAAATACTTTCTCTCAATTCCTTTCTGAACAGAAGACCTTTAGTTTTCTGTAGTCTCAGTGGTTTCATTTTTAGTTTACTTCCTTTGCTTTAGGTGTCAAATCTAAGAAGTCAATGCCAAGATCAAATTTCTTGAAGTTTACCGCTGATGTTTCCTTCTAGGAATTTTATAGTTTTATATTTTATGTTCAAGTCTTTAATGCATTTTGACATGATTTTAGTGTAAGGTGTAAGATAGTGACCCACTTCATTCTTTTGCTGTCCAATTTTCATACCACCATTTACTAAAGATCATCTTTTCTAGACAGCATATTAAAAATCCTAGACAGCATATTAAAAATCCTAGACATTACTTTACCAACAAAGGTCCATCTAGTCAAAGCTACAGTTTTTCCACTAGCCATGTATGGATGTGAGAGTTGGACTATAAGGAAAGCTGAGCACCAAAGAATTGATGCTTTTGAACTGTGGTGTTGGAGAAGACTCTTGTGAGTCCCTTGGACTGCAAGGAGATCCAACCAGTCCATCCTAAAGGAGACCAGTCCTGAATACTCATTGGAAGGACTGATGCTGAAGTTGAGTTTGGTCATCTGATGTGAAGAACTGACTCATTGGAAAAGACCCTGATGCTGGGAAAGATTGAAGGCAGGAGGAGAAGGGGACGACAGAGGATGAGATGGTTGGATGGCATCACTGACTCAATGAACATGAGTTTGAGTGAGCTCTGGGAGTTGGTGATGGGCAGGGGAGTCCTGGCATGCTGCAATCCATGGGACTGCAAAGAGTCAGACATCATTGAGCAACTGAACTGAACTGATCTTTTCTTCTTTGTTTATTCTTTGTTCCTGTGTCAAAAAGTAATTGACCATATGTGAATGGGTTTCTTTTGGTGCTCTCTGTCTGGTTCCACTGATGTTTGTGTCTGTATTAATGCTAAAACCATACTATACTGTTTTGATTACTAGAGCTTTGTAACATATTTTGAAATCAGGAAGTATTATACCTCCAGTTTTGCTCTTTTTTCTCAAAATCACTTTAGCTATTCAGAGTCTTCTTTGTGTTTTCTTACACATTTTAGTTTTTTTTCTTCTTCTATTTCTCTGAAAAATGTCATTGGAATTTTAATAGGGATTGTGTTGAATCTGTATACTGTTTTGAGTAATATGGATATTTTGATAATATTAACTCAATATCAATACCTTTCCATTTCTTCATGTCTTCTTCAATCTTTTTCATCAATGTCTTATAGCTTCAAAGTACAATTCTTTAACCTCTTTTGTTAAGTTTATTCTTAATAATTGTATTATTTTATAATGCTACTATAAATGAAATCTTTTATTTAATTTCCCTTTCTGAAAATTCACTGATGAGGGTATACAGATGCAACTGATACATCATCATTATTATTAATTTTGTATCCTGCAACTTTATTAAAATACTTTCAGTTCAGTTCAGTTCAATTCAGTCACTCAGTCGTGTCCGACTCTTTGTGACCTCATGAATCACAGCATGCCAGGCCTCCCTGTACACCTCCTTGACAGCACACCAACTCCTGGAATTCACTCAGACTCACATCCATCGAGTCAGTGATGCCATCCAGCCACCTCATCCTCTGTCATCCCCTTCTCCTCCTGCCCCCAATCCCTCCCAGCATCAGAGTCTTTTCCAATGAGTCAACTCTTCGCATGAAGTGGCCAAAGTACTCAAGTTTCAGCTTTAACATCATTCCTTCCAAAGAAATCCCAGGGCTGATCTCCTTCAGAATGGATCTCCTTGCAGCCCAAGGGACTCTCAAGAGTCGTCTCCAACACCACAGTTCAAAAGCATCAATTCTTCGGCGCTCAGCTTTCTTCACAGTCCAACTCTCACATCCATACATGACCACTGGAAAAACCGTAGCCTTGACTAGACGGACCTTTGTTGGCAAAGTAATGTCTTTGCTTTTGAATATGCTATCTAGGTTGGTCATAACTTTTCTTTACTAACTCTAAATTTTCTTTTGGTCATCTATGGGATTTTCTATATATAATATCATGTCATTGGCAAATGCAGACACCTTTCCTTCCTTTCCTATTCAGGTGCCTTTTATTTCTTTTTCTTGCCTAATTGTACTAGCTAGGACTTCCAGTATTATGTTGAATAAAAGTGACAGTGGGTACTCTTACATTGCTTATGATCTTAGAGGGAAAAGTTTCAACGATTCACCATTATATATGGGCTTGTCATGTGTAGCTATGAGCTTGTCATATGTAGTCTTTATTATGTTGAGGTACATTCCCTATAAACTCAGTTTATTGTGAGATTTTAGTATAAAAGAATGCTTTTTTTTTTCTTCTAAATTTGAGTTTTGTTTATTCTTTTTTCAGTTTCTTTGTGTTTGGAAAAGATGCTTGATATGATTTCAATTTTCTTAAATTTATTAAGACTAGTTTTATGGTCTTGCCTATGCTTTATCCTGGAGGGTGTTCTATGTATGCTTGAGAGAATATGTGTTCTGCTGCTGATATATGGAACCTCTGTATATGTCTCTTAGGTTCATCTATTATGGAGAAGGCAATGGCACCCCATTCCAGTACTCTTGCCTGGAAAATCCCATGGACAGAGGAGCCTGGTAGGCTGCAGTCCATAGGGTCACACAGAGTCAGACACGACTGAGCGACTTCACTTTTACGTTTCACTTTCATGCATTGGAGAAGGAAATGGCAACCCACTCCAGTGTTCTTGCCTGGAGAATCCCAGGGACGGGGGAGCCTGGTGGGCTACCGTCTATGGGGTCGCACAGAGTCAGACATGACTGAAGCGACTTAGCAGCAGCAGCAGCAGTTAAAATTCAATGTTTTCTTATTGATCTTCTGTCTGGATTATATATCCATTCTTAAAAGTGGGGTATTGAAATTCCCCACTGTTACTGTATTGCCATTTCTTCCTTCTATTATGTTAATGTTTGTTGTATAAACTTAGGCACTCCTAATATTGGGTACATAAATATTTATAATTATTGTATCCTCTGGATAAGTTGACTTCTTTATTATTGTACAATAATTTCCTTCATCTCTTGTTACAGTCTTTGGCCTTGTATGTTTTTAATTATTAACTCAAGTTAAAAATTATGGATTGATATTAGTTCATCATTGTAACAAACATGTGTACTAATGGAGATATTAATCATCAAAAAATTGTCTTCATAGGATATCTGAGAACTCTCTGTACTGTGAGCTCAACTTCTCTGTAAACCAAAGACTCTTCTAAAAATATAGTCTATTAGTTTAAAACACACACAAACATGGTTATGCACACACATATGGAACCCAGCAGGATAAAGTTTCAAAGGAAATACACAGCCTTAAAATTTCAAAACCAAAAGAAAGACTTGAAGAGTTAATTATGTAGATGTCTAACTTAAGAAGTTAGGAAGAACAACAGAATAAATTCTTAAATAGGAAAAAAGATATAAGTACAAGAGAAAAATTACTGAAATATGAAAGAATCATGCATTAGAGTAAACTTTTTAGAAAGATTAATGAAATACATAAAACGGATAAATTGACCAACAAAAAGAGAAAGAACAGGTAAGCATAATTTTGCATAATACAACATGAATTTAAAAAAAAATCCAGAGAACAGAATCAATAACTTCAGCAAAATCTACTGGAGAATTTTGAGGATGAGAATGAATTTCTTGAAAGAATGTATCTTTCATAAACTGACTAAAAAATAAAAAGATATTACCACAAAAATTTAAACCTTTACAAAAATTATCTGCCCATAATGTTACCCTCCATAGCCCATCAGTGAATGCCAATATATAAACACAAATGTCAGTCTTGAATGGTTAAACAGATAATGATCAATATATAAGAATGATCTATAAAAGGAAAACAGACATTGGGTCTCATTAAAATAAAACTTTTGCCCTGTAAAAATCCTCTTAAGAGAGTGAAAAGACAAGTTATAGACTGATGAAAATATTTGCAAAGAATATATCTGAAAAAGACCCTATATCTAAACTATATAAGTGAAACAATAATTTTTAAAATCTAATTATAAAATGGGAAGAAGTTATGGTAAGATATTTTATCAAAAAACACAGACAGATTTCAAATAAGCACATGTAAAATATTCAACATAACTGGCTGTTAGGGAAATGCAAATTTAAAGGACACCGATATATGCACATATCAGAATAGCTAAAATAAAATACTAAAAAATTAAGGATGTTGAACTATTGGATCGAAATGTTGCTTAGGATGTTAAATGGAATGAGTGATATGGAAATTTTTATTTTTTTATACTAAAAGTACAGCTTGCATACAACCCAGAATTTCACTTTAGGCATATATCCTTGAGAAGTAAAAAGTAGTTTTCGGCCAACATTAGTGATAAATAAGTGGAATTTGAAATTTAAATTACAATGTCATTTACGTTAGCCTCCAAACATGAAATATGTATATATAAGCATAACAAAGCATGTATAATCACTATATGAGGAAAACTAAAATCATGAATGAATCATAAAATCATAAATGAATAAACAAATATTCTGTGTTCCTCAATGAAAAGACTCAATATTGTCAAAATATCAGTTCTTTCCAACTTTATCAAGAGTTCAATGCAATCTTAATCAAAATCGCAGTAATATTGCCATTTGTTCTTTTGGATATCAAGACACTAATTCTGAAGTTTATTAGAAGAGGCAATGTGAACAGACCAGTCATGAGCACTGATATCAAAACTGTGATTAAAAAATCTTCCAACAGACAAAAGCCCAGAGCCAGATGTCTTACAGGTGAATTCTACCAAAAGATTAGAGAAGAGCTAATAGCTCTTCTGCTCACTCACAGGTTCTTCACTATATGCAAATCAATGTGATACACCATATTAACAAATTGAAGGATAAAAACCATATGATCATGTCAATAGATGCAGAGGAAATTTTGACAAAATTCAGCAGCCATTTATGATTAAAAATCTCTAGAAAGTAGGCATAGAAGGAAACTACCTCAACAAAGTAAAGGCTTTATATGACAAACACACAGCAAACATTCTCAACAATGAAAAACAGAAAGCATTTCCTCTAAGACCAGGAACAAGACAAGGGTGCCCAATCTTGCCACTATTATTCAACATAGTCTTGGAAATCCTAGGCATGGCAATCAGAGGAAAAAAGAAAAAAAAAAAAAGAAATAAAAGGAATTCAGATTGGCAAAGAAGTAAAACTCTGTTTGCAAATGATATGACACTATACATGCTGCTGCTGCTGCTGTTGCATTGCTTCAGTCGTGTCCAACTCTGTGCGACCCCATAGATGGCAGCCCACCAGGCTCCCCAGACCCTGGGATTCTCCAGGCAAGAACACTGGAGTGGGTTGCCATTTCCTTCTCCAATGCATGAAAGTGAAAAGTAAAAGTAAAGTCGCTCAGTCATGTCTGACCCTCAGTGACCCCATGGACTGCAGCCTTCCAAGCTCCTCCATCCATGGGATTTTCTAGGCAAGAGTACTGGAGTGGGGTGCCATTGCATAGGAAACCGTAAATATGCCACTAGAGCTAATCAATAAATATAGTTGAGTTACATAATATAAAATTAATATGAAGAAAACCCTTGCATTCCTACACACTAAAAAAGAAAAAAGAAAAAAAAAAACTAGAAGGAGAAATTAAGGAAACAATACGATTCACCATTGCAACCATAAGTGTTAGGGGAAGCACACTGATTGAAACTGTCCACTCTGGCCAGGCACCATAGTTACCATTTGCATGAGTTGTTTTGCGACAGGAGGTCCTGGTAAGGAACACGGAACTAATAAGCCACCACCAACTGGAAGAGTTCAGGAAGGTCAAAAGGAGACACCACATGTCCGACCACCTCCCAGAATCCTCTGTGACATCAATCTTGACTGAACAAGGCGTGCACCACCAGGAAGGACTCTTGAGTTAGAATGATTGGCTAAAGACAACCCGGAAACGAATCCCATCACCATAAAACCCAAGACTGCGAGCCACATGACAGAGCTGTTCTCCTGGGTTCCCTTACCCTACTGCTCTCCACCCGGGTTCCTTCCCCAATAAAATCTCTTGCTTTGTCAGCAAAAGTGTCTCCTTGGACAATTCATTTCTGAGTGTTAGACAAGAGCCCAGTTTTGGGCCCTGGAAGGGGTCCCCCTTCCTGCAACAAAAGGATAACATATCCAGGAATAAATCTATCTAAAGAGACAAAAGACCTGTATACAGAAAACAAAAAGACACTGGTGAAAGAGATCAAAGATGACATGTCTTGGGTTGAAAGAATCAGTTTTGAAAATGATTATACTACCCAAAGCAATCTACAGATTCACTGAAATCCCTATCAAACTACCAATGATATTTTTCACAGAACTATAGCAAAAAGCCTCACAATTTGTATGGAAACACAAAGGACACTGAATAGCCAAAACAATCTTGAGAAAGAAAACAGGAGCTTGAGGAATCAACTTTTCTGGCTTCAGACTATACTGCAAAGCTACAGTCATCAAAACACTATTATATTGGAACAAAAAACAGAAATATAAACCAATGGAACAAGATAGAAACCCAAGAGATAAACCCCTGCATCTATGTGCACCTTATCCTTGACAAAGGAGAGAAGAACATACAATGGATAAAAGACAGTCTCTTCAATAAATGGTGCTAGGAAAACAGGACTGCTACTGCTAAGTCACTTCAGTCGTGTCTGACTCTGTGTGACCCCATGAATGGCAGCCCACTAGGCTTCCCCGTCCCTGGGATTCTCCAGGCAAGAACACTGGAGTGGGTTGCCATTTCCTTCTCCAATGCATGAAAGTGAAAAGTGAAAGTGAAGTTGCTCAGTCATGTCTCTTAGTGACCCCATGGATTGCAGCCTACCAGGCTTCTCATCCATGGGATTTTCCAGGCAAGAGTACTGAAATAATGAAACTAGAACATCACACACAAAATAGGCTAAAAATGGATTAAAGACTTAGATGTAAAGGCAGAAACTATAAAACTCTTAGAAGAAAAACATAGGCTATACTCTGACATAAATTACGTACATGAGAGCAAGAACCTCTTTGATCCACATCCAGAGTAATGGAAATTAAAACAAAATAAACAAATGAGACCTAATTAAGCTTAAAAGTTTCTGCACAGCAAAGGAAATAATAAACAAGATTAAAAGAGAAATTAACTGCAAACAAAATAACTGACAAAGGATTAATCTCCAAAACATATATAGCTGTTCAATAAACACATGAAAAATGCTCAAAATCACTAATTTTCGATATTTGGCAAAACTAATACAATATTATAAAGTTTAAAAATAAAATAAAATTAAAAAAAAGAAAAATGAAAATGAAAACTACAATGAAGCATCACCTCACACCAGTCAGAATAGCCATTATCAAAAATTCTACAAACAATAAAAGCTGGAGAGGGTTTGGAGAAAAGGGAGCCCTCCTGCCCTATTGGTGGGGATGTAAACTGATGCAGCCACTATGGAGAACAGCATGGAGATTACTTTAAAAACTAAGAATAAATCTACCATATGATCCAGCAATCCATAACTGGGCATATACCCTGAGAAAACCAAAATTCTAAATGACATACATAACCCAATGTTCATTGCAACAATAGCATGAACATGGAAGAAACCTAGATGTGCATCAAGAGATGAATGGATACAGATGATATAGCACATATATACAGTTCAATATTACTTAGTCATAAAAAAGAACAAATTTGGGTCAGTTCCAGTAAGGTGGATGAACCTACAGCTTGTTATACAAAGTGAAGTAAGTCAGAAAGAGAAAAACAAATATCGTATATTAACACACATATATGGAATCTAGAAAAAATGGTATTGATAAACTTATTTGCAGGAATGAAATGAGGATGCTAATGTAGAGAATGGATTTGTGGGCACAGTGGGGGAAGGAGAGAGTGGGACAAATAAGAAAGCAGCATGGACATTTATACACTATCGTGTAAAATAGATAGCTAGTCAGAAGTTGTTATATAACATGGGGAGTCCTTCCTGGTGCTCTATGATGACCTAGAGGGTGAGATAGGGAAATTGAGGGAGGCTCATGAGGGAGAATATGTACATAACTGTTACTTGTTCATGTTGTTGTATGACAGAAACTAACATAACATTGAAAAGCAATTTTCCTTCAATTAAAAAAATTAATAAATAAACAATACTAGTAATAATAAAATATCTAATCCCCTGCAAAACAAAAGGCAGAAAACCTAGAATAATAGTAAATACAATATTGAATAACAATGTTGAAGGATTGACATTAACTGACCTCTTATAAAACCACAGTAATCAAGACAATAAGGTACTGATGAAAGGATATAGATTAATGGAATAGAGTATGGAGGTCAGAAATAGGTGCACCTAAGTACAGATGGATGATCTTTGATAAAGTAATAAAGGTCACACTGTTGTGCTAGAACAACTGGACATTCACATGAAAAATAAATTCACAGACAGATCTTACACTTTTCACAAAATTTTACTCAAAATATATCACATATTTAAATGTAAAAGACAACACTACAAAACTCCCAGAAACTAGATGACCTTGTGCATGACAGTGAGCCAGTATCTTGGTCATCTGTTATGAACAGCTGACTCTTTGGTAAAGTCCCTGATACTGGGAAAGATTGAGGGCAGAAGGAGAAGTGGGTGTCAGAGGGTTAGATGGGGATGGCATCACTGATGCAATGGACATGAAATTGGGCAAACTTAAGGAGATGATGAGGAACAGGGAGGCCTGGCGTGCTGCAGTCCATGGGGTCACAAAGAGTCGGACATGACTGGGCAACCATAAAACAACAATGACAATAATATTTCAGTTATAACACTGAAGACAAAATCCATGAGAGAAATAATTGATAATATGGACTCAGTAGAATTTTAAAAAGATACTTCTGTGTTGTGAAATACAGGGTCAAGAGATTATGATGATATGCCAAAGTCTTGGTGAAACTATTGCAAAGACACATATGATAAAGAATGATTATCCAAAATTCAACCATAAGAAAAAAAAACAATTTAAAAATTAGCCAAAGTCTTTAAAATCTCACTAAAAAAATCTATAGGTAGCAAACAAGCATTTGAACAGATGTATCACCAAGTAAATGCAAATTAAAGAAGTAATGAAATATCTATTAGAATGACCTAATACACACCTTTAGAATGACCAAATCTGGTACGCTAACGCCATCAAATATTGGCAAGATGTGGAGCAACAAGGATTCTAATTCACTGCTTGTGAAAATGCAAAATGATACAGTCACCTTGGAAGATGATTTAGTGCTTTCTTACAAAACAATATATCCTCTTACAGTATGATCCAGCAATTATTTTCTTTGGTATTTACTAGAAGGGAAGCTTTTATTTCAAACTTATGTCCACAAAAAACTCTGCATATTGATGTTTATAACAGCATTAAGGATAACAGCCTGTACTTTGAAAACACCAAATGTCCTTCAGTAGGATAATGAATGAATAAATTATGACATACTCAGACAATGCAGTATGTTGTTGTTTTTCAGCTAGCTCCTTTCTGATTAAGCTTGCTTTCCCTTATAGTTTGTTATGGGAACTTTTACCCAGCAAATTCACTCACTTCACTGCTCTAGTTTTAGAGGACTGATGAATTGAACTGTATCTATGTTCCTCCATGTCATTGTTCAGTCCCTAAGTCTAGTCTGACTCTTTGTGACTCCATGGACTGTAGCACACCAAGCTTCCCTGTTCTCCATGCTCTCCCAGAGTTTGCTAAAATCCACATTCATTGAGTTGGTGATGCTATCTAACCATCTCATCTTATGCTACTCCCTTCTCCTTTTGCCTTCAATTTTTTCCATCATCAGAGTCTTTTCTAATGTGTTTGCTCTTTGCATCAAGTGGCCAAAGTATTGGAGCTTCAGCTTCAGCACTAGTCCTTCCAATGGATATTCAGGGTTGATTTCCTTTAGGATTGACTGGTTTGATCTCCTTGTTGTCCAAGGGATTCTCAAGAGTCTTCTCCAGTACCACAGTTCAAAAACAGCAATTCTTTGTCACTCAACCTTCTTTATGATCCAACTCTTATATTCTTACATGACTACTGAGAAAATTATAGCTTTGATTATATATTCCTTTGTCAGCAAAATGACGTCTTTGCTTTTTAAATATGCTTTCTAGGTTTCTCAAAACTTTCATTCCAAGGAGGAAGTGTCTTTTAATTTCATGGCTGCAGTCACCATCCACAGTGACTTTGGGGCCCAAGAAAATACAATCTGTCATTGCTTCCACTTTCCCCCCTTCTATTTGTCATGAAGTGAGGACCAGATGCCACAATATCAGTTTTCCTGTTTTTTTTTTTTTTTTAATTTATTTACTTTAATTAGAGGCTAATTACTTTACAATATTGTATTGGTTTTGCCATACATCAACATGAATCCGCCACGGGTGTACAATGTTGAGTTTCATGCCAGTTTTTTCACTGTCTTCTTTCACCCTCATTAACAGGTTCTTTAGTTCCTCTTCACTTTTTGCCATTAAAGTGGTATCATCTGCATATCTAAGGTTGCTGATATTTCTCCCAGTAATCTTGATTTCAGCTTGTGACTCATCCAGCCTGTTATTTCACATGATGTACTCTGCAAATAAGTTAAATATGCAGGATGACAATATACAGTCTTGTCATACAATTTTCCTGAGTTGGAACCAGGCCATTGTTCCATGTCTGGTTCTAACTGTTGCTTCTTGAACTACATACAGGTTCAAGAAGAATATAGGTTAAGTGGTCTGGTACTTTTATCTCCTAATGATTTTTTTTCTGGAGAAAGCAATGGCACCCCACTTCAGTACTCTTGCCTGGAAAATTCCATGGATGGAGGAGCCTGGTGGGCTACAGTCCATGGAGTTGCTAAGAGTGGAACACGACTGAGCGACCTCACTTTCACTTTTCACTTTCATGCATTGGAGAAGGAAATGGCAACCCACTCCAGCGTTCTTGCCTAGAGAATCCCAGGGACGGGGGAGCCTGGTGGGCTGCCGTCTATGGGGTCGCACAGAGTCGGACATGACTGAAGCGACTTAGCAGCAAGGAATTTTTCAGTTTGTTGTGATCTTCACAGTCAAAGATCTTAGAATAGTCAATGAAGCAGAAGTAGATGGTTTTTTGGAACCTTCTGCTTTCTCCCTGATCCAATGAATGTTGAGAGTTTGAATTGGAAAAGAAGAAGTAAAACTTTCACTGTTTGCAGATGACATGATCCTCTACATAGAAAACCCTAAAGACTCCACCAGAAAATTACTAGAGCTAATCAATGAATATAGTAAAGTTGCAGGATATAAAATCAACACAAAGAAATCCCTTGCATTCCTATACACTAATAATGAGAAAATAGAAAGAGAAGTTAAGGAAACAATTCCATTCACCATTAAAACAAAAAGAATAAAATACTTAAGAATATATCTACCTAAAGAAACTAAAGACCTATATATAGAAAACCATAAAACACTGATGAAAGAAATCAAAGAGGACACTAATAGATGGAGAAATATACCATGTTAATGGATTGGAAGAATCAATATAGAGAAAATGAGTGTACTACCCAAAGCAATCTATAGATTCAATGCAATCCCTATCAAGCTACCAATGGTAGCTTTTCACAGAGCTAGAACAAATAATTTCACAATTTGTATGGAAATACAAAAAACCTTGAATCACCAAAGCAATCTTGAGAAAGAAGAATGGAACTGGAGGAATCCACCTGCCTGACTTCAGCTCTACTACAAAGCCACAGTCATCAAGACAGTATGGTACTGGCACAAAGACAGAAATATAGATCAATGGAACAAAATAGAAAGCCCAGAGATAAACCCACACACTTATGGACACCTTATCTTTGACAAAGGAGGCAAGAATATACAGTGGAGAAAAGACAATCTCTTTAACAAGTGGTGCTGGGAAAACTGGTCAACCACTTGTAGAAGAATGAAACTAGAACACTTTCTAACACCATACACAAAAATAAACTCAAAATGGATTAAAGATCTAAATATAAGAACAGAAACTATAAAAGTCTTAGAGAAGAATATAGGCAAAACACTCTCCGACATACATCATAGCAGGATCCTCTATGACCCACCTCCCAGAATATTGGAAATAAAAGCAAAAATAAACAAATGGGACCTAATTAAAATTAAAAGCTTCTGCACAACAAAAGAAACTATAAGCAAGGTGAAAAGACAGCCTTCAGAATGGGAGAAAATAATAGCAAATGAAGCAACTGACAAACAACTAATCTCAAAAATATACAAGCAACTCCTACAGCTCAATTCCAGAAAAATAAATGACCCAATCAAAAAATGGGCCAAAGAACTAAATAGACATTTCTCCAAAGAAGACATACAGATGGCTAACAAACACATGAAAAGATGCTCAACATCACTCATTATCAGAGAAATGCAAATCAAAACCACAATGAGGTACCATTTCACACCAGTTAGAATGGCTGCGATCCAAAAATCTACAAGCAATAAATGCTGGAGAGGGTGTGGAGAAAAAGGAACCCTCTTACACTGTTGGTGGGAATGCAAACTAGTACAGCCACTGTGGAGAACAGTGTGGAGATTCCTTAAAAAACTGGAAATAGAACTGCCTTATGATCCAGCAATCCCACTGCTGGGCATACACATCGAGGAAAGCAGAATGGAAAGAGACACGTGTACCCCAATGTTCATTGCAGCACTGTTTATAATAGCCAGGACATGGAAGCAACCTAGATGTCCATCAGCAGACGAATGGATAAGAAAGCTGTAGTACATATACACAATGGAGTATTATTCAGCCATTAAAAAGAATACATTTGAATCAGTTCTAATGAGGTGGATGAAACTGGAGCCTATTATACAGAGTGAAGTAAACCAGAAAGAAAAACACCAATACACTATACTAATGCATATATATGGAATTTAGAAAGATGGTAACGATAACCCTGTATACGAGACAGCAAAAGAGACACAGATGTATAGAACAGTCTTTTGGACTCTGTGGGAGAGGGAGGGGGGATGATTTGGGAGCATGGCATTAGAACATGTATAATATCATATAAGAAACGAATTGCCAGTCCAGGTTCAATGCAGGATACAGGAAGCTTGGGGCTGGTGCACTGGGATGACCCAGAGGGATGGTATGGGGAGAGAGGTAAGGGGTTCAGGATGGGGAACACATGTACACCCGTGGTGGATGCATGTTGATGTATGGCAAAACCAATACAATATTGTAAAGTAAAAAAAATTTAAAAATAATAAAAAAATAAAGAGAGAGAGAGTTTGAGTACTGGTTCTTTTGCCTCTTTGAAACCTTCCTTGTACATCTGGGAGCTCTCAGTTCACATATTGCTGGAGCCTAGCTTGAAGGATTTTGATTATAGTCATGCTAGTATGTGAAATGATAGACTGTACAGTAGTTTGAGTATTATTTGGCATTGAGTTTCCTTGGGATTGGAATAAATCTGAGCTCTTCCTGTCTGTGGCCACTGCTGAGTTTTCCAAATTCCCTGGCATAGTGAGTGTGGTACTTGCACAGCATCATCTTTGAGGATTTGAAATAGCTCAGCTGGAATTCCATCACCCCCACTAGCTTTGTTCATAGTAAAACTTCCTGAGGGCCACTTGACTTCACACTCCAAGGTCTCTGGCTCTAGGTGAGTGACCACACCACTGTGGCTATCTGGGTCATTAACACCTTTCTTGTATAGTTCTTCTGTGTATTCTTGCCACCTCTTTTTAATCTCTTCTGCTTCTGATAGGTCCTTACAATTTCTGTTCTTTATCATGCCCATTCTTGCATGAAATGCTCCCCTGATATCTCCAATTTTCTTGAAAAGATCTCTAGTTTTTACCACGATATTCCCCCCTCTATTTCTTTGCATTGTTCACTTAAGGCGGTCTTATCTTTCCTTGCTAGTCTCTGGAATTCTGTATTCAGTTGGGTGTATCTTTCCCTTTTTTCCTTGCCTTTCATATTTCTTCTTTCTTCAGCTATTTGTTAAGCCTCCTCAGACAAATGCTTTGCCTTCTTGCATTTCTTTACCTTTGAAATGGTTTTGATTACTGCCTCTTGTACACTGTTCTGAACTTCAGTTCATAGTTCAGTCCACAGTTCAGTCCATAGTGTATGAACCAATTCAAATAACATTTCTGAAATACTGTAATTATAGGGATGAAAAACAGATTGGTGATTTCAAGGCTATAGGGCTTCAGAAGTAAGTGATGTAGGTGGCTATAAGGTTTTAATGTGGGATAAAACAATTCTTCATCTTGATTGTAGTAGTAGCTTCATGCAGCGTCATATTTAATAAAATGGGATAGAACTGTACATACACACACATGAATGCATGTGTGACTTGTAAAATTCTGAAAAGGGTCCATGGTTTGTATTAACTCAATTTTGTGGCATTGATATTTTATTATTAGTTATGAAAGACACTGACATTGGGGGAAGATACTTAAGGGGTGCTCAGGACCACCATGTGTGTGTATATGAAATTTCCTGGTGTATGAAGGTCAGGAAGCAGCAGTTAGAACTGGACACGGAACAACAGACTGGTTCCAAACAGGAAAAGGAGTACGTCAAGGCTGTATATTGTCACCCTGGTTATTTAACTTATATGCAGAGTACATCATGAGAAACGCTGGACTGGAAGAAACACAAGCTGGAATCAAGATTGCCGGGAGAAATATCAATAACCTCAGATATGCAGATGACACGACCCTTATGGCAGAAAATGAAGAGGAACTAAAAAGCCTCTTGATGAAAGTGAAAGAGGAGAGTGAAAAAGTTGGCTTAAAGCTCAACATTCAAAAACTAAGATCATGGCATCTGGTCCCATCACTTCATGGCAAATAGATGGGGAAACAGTGGAAACAGTGTCAGACTTTATTTTTCTGGGCTCCAAAATCACTGCAGATGGTGACTGCAGCCATGAAATTAAAAGACGCTTACTCCTTGGAAGGAAAGTTATGACCAACCTAGATAGCATATTCAAAAGCAGAGACATTACTTTGCCAACAAAGGTTCATCTAGTCAAGGCTATGGTTTTTCTTGTGGTCATGTATGGATGTGAGAGTTGGACTGTGAAGAAGGCTGAGCGCTGAAGAATTGATGCTTTTGAAGTGTGGTGTTGGAGAAGACTCTTGAGAGTCCCTTGGACTGCAAGGAGATCCAACCAGTCCATTCTGAAGGAGATCAGCCCTGGGATTTCTTTGGAAGGAATGATGCTAAAGCTGAAACTCCAGTACTTTGGCCACCTCATTCGAAGAGTTGACTCATTGGAAAAGACTCTGATGCTGGGAGGGATTGGGGGTAGGAGGAGAAGGGGAGAACAGAGGATGAGATGGCTGGATGGCATCACTGACTCGATGGACTTGAGTCTGAGTGAACTCCGGGAGTTTGTGATGGACAGGGAGGCCTGGTGTGCTGCGATTCATGGGGTCGCAAAGAGTCAGACATGTCTGAATGACTGAACTGAATTGAACTGAACCCTATAATAATATTAAAACAAAAAACTTAGAAATAGTATATTTCTTCTAACAGAAGAAAATTTGACAGAAGCATTTTGAAGTGAAATAAAATATGCTTAATCTAGAATTGCTGAATAATTTGATAACATTGTAGGCAGAATTTTCATTTAAGCAGTAAGTAAGTTTTTTTTTTTTTAGGTGGTCAAAGTATTTTTATTTTTTTACTTTACAATATTATATTGGTTTTTCCATACATCAACATGCATCTGCCACGGGTGAACATATGTTCCCCATCCTGAACCCCCCTCCCACCTCCGTGCAATCCCACTGCTGGGCATACACACCTAGGAAACCAGAATTGAAAGAGACACGTGTACCCCAATGTTCATCGCAGCACTGTTTATAATAGCCAGGACATGGAAGCAACCTAGATGTCCATCAGCAGATGAATGGATAAGAAAGCTGTGGTAACTAAGCTTTTTTCAAATTGCCATAACATTGAACAAATGTGATTTTTCTATTGTATAAAACATACTGACAGAATTATTTGGGGATGTAGTCATTCAGGCACAGATACATCTGTTGGATGTATCAAATATCTTTGTTACTAACAGTTTTCCCTGAAAGTGATTTGTGTGTGTGTCTGCCTGTGTGTGTGTGTGTGTGTGTGTGTGTGTGTGTGTGACTGACCCAGCTCCTTGAACTGATAGAAATCCTTCCAGCCCCTGTCCATATCTATCGAACACACCATAGCCTGGCTGACTGGGCTCCACCTCACCCTGTCCTTAAAAATGATTTTTAACTAACATATAATTTTATTTTAATATTTCTGATTTACTCATTTCATTTTTTCTTACTAATATTTCAATGATTTCTACACTATTTAATATCTAATTGAATTATATTAAGTATTTCTATCTTAGTTGGCAACTCTCAAAGTTCATTTTTAAACTTCCTCTAAAACATCTGCTTCTTCTTCACTGACTATGCTAAAGACTTTGATATGTGGATCACAGCAAACTGTGGAAAATTCTTCAGGAGATGGGAATACCAGACCACCTTACCTGCCTCTTGAGAAACCTGTATGGAATATAAGAAGCAACTGTTAGAATCAGACATGGAACTACAGACTGGTTCAAAACTGGGAGAAAGGCATACATCAAAGCTGTATGTGTATTGTCACCCTGCTTATTTAACTTATAGGCAAAGTACATCATGTGAAATGCTGGACTGGATGACTCAGAAGCTGGTGTCAAGGTTGCTGGGGGAAATTTCAGTAGCCTCAGATATGCAGATGATGCTACTTTAATGGTGGAAAGTGAAGAGGAACTAAAGATTGAAAAAACTAAGATCATGGCATCAAGTCTCACTACTTGAAGGCAAATAGATGGGGAAAAAGTGGAAACAGCGATAGATTACAATTTCTTGGGCTCCAAAATCACTGCAGATGGTGACTGCAGCCAATAAATTAAAAGATGCTCTTTGGAAGAAAAGCTATGACAAACCTAGACAGCCTAGTAAAAAGCAGGGAGTTTGCTGACAAAGGTCTGTTTAGTCAAAGCTATGGTTTTTCCAGTGGTCATATACGGATGTGAGAGTTGGACCATAAAGAAGGTTGAGCAGCCATATTCTTCAGTGCTCAACCTTCTTTATGGTCCAACTCTCACATCCTGTGGTGCTGGAAAAGACTCTTGATAGTCTCTTGGACAGCTAGGAGATCAAACCAGTCAATCCTAAAGAAAATCAACCCTGACTATTCATTGGAAGGACTGATGCTGAAGCTCTAATATTTTGGCCACCTGATGGGAAGAAACAACTCATGAGAAAAGACCCTGCTTCAAGAGGACAAGGTGGGCAACCGAGGATGAGATGGTTAGATGTTATCACTTACTCAATGCACATGAGTTTGAGGAAACTTAGGGAAATAGTGAAGGACAAGGAAACCTGATGTGCTGCAGTTCATGGGGTCACAAAGAGTCAGACATAACTTAGCAACTGAACAATAAAAAAAGGACTATTTACCATTCACATTCACGTTGCCTTATTTAGAAGGTTATAGTAAATGTATCTATAAAAGTTGAAATGGGATTAGCAGTCAATTTCATGATATTAAAGATACCATGCATTGATGTTTTTTTTTTTTTTTTTTTTGAATTTTTGGACTCTAATATGAATTAAAAACTCTGAGTATTAAGAAAGACATTTTCATTCTGAAAATGAAAACATGAGAATGTATTTCATCTTCTCTTTTCTGTTGAATAATTTAGTGACAATTACATGAGACTCTAATATGCTTCATATATGCTCACTTAATCATCACCTAACCGTATTATCCAAGAATATCTTATATAAAAAGAAAACGGGACAAGTAGCATAGTGACTTGTTCAATATAAGTGACCAAAAGATGAGAAAAAAATCTCTTTAAGTAAAAAAAACATTGTTTAGTGTTTTCTGTGTGTGGGATAGTTTGATGAGTAGGGATGCAGTAGTGGCATACAAAACAAATAAAACTGTGTGCACATTGAACTTACACTCTAAGGAAGGTTTTTTTTTTTTTTTTTTTTTTTTTTTGATTCAAGGTAGTGTGAGCCTTTTTCCTTACTAATGTAAGTAGTTTCTATAATTAATCTGTTCTACAAATTAATTAAGGACTCTGGGTGATACTGAATTGGAAACATTAACCATAGTTTTATAAGAAGGAAATGATAAATACTCTTTTCTGATTTACAGTCAATAGCACAACATTCCTTCCATTCAAGGTCTCTGCCTTATCATATGTCATTAATTCTCCTCTTTCTCAAAAAAGCCAGAGACTATCGCTTTCCTTCAAAATGTAAGTACCCATAGTGGCTTTGAATCTATAATTTGAGCCTGCACTTTTCAAGTCAACCCTGGGCTGACCAAGGTGTGGACCTTCAGCATTCAGCACCATGGCCAGAGCACAAAGTAGGAAAAAAATGAAGTCTGGGGGAACTAAAGGCAATGGCACCTCACTCCAGTACTCTTGCCTGGAAAATCCCATGGACGGAGGAGCCTGGAAGGCTGCAGTCCATGGGGTCGCTGAGGGTCTGACACGACTGACCGACTTCACTTTCACTTTTCACTTTCATGCTTTGGAGAGGAAATGGTAACCCACTCCAGTGTTCTTGCCTAGAGAATCCCAGGGACCGGGGAGCCTGGTGGGCTGCCGTCTATGGGGTCGCACAGAGTTGGACATGACTGAAGTGACTTAGCAGCAGCAGGGGGAACTATACACAGGGGTCTACAAGCAACAAAGAAAGTATTACTTTCTTCTACTTAATGACAATCTCCTGAAGTGCAAAATGTGACACAGGTTACATAAATGTAACTGTGTAATACCAGGGCCTCCTTAACTAAACAGATCCTTATCTGACAAATTTCCCTTCAGTTTCTTCTGGTATATACAATTGTTCTTACTTTTTACCTGTAAAAACAAAAGGAATATATTTGCTTGTTTCCCGCCCCCTTCTGCGCCCCTCCCCCCACCCCCCGTCCAAGATACCTCTGCAGAAGGATTAAGAGATTATCCTGTTTTTTGTCTGATGACTATCTACAGTCCATATGTCCCAAGGTAGGACTTTTGACCAATTAGAAAAAGTCATTTTTCCAGTTTGTGTATGCCAATGTGATAAAGATAGACATAAATTAGTTGATATAAAAGAAGTGCTGATTTAATAATTCAAAAGTTAAGTATGTTTCTCAAATGGATCATTCATTTCTTTACTTTAAAATTGCATCTATCACCAAATACAAGTTCATGTGCCTGACGAACAGTGAGGCCATACAAACCAAAATGTTGGTTTGTAGCAGAGAAAGGTTTATTGCAGAAGCATGAAAGGAGATGCATGCCTAAAGAAATCCTGAACTTGAAGGTTTTCAGCAAAGCACTTTTAAAGGCAAACTAAGGAGGGGGCATAGTTAGTTGTTTAAAACTTCTTAGGGTCAGATTCTTTTGTTATTGCAACTGTCCACATAGGTCAGGTCATGATGTTTCTATAAACCTCTAACAAGTCAAATGTTATTCTCTGTTCTGGAACTTTTTAACCCTATATGAATGAACTGGTAAAGGTCAGAACCCTGAGAATAGGCTACCCTGTATATTATGCTGTAGGCAACATTTTTCTTTCTTTCTTTCTTTTTTTTTTTTTTTTTACAAAAGTTACAGAGCCAGCCTGACTAAACACAGGCAACAGAGCACAAAGGTTAAAGTAAAAGGAAGAGATCTCATATGGAGGCATATTTGTTCTTCCCTACTACATTTATTTTTCAAATATTGCATATAATATTAAATCTTGGCAGCTGAAGAGTCTGTAAGAGATGAACTAGATTTAAATTGGTATAAATGTTGATTCGTTTTCACTGCCAACCTTTCTTCTTCTGAAAGCATGGCTAGTCTCTTCCTTTAGGAGAATCACTCCTCTTTCCCCTTTTGTTAATGTGATTCATATAGGACTCAGTTTCCTGGTCATTTCTGGAGTGGGCATGTAACCCAGGCCTGGCCAATGAGATTTACATCAATAGGCAGAAAAAGACATATAGTCTGAGTTGGGCCAATCCACATAGATGGAATGGCTTTTGAAGTATCTCTTGGGGAAGGATTTTTTTTTTTTTTTTAACTTCAAAAACTACAGGCACAAAGAATAATGTCATATTGGCAATTCTGGGATCTGGTTTTTCTACTACATAGGGTAGGGTTGAAGAAAAGGGAAGGAAGTGAGAGATCAGATCTGTTTAATTAAGTTTTAATCAAACAGTTCATTACAATCAATTTACTCCTTGATGTTTTAGTTCTTTAGACTAATAAATTTTCTGTTTGGATTGAATTTAAGAGAGTTTTCCTTTCCCTAAAATAAAAAGATTCTCAGCTGATAGAAATCCATCCCATCATTATTAAAATTCAGCTAAGGAGGACCAGGAAAGTGAAAATATTTGTCACAATTCCATAGCTAATTATTTACCATAGCAAAATTAGAACTAATACTGCCTTACAATATCCAGTGAACTTTTATATCATAGAGAGGGGTTGAACTAGGTGGACATTTCTGCACATGATTGCATGGCAGTATGACTCTGTCCATGAAAGACTGGTCCAGTTCCAGCAAATTGTGCCATCAATTTAGTACAATAATTAGTATAATCTGTACATCTGTTGGAGAAGGCAATGGCACCCCACTCCAGTACTCTTGCCTAGAAAATCCCATGGACGGAGGAGCCTGGTGGGCTGCAGTCCATGGGGTCACTAAGAGTCCAACAGGACTGAGCGACTTCACTTTCACTTTTCACTTTCACTTTTCACTTTCATGCATTGGAGAAGGAAATGGCAACCCACTCCAGTGTTCTTGCCTGGAGAATCTCAGGGACGGGGGAGCCTGATGGGCTGCCATCTATGGGGTCGCACAGAGTCAGACATGACTGAAGCAACTTAGCAGCAGCAACAGCAGCAGCAGTACATCTGTAACAGGGAAGAATAAAACTAACTCCATTTTGGCCCTATTTTTTTTAAACTTTTTTCTCTGTTGTCTGTACTTAGTCATGCTGGCTCTGCTTTTCACCTTTGTAAAAAATGTTACCGATAGCCTGAAAAGTACATGATAGCTCATTCTCAAGGCTCTGCCTCTGAGGCTTTACCTTTAAGGATATAACACTTTTCTTTTATATAGAGATAAAAGGCTATAAAATGAAAATAGCATTTCTCTTGCTGGAGGTTTACAGAAGCATTATGACCAGATCTACATGGGCATCTGCAAGAGCAAAGGATTCATCCTCTCCAGAATCTGGCCAACACTGAAAAGTTTGCAGCAATCAGTCACAGCTGCTCCCCTTTTAGTATAAAGTAAGCTTGAATTCTGATCCGAGGAAGATGATTCTTTAGGACACTAGTCTGCTATCTTCTTAGTGTGCTGGCTTTTCAAATAAAATCACTATTCCTTGCCTCGATACCTTGTCTATCAAATTATTTGCCTATCACGCAGTGAGCAATATGAGCTTGGACTCAGTAGCACATCTATTCAGTGCAATCAATTCTTGATCAACAACTGTGATCACAACAATTTCTAAATAGTTTGTGCAATAATATGGTATTTACTATTATACCATGCACCATTTCTAAACTTACAAGTTCATTTATTCATTAAATATATTAGAATGTGCACATGAATAAGGTAATTTATATGTCATATAAATGTTTTTAAAGTGACATTATTATAATATAATATCCTCTGTACTTAGAAAAAGGTGGAATGCCCAATCAAGGCAAGTATGGGGTTGGCCAAAAGTTCATTTGGATTGAGAACTTATGAAAAAACCTAAATGAAATTTTTGTTTTTGGTCAACCCAATGTATATGCTTTAGAGTCAGTATCACAATATTTTTAGCTGTATGACCTCAGAAGAGTAATAGCCTCTCTTAATTTGTTTTCTTACCTAGAAGATTGGAAAAAAAATAAGTGTCTATTTAATTAGTTATGCCATTTAGATTAGTGAGAACATGTTAAGTGCCTAAAACACTGTGAGGCATATAGATAGGTTTTAAAAAAGATATCTACTATTTCCCCAATACTGATAAATATGCAATTTCCTATGTAATATATACAATAAAAATTTATCTAAAAATATTCTCTTTATTCAATATGCCAAAGAATACAATTATATTCATATTACTTCCTTTGAATATGAGACAAGTAAGCCATCAAAGCTCTGATAACTGAAAAGAAAATGTAACAGTTCAGTCACTGAATTTAGGATAATCTCAAATGCTCTGTTTATGTTTTCTGTCTTCTCAGTAGACTGCTCAATTCCACTTCTGTCCAAGATAGAGACAATGGATAGAAATTGTCTAGAATATTTCAAGAAATGAGCAGCATTATGTAGTTAGAATTGGAAATCCTTGTCCATTCTGTTTGCCAATGGCTTTTAGAACAGCCCATACCTAAACTTGCCCTTCAATTGGTGAAGAAATAGTGTATCAGGCACCATAATGAGAGAACAAGATAGAAAAATTATAAAACATACCCAGAGTTCTCCAGAATGACAAAACCTGGCAAGAATCTATGATTTTTTCTTCTATGGTTTTTATCCAACTCAGTGTTTTGATCTACTAGCATTTAATATCCTTTTAATAGAGTATTCATTTCCTCCATAATGTAAGTGGCAAAGTAGGACACAAAATGAATGCAAATACATTTTATTTTGCTCAGTTTCCCAGGGTCCCATGAGGTGTGTGGTTTTATGGTACTGGAACAAAAAGATGAGCTAGAAATTGCCAGACAAGATAGATGATGTAAGTTATCTTAAGGCAAGGGAAGCATGTTCTTTGATCACAACACTGCTAAACATCAAGCATAAGTAAAAAACCCTTCTCCAGGTCAAGAAATAGGACAAAATAACTAAACTTGTTCTCATACCAAGATGTCTCAAAAAATTTAGCTGAATATTTTCCCTTCTGTTAGCCACTGACTCTGAAACAAACACAACAACAACAAATTCAAAGATAAATCATAATCTCATGTTCAGTGGCTGAGCAATCACAGTACTTTTCAAATAATAACTTCTTTTAAATTGATCAGATAGAGAAACTAATATCTGACACTTTAAAAAAATAATTTTTATTTAATTTATGGCTGTACTGGGTCTTTGTTGCTGCATGGGCTTTTCTCTAGTTGTGGTGAGTTGCTGTGTGTGGGCTTCTCATTGCAGTGGCTTCTCTTGCTGTGGAGCACAGACTCTAGGGTGTGCAGGCTTCAGTACTTGTGGCTGCTAGGCTCTAGAGCTTGGGCTCAGTAGTTGTGGCACACAGGCTTAGTTGATCCTCCCCACGTGGGATCTTCTTGGGCCAGGATTTGAACCCAGGTCTCCTGAATTGGCAGGCAGATTCTTTACCACTGAGTCACCAGGAAAGCCCTGATTTGTCTTTGTTGCACAGAATGTCCTACCCTGATCATAGCTCAGTAGTGCTCTAAGCAGTGTCCCACTCCAGCTCACATCCTCCTTGGCAGTGAACTGCAAGGAGGAGAGCCTGACACCCACCCTCCAGACGGACAATTTTGCTTCTTTTTAATTTTAACTTCTGAATAGAAGATATGGATTGTAGCTTCAACTGAAATTATGGTTATATTAGACACATTCCCAAGGACAGTATTTTGTACAAAGTTGGTGGTTAATAAGTACCTTCTGTTGGATTGTTAAAATTGAATATTAAGGAAGCAAAAAAAGAAAAATCAAAATACAAATACATGACCTTTAGATAAAGAGTACATGGGTTTGAAATCTTGACTTACCACTTGGACAAGGCAGTGCATCTGTGGCTGTTATTTTCGCATTGTGTGTGTGCTCAGTTGCTCAGTCATGTTCAATTCTTTGCGACCCCATGAACTTAGGCCACCAGGCTCCTCTGTCCATGAAATTTTCCAGGCAAGAATACTGGAATAGATTGCTATTTTGTACTCCAGGGGGTCTTCCCAACCCAGGGATCAAATCTTTATCTCCTGAGTATCCTGCATTGGCAGGCAGATTCTTTACCAGTGAGCCACCTGGGAATCCCCTTTTAACACACAAAAATTCCCACCTCAAAATGTTTCTTATAACAGTGGTTGGTTCCTTAACTTTACTGCCCATGAAGCACCTGGAGCTCTTGTAAATTCAAATTTAATAAATCTGACTACATTCTAATGGCAAAGGTTTAGAGGCTAATGTGATATGGTATATGTGAAAACACTAAGAATAGGACTTGAGAAAATTACTATTCATGTTCTTTGACCATTTTGAAAACCACCTTGTTTGTTTGTTTTGTTATGGAATGGATGAAAGAATGAATAAATTATGATATATGTACATATGCATATATGATGAAATATTCAGCATTTAGCACGGGCAGCTACCCCACGTCCGAGGTCAGGGGCAGCGGCCGAGAGTGCCAGGCTGCAACTGTGTAGGAACAGCCGAGAGGAGCTACCCCATGTCCGAGGTCAGGGGCGGCAGCCGAGAGGACCTACCCCATGCTAGGGGCCAGGGGCGGCTGCCAGGAGAAGCAACCCCACCTCCAAGGAGGGGTGGCTGTGTATGCACAGGAGGGTGTAGAGGAGCTATTCCACATTCAAGGTCAGAAGGGGTGGCAGTGAGGAGATACCCCTCGTCCAAGGTAAGGAGCAGCGGCTGCGCATTGCTGGAGCAGCCGTGAAGAGATACCCCACGTCCAAGGTAAGAGAAACCCAAGTAAGACAGTAGGTGTTGCAAGAGGGCATCAGAGGGCAGACACACTGAAAACATACTCACAGAAAACTAGTCAATCTAATCGCACTAGGACCACAGCCTTGTCTAACTCAATGAAACTAAGCCATGCCCATGGGGTCACCCAAGACGGGCGGGTCTTGGTGGAGAAGTCTGACAGAATGTGGTCCACTGGAGAAGGGAATGGCAAACCACTTCAGTATTCCTGCCTTGGGAACCCCATGAACAGTATGAAAAGGCAAAATGATAGGATACTAAAAGAGGAACTCCCCAGGTCAGTAGGTGCCCAATATGCTACTGGAGATCAGTGGAGAAATAACCCCAGAAAGAATAAAGGGATGGAGCCAAAGAAAAAACAATACCTAGTTGTGGATGTGACTGGTGATAGAAGCAAAGTCCAATGCTGTAAAGAGCAATATTGCATAGGAACCTGAAATGTCAGGTCCATGAATCAAGGCAAATTGGAAGTGGTCAAACAAGAGATGGCAAGAGTGAACGTCGACATTCTAGGAATCAGTGAACTCAAATGGACTGGAATGGGTGAATTTAACTCAGATGACCATTATATCTACTACTGCGGGCAGGAATCCCTCAGAAGAAATGGAGTAGCCATCATGGTCAACAAAAGAGTCCGAAATGCAGTACTTGGATGCAATCTCAAAAACGACAGAATGATCTCTGTTCATTTCCAAGGCAAATAATTCAATATCACAGTAATCCAAGTCTATTCCCCCACCAGTAACGCTGAAGAAGCTGAAGTTGAATGGTTCTATGAAGACCTACAAGACCTTTTAGAATGAACACCCAAAAAAGATGTCCTTTTCATTATAGGGGACTGGAATACAAAAAGTAGGAAG
The DNA here is from genome assembly GCF_027580195.1 of Bos mutus. Taxonomy (NCBI): domain Eukaryota; kingdom Metazoa; phylum Chordata; class Mammalia; order Artiodactyla; family Bovidae; genus Bos; species Bos mutus. The sequence continues at coordinate 34,790,402 of NC_091629.1, read as the reverse complement.
TCAAGAAACCCCTGGAGTAACAGGCAAATTTGGCCTTGGGATACAGAATTAAGCAGGGCAAAGACTAATAGAGTTTTGCCAAGAAAATGCACTGGTCATAGCAAACACCCTCTTCCAACAACACAAGAGAAGACTCTATACATGGACATCACCAGATGGTCAAAACTGAAATCAGATTGATTATATTCTTTGCAGCCAAAGATGGAGAAACCCTACACAGCCAACAAAAACAAGACCTGGAACTGACTGTGGCTCAGACCATGAACTCCTTATTGCCAAATTCAGACTGAAATTGAAGAAAGTAGGGAAAACCACTAGACCATTCAGGTATGACGTAAATCAAATCCCTTATGATTATACAGTGGAAGTGAGAAATAGATTTAAGGGCCTAGATCTGAATAGACAGAGTGCCTGATGAACTATGGACTGAGGTTCGTGACATTGTACAGGAGACAGGGATCAAGACCATCACCATGGAAAAGAAATGCAAAAAAGCAAAATGGCTGTCTGGGGAGGCCTTACAAATAGCTGTAAAAAGAATAGAAGTGAAAAGCAAAAGAGAAAAGGAAATATATAAGCATCTGAATGCAGAGTTCCAAAGAATAGCAAGGAAAGATAAGAAAGCCTTCCTCAGTGATCAAGGCAAAGAAATAGAGGAAAACAACAGAATGGGAAAGACTAGAGATCTCTTCAGGAAAATTAGAGATACCAAGGGAACATTTCACGCAAAGATGGGCTCGATAAAGGACAGAAATGGTATGGACCTAAGAGAAGCAGAAGATATTAAGAAGAGGTGGCAAGAATACACAGAAGAACTGTACAAAAAAGATCTTTATGACCCAGATAATCACGATGGTGTGATCACTGACCTAGAGCCAGACATCCTGGAATGTGAAGTCAAGTGGGCCTTAGAAAGCATCACTATGAACAAAGCTAGTGGAGATGATGGAATTCCAGTTGAGTTCTTTCAAATCCTGAAAGATGATGCTGTAAAAGTGCTGCACTCAGTATGCCAGCAAATTTGGAAAACTCAGCAGTGGCCACAGGACTGGAAAAGGTCAGTTTTTATTCCAATCCCAAACATGTAAAATACCATGTAGGAAACGAGTTGCCAGTCCAGGTTCGATGCACGATGCTGGATGCTTGGGGCTGGTGCACTGGACGGCCCAGAGGGTTGGTATGGGGAGGGAGGAGGGAGGAGGGTTTGGGATGGGGAACACATGTATACCTGTGGCGGATTCATTTTGATATTTGGCAAAACTAATACAATTATGTAAAGATTAAAAATAAAATAAAATTAGAAAAAAAAAAAAAAAGAAAGTCAATGCCAAAGAATGCTCAAACTACCGCACAATTGCACTCATCTCACACACTAGTAAAGTAATGCTCAAAATTCTCCAAGCCAGGCTTCAGCAATATGTGAACCATGAACTTCCAGTTGTTCAAGCTGGTTTTAGAAAAGGCAGAGGAATCAGAGATCAAATTGCCAACATCTGCTGGATCATGGAAAAAGCGAGTTCCAGAAAAACATCTATTTCTGCTTTATTGACTATGCCAAAGTCTTTGACTGTGTGGATCACAATAAACTGTGGAAAATTCTGAAAGAGATGGGAATACCAGACTACCTGACCTGCCTCTTGAGAAATCTGTATGCAGGTCAGAAAGCAACAGTTACAACTGGACATGGAACAACAGACTGGTTCCAAATAGGAAAAGGAGTACATCAAGGCTGTATATTGTCACCCTGCTTATTTAACTTATATGCAGAGTACATCATGAGAAATGCTGGGCTGTAAGAAGCACAAGCTGGAATCAAGATTGCTGGGAGAAATATCAATAACCTCAGATATGCAGATGACACCACGCTTAAGGCAGAAAGTGAAGAGGAACTAAAAAGCCTCTTGATGAAGGTGATAGAGGAGAGTGAAAAAGTTGGCTTAAAACTCAACATTCATAAAACGAAGATCATGGCACCTGGTCCCACCACTTCATGGGAAATAGATGGGGAAACAGTGGAAACAGTGTCAGACTTTATTTTTCTGGGCTCCAAAATCACTGCAGATGGTGACTGCAGCCATGAAATTAAAAGACGCTTGCTCCTTGGAAGGAAAGTTATGACTAACCTAGATAGCATATTCAAAAGCAGAGACATTACTTTGCCAACAAAGGTCCATCTAGTCAAGGCTATGGTTTTTCCAGTGGTCATGTACGGATGTGAGAGTTGGACTATAAAGAAAGCTGAGTGCCGAAGAATTGATGCTTTTGAAATGTGGTGTTGGAGAAGACTCTTGAGAGTCCCTTGGACTGCAAGGAGATCCAACCAGTCCATCCTAAAGGAAATCAGTGCTGAATATTCATTGAAAGGACTGATGTTGAAGCTGAAACTCCAATACTTTTGCTACCTGATGCTAAAAACTGACTCATCTGAAAAGACCCTGATGCTGGAAAAAATTGAGGGCAGGAGGAGAAGGGAACAATAGAGGATGAGATCATTGGATTTCCATCACTGGAAAATGAGTTTGAGTAGGCTCCGAGAGTTGGTGATGGACATGGAGGTCTGGCATGCTGCATCCATGGAATCCGTGGGGTCCATGATGTCGCAAAGAGCCAGACACGATTGAGCAACTGAACAGTGCTGAACATTCTTTGAAGATTCAACTTTTAGTTGAAGTTTTTATGTCTTTTTCATCTTATGGAATTTTTTTCTAATGTACTTGTGATGACTTCATGCTTGTAAAAAAATATTTTTGGTAAGACTTTCACTTTTTGCACATTTTTCTGAGCAGAAACACAGACTATTTGCTCCTTACTATCTTTGACAAGTATTATTAATATATAGCAAACAGCCTTGGAATATAAAGATAGTGTCTCCATTCAGACCAAAAAACAAATTTGAATACAGCTTGAAAAGGTAGGGGGAGTGTCTTTCTCCATTATAAAGACCTGCTTGCTTATTCCCATGATAGCAATTTTCAGTTACTTAGCTTCAGGTTTTTCTTCTATAATGTCACCTACTGCATGAGCAGACATCCATCTAGACCCATCAGATCCCTTTGGAAAATTTGGAGGAAGAGAAACTGATGTAAATATACTAATACTCATGTTGCTTGCTGTGTCATGAGTATATAAGACTTTTATCTCTGTTCTAGCATCTCACATCTTCTGTTAGTCTCAGCAAAACTGTCGTTTGTTAACTTCTTAAATTGCAAGCTGGATAAAATCAAGTCCACATTTTCATCTTTGCCCTCTATTTTTTTTTTAATGATATTTTGTTTTCTTCTTAAATTTCTATTGGATGGACACTGGTATTTGGTATGCCTATCTTTCAGTTCAAAAACCATCTCTTCTATTTGCCAGTGATTCTCTTGTTTCATTTCATTTTAAGGGACTTAGTTTATTTATTTTCTAAATTTCTATTTATTTATTTGGCTCTTCTGTGTCTTAGTTGCAGCATATATTATTTTTTGGTTGCAGTTTCTGGATCAAGTTCCCTGACCAGGGATTGAAACTGGGCCCTCTGGATTGGGTGTGTTGGGTTTTAGCCACTGGGCGACCAGGGAAGTCATGATTGAGTTATTTTCTAAATTACTAATCATCTTCTGATGTTATTCATTATATTATTTGGCCTTTTGATTAAATGCACTAACAATTTTTAAATTCCCCTCAATATTCTTGTTTCATTTATTCTCTTTTTAAACATTTATTCTGGCTCTGATTGACTTTTATACCAAGACTAAAGCTCAGGCTGGGAGACTTTCCCAGGTAGATCTTGCATTTTTAAAAATATAGTAGTTAGAATTTTAATCTTGAGTAAGAGGTTGATACCAGTCAATCTGAATATGTTGGGAGTAAGATGAAATCAGAAATTGCTGAGAATTATTGATCTACTGATTCTACCCTTTTTTTTTTCCCAAAGATTTTTACTTATTTGCTATTTCTAAATAATCCAGTCTTTTTAAAGTGGGAATTTCAAACATTGAAGAAACAAACAAAAGTGTTCACTTCACTCCACAATTCTTGACACCAAGTTATTAGAAACATGTTTCGCTCTTTTGTCCTTTAACAAATATGATTTGCTGATATACTAATACAAAGAGAAAAATAAAATGTGTTCAAAATATGCTATGAGTCTCAGAGTGGTGGTTCTCAATCTCTTCCCCTTTATCTTATGTACTTGTTTTACAAGTACACTGAGATTTGTATTGACCAATGTGGATGGCCTGACCCTGTGTTAAAAACTCACCCCATCCTATTTCTTTGAGAAGAACAAAGTTTATTTTTCTAAAAAGAAGAAGAAAAAAGAAACAATTAGCAAACTAACCAAATTTTAAACTATTACTGAGGTTGTTCATATATGTTTTGTCTCCAATCACTTCAGGAGACATGTGAGCATGCTCTGACAAACTAGAGAACTCTCTGTGCACTTATCAGGGGTAGACTTCAGTTTAAGATTCAGAAGGAACCACAGTGGCAAGATAGAATTATTCAAGTGGTTTCATAACTCATATACTGTTTTGTAATCGGCTGTACCTCACTTCTCTGCTTTTTGGTTCAATCCAAAAATGTTCACTTGGTAGGAATCCTGAAAATAGATCTTTGTAGTTTAATTTTTTACCTTTCTCTAATAATTCAATCAGGTTTTACTAGACCAGACAAGCAGAAGATGAGTTTTCCACAACTTCTTTTTCTTGCCAGGAAATCTCCGGGCTTGGTTACATTTCTGTCTTTTGGTGCTAATTCTGTAGCTTCTGTTTTTTATTTCAACTGGATGAATTCCTTCAATGTCATGTCTATGACCTCAGTGAGCTCATGGAACTCCCTCAAATATGACTAGTACACAGGTTATTAACTTGCTTGGTGTATTGCTTCCAAAATAGACATGTCCAAGCTTTCATGTTACCCTAGGTGTGTCACTGTGAGAAACCAATCAGTCATATCCTCAGATAATTTATTAATCTATTTTTGCCCTAATTGATTTGCAATTCAGTACACTTGCTAGGAAATCTGATATTAGAGGCTAAAATGACAAGCTTTTGAGCCAGAGCTCCTTGAACCCTGCCTCTGTCATTTACTAGCAGAGTGATGTTGGAAAAAATATTTAATACTTTTCATAACACTTAATGATTCAAAAGAAGAGAAGCAAACTGGTATGACAAAATGAGGTACACTGGAGAAAGGAATGGCAAATCACTTCAGTGTTCTTGCCTTGAGAACCCCATGAACAATATGAGAAGACAAAATGGTAGGACACTGAAAGATAAACTCCCCAGGTCAGTAGGTGCCAAATATGCTACTGGAGATCAGTGGAGAAATAACTCCAGAAAGAATGAAGAGATGGAGCCAAAGCAATAACACCCAGTTGTGGATGTGACTGGTGATGGAAGCAAAGTCCAATACTGTAAAGAGCAATATTGCATAGGAACCTGGAATGTTAGGTCCATGAATCAAGGCAAATTCGAAGTGGTCAAACAGGAGATGGCAAGAGTGAACATCAACATTTTAGGAATCAGCGAACTAAAATGGACTGGTACGGGTAACTTTAATTCAGATAACCATTATATCTACTACTGTGGGCAAGAATCCCTTAGAAGAAATGGAGTAGCCAGCATAGTAGAAAAAAGAGTCCAAAGTGCAGTACTTGGATGCAATCTCAACAACGACAGGATGATCTCTGTTTGTTTCCAAGGCAAACCATTCAATATCACAGTAATCCAAGTCTATGCCCTGACTGGTAATGCTAAAGAAGCTGAAGTTGAACAGTTCTATGAAGGCCTACAAGACCTTCTAGAACTAACACCCCCAAAAGATGTCTTTTTCATTGTAGGCGACTGGAAAGCAAAAGTAGAAAGTCAAGAAACACCTGGAGTAACAGACAAATCTGGCCTTGGAGTACAGAATGAAACAGGGCAAAGGCTAATAGAGTTTTGCCAAGAGAACAAAGTTTTTCAATGGTGATGTTGGAGCAGACTCTTGGAGCAAGAGTCTTCTCCAACTTGCAGCCCAAGACTTCTTGGACTGCAAGGAGATCCAACCAGTCCATCCCGAAGGGAATCAGTCCTGAATATTCATTGGAAGGACTGATGCTGAAGCTGAAGCTCCAATACTTTGACCACCTGATGGGAAGAACAGACTCATTGAAAAAACCCTGATGCTGGGCAACATTGAAGGCAGGAGGAGAAGGGGATGGCAGAGGATGAGATGGTTGGATGGCAACACTGACTTGATGGACATGAATTTGAGCAACCCCTGAGTTGGTGATGGACAGGGAAGCCTGGAGTGCTGCAGTACATGGGATCACAGAGTTGAATACAACTGAGTGCCTGAATGGAACTGAACTAACTGTGGGAACATAGTTTCTTCCTTTTTTTTTTTTTTTTCCACAAGCTACAAAATGTTTCATTTCCTATATCTCAACAAGATGCTCTCCATCTTCTATCTCTGTGAATTATTTTTTGTTTGTTTGTTTTCAGCTAGAACCTACTCTGCAGCATGCATATTCAAAGCAAGGAATAAGAATATCTGTGAGATTATTTTAGATATTGCCTTTTGTTGTTGTCCAGTTGCTAAGTTGTGTCTGACTTTTTTGTTGCCCTATAGACTACAGCACTCTAGGCTCCATTGTCCTATACATTTTCCTGGAGTTTCCTCAAATTCATGTCCGTTGAATCAATTATGTTATCTAACCATCTCATCCTCTGCCATTCATTCTCCTTTTGCTTTCATTCATCCTCAGCATCAGGGTCTTTTCCAATGGTTTGGCTCTTCACATCAGGTGGCCAAAGTATTAGAGCTTCTGCTTCAGCATCAGTCCTTCCAATGAATAGTCATGGTTGATTTCCTTAGGATAGACTAATTTGATATACTAGTAGTCAAAGTGACTCTCATGAGTCTTTGCCAGCACCAAAATTTGAAAGCATCAGTTCTTCAGCACTTAACCTTCTTTGTGGTCCAAAGCCTTACATCCATACACGAGTAGTGGAACAAATCATAGCTTTGAATATATGGACATTTGTTTGCACAATGATACTTTTGATTTTTAATATGCTGCCTAGGGTTGTCATAATTATCCTTGAAAGGGTAAGTGTCTTTTAATTACATGGTTGCAGTCACCATGGGCAGTGATTCTGGGGTCCAAGAAAGTGAAATCTATCACCGATTCCACTTTTTCCCCTTCTGTTTGTCCTGAAGTGATAGGACAAGGTGCCATAATCTGTGTTTTTTTTTTTTTTTTTTAATGTTGAGTTTTAAGCCATCTTTTTCAAACTCCTCTTTAACCCTCCTCAAGAGGCTCTTTTGTTCCTCTTCACTTTCTGCCATTAAAGTGGTATCAGCTGCATATCTGAGGTTGTTGATATTTCTCCTGGCAATCTTGATTTCAGCTTGTGATTCATATAGCCTGGCATTTTGCATGATGTTCTCTGCATATAAGTTAAATAAACAGGTGACAATATACAGTCTTGTCATATTCCTTTCCTATTTTCAAATCAGTCCCTCGTTCCACGTCTAGTTATAACTCTTGCTTCTTGACCTGCATAGAGGTTTCTCAGGAGAAAGGTAAGGTGTCTGGTACTCCCATCTCTTGTGCTGCTGCTAAGTTTTCTAACTTAATTGGCATATAGAATGTAGCACTTTAACAGCACCATGTTTTATGATTTTAAATAACTCAGCTGGAATTCCATCAGCTTCAGTAGCTCAATTCATAGTAATGCTTCTTAAGGCCCTCTTTACTTTACACTGCAAGAGGTGTGTTTTTTTGTATAATACTTCTGTGTATTCTTGTCACCTCTTCTTAATCTCTTCTGTTTCTTTAGGTCTTAATCATTTCTCTCCTTTATCATGCCCATCTTTGCATAAAATGGTCCCTTGATATCTTCAACTTTCTTGAAGAAATCTCTAGTCTTTCTCACTTTGCTGTTTTCCTCTATTTCTTTGCATTGTTCTTTTAAGAAGGCCTTCTTATCTCTCTTTGCTATTTGGAACTCTGCATTCAGTTGGATATATCTTCCATTTCTCCCTTTTCCTTCACTATTCTTCTTTTTTCTCAGCTATTTTAAAACCTCCACAGGCAATCACTTTGCCTTCATGCATTTCTTTTTCTTTGTAATGATTTTAGTCACTGCTTCTTATACAGTGTTACAAACCTCTGTCCATAATTCTTCAGGCATTCTATCTACCAGATCTAATTCCTTGAATCTATTTATCACCTCCTCTGCAAGGATTTGATTTAGGTCATGCTTGGATAGTCTAATGGTTTTTCCTAGTTTCTTCAATTTAAGTGTGAATTCTGCAATTAGGTGCTCATGATCTGAGCTACACTCACCTCCAGATCTTGTTTCTCCTCAGTGTATAGCATATCTCCATCTTTATCTGCAAGGGACATAATTAGTCTCATTTGTGTATTGACCACGTGGTGATGTCCATGTGTAGAATCATCTTTTGGGTGGTTGGAAAATGATGCTTGCTATGACCAGTGTGTTCTCCTGACATACTCTGTTAGCCTTTGTCCTTCTTCATTTTGTACTCCAAGGCCAAACTTGCCTGTTTTCTGGGTATCTCCCTACTTTTACATTCCATTCCTCTATGATATAAAGAACATCTGTTTTTGATGTTAATTCTAGAAGGTGTTGTAGTTTTTTATAGAACAGGTCAATTTTAGCTTCTTCAGCATCATTGGTTGTGGCATACACTCAGATTACTGTGATGTTCAATGGTTTGCCTTGGAAACAAACCAAGAAAATTCTGTTATTTTCAAGGCTGCACTCAAGTACAGCATTTCAGACTCTTTTGTTGGTTATGAGGGCTACTCCATTTCTTCTAAGTGATTCTTCCCCACAGTAGTAGGCAAAATGATAGGCAAGATAATCGTCTGAAGTAAATTCACCCTTTCTGGTCTATTTAAATTCCCTGATTCCTAAGACATTGATGTTAAATCTTGCCACCTCATTATTGACCATATCTAATTTACTTAACATTCCAGGATCCTATACAATACTGTTTTTTACAACTTCAAACTTTACTTTCACCACCTGACACATCCACAACTGACAGTCATTTCCCCTTTGACCCAGCTTCTTCATCCTTACTGGAGCTATTAATATTAGTAATTGCCCTCTGCTCTCCCCCAGTAGCATATCGTACACCTTCCAACCTGGGTGGCTCTTCCTCTGGTGTCATATCATTTTGCCTTTTCATACTGTTCATGGGATTTTCTTGGCAAGAATACTGGAGTGGGTTGCCATTTCCTTCTCAAGTGGACCCTGTTTTTTCAGAACTCTTCAGTATGACCTGTCCATCTTGGGTGGCCCTACTTAGCATGGCTCATAGCTTCATTGAGTTACCCAAACCCCGTCACCACGACAGGGCTGTGATCCGTGAAGATGACATTGTCTATACTTACATATCCATTTAGGTGATATCTAGGAAAACTAATGGTGTGCTTAAGACCAGATTCCATTCACAGTAAGGATCTGCTTAAAGATTACCTCTCTCTTACTTTACATGTTGCAGCAAGGATTTTTTTCATAGTCTGCACTCCTTCACATGCATAAAGCCAGTTTGTATCACATCAAACTACATGTACTCCACAACTTTGATAGAAAATCAACTGATATTGTTTATAGAATCCAAGAGGTTTTCTCTATTTAGCTAAAAAATCATGGCATTTTTGTATTTTTTTGTTGAAAGAAAATGAATTTGCTCAGTCATGTCTGATTCTTTGTAACCTCAGGCATGTCCAACTCTTTGCAACCCCATGGACTGTAGCTTGCAAGCCTCCTTTTTCTTTCCTGGTATTCTTTCCAGGCAAGAATACCGGAGTGGGTTACCATTTCCTTCTCCAACTGGAATGTACAATAATAAAGATGTAATCAAAAAGAAATTTGTTTTGTTTTAGCCCAAGTGAAGCCATGAGTTGAATGTTGCTTATCTTTAATCTCCATGAACAGAAACATGAACAAAGTAGTAAGTGAACAAAATATTTCTTTGGTGTTCTCTTAAAAGCTTGCCCTTTAGAAATTTACTTGTCTTTGTCTTTGAATATGACCTGTCTGTATTGAGTTGGCCAAAAAACTGGTTCAGGTTTTGCCTTAAGATGGTACAGAAAAACCCAGACAAACTCTCTGGCCTACCCAATATTTAGAATCAACCAATGGTTTCCCATAATCCCTCAAAAAAAAAAGAAAGAAAAAGAAAGAAAGAAAAAAACTCACACAAAAACCAGATTTTATGCCATGATCTAGAAGGTGTTGGTTTATTCAGCCTATTTCTTGATCTTATCTTCCCTCATGTACACCCCTTTTGATAACTTTTAGTCAAAATAACTTTTCGGTTTATAAGTTGCCAGTATTAGAACTGCTGTATCTCTTGTTCATTGTACCTAGAAAATTATCTTTTCTTCTTCTTAACACTGGTTCTTTCTCTTCCTCAGGTCTGTTAAAAATTAAGGCTTCCAGGTTCTCCTTTGAGAAATTCAGATTCATTAGTCTGAGGTGAAGCACAGAAATGTACATTTTAATAAAAACCTGAGGGGACCTCCCTAGTAACCCAGAGGTTAAGAATCTGCCTTCCAATGTAGGGGACAAGGCTTTGATCCATGGTTGGAGAACTAAGATCCCACAGGCTGCAGGGCACCTAAGTCCTTGTGTCCCAACTACTAATTCTGCGGACCCCAACTACTGGGCATGCATGCCAAACCAGGGAGAAGTGGGTGCACAGCAATGAAAGATCCCACATGCTGCAATTATGACCCAATACAACCAAATAAATAATTTTTTTAAAAGAACCCGAGGCAATGCAGATGCATATGGTTTATCCATACACATTGAATAATCCTAATTTCAAGTTCTAAATGAGGCAATTGTATTTCCTAGGATCAACAGAGGAGGCTTCTTCCACTTCCATGAAAATAAACCTTAAGGAAGACACTGTCTTGAAAACTCAACTTTCCTTGGAAAGAAATAAGAAACCCACTATAAAATCCCACTGGTCCCCTAATATTTCATATTATGTCTTTGTGACATCTACTTCAACGAAAAATGCCTAATTTTTGATATTGACCAATCTCTTACTTCTTACTAGCAAGCTTACTTGTCATTCTTTGAGGTTTCTTCCAAACTATATTTGAGGCACCTTTGGATTTAAGGAAAATAGGTTTTTTAACTGTACTTTTCCAGTAGTCATGTATGGATGTGACAGCTGGACTGTGAAGAAAGCTGAGCTCTGAAGAATTGATGCTTTTGAACTGTGGTATTTATTGGAGAAGACTCTTGAGAGTCCCTTGGACTGCAAGGAGATCCAACCAGTCCATTCTAAAGGAGATCAGTCCTGGGTGTTCTTTAGAAGGAATGATGCTAAAGCTGAAACTCCAGTACTTTGGCCACCTCATGCGAAGAGTTGACTCATTGGAAAAGACTCTGATGCTGGGAGGGATTGGGGACAGAAGGAAAAGGGGATGACATAATGGCATCACTGACTCGATGGACATGAGTCTGAGTGAACTCCAGGAGTTGGTGATGGACAGGGAGGCCTGCCGTGCTGTGATTCATGGGGTCACAAAAAGTCAGACACGACTGAGTGACTGAACTGAACTGAACTGAACTGTCAGCTTACTCATTCTCTGTTGATTCAACTTCCTTTCTTCACTTGATATTATAATTAAATATCTTTCTTCATTGAAGCTTCCTATATCCTTCCCAGACCACATTAGAAACATCTTTGTTCATAGTACTTCATTCAGATCTATATAAAAATAAACTTGATTTAAAATTTTCACTGAAGTAAAAATTTTAGTGAGGATTTCAATGTAAACTCAGTGATCCTTCTGTCCTTTTTATCCCCTTGTCCTCATTTATTAAATATTTCCTCATAGCTTGGAGCTCTGCTTTATTCCTTTGCTTACAGTCTTTCTTTCCCTATTGTATTTTTTTTTAAATTTTTTAATTGAAGGATAATTGCTTTACAGAATTTTGTTGTTTTCTGTCAAACCTGAACATAAATCAGCCATAGGTATACATATATCCTCTCCCTTTAGAACCTCACTCCCATCTCCCTCCGCATCCCACCCATCTAGGTTGATACAGAGCCTGTTTGAGTTTCCTATTGTAATGCAAATTGCAAGCAGTGAGGAACTTTTTCCACTGTTCTCTGCTATATCCTAAGGATAGTGCCTAGAATATAGTACAGGCCCAATAAATATTAAATAAGTAGATAAACATGGAACTATGGACTAGTTCCAAATCGACAAAGGAGTACATCAAGGCTGTATATTGTCACCCTGCTTATTTAACTTATATGGAGAGTACATCATGTGAAATGCTGGGCTGGATGAAGCACAAGCTGGAATCAAGATTGCTGGGAAAAGGCAGAAGGAGAAGGGGATGACAGAGGGTGAGATTGTTGGATGGCATCACCAACTCAATAGATATGAGTTTGAGCAAGCTCAGGGAGTTGGTGATGGACGGGGAAGCCTGACATGCTGCAGTCCATGGGCTTGCAAAGAGTTGGACATGACTACAAGTGATTGAACTAAACTGAAAGTAGATAAATATTTCTAGAACTTATTTTGTAATTTTTTGTTTATATATATATATATTTTCTTCCAAAAAATTTTAGGGTCCATTGTCATCATTAAAATTTAGCATAGTTCCTATTGTGTAAAATGTATGGAGTAATTAAATATCTTCTACTTAAATACGTATTTCATATCACAGTTAAGAGATCATTTTATTTGTTAAGTTTCTATGATTTAAAAGGTTGAATTTTCAACATTTACTGAGTTGGTTGAAATGAAACAGATATTTCAGAGGATATTTTGACAAATGTCCGTCTCCAAATCATGACCAAAGGAACAGCCTGGGTGAAGCTAGGAGATTCATCTTATTTTCAAGTAATTGGGCACAAAATAAACTCTTGATTACTGGCAACAGGGCAGTCAAAAGAAGGCCTTAAGGTATTCACCTCAGTTACAGAGGACTTTTATGTTCAAGGGCAAAAATATAAATTTAAGATTAACTTCAGACTAATAGATATGCAGGTCAGGAAGCAACAGTTAGAACTGGACATAGAACAACAGACTGGTTCCAAGTAGGAAAAGGAGTACGTCAAGGCTGTATATTGTCACCCTGCTTATTTAACTTCTATGCAGAGTATATCATGAGAAACGCTGGACTGGAAGAAACACAAGCTGGAATCAAGGTTGCCGGGAGAAATATCAATAACTTCAGATAGGCAGATGACACCACCCTTATGGCAGAAAGTGAAGAGGAACTCAAAAGCCTCTTGATGAAAGTGAAAGAGCAGAGTGAAAAAGTTGGCTTAAAGCTCAACATTCAGAAAACTAAGATCATGGCATCCGGTCCCATCACTTCATGGGAAATAGAATGGGAAACAGTGGAAACAGTGTCAGACTTTGTTTTTCTGGGCTCCAAAATCACTGCAGATGGTGACTGCAGCCATGAAATTAAAAGACACTTACTTCATGGAAGGAAAGTTATGACTAACCTAGATAACATATTCAAAAGCAGAGACATTATTTTGCCAACAAAGGTCCGTCTAGTCAAGGCTATGGTTTTTCCTGTGGTCATGTATGGATGTGAGTTGGACTGTGAAGAAGGCTGAGCGCTGAAGAATTGATGCTTTTGAACTGTGGTGTTGGCAAAGACTCTTGAGAGTCCCTTGGACTGCAAGGAGATCCAACCAGTCCATTCTGAAGGAGATTAGCCCTGGGATTTCTTTGGAAGGAATGATGCTAAAGCTGAAACTCCAGTACTTTGGCCACCTCAATGCGAAGAGCTGACTCATTGGAAAAGACTCTGATGCTGGGAGGGATTGGGGGCAGGAGGAGAAGGGGACGACAGAGGATGAGATAGCTGGATGGCATCACTGACTCGATGGACGTGAGTCTCAGTGAACTCCGGGAGTTGGTGTTGGACAGGGAGGCCTGGCATGCTGCGATTCATGGGATTGCAAAGAGTCGGACATGACTGAGCGACTGATCTGATCTGATCTGAATAGACCAGGCTGAATAAAATAGGAATTCTAAAAAGAACATCAAGGACAAATATGTTAATGTATGGCAAATCTGCCTTATAGTTGAACTTTACCTGTTACAGAATGCCTTTAGCTTCTTTAAATAACATACTGCAGGTTGAAATCCCAGCATAGATCTCCTCGTGCTAGGACAAAGCCAATTGAATTCTCTGTAGGTAAGCATTGGCCCCTGTGAGTGTGTCTCTCTGTGAGGGTGTAGTTAACCTGCATCCACTTGTCACAGCTGCCATGTCAATGTTAAAACCCCTTCTATTCTTTGCCCAGTTCAGACTCTGGAACCCAAATCTAGAAATATGTATTTTCCTTTTGCACATCCACTTAATCAGTTTAAGTGAGTCTGTAAGTCTTAGCCATTTAACTGATGACAACCCCAGTTTCCTGGTTTTTAGACTGCAGTTTTTTCCAAATTAAATAGAATAGATACAAATAAATGTGTCTGGCATGTAATTGGCTTTATTCCCACCTATATTATCATCTCTTTTATTGTGAAAACCTCCGTATCAATTGCTTATTTAATCTCTTTTTATTCTGGACACTTAGGTTGTCATATATTCAAGTGAGAGTAAAAATGGGTGCCTATAACTCCAAAACAACTTCATTTCCCATAAGCTTACATCATACATTTCTTTAAATTCAAAAGGATCCTGTTACCAGTGCTCTTTTTCACCTACTATCCTACATAATGCAGTGGTATTCCCGAAATGAATCCAGTCTGGCAGAATGAAGGCACATCCAAGTGTACCTTCCTAGTTCCCAAACATTGCCATTATGTAAATTTCTCAGTTGGTGAATTAAGATTGTCAAAGTTATGAAAAGAAATGAGATTTATGGTTACCTATTTTGGTACATGTAAAATAATTTTTTACTGCTACCATCATCAAAATCATGAAAGGTTTTGGAGTGTGTCTGGGATAAAAACTATTCTTATTCTGGGGAGGAAGTACACAGTGTGCTATGTAATATCTATTACTTCAATTCCTGTGCTCTGCTTTTGTCCAGAAGATGAGATGCTTTGCCACTGAGGGACTTGGGGACTGTCAAAATGTGGCAAATGAACTGGATTCAATAAACAAGAACACAGCAGTGTCTAAGCTTCAAAGAGAAGCTGAGAACCAATGTAATAGAAGCAGTAACTAACAATAGTTAAATTTCAAGAGCATTTGACCTCAATTCTAAGATTTTTCTCATTCTTTCCTTGCATTTCAATTCTCAAGCAACATATCGGGTAATGTGTATCACAACAATAACTATGAAAGTATGTAATGACCTCTGGCCAGAATTCAATGTTAAATCATGATGTAGTATATATTATGATTTGAATTTTATGACCTCACAGAATGAACACCTGTTTAGTGAGAGAACTATAAAATTAGCCTATTGAATGCTTTGTTTGCTTGTTTTTCTAAAACAGCTTGGAAACTTAATGGAGCATGAAAATGTAGAAATTACAGAATTTCTTAAGTGCCCATCCATCTAATTTATATATGAAAAGAGTAATTCTTGAATAATCTTTAAATAATAACAAAGAACTGCAGAAAGATTTCTGGCTGAATAGTGTACTCCCAAGATGTCAACACATCAGCAAATTATCCTTGGCATATACTTCAAGATTTATATAATCCTTGTTTAATAACTTTTGCCTATTGGAGTCCTAACCCCAAAGATTTCAAAAGGGAATAAATCACAAATTTCTCTATTTGAAAGAGAAGTTGTTCACATTTATTTAAAGCAATGGGAAATTTAGCATGGAGTGCTTTATAAAACTTTATAAATGAAACAGAAAAGTTGGTACCATTTCTGGCAAAGTTTTAGTGATTGTTTTATTGTAAACTTGAGTCTCTCACTAAATTAGGACTTCTTGGGTATGTGGTTGACTCCACCACAACCAAGGTTTAACTTGGTCATTCAGTCTTCTAGCACTCTGGTAGTGAAACGTTTCTTTCCTTTAATGGAAACAGAATGTACCATATCAATGAAAGCATCTTTTTGGTATACTGTGGCCACTTCTCCTCTATTATGTTAAGGATCAATGGAACTTGAAACACTGTTTCTCAATCTCTGGAGAGTCATGTTGCGAAGTAGTTGAAATGTGTAAGGAATGACTGTGTGGAAGTAAAGAATGGAATGGCTGTTTTGTCAAACAGCAAGTCTTAAGTGACAATTCCTATTGGTCTCCTAAAAGTGATTTCTTTCTGGTCTTGTTATTGAATGTGAATGTGGGTCACAGAAGAAATGCCATCTTCCATCACACAGCTCCAAGTCAAAGTCCAGTTCCTGTTTTGTCTTCCATATAAACAGGATGAAGTGTTTCCTCTCCATGGTGTAATTTCATTGAAACATTATATTCTGTTAGGTAAAGTCCTTCTATTTTTCCTTCCTATTCATTCAGCAAGCACTTTACTTCAGGACCATCTGGTATCAGGTAGTATAAGGGGAAATTAACCAAGTAATAAAAATGGCTTACATTTATTGAGAGCTTATTATAGGCCAGGTACTTTCTGAGATCTTTACAAGTATTAACTCATTTAATATACCTATGAGGTAGTTATAGTATCATGCTAATTTTAGAGATGAGAAAAGTCAGGCAGAGAGGGTTAGCCAGGGTGAAGCTGGGAGCTGAACTCTAAAAATCTAACCTAAATTCTGAACTCTTTAACATAGAATGGCTGTTTGCTTTCTTTATAGGGTTTAGAGCCTGTACCATTGAAGTAGTAGGATAATTACATTTGAGCATTCCAGATCTGGCTGCTGGTTATTGGACTGTGTTCTGTTTGTAAGATTAAATGAGCTGTACACTCATGATATGTATACTTGTAAGTACAGCTTCACTGCAGGTTATAGACCAAATGTTTGTGTTCCCCTAAATTTATATTTTGGCATCCTAACCTCTAATATGATGATATTAGGAGGTGGCACTTTTGGGAATTATTTGGTTGTGAGAATGAAGCCCTCCAGAATGGGGTTAGTGCCTTTATAAAAGGGACCCAGAGAGCACTCACCTCCTCTTTCCACCACGTGATGATGCAAGAAGTGAGTAGTCTTCAGTCTGTAAGAGGGCCCTCATCAGAATCTGGCCATTTAGGCACCCTTATCTCAGACTTTCAGGTTGTGGAAATGTGAGAAATAAATTTTTGTTGCGTAAAAGCCATAACGTCAATGGTGCTATTGTATGAGCCTGAAATGACTAATCAGCGCACAATGAAAACTAAAAAATGATCACAGGAGCAAAGTGATGACAACATAGAACAACCTGTGTTCATAAATGCTGGAGATAACACTTTAAGATGAAGGTTCTAAAAGCTGTAATCAAGGATGACTGTGGGTATGTTTCAATAAATGCAATCATTGTTAATTATTTTTTATTGCTGCATTGTTGGTTTACAGTATTGTGTTAGTTTGAAGCATCAGATCAGATCAGATCAGTCACTATACAGAATAGTAATTCAGGATTTTTGCAAATTATATGTTATTACAAGATGATGGCTATAGTTCCCTGTCCTATATAATATATCTCTGTTACTTATCTCTTTTATATACAGGTTTTATCAGTTAATTCCATACCTTGATTTGTCTCTCACCTTTCACCCCTTTGTAACCACAAGTTTGTTTTCTGTATCTGTGAGGCTGTTTCTGTTTTGCATATACACTCATTTGTATTATTTTTTAGATTCCACATGGAAGTATTTGTCTTTCTCTACCTGACATTTCACTAAGCATAAAATTCTCTAGGTTGATTCACTTTGCTGCAATAGCAGAATTTCATTTTTTTTTGATGAACAATATCCTATTGTGTATATTTATGCCACACCTTCTTAATCTAATTGTCTTAATCTAGTTGTTTATGGGCATCTGGGTTGCTTCCATGTCTTGGCTATTATAACTAGTCCTGCTATGAGCATTAGAATGCATGTATCTTTCCAAATGGCTATTTAATTTTTTTCTGAAATTATACCCAGGAGTGGAATTGTTGGATCATATAGTGTTAAAAAGCAAAGACATTATTTTGCCGACAAAGGTCCATCTAGTCAAAGCTACGGTTTTTTCACTAGTCATGTATGGATGTGAGAGTTGGACTATAAAGAAAGCTGAGCACCAAAGAATTGATGCTTTTGAACTATGGTTTTGGAGAAGGCTCTTGAGAGTCCCTTGGAATGCAAGGAGATCCAACCAGTCCATCCTAAAAGAAATCAGTCCTGAATATTCATTGGAAGGACTGATGCTGAAGCTGAAACTCCAATACTTTGGCCACCTGATGCAAAAAACTGACTCATTTGAAAAGACCCTGATGCTGGGAATGATTGAAGGAAGGAAGAGAAGGGGACAACAGAGGATGAGATGGTTGTATGGCACTACCGACCTGATGGATATGAATTTGAGCAAATTCCAGGAGTTAATTGGTGATGGGCAGGGAAGCCCAGCATACTGCAGTCCATGGGGTCATAGAGAGTTGGACATGACTGAGTGACTCAACTAAACTGAACTGAACTGATGATAGTTCCATTTTTAGTTTTTTGAGAAAACTTCATAGTGTCTGCACCATTTTATATTTAAAACAGTAGTATACAAAGATTCATATTTCTCCATATACTCTCCATTATTTATTTGTAGGTTTTTTGGATGATAGCCATTTAACAGGTGTGAGATAATATCTTGCTTTGATTTGCATTTCTGTCATAATTAGTGATGTTAAGCATCAATCCATGTTCCTATTAATCATCTGTAAGTCTTCCTTGGAAAATGTCTATTCAGTTATTCTGTCCACATTTTGATTCGGTTGTTTGGCTTTTTAATATTGAGTTGTATAAGCTGTTTGTATATTTTGAATATCAACACCTTATTGGTCACATTATTTGCAAATGTTTTCTCCCATTCTGTATGTTGTTTTTTAGTTTTGTCAGTGATTTTCTTTGCTATGTGAACTCCTTTAAGTTTAATTAGGTCCCATTTATTTATTTTTGCTTTTATTTCATTTGCCTTAGGAGACTGATCCAAGAAAATTGCTACAATTTATGTCAAAGAATGTTCTACTTATGTCCTCTTGTAGGAGTTTCAGCTTCCATTCTTACACCTAGGTATTTAAACCATTTTAAGTTTATTTTTGTATATGGTATGAGGGAATGTTATAATCTCATTGTTCTATAGATAAATGTCAAGTTTTCCCAGCACCAGTTATTAAGAGAAGCTTTTTTTTCCACTTTATATCTTTGCCTATTTTGCCATAGATTAGTTGACCACAAATGAATGGATTATTGATGGGTTGTTTGTTCTGTTCCATTGATCTATGTGTCTGTTTCTGTGTCAGTACCACACTCTTTTGATTATTGTAGCCTTATAGTATAGTCTGAAGTCAGGGAGTGTGCTATCTCCAGCTTTGTTCTTCTCAAGATCACTTTGGCCATTTGAAATTTTTTGTGGTTCCATATGAATTTTATTATTAGCTCTATGAAAAATGTTGTGGGTATTTTGATAGGAATGGCATTATATCTTAAAATTGTTTTTGGTAGTATGGCCATTTTAACAGTATTAATACTTCTGATCCAAAAACACAGAATAACTTTCCATTTCTTTAATTTCCCTCTAGAGTTTTCAGTAGAAAGGTCATTAACTCCTTAGTTTATTCCTAAGTATTTTATTCTCATTGATATAACTTTAACAAGGATTTTTTTTTAAACTTCTTTCTGATATTTCATAAAGAGTATATAGAAATATAACAAATTTCTGTATGTTGATCTTGTATTATACAACCTTGCTTAATCAATTAAATAGTTCTAATGTTTTGGGATGGAGATTTTAGGGTTCTATGTATGAAGTATCATATCATCTGAAATAGTGACAGTTTTCAGTTCAGTTCAGTTCAGTCATTCAGTCATGAGTAACTCTTTGTGACCCCATGGACTGCAGCACGCTAGGCTTCCTTGTCCATCAACAACTCCCTGAGCTTACTCAAACTCATGTCCATTGAGTCGGTGATGCCATCCAGCCATCTCATCCTCTGTCGTCCCCTTCTTCTCCTGCCTTCAACCGTTCTCAGCATCAGGGTCTTTTCAAATGAGTCAGTTCTTTGCATCAGGTGACCAAAGTATTGGAGTTTCAGCTTCAGCATCATCCTTCCAATGAATATTCAGGACTGATTTCCTTTAGGATGGACTGGTTGGATCTCCTTGCAGTCCAAGGAATTTTTAAGAGTCTTATCCAATACCACAGTTCAAAAGCATCAATTCTTTGGTGCTCAGCTTTCTTTATAGTCCAACTCTCACATCCATACATGACTACTGGAAAAACCACAGCTTTAACTAGACAGACTTTTGTTGCCAAGGTAATGTCTCTGCTTTTTAATATGCTGTATAGGCTAGTCATAACTTTTCTTCCAAGGATCAAGTGTCTTTTAGTTTCATGGCTGCAATCACCACCTGCAGTGATTTTGGAGCTCCCCAAAATAAAGTCTCTCACTATTTCCATTATTTCCCCATCTATTTGCCATGAAGTGATGGGACCAGATGCCATGATTTTAGTTTTCTGAATGTTGAGTTTTAAGCCAACTTTTTCACTCTCCACTTTCACTTTCATCAAGAGGCTTTTTAGTTCTTCTTCACTTTCTGCCATAAGGGTGGTGTCATGTGCATACCTGAGGTTATTGATATTTTCTCTGGCAGTCTTGATTCCAGCTTCTGCTTAATTCAGCCCAGCATTTTGCCTGATGTACTCTACATATAAGTTAAATAAGCAGGGTAACAATATACAGCCTTGGTGTACTCCTTTCCCAATTTGGAACCAGTTTTACATCTTCCCTTTTAATTTGCTAATCTTTTTCTTCTCTTTCTTTTTCTATTGTTATAGCTAGGACTTCCAATGCTATGTTAAATAGAAGTGGCAAGAGTTGGCATCCTTAACTTAGTCCTGAATTTAGCAGGAAGGCTCTAAGCTTTTCACTTTTGTGTACGATGTTAGCTGTGGCTATGTCATAAAAGACATGCATGATGTTCCCTCTGTACCCATTTTGATGAATAAATCTTAAATTTTATCAAATACTTTTTCTGCATCTATTGCAGTTGTCATGTGATTTTTATCCTTCATTTTGTTAAAGTCATATATCACATTAACTGAGTTGCTTATGTTGAACTATCCCTGTGACCCTGGGATTTTGTTCAGTCACTTGGTTATGTCTGACTCTTTTCAATCCCATGGACTACAGCATGCCAGGCTTCCCTGTCCTTCACTACCTGAGTTTGCTCACACTCATGTCCATTGAGTTAACAATGCCATCCAACCATCTCACACTTGTCACCCCTTACTCCTCTTGCCCTCAGTCTTTCCCCGCATCAGGGTCTTTCCAATGAGTCAGCTCTTAGCATTAGGTGACTGAAGTATGGGAGCTTCAGCTTCAGCATCAGTCCTTACAATGAATATTCAGGGTTGATTTCCTTTAGGATTGACTGATTTGATCTCCTTGTTGTCCAAGGGACTCTCAAGAGTCTTCTCCAGCACCACAATTCAAAAGCAACAGTTTTTCAGTGCTCTGCTCTTTATGGTCTGACTCTCACATCCATATATGGCTCTGGGAAAACCATAGCTTTGACTATACAGACCTTTGTCCTTTGTTAGCAAAATGATGTCTCTGCTTTTTAATACACTATCTGCATTTGTCATAGCTTTTCTTCCAAGGAGCAAGCATCTTTTAATTTCATGGCTCTAGTCACTGTCCACAGTGATTTTGGATGCCAGGAAAATAAAATATGTCACTGTTTCCACTTTTTCTCTGTCTATTTGCCATAAAGTGATGGGACCAGCTGCTATGATTTTAATTTTTTAAATGTTGAGTTTTAGGCCAGCTTTTTCACTCTCCTCTTTCACCTTCATCAAGGGTCTCTTTTATTTTCTGCCATTAAAATAGAACCCTGGAATAAGTCCTACTTATTTATGGTGTATGGCCCTTTTTAATGTATTTTTGGATGTGATTGGTTAATATTTTGTTGAAAATCTTTGCATCTATATTTATCAAAGATATTGGCCAGCAATTGTCTTTTCTTTTTGTAGTGTCTTTGATTTTGGGGTCATAGTGGTTTTATAGAATGAATTTGGGAGTATTCCTTCTTCTTCAACTTTTTTGAAATAATTTTAGAAAGGATTGGCATTATGTCTTCTTTATATGTTTGGTAAAATTTCCCTCTGCAGCCATCTGGTCCTGGACTTTTGTTTGATGGGAATGTTTAAAATTACAACTTTAATTTCACTTCTAGTCTGTTCAAATTGTCTTCAATCTTACTATACACATTACAGTAAAGGTTTACTATACAGGTTAATATAAAGAGAGAAGATTGACCTTCAGACTTCAATCTTTACTATACAAATTTGTCTTTTCTATTGGATTTTCCTTTTCTATACATTCTTACTTTTTTTTCCATTTAGAAAAATCCCTTAACATCTCTTTTAGAGTAGTTTCAGTATTGCTGAATTCTTTTAGTTTTTGCTTGTCTGAGAAGTTCTTTATCTATCCTTCTATTCTAAATGATAATTTTACTAGGTAGTGTACCCTAGATTGCAGTTGCTTTTTTTTTTTTTTTCCTTTTCAGGACTTTGAACATATTATGCCATGCCTTTCTGATCTGCAAAGATTCTGGAGAAATATCCGCTGATAGTGTTATGCAGGTTCTCTTGTGTGTAAATCTTGGTTTTTCTTCTGCCTTCAGAATTCTCTTTTTATCTTTAATTTTGGCCATTTTAATTATAAGTCTTAATGTCAGTCTTCTTGGTTTCATCTTGTTTGGGATCTCTGTGCTTTGTGAAGTATGGATATCTGCTTTCTTCTTTGGGTTTGAAAAGTTTTCAGCCATTATTTCTTCAAATATATTTTGGAAACCCTTCTCTTTCTTCTTTTGGAGCCCTTGTAGAGCAAATGTTTGCAATTTTGTTGTTATCCTAGCAATTTTGTAGGTTGAACCATTTTTTAAAACTGGTCTTTCTGCCTGCTGTTCTGATTGGGTGCATTTCATTATTCTATCTTCCAGATCACTTTCTCATTCTTCTGTGTGATTTAGTCTGCTTTTCATTGCTTCTAAAGTAATTTGTATCTCAGATATTGACTTATCTATTTCTGATAAAAAGAATACATTAGAATCAGTTCTAGTGAGGTGAATGAAACTGGAGCCTATTATACAGAGTGAAGTAAGCCAGAAAGAAAAATACCAATACAGTATACTAATGCATATATATGATTAGGTCTTCTTTATATTTTCTAGTTTGTTGCTAAAATGATCTGTTTAGATCAATTCTCTTTTCTAACTCAGCATTTTTGTTACCAAAGTTTTGAATTCTTTGTCTTGTTGGTTGTTTATTTTTGTTTCATTATTTATTCATTTCAGGAGTTTTCTCTTGCTGTTTCAATTGAGAATAGTTCTGTTTTTTTAATTTTATTTGAAGTTTTCTGATTTTAGGTGAAATAATGACCGATTTTGGTCCTAAAGAAGTGTTCTCCTGAGGGAACACTCATAGGCAGACTGCATATGTCCAGTGCTTTTAGTGGGAGAACCAGATTTGATATGGATGCTAGTTGTGTCTTTCTTCAAGGTGTCCTGGGTGCTATAACCTTGGTATGGGTGTGACTGATGATGGAGGAGCTAGAGCCCGTGCAGGTGTGAGGTGGAACTTCATCTCTGCTCAGTGGCCATCACTGACACATCAGTGGAAGGGTTTACTCACAAGTTATTGAAGCAGAAGCCCTCGAATCAGGCTTGCCTGGGCTCTGTTCCCTTTAAGTGTGTTTTTTTCTTCCTCCTGCACTGGCACTGGGATCTCTGCCTCACAGGAAAGGTGTGCCAAAGCAAGTGAGGTTTGTGCACATACAGAGGCCTGATACTCTGCCTGTATTGGTGTCTGTGGCTCCACTTAGATACTTGTAGTTGCATCTTTCCTCCTATATTGGCTATCACAGATCTAGTGCTAGGGTGGCATGCTAGTGGTATGGGTTGGGTGGAGGTGGAATATTTTCTAGGCTTGAGCTGGAGGGTGCAACAAGGAGGTTATCGAAATTCTGTCAGAAGCCTAGGCAGATTCTAGGGCACTACTTGAAAAAACAACAGCCATGGCTACTGCTCCTGTTTTGGGCTATTCTCCAGGCCCCAGGTTATCTCTGTATCCTTATATCAAAACTTTCCCAGGTACTGGTCAGCCTAGATTTAGTGCCAAGCTGTGGCATGAAATGAGCTGGCCATGATATTTGCTTAGCTTGGATTCATGTGCATGGCAACGTGGTAGTCACTTCATCAGACCTCTCTTTGCTCATCCTGGGGGCAAGTCAGCAACCCTGCACTCCTCATGAGTGAAATGTAGGCTTTTCCAGATTTTCTATCTGTTGCAACAGTTCTCCAAGTCGCCAATGGGCTTGTCTCCTATGTGTAGGACCCCAGCACTGGGATGCCAAGTCTGTGGCTTGACCTCACTGTCCAGGATGCATTTCTGCCTGTATAATTTCCATTTTCCTCTTAGTCCCCTGCCAAAAGCACAGCTCTCAACTGATGCTTTTCTGCAATCCTACCACATTGTATGTATCTTTCTTAAAGCCTTCTTTATATAGGAGTCCTTTTGCCAGTTTCCAGTTAGTTTCCCATGGAATTTGTTCCATGAGTAGATGTATTGCTGTGTATTCATGGAGAGAGGACAGCTCCACATCCTTACTCTACCATCTTGATCTCTCTCTATCACTGTTTAAACAAGCCATGTTTGGAAATCTATCAATTAATACATACATTTCAATATCAAATTCATGATACCATTTTTTGCTAGGAGTACACACAAGTAAGTTTATATTAATCATGTTGAAAAACTAAATCAGGTTATGTGATTCAGGTTTAAAAATTTGGATGCATTCTCGTGTCAATCTAGACCTGGGCATCTTTGAAGAGCTCTGTGCTTTTATTTGTAGACCAGACCATACAGAGTGAACTATAATCACTGAATCTAGGACCCTAAATGCAATGGAGATAATTTGATCCCAGGGTCACAGGGGCCATATAGTAACATTCATCCACCAAAAGCAAGGTGAAAGGGCTTACCATAATTGACAACAGTGTCAAAGCAGCAATCACAGTACTCTGACTTGTGCAGACCCATGATGTTGGCTAGTTAATCATGGTGTTCCTAAAAGTAAAAATAGTTTGGAAGTCTACTAAGTTCTTCTTTGTTCTGTATAATAGAAATTTTCAGGTCAGGTGAACAAAAAATCTAACTTGAATATTATAAAAAACAGAGAATTATGGCTTGTCAACCAATGGCCAGAGTTGAGCCAGTTGACCCAGAATCTCTTGAATAAAAGGGAGACCATGTCTTCTTGAGGAAGGGTCCCAGTACACTGCCAAAATTTATACTGTTAATCTTTCTCCCAGACCCCCTAAAAGGACCTATGGGTTTTTTTCAGGGTAACTGGGCATCAAGAAAAGAAAATTTTTTTGGTTAGCTTGCTTGTACTATGGTTTTAATAGACTTATATGGACAAGTTGATATAGACAAATTTATAATTTTATATAATCAGTCTGACATACACAGGGATGCTGTAAACAGAGGTGTGGGCCTGAGAGCAGGTGTCCAAAATGGGTGCAATGTGGGGCCCTGGCAGTACTCCGAGATCTCCTGGCTTGACTCTGGCACAGTGGGTAGTGAGGATGGGACTCTTCACTGGGAAAGGAGGGTCATCTAGTAGCCCAGGAGCTGAGTGGAGAGTTTGAGCCTGTGGGAAGCTTGGGATCTGGGATGCTCAGAATCTGAGCATTCAGCATGCTCCTGTCTCATCACACTGCTAGTTGTCAGTCCTTGGCCTTAAACAGAATTTTCATTTGAACTGATACTGATAGCAAGACATATAAAACATCACTGTGGTCCACCCAGCAGTCAGAAGAGGGACTTAGGGAGGCCAGGTGATCACTGGAATTTCAATTCAGGTTTGTTTCACAATGGGCCCAGAATCTATCCTGTGGTTATTTCCCCACTTTTGTAGTGCATAACCGAAATAGACATATTTATCAACTGACAGAACCTACACATTTGGTTCACTGACCTGTAGACTGAGGGCTACTATGATGGATGAATAAGACCAACTGAAAGTCTCTAGAGCTACCTCTATTGAGGAAAATGGCAAACCAAAAACAATTATATTTTACAGGGATTTCAGAGATTATTACCACTATAAAGGGAGTGAGTGATAGAGGGGTAGTGATTTTTACTGCATTGTTATTCAATTCACCTTTTGATCTATACAAAAGAGAGATAGATCTTTGTTGCTGTTCAGTTGCTCAGTGTTCGACTCTTCAATCCCATGGACTGCAGCACTCCAGGGTTCCTTGTCCTTTACCTTCTTCTGGAGATTGCCTAAACTCATGTCAATCGAGTCAGTAGTGCCATCCAACCATCTCATCTTCTGTCGACCCCTTCTCCTCCTGCCTTGAATCCCGCCCAGCATCAGAGTCTTTTCCAATGAGTCAGTTCTTTGCATCAGGTAGGCAAAGTAGTGAAGATTCAGCTTTAGCATCAGTCCTTCCAATTAATATTCAGGATTGATTTCCTTTCAGATTGATTGGTTTAATCTTGCACTCCAAGGGACTATCAAGAGTCTTCTCCAACACCACAGCTCAAAAGCATCAATTCTTCCGTGTTCAGCTTTATTTATGGTCCAACTCTCACATCCATACATCAGTTCAGTTCAGTTCAGTCGGTCAGTCATGTCTGAAACTTTGTGACCCCACGGACCGCAGCACTCCAGGCCTCCCTGTCCATCACCAACTCCTGGAGCTTACTCAAACTTATGTCCATTGAGTCAGTGATGCCATCCAACCATCTCATCCTCTGTTATCCCCTTCTCCTCCTGCCCTCAATTTTTCCAGCATCAGGGTCTTTTCAAATGAGTCAGCTCTTTGCATCAGGTGGCCAAAGTATTGGAGTTTCAGCTTCAACATCAGTCCTTCCAATGAACACTTAGGACTGATCTCCTTTAGAATAGACAGGTTGGATCTCCTTGCAGTCCAAGGGACTCTCAAAAGTCTTCTCCAACACCACAGCTCAAAAGCATTAATTCTTCGGTTCTCAGCTTTCTTTATATTCTAACTCTGACATCTATACATAACTACTGGAAAAACCTGGTCTGCCTCTTGGGAAACCTGTATGCGGATCAGAAAGTAATAGTTAGAACTGGACATGGAACAACAGACTGGTTCCTATTAGGAAAAGGAGTACGTCAAGGTTGTATGCAGTCACCCTGCTTATTTAACTTATATGCAGAGTACATCATGAGAAACGCTGAACTGAAGGAAGCACAAGCTGGAATCAAGATTGCTGGGAGAAATATCAATAACCTCAGATATGCAGATGACACCACCCTAATGGCTGAAAGTGAAGAAGAAGTAAAGAGGCTCCTGATGAAAATGAAAGAGGAGAGTGAAAAAGTTGGCTTAAAGGTCAGCATTCAGAAAACTAAGATCATGGCATCTGGTCCCATCACTTCATGGCAAATAGATGGGGAAACAGTGGAAATAGTAGCTGACTTCATTTTCATGGGCTCCAAAATCACTGCAGATGGTGACGGCGGCCATGAAATTAACCAGTCCATCCTAAAAGAGATCAGTCCTGGGTGTTCATTGGAAGGACTGATGTTGAAGCTGAAACTCCAGTGCTTTGGCCACCCGATGCGAAGAGCTGACTCATTTGAAAAGACCCTGATGCTGGGAAAGATTGAGGGCAGGAAGAGAAGGGGATAACAGAGGATGAAATGGTTGGATGGCATCATTGACTCAATGGACATGTGTTTGGGTAGACTCTGGGAGTTGGTGATGGACAGGGAGGCCTGGCGTGCTGCAGTTCATGGGGTTGCAGAGTTGGACAAGACTGAGCAACTGAACTGAACTGAACTGGAAAAACCATAGCCTTGACTAGACAGAGCTTTGTTGGCAAAGTAATGTTCCTGCTTTAAAATATGCTATCTAGGTTGGTCATAACTTTCCTTCCAAGAAGTAAGCGTCTTCTAATTTCACGGCTGCAGTCACTGTCTGCAATGATTTTGGAGCCCCCCAAAATAAAACCTGTCACTGTTTCCACTGTTTCCCCATCTATTTGCCATGAAGTGATGGGACCGGATGCCATGATCTTAGTTTTCTGAATGTTGAATTTTAAGCCAACTTTTTCACTCTCCTCTTTCACTTTCATCAAGAGGCTCTTTAGTTCTTCGCTTCCTACCATAAGGGTGGTGTCATCTGCGTATCTAAGGTTATTGATATTTTTCCCAGCAATCTTGATTCAAGCTTGTGCTTCATCCAGCTTGGCATTTTGCATGATGTACTCTGCATATAAGTTAAATAAGGATGTTGATAACATACAGCCTCGACATAGTCCTTCCCCACTTAGGAACCAATCGTTATTCCAAGTAAATGGACATCAGTTTGAGTAAATTCTGGGAGTTGCTGATGGTCAGGGAGGCCTAGTGTGCTGCAGTCCATGGGGTTGCAAAGAGTTGGACATGACTGAGAGACTGAAATGAACTGAACTGAAGTCATGACTACAATTGTAGATGTTGTACTGTATGTATGTATTACCTACTTTAGGTAGGCCTACATAGCTGTAAACTTTTGCTGTGTCCCAGATTTTGGAAAGCTTTTGTTTTTATTTTCATCTGTCTCAGACTCTTCTTTGATTTCTTGTTTGATTTCTTTATTGAGTTGTTTTTATGGTAGCATATTGTTCAGTCTCTGTATGTGTGTTTTTCCCATTTTTCTTCCTTCAATTGATTTGCAATTTTTTTTACCATTGTGGTAGGAAAAGATGGTTGATATAATTTCTAGCCTCTTAAATTCGTTGAGACCTGTTTTGTGACCTAGCTGGATCATGGAAAAAGCAAGAGAGTTCCAGAAAAACATCTATTTCTGCTTTATTGACTATGCCAAAGCCTTTGACTGTGTGGATCCCAATAAACTGTGGAAAATTCTCAAAGAGATGGGAATACCAGACCACCTGATCTGCCTCTTGAGAAATTTGTATGCGGGTCAGGAAGCGACAGTTAGAACTGGACATGGAACAACAGACTGGTTCCAAATAGGAAAAGGAGTTCATCAAGGCTGTATATTGTCACCCTGTTTATTTAACTTATATGCAGATTACATCATGAGAAATGCTGGACTGGAAGAAACACAAGCTGGAATCAAGATTGCTGGGAGAAATATCAATAACCTCAGCTATGCAGATGACACCACCCTTATGGCAGAAAGTGAAGAGGAACTCAAAAGCCTCTTGATGAAAGTGAAAGAGGAGAGTGAAAAAGTTGGCTTAAAGCTCAACATTCAGAAAACTAAGATCATGGCATCCGGTCCCATCACTTCATGGGAAATAGATGGGGAAACAGTGGAAACAGTGTCAGACTTTATTTTTCTGGGCTCCAAAATCACTGCAGATGGTGACTGCAGCCATGAAATTAAAAGATGCTTACTCCTTGGAAGGAAAGTTATGACCAACCTAGATAGCATATTCAAAAGCAGAGACATTACTTTGCCAACAAAGGTCCATCTAGTCAAGGCTATGGTTTTTCCTGTGGTTATGTATGGATGTGAGAGTTGGACTGTGAAGATGGCTGAATGCCAAAGAATTGATGCTTTTGAACTGTGGTGTTGGCGAAGACTCTTGAGAGTCCCTTGGACTGCAAGGAGATCCAACCAGTCCATTCTAAAGGAGATCAGCCCTGGGATTTCTTTGGAAGGAATGATGCTAAAGCTGAAACTCCAGTACTTTGGCCACCTCATGCAAAGAGTTGACTCATTGGAAAAGATTCTGATGCTGGAAGGGATTGGGGGCAGGAAGATAAGGGGACGGCAGAGGATGAGATGGCTGAATGGCATGACTGACTCCATGAACTTGAGTCTGAGTGAACTCCAGGAGTTGGTGATGGACAGGGAGGCCTGGTGTGCTGCGATTCATGGGGTCACAAAGAGTTGGACATGACTGAGCGACTGAACTGAACTGAGCTGTGTGATATACACTGGAGAATATTCCATGTGCACTTGAAAGCAATGTGTATTCTGTAGTTTATGAAAGGAACATTCATTATATAAATATTTATTTTGTGCAACTGTTCTAATCTGTCTTTTAAGGACACTTATTTCCATTATGATTTTCAGTCTGAATAATCTGTCCTTTGTGTTTGATGTAGTGGGTTGTTGGAGCCTACTAGTATTGTATTACTGTCAGTTCTGCCCTTTAAGTCTGTTAATATTTGCTTTATATATTTAGGTATACCCATATTGGACTGGATGAAGCACAAGCTGGAATCAAGATTGTCATGAGAAATAACAATCACCTCAGATATGCAGATGACACCACCCTTATGGCAGAAGGTGAAGAAGAACTAATGTGCTTCTTGATGAAAGTGAAAGAGGAGAGTGAAAAAGTTGGCTTAAAGGTCAACATTCAGAAAACTAAGATCATGGCATCTGGTCCCATCACTTCATGGCCAATAGATGGGGAAACAGTGAAAACAGTGACAGACTGTATTTTGGGGGGTCCAAAGTCACTGCAGATGGTGACTGCAGCCATGAAATTAAAAGATGCTTACTCCTTGGAAGGAAAGTTATGACCAACCTAGACAGCATATTAAAAAGCAGAGACATTACTTTGTCAACAAAGGTCTGTCTAGTGAAGGCTATGGTTTTTCCAGTAGTCATGTATGGATATGAGAGTTGGACTATAAAGAAAGCAGTCCATGGGGTCGTAAAGAGTTGGACATGACTGAGTGAGTGAACTGGACTGAACTGAACTAATATTTGTACACGGGGCTTCTCAAGTGGTTCAGTATTTAAGAATCTCCCTGCCAATGTAGGTCATGTGGGCTCTATCCCTGTATTGGGAAGATCCCCTAGAGAAGAAAATGGCAGTCTACTCCGGTGTTCTTGCCTGGGAAATTCCATTGACATAGGAGTCTCATGGGCTGCAGTCCAAGGAGTTGTAGAAGTCAGGCATAACTTAGTGACTAAACAACAATAACATTAAATGTATATGTGTCTATGAATGTTATATCCCTTATTTGTAGTAATACTTTTGTGCTGAGTCTCTCAGTTGTGTCTGACTCTGTGACTCCATAGAGCCTTCCAGGCTACTCTGTCAATGGAATTTCCAGGCAAGAGCACTGGAGTGGGTTGCCATTTCTTACTCTAAGGGATAGTCCCATCCCAAGGGTCATACCCATGTCTTTTACATATCTTGCATTGGCAGGTGGATTCTTTATTACTGCATCACCTGGGAAACCCATTAATATCATTTTTATTATAGAGCTCCCTTCTTTGGCTTTTTTTTTTTTTTTAGTTTTCCACAGTGGTGCATCAATTTACATTCCCACCAAATGTTTCTCTTTCTTCACCTCCTCACCAACACTTGTCATTTGTGGTCTTTTTGTTGATAGGCATTTTGACAGGTGTGAGGTGACATCTCATTGTGGTTTTGACCTGCATTTCTCTGATAATTTATGATGCTGAGCATCTTTTTGTGTGCCACTGGCCACCTATCATCTTTGGAAAAATATCTTCAGGTTTCCTGCCCACTGTGTTGTTGTTGTTGTTCAGTCACCAAGTCACATCTGACTGTTTGCAACCTCATGAACTGAAGCACTCCAGGCTTCCCTGTCCTTCACTGTCTCCCAGGGTCTGCTCAAATTCATGTCCATTGAGTCAGTGATGCTATCTAACCATCCTTTGCCGCCCTCTTCTCCTTTTACCTTCAATCTTTTCCAACATCAGGGTCTTTTCCAGTGAGTTGGTTCTTCACATCAGGTGGCCAAAGTATTGGAACTTCAACTTCAGCATCAGTTCTTCCAATAAATATTCAGGATGGATTTCCTTTAGAATTACTGGTTTGAAGGTCCATTGTGGGTGTGTCTTAAAAACATGATGTATTACAATTGCGGGATCCAGAGCTTCAAGGTAGACAACTCACAATACCTTTTTGAGGCCTAGACTGGGGAAGCAATATGAAGTCTCTTGTGTACATGATGGTATACAGTATGAATGAAAACTCTTCACTTTGGGAAAGAGGAATCAAGACTTTTATTGTTAGGAAAGAAAAATATGGACAGGGTGATATTTTCAGACTCAGAATACTTTAGCCCTAAAATTATCTGAATTAAAATATGATATTCATGAATAAAATAGATGAAATAATCTATCTGTAGATGGTGTAACGCAAGAAAATGGGCTTCAAATGAGATCATAATCACTTATCAGTATCATCTTAGAAAAATACTTAAAAGTCCTAGCCAGTGACCTTCTCTGGAAAAGTGAGAGGTTAATATCTGTTTTGCAGATAAAGACAGTACATATACCTTGTTCAATTAATGCTAGAATGATAGTTTCACATATCCTTCACTTCACTCAGCAATTTTTATTATTTATTTATGTATGATTTAAAGACATTGGACTTTCCTGGTGCCTTAGATGGCATAGAATCTGCCAGCCAATAAAGGACATGTAAAAGATATGGGTTCAATCCCTGGGTTGGGAAGATCCCCTGGAGGAAAGCATGGCAATCCACTCCAGTATTCTTGCCTGGAGAATTCCATGGTCAGAGGAGCCTGGCAGTCTACAGTCCATAGGGTTCCAAAGAGTCAGACACACCTGAGAGACTAACACTTTTACCATCACTCTTAAAGACATTAGGATCTGATTTACAGTTTGATTTTTCCTTAAGAAACAGTGGATGTACCACAAACTCAATCTATGTATTAAGCCAAAAAATAAAATAAACCATGACCCAAAGAATAAGCATTGCTGAATCGTGGTAATATATAGTATCTCTTTTTTGTCTCTCTCTCATATTCCTTGCCCCTAATGTCAGACAGATACTTATAAGGTATTTATGCAAGTGCAGGGTCAGAATTTGTCAGGTTAAATCAGAATCCCTTGATGTTCTATTCTGATGAAACTTACTTTTTCCTCTCTTGAGTTTGAGTTTCTTGATCAAAAGTTTGTTATTTTATTGAGACCAAGAGGAACCTATTATTTGGAATTCATAGAGTTCAAACAAATGAACAAACCTAATTTAGAGAGCAACAGCATGTAAAAGACAAAAGACAGGTTCTCACATGGAATATCACCAAATCCTTCATGTGGAAATCATTTAAACTTAAATTTTTCTCATGGAAGAGATGAAAACATTCTTTTGCCATGGAGTTTCATAAAACATACCAGGTTTCTTGCACTAGCCTTTTACACATATGTCAATTGGATAAGTTAACTCCTCTTCTGTTTTGAGGAGAGAAAGATAAAAATCGAAGTCCTGGTGATTTTATAGGAGTGCTGGCTGCTTGTGTCTTTGGCTCTCTCTTCCACCTCTTTGGTGTGAAGACATCCCCAATTCAAAACAGATGTGGTCCCCTTGGCATGGCCCGCTGAATACCACATTGCTTGGATATCTGGTGTTCACAAGGTACCTTCATGGAGTTTGAGGGGAGGTAGTTTTCTGCCTAGCAACAAATATGGACAGATATCTGATGAGTTTTCAAGAGACTCTCACAACCAGGTTTCTAACTGAATAGACAACAGATAATCACACTTGATCCTCAGAGACTGTATGTTCTCTACTTTCCTCTCCCACTTCACTGCCCTTTTAAAGTAACATTTACTTCTGTTGACTTCTTTTCCACCCTTCCTTTGAAAGCATAAGGGATAATTATCTTTGCATAATCTAAATTTCCAGCCTATC
Organism: Bos mutus; assembly: GCF_027580195.1. NCBI lineage: Eukaryota > Metazoa > Chordata > Mammalia > Artiodactyla > Bovidae > Bos > Bos mutus. The sequence goes on along the minus strand of NC_091629.1, from coordinate 34,756,643 downwards.
TCTCCTTTAGTGATGAGCTTTAGTTTAGTGTAATTTACAAACTTTCTCTGAATGTGCCTTAGAGTATTTTCTAAGCAAATGGAATTCAGCCTTGAAAACTGGAAGGCAATTTTGTTTCCATGTGGGGAAGGGAAGAGGGGAATTGTCAATGGAGAAATGTATTTAAGCAAGAAAGTTTTAGAATAATTTAGGGCTTATTCAGTTCCCATTAAGAATATCTAATTATAAGTAATTACCCTAAACTAATTTAATTCCATCCTCTTGAGCTTTATTAAAGCAACAAATTTAACCACATGCATTTTGTTAAATAGACTTTTGCACTGTGAAGGGGGAAAAGGAAAAAAAAAAACTGAAGATTGATGTGACTTGTATGGGAAAGAAGGGGATTAAGAATAATTGAGTATATTCTGCAGGATGCTCTCCCATTCCATTAGTGGTGAAATATAAGGAGGTGTTTTAAAAAATGAGTTCACAGTAAAGAATTCAAGGAGATTAGCTCAGTTTTAATAGATGGTCCCTGCCCTATTTAGTAATTAATGCCATAAATGGGCAAACAATTTGTTTTAGTATTAAGATAAGTTGTAAGTATGTTAGAAATTAAATTTTTAAGGTCAAATGCTAAAAACTGACTGAAATAATAATAATTGACATTATTTTTTAAAAATAATCTTAATAAGAATTTGAATTAATTTTCAGAAGTGTTTGAAGAGGTAAAGTGAAAAGTAAGTTATATAAAGTGGTTATTCTTCAAACCACATTTATCACTTTTTTAAAAAAAGCAAAGAGCATCATTGTTTTTCTGTATATAAAAGTAACACACTTTTAATATAAAATGTTACTCTTGCATTCCAACGCCCTATGATGTAAAAGACATTTTGTGTGTGTGTGTGTTAGTTCTAGAAGGTGGTGTAGGTCTTCATAGAATCATTCAGCTTTTTTGGCATTAGTGGTTGGGGCATGGTTGGGGCATAGACTTGGATTACTGTGATGTTGAATGGTTGCCTTCGAAACAAACAGATAATTCTGTCAGTTTTGAGATTGCACCCAAGTACTGCATTTTCAACTCTTTTGTTGACTCTGAGGGCTACTTCATTTCTTCTAAGAGATTCTTGCCCACAGTAGTAGATATAATGGTCATCTGAATTAATTCAACCATTTCCATCCATTTTACTTCACTGATTCCTAAAATGTCGATATTCACTCTTTTTTATATTTCTTGCCATGTCATGCTTGACCATGTCCAATTTACTTTGATTCATGGACCTAACATTTTAGGTTCCTATGTAATATTGTTCTTTACAACATCAGACTTTACTTTTCACCACCAGGCACATCCACAACTGAACAACATTTCAGCTTTGGCCCAGCTTGTTCATTCTTTCTGGAACTATTTCTCCTCTTTTCCCCAGTAGCATATTGGGTACCTATTAATCTGGGGGGCTCATCTTTCAGTGTCATACCTTTTTACCTTTTCATACAGTTCATGGGGTTCTAGAGGCAAGAATACTAGAGTGGTTTGTCATTTCCTTCTCCAGTGTCAATTTGGAGAATTGACAGTGTCAATATTGATGTTTTGTCAATGTAAAATCTACATAATAAAATTATTAAAAATATAGAAATTACAAATAAATTTACAGATATAATAACAATTATATTGATCTATTTCTTTCTAGACATTTTTACATACATAATGATTATCTTTGTGTAATTAACTTCCAGATGTTCAAGCTGGTTTTAGAAAAGGCAGAGGAACCAGAGATCAAATTGCCAACATCTGCTGGATCATGGAAAAAGCAAGAAAGTTCCAGAAAAACATCTATTTCTGCTTTATTGACTATGCCAAAGCCTTTGACTGTGTGGATCACAATAAACTGTGGAAAATTCTGAAAGAGATGGGAATACCAGACTACCTGACCTGCCTCCTGAGAAACCTGTATGCAGGTCAGGAAGCAAGAGTTAGAACTGGACACGGAACAACAGACTGGTTCCAAATAGGAAAAGGAGTACATCAAGGCTGTATATTGTCACCCTGCTTATTTAACTTATATGCAGAGTACATCATGAGAAACGCTGGGCTGGAGGAAGCACAAGCTGAAATCAAGATTGCCGGGAGAAATATCAATAACCTCAGCTATGCAGATGACACCACTCTTATGGCAGAAAGTGAGGAAGAACTAAAGAGGCTCTTGATGAAAGTGAAAGAGGAGAGTGAAAAAGCTGGCTTAAAGCTCAACATTCAGAAAACGAAGATCATGGCATCCGGTCTCATCATTCATGGCAAATAGATGGGGAAACAGTGGAAACAGTGGCTGACTTTATTGTGGGGGGCTCCAAAATCATTGCAGATGGTGATTGCATCCATGAAATTAAAAGACAGTTGCTCCTTGGAAGGAAAGCTATGACCAACATAGACAGCATATTAAAAAGCAGAGACATTTGTCCAAAAAGGTCTGTCAGGTCAAGGCTATGGTTTTTCCAGTAGTCATGTATGGATGTGAGAGTTGGTCTATAAAGAAAGCTGAGCACCGAAGAACTGATGCTTTTGAACTGTGGTGTTGGAGAAGACTCTTGAGAGTCCCTTGGACTGCAAGGAGATCTAACCAGTCCATCCTAAAGGAAATCAGTCCTGGGTGTTCATTGAAAGGACTGATGTTGAAGCTGAAACTCCAATATTTTGGCCACCTGATGCAAAGAGCTGACTTATTTGAAAAGACCCTGATGCTGGCAAAGATTGAGGGCAGGAGGAGAAGGTGATGATAGAGGATGAGATAGCTAGATGGCATCACTGACTCATTGGACATGAATTTGGGTAAACTCCGGGAGTTGGTGATGGACAGGGACGCCTGGCATGCTGTGGTTCATGGGGTCGCAAAGAGTCGGACACGACTGAGTGACTGAACTGAACTGAAATATTTTTTAAGCATAATGTCATACAGAAAGTGAACAAATAATAACTATTTTAGAGTCAGAACATTTTTGCAAACCCAGAAGTTCTGTCATCCACACCCATCTCTGCCAAGAATAAACCTCCTTATCTCTTAACAGAGTTGATAAATCTTTTCTATTTATGTATTTTATTTATGTACTCTTTTAGGTGGTTTAATTTGTATAACACATTTTTCTAAGATATAATTTGTTATTTCAATTTGCTTATTCTGATTGATCTATATAACTGTAGAATAAATATGGAGCACATTTTATTTAACCATTTTACAATTTCATTGTTTCAAGTTTGAGGCTATGAACTTCTAATGTAAACATTATGGGGGAACTTAAGGACATGTTTCTGTTTAGTCTGTATCTCAGAGTAGAATTGCTCACTTGTTCCTAAGAGTATGCATATATTACGCTGTGTTTTTTTTTTATTTTTTTATTTTAACAAACACCAGCAAAGTTTTTCAAAATGACTATAATAATTTACTTTTTCACTGGCAATATATGAGAGTCCTAGTTGTTCTACCTCTTTGCCAACACTTGATATCAAAGAATTGTTTTCAAATAAAAATAAAATAGTTCTCCCTATGTGCTTTCTAGCTTGCATTTCTTGCTTAGCCATGTATCTTGGACATCTTTCCACATCAATAAAAAACAGATTATCATCACTTTAAATTGCTGTGTAATCATCTCTTGTACTGCATATCTAAATAATCAATTCTTTGCTGATGAATATTTCTACAGATTTTAAGTTTTCATTTTATGAACAAAGCTGGTTATTATAATCTTTTGGGCACATAGTCCATAATTCAATGTAATTCTTGCCAATGACGTAAATCATTGTGTTTGGACCTCTGTATTCTTTATCACATGCAAGTGCCAGAAATCCAGCATAGCTTAACCCAACTATTACCTTATTTCTACCCCTTCTTTGTTATAGATGAAGTCGGCTAGTGAAAAAAATTACTAGAGGAAAATTGGCTTCATAAAATACTGTGATCAGTTACATCGAATAGACTCAAGCTTTTCTGTTTGGCAATACTGCTCCACTCTACACATTAATTATTTTAAAACATCACCCTCCCTGAGTCACCAAATCTTTCCCATGTCTCCCCAAACTCTCAGGAGATGACTGATCCTTATATTTATAGAGAATGTAGTCACCATTGAAGGCAATCCTCTGAAAGTGATTTCTACTGCAATGCAGAAAACTACACACACACATAAACATACAGAGGTGCACCTGACCTGTCTTGTTTTCCTTCTCTGAAAACAAGTTGCCTTTCCTCCTTCCTCCCAAGTTATTCCACTTCCCCATTTAATGTGAGCTCTGGCAATGGGGCTTTGGATCTCATTGTCCATCTCTTTTCTGGCTACTAATTTTCTCTTTCCTTTACTGACTATTTCTCTTGGCTAAACTCTGAATGTATTCATTCTTGCTAGGCCTTAATCACTTACTCTCTAGTTTTCTCTTCTGTTCTCCTTTTCTTCTCTACTCTTTTCCTTCTCTTATTGTCTCTTAAGCTCACTGTTCTTCTCTTTGCTTCTCAAAATTTCCCTTCGCTTTTCTGTTTTTATATTTTCCTTATGTAAAAGAAAAGGGTTTCTTAATCAGTGTTATAGTTTCAAACAATATCTCTATGGCATAGACGAGATTCATAAAACCAACCTACCGTTCTCTTTTTAGCTTTAGACTCTTAGACAAATGGCTATTTGTAAACTTGCATTAGGAGTCTCAGAGATGGTACAAAATTGACGTTTCTAAAGTAGAAACTTTGATATTCCTTCCTCCACTAACACCTGTCTTCCTGTCCTAGTAAATTATACAACATTTACTAATTGTAAGTTGAAATTATAAATTTATAAAGGATTATTATCTTTTCTTTACTCACACAACTGAATCCATTGTTAAGCCTATTGTATGATGCTTCAAAATATATTTCAGATCTACACACTGGTCTTCATCTCAGTAGTCATTTCCACCAAAAGATCACTCTCCAGCAGATGCGGAAACCATGAGGGTTGAGGCAATATCTGCCTTATTTATCATTTTAGCCCTGGTATTTCGCATAGTGCCTGACACTTAACAGATGGTCAAAAAAGTAGATCTAGTCACTGTCATCTCTTATTTGGACTTCTAAAACTATCTATCACATGTTGTTTTTGTTGTTCAGTCATTAAGTCATGTCTGACTCTGCGACCCAACGAACTACAGCATGCCAGGGTTACCTGTCCTTCACTATCTCCCTGAGTTTGCTCAAACTCATGTCAACTGAGTCAGTGATGCCATCCAATCATCTCATCCTCCATTTGATGTGAAGTCAATAACCATTTCTTTTTGAAAGTCTTTCCTTACACTTAATGTAGAGCAAACTGCTAATTATAGACTCATAATATCATATATTAATATGTTTTTTTTTCAGTTTTCTAGATAGAATTTTACATTATTTTCTATAACACATTATTAACTTTCTGACCTCTCAAACATTAGACATGTAAGGGAAGGGAACTTCTTGTTTTTGCTCTGTATTCTACCCACATTCTTTATGAATGAATGAATAAAAAATTAATTTTAAGAAGCGGTTTTCTGCATTGAATGGTATAATCATTTTAAAGATTTTTAATGCATATTTCCAACTTCCCCTAGCTTTAATCTACTATTTATATTTCTCTTCTCAGTTAAAGTTACTGCTCAATCCTTAGTTTTGACTGCTTTAGGTATGCATTGCTTTTAAATCTTTTTCGGTGTAAATAGTGTGTGTGTAATTACTGTTTGACTTTGTGTTTGAATTATTGATAGTTGAATTACTGATAGTTTAATATTTTTTTCTATTTTCAGGCTATGTATTTATTTTCTATTGGTATATTGGTCTTTGTCTTAGTGATTCATAGGATCTCATCAATAATAGTGAGAATAATCTCTTCCCCATGACATATATTTTCCAATCAATCATCTGTAGTTGTTTATATTTTTTTCAATTGCACATTTATTTATTCATTAATGAGATACTTGTTAGATTCCCACTATTTGTCTAAAACCATACAAAGATTTGGAAGAAAGCAATAATCAGTACAAATAAAAGCTGCTGCCTTCATGGAACTTACTTTGCAGTTATAGGGAAAAGTGCATAGGCTAAAAATAAATGATATAAAATGTCACATAAGTAGAATATTGAATGGTTACAAGTCTTATTAACACAGCAGCAGGAAAAGGGTTGAAAAAGGCTCAGCAGGTAGGAGTTGCATTTTATAACAAATTGCCCAAAAATATTTCTGAGAAAGTGAACCTCAATTAAAGATCTAAACAAAGTCAGAAACTGACCATTGTAGATACCTGCAGAAACAGATTTCAGGGTAGAAGGAACATCAAGTGCAAAGGTTCTGAGGAGAAAGCACACCTAGAAGAACAGGTAAATATCCTATGGAGATTAAACAGATTTATAAGGAAGAATCTAATATAATATGAGGCCTGGGGGGGCAATGTGTTGCAGGGAAGCCTCAACATGTAGGTCATTGTTGGCCACTCCAAAAACTTTGGTGGTTACCTGAAATGAGAATAGACGACTTTAGAGAATTTTGATCAGAGGATATGATCTGACTACATTTTAACTGCAAAAGTTTGGTGGCTTTTTTGAAAATAGCACTTAGGGAGTCAAGACCCAAAGCAAGGAGGGTCTTGCAATATTTCCAGCATGAGATGAGAATAAATTGGACCAACTGATAGTGAATAACACCAATGTGTTAGCAGTGGAGATGGTGATTTTATTGTTGTTCCATCACTAAGTCATGTCTGACTCTTTGCAGTGCCATGAACTGGAGAATGTCAGTCTCCCCTGTCCTTCACTATCTCCCTGAGTTTGCTCAAATTCATGTCCATTGAGTCAATAATTCTATTTAACCATCTCATTCTCTGCCATGCCCTTCTGCTTCTGCCCTTAATCTTTCCCAACATCAGGATCTTTTCCAATGAATTGACTCCTCGTATCAGGTGGCCAATGATTGAATCTTCGGCTTCAGCATTAGTCCTTCCAATGAATTTAGGATTGATTTCCTTCAGGATTGACTGGTTTGATCTCCCTGCAGTCCAGGGGACTCTCAAGAGTCTTCTCTAGCACTACAATTCAAAAGCATAAGTTCTTTGGTGCTCAGCCTGCTTTATGGTCCAACTCTCACATCCATACATGACTACTGGAAAAACCATAGCTTTGACTATCTGGACCTGTGTTGGCAACAGGATGTCTCTGCTTTCTAATATGCTGTCTAGGTTTGTCATAGCTTTTCTTTCAAGGAGCAAGGATCTTTTAATTTCATAGCTGCAGTCACCACCCACAGTAATTTTGGAGTCCAAGAAAATAAAATCTGTCACTATTCCCACTTTTACCCCTTCTATTTGCCATGAAGTGATGGGACTGGATGCCATGATCTTAGTTTTTATTTTTATTTTTTTTTAATGTTGAATTTCAAGCCCACTTTTTCACTCTCTTCTTTCACCCTCATCAAGAGAACACGGTGATAGTAGTCAGATATGTGTGTATTTTTAAGGTAAAGTCAATATTTGAAATTAAATCGGATATGGGATATGCAAGTAAGTGAGAACTTTAGATTATTATCAGCTTTTGGTTTGGTTTGGGAAGTGAGAAATTCATTGGAGTTACCACTGAGATGGGGATGACTATCTAGAGTAAGTATTGGGAGGATGATTAAGAGTTCCAGTGTTGTATCCAATAACTTTGAGATTTCTGTTAGATGTTCAGATGGATCTATTGAGTAGGTTGTTGGATTTATGGTTCTACTGTCCTGGAGAGAAAGGAACTATTTCATTGGTATATAGATGGTATTTATTGCCACGAGACTGAATGAAAACATCAAAGGGGTGATTATAAATAGAAAAGAGTTCAAGGACTGATTCACAAAGGATTCTAAATGTCAAAGACCAGGTAGATGAAAAAAAAATCTAATAATGAGACTGAGAAGGGTCTTCCACTCAGTGACCAGTACACTTAAAAGAGAGTGGAATCTTGAAATTCAAGTTAAGAAAGTGACTCAGATATCAATGCACAATCAACTGATACAATGCTGAAAACTAAAGTGAAGATAGGCTGAAGGTAAGAAATGAGGTAGCTAAGAGTTTTGTTTGAATGGAATGGTAGAAAATCTGATTGAATGAATCATGAAAGAGAGGAGAGGAAATGGAAACTTTGAGAATGCACAATTCTTTTGAGGAATTTTGTGTAAGGAGGAGGAGGAAAATGAGGACATGAGCTTAAAGGATGTTTGTATCTTAAAATGGGAGAAATGGCAGCATTTTGTATTGATGGAAAAAATCTAGTAGAGAGGATAATTTATGCTTAAAAAAGAAAGAAGCATTAGAATAAGAAAGAGGAGATGAATCTAGTGCATGAGTAGGTTTAGCCTTTGTCAAGAGTGTGGGTAGTGTGTTCATGGAAATGGAAGAGAAAGCAGAAGGCCTGGGTGCAAATTCAGGGATGGGATAGGTCTTGGGGAAGTTCTGTTCAGAAAATGCTTATTTTCTCTGTTCAGTAACAAGAAAAATGATCGTCTAGGAGTATAGATCAATATTAGAAATTGGAGGAGATAAAAGAAAGTACGAAATCATCATCTAAGGAACTGAGAATAACTGGAGCTGATAAAGAACTTACTGATGTTTACTTCTGGTACTGCTTTCTGCATACTTAATAGTGCAAGAATTATGATTGAAAAATGACAATCAGACTATTCACTTTTGTCCTAAGGAAATGTTCTTTTGGATCCTCATTATCTATGGTTAAGGGCACAATAGTATCCCAGGTGGTGCTAGTGCTAAAGAACCTGCCTGCCAATGCAGGACACATGAGACTGGGGTTCAATCCCTGGGTTGGGAAGATCCCCAAGAGAAGGAAGTGGCAACCCATGCCAGTGTTCTTGTCTGGGAAATTCCATGGACAGAGGATCCTGGCAGGCTACAGTCCAAGGGTCACAAAAAAGTCAGACACAACTGAAGTGACTTAGCACACAAGGACAATTTGACAGTTTTATCAAACCCAATCATAGGTTACCTGGTAGCTCAGATGGTAAAGAATCTGCCTGCAATGCAGGAGACCCGGGTTCTGACCCTGGATCAGAAAGATCCCCTGGAGAAGGAAGTTGCAACCACTCCAGTATTCTTGCCTGGAGAATTCCATGGACAGAGGAGCCTGGTGAGCTACAATACATGGGATCAAAAAGAGTCAGACATGACTGTGTGACTAACACTTCTTTTCATCATAGGTTGAACCATGTCCTATAATCTGCTGCCAACCTACCTTAATAAAACTTTCTCTGCTGGTTCCCATGGTGGTGGTGGTTTAGTTGCTACGTTGTGTCTAATGGTTTCCATGTCTTCACACAATTCAAATTCCAGGTGAACCTTACATCTCAGATTTGTTTTAACACCATATTCATATTCATAACACTTGCCTTTGCCTGAGAAGTTCCCTTTCCTAGAATGCTTCTCATTCTTTTTCTGCATTTCATAAAATGCAGCTAATGCTCCACTCATCCCCTGCTTCTTCCCAATGTAGAACTGACTTTTCTTCTCTATGTTCCCTTTAACCTTCGAGCTTAGGTTAGTATTTCTCTTTACCATAGAAAATTATTGCTTAATATGTCTGTCTCCCAGTTAGATACGTTGTCCAATCATAGTGATGATATATTAATAATTACTTTAATCTCCCACTATCCTCTAGAGTACAGAGTATTTAAGCATAAATTCATTTTTCAGTACAAGTGTGCCTTGGAGGTACTGTGTGTTCAGTTCCAGACCATCACAATAAAACAAATGTTGTAATAAATGAGTCATACAAATATTTTGTCTTCTCAGTGCACATAAAATTATGTTTACACTATCCTGTTGTCTATTAAGTGTACAGTATTATTATGTCTAAGTGAACAATGTACATACCTAATTTAAAATATTTTATTGCGGAGAGGCGAGATCAGAACACGGTGGTGAGTCGCTGAGCTCGCTGCGGCCCAGAGAGCGGCTAAAGCCGCCCGCCGCCGCCGCCACCACCACGAAAAAAAAAAATAAATAAATAAAATAAAATATTTTATTGCTAAAAAAATGCTACTTATCACCTGACACTTTAGTAAGTTGTTAATCTGTTTCCTGGTGGAGAGTCTTGACTCATTGTTGATAGAGGCTGACTGATCAAGGTGTGAGTTGCTGAAGGTTGGTGAGACTTATTCTTAAAATAAGACAACAATTTGCTGCATTGATTGATTCTTCCTTTCATGGAAAGTTTCTCTCTGCTTGATAGTATTTTGCCCACAGTAGAATTTCTTTCAAAATTTGGAGTCAATCCTCTCAAAACCTGCCACTGCTTTATCAACTAAGAGTATGTAATATTGCAAATCTTTTCTTGTCATTTCAATAATCTTCATAGCATCTTCACCAGGACTAAATTTTATCTCAAAAACTCATGTTCTTCACTCACATATAGATGAGCTTTTAAGAAACAACTTCTCATTCATTCAAATTTTATCATAAGATTACAGCTACTCATGCACATATTCAGGCTCCACTTCTAATTCTAGTTCTCTTGGTTTTTTCCCCCCCACTACATCTGCAGTGATTTCCTCCACTGAAGTCTTGAACCCCTAAAAATCATTAATGAGGATTAAAATCAACTTTTCCCAAAATCCTGCTAATGTTGATATTTTGACATTGTCCTCTGAATTCTGAATGTTCTTAGTGACATCTAGAATTTGAATCCTTTCCAGTATGTTTAAATATGACTGCCTGGATCCATTGGAGGAATCACTATCTTTGGCAGCTATAGGCTTATAAAATATATTTCTTAAATAATAATACTTGAAAGTTTAAATTACTTTATCCATGGGTTCCAGAATGGAAGTTTTATTAGCAGGCATGAAAACAACATGAATGCCATTGTATATCCCCATTGTCAATGAATAGTAGTATTTCAAAAGGAATCTCTCCCCCGCCCCACCTGAGCAGTAGGCCTCAACAATGGAATTAAAATATTTGGTCAACCGTATTATTTAAAAAAATGTGCTATCATCCTTGATTTTCTGTCCCATGTATAAGGCATAAGAAGAGTAGATTTAGCATCATTCTTAAGGGCCCTATGCTTTTCAAAATGGTAAATGGGCATTGTCTTCAACTTAAAGTCAGCAGCTGCATTAGCTCCTAATAAGAGAGTCAGCCTCTCTTTCAAAGCTTTGAAAACAGACATCAATATCTTCTCTCTATCTATGAAACTCTTACGTGGCATCTTCTTTCAAAAGAATGCCATTTTGTCTACACTGACACAATAAAGACAGATATGCCTGTATTTTAATCTTCTATTCTATTACAGTACCAACATTTTAGGAGTTAAGAACGTATTAAACTCTGCCTAGACTGTGAAAAAAATGCACTGCCATGCTAATTCGCTTCAGTCATGTCCTACTCTTTGCAACCTTATGGTACTTGTAGGCTAATTACCCTGTAGAGGAGAAAGAAAAAGCTGGCTTAAAACTCAACATTCAACATACCAAGATCATGGCATCTGATCCCATCACTTCATGGCAAATAGATGGGGAAACAGTGAGAGACTTTGTTTACTTGGGCTCCAAAATCACTGCAGATGGTGACTGCAACCATGAAATTAAAAGATGCATGCTCCTTGGAAGACAGCTATGTCAAACCTAGACAGCATATTAAAAAGCAGAGACATTACTTTGCCAACAATGGTCCATCTAGTCAAAGCTATGGGTTTTCCAGTAGTCATGTATGGATGTGACAGTTGGACCACAAAGGAAGCTGAGCATCGAAGAACTGATGCTTTTGAACTGTGGTGTTGGAGAGGACTCTTGAGAGTCCCTTGGACTACAAGGAGAACAAACCAGTTAATATCAAAGGAAATCAGTCCTGAATATTCATTGGAAGGACTGATGTTGAAGCTGAAACTCCACTGCTTTGGCCACCTGATGTGAAGAACCGACTCATTTGAAAAGACCTTGATGCTGGGAAAGATTGAAGGCAGGAGAAGAACAGGACAACAGAGGATGAGATGGTTGGATGGCATCACTGACTTGATGGACATGAGTTGAAGCAAGCTCTGGGAGTTTGTGATGGACAGGGAAGCCTGGCATGCTGCATTCCATGAGGTTGTAAAGAGTCAGACAGGACTGAGCAACTGAATTGAACTAATAAACACAATTAATTATGCAAGTTTTGGCTTTCATTTAGTAACATTCTCTCATTTTCAGAACTTCACAAGTTTTGTGTTTTTAACTTAACAACACACAAAAAATCCCCTAGCAATGAATTTTGCCAATAATTAGACAGTAAGTTATAATTAGATGAAGAATACATAAACCATATTGGACAAAGTTCAGCATTTCTTTAAAATTAGAATAGCAAATGGAAAACCTATTAAATAATGAAACTGGCCTAAATTTGTGAAATATTAAGCTTCAAAGATTTGTTTTTATTGTAATTTCATTCATTCCTGGTGAGAGTGACTGTACTTATCTTTGTATCTCTAATTTGGCTAATACTTGCCTGATAATGAGCAAAAAATACAAGAAAAGGTAATCAGATACCATACTCTGATAGCAAAATATATACAATAGAAACTCATAACTAGTAAATTCACTCCTGTCAATATGTTTTCTCAAGAGCATTTTTTTTCCTTCTGCTTTCGTACTCTTTAGTGACTATGATGGCTACTCCATTTCTTCTAAGGGATTCCTGCCCACAGTAGTAGATATAATGGTCATCTGAGTTAAATTCACCCATTCCAGTCCATTCTAGTTCGCTGATTCCTAGAATGTCAACGTTCACTCTTGCCATCTCCTGTTTGACCACTTCCAATTTGCCTTGATTCATGGACCTGACATTCCAGGTTCCCATGCAATATTGCTCTTTACAGCATCAGACCTTGCTCCTATCACCAGTCACATCAACAGCTGGGTATTGTTTTTGCTTTGGCTCCATCCCTTCCTTCTTTCTGGAGTTATTTCTCCACTGATCTCCAGTAGCGTATTGGGTACCTACCGACTCGGGGAGTTCCTCTTTCATTATCCTATCATTTTGCCTTTTTATACTGTTCATGGGGTTCTCAAGGCAAGAATACTGAAATGATTTGCCATTCCCATAACCAAGGGACTACATTCTGTCAGACTGTTCTCTGTACGTTTCCAAGGCAAACCATTCAATATCACGGTAGTCCAAGCCTATGCCCCAACCAGTAATGCTGAAGAAGCTGAAGATGAACGGTTCTATGAAGACCTACAAGACCTTTTAGAACTAACACCCAAAAAAGATGTCCTTTTCATTATAGGGGACTGGAATGCAAAAGTAGGAAGTCAAGAAACACCTGGAGTAACAGGCAAATTTGGCCTTGGAGTAGGGAATGAAGCAGAGAAAAGGCTAATAGACTTTGGCCAAGAGAACTCACTGGTCATAGCAAACACCCTCTTCCAACAACACAAGAGAGGACTCTGCACATGGACATCACCAGATGGTCAACACCGAAATCAGATTGATTATGGTCTTTGCAGCCAAAGATGGAGAAGCTCTATACAGTCAGCAAAATCAAGACTGGGAGCTGACTGTGGCTCAGACCATGAACTCCTTATTGCCAAATTCAGACTAAATTGAAGAAAGTAGGGAAAACCACTAGACCACTCAGGTATGACCTAAATCAAATCCCTTACGTTTATACAGTGGAAGTGAGAAATAGATTTAAGGGACTAGATCTGATAGACAGAGTGCCTGATGAACTATGGACAGAGGTTCATGACATGTACAGGAGACAGATCAAGACCATCCCCATGGAAAAGAAATGCACAAAAGCAAAATGGCTGTCTGAGGAAGCCTTACAAATAGCTGTGAGGAAAAAGAAGTGAAAAGCAAAGGAGAAAAGGAAAGATATAATCATCTGAATGCAGAGTTCCAAGGAATAGCAAGGGGAAATAAGAAAGCCTTCCTCAGCGATCAATGCAAAGATATAGAGGAAAACAATAGAATGGGAAAGACTAGAGATCTCTTCAGGAAAATTAGAGATACCAAGGGAACATTTCATGCAAAGATGGGCTCAATAAAGGACAGAAATGGTATGGACCTAACAGAAGCAGAAGATATTAAGAAGAGGTGACAAGAATACACAGAAGAACTGTAAAAAAAAGAGCTTCATGACCAAGATAATCACGATGGTGTGATCACTCACCTAGAGTCAGACATCCTGGAATGTGAAGTCAATGGGCCTTAGAAAGTATCACTACAAACAAAGCTAGTGGAGGTGATGGAATTCCAATTGAGCTATTTCAAATCTTGAAAGATGATGCTGTGAAAGTGCTGCACTCAATATGCCAGCAAATTTGGAAAACTCAGCACTGGCTATAGGACTGGAAAAGGTCAGTTTTCATTTCAATCCCAAAGAAAGGCAATGCTAAAGAATGCTCAAACTACCGCACATTTGCACTCATCTCACACGCTAGTAAAGTAATGCTCAAAATTCTCCCAGCCAGGCCTCAGCAATATGTGAACCGTGAACTTCCTGATGTTCAAGCTGGTTTTAGAAAAGGCAGAGGAACCAGAGGTCAAATTGCAAACATCCAGTGGATCATCTAAAAAGCAAGAGAGTTCCAGAAAAACATCTACTTCTGCTTTATTGACTATGCCAAAGCCTTTGACTGTGTGGATCACAATAAACTGTGGAAGATTCTGAAAGAGATGGGCATACCAGACCACCTGACCTGCCTCTTGAGAAGCCTATATGCACGTCAGGAAGCAACAGTTAGAACTGGACATGGAACACCAGACTAGTTTCAAATAAGAGAAGGAGTACGTCAAGGCTGTATATTGTCACCCTGCTTATTAACTTATATGCAGAGTACATCATAAGAAACACTGGGCTGGAGGAAGCACAAGCTGGAATCAGGATTGCTGGGAGAGATATCAATAACCTCAGCTATGCAGATGGCACCACCCTTATGGCAGAAAGTGAAGAAGAACTAAACAGCCTCTTGGTGTAAGTGAAAGAAAAGAGTGAAAAAATTGGCTTAAAATTCAACACTCAGAAAACTAAGATCATGGCATTTGGTCCCATTATTTCATGGCAAACAGATGGGGAAACAGTGGAAACTATGTCAGACTTTATTTTGGGGGGCTCCAAAATCACTGCACATGGTAACCGCAGTCATGAAATTAAAAGACACTATTTGGAAGGAAAGTTATGACCAACCTAGACAGCATATTAAAAAGCAGAGATATTACTTTGCCAACAAAGTTCCGTCTAATCAAGGCTATGGATTTTCCAGTAGTCATGTATGGATGTGAGAGTTGGTCTATAAAGAAAGCTGAGCACCGAAGAATGAATGCTTTTGAAATGTGATATTGGAAAAGACTCTTGAGAATTCCTTGGACAGCATGGAGATCCAACCAGTCCATCCTAAAGGAAATCAGTCCTAAATATTCACTGGAGGGACTGATGCTGAAGCTGAAACTCCAATACTTTTGCCACCTGATTTGAAGAACTGACTCATTGGAAAAGACCCTGATGCTGGGAAAGATTGAAGGCAGGAGGAGACGGGGACAACAGAGGATGAGATGGTTGGATGGCATCACCAACTTGATGGACATGAGTTTGATTAAACTCTAGGAGCTGGTGATGGACAGGGTCGCCTGGCATGCTGCAGTTCATGAGGTCACAAAGCATCAGACAGGACTGAGCGACTGAACTGAATTGCTCTTTGGAACAAAAGTTATGACCAACTTAGCATATTAAAAAGCAGAGACATTACTTTGCCAACAAAGGTCAGTCTGATCAAAGCTATGGTTTTTCCAGTAGTTGTATATGGATATGAGAGTTGGACTATAAAGAAAGCTGAGCACCAAAGAACTGATGCTTTTGAACTGTGGTGTTGGAGAAGACTCTTGAGAGTCCCTTGGACTGCAAGGAGATCAAACCAGTCAATCTTAATGGAAATCAGAACTGAATATTCATTGGAAGGACTGATGCTGAAGCTGAAACTCCAATACTTTGGCCACCTGATGTGAAGAACTGACTCATTTGAAAAGACCCTCATACTGGGCAAGATTGAAGGCAGGAGGAGAAAGGGACGGCAGAGGATGACATGGTTGGATGGTAACACCAACTTGATGGACATGAGTTTGAGCAAGCTCTGGGTGTTGGTGATGGACAGAGAAGCCTGGCGTTCTGCAGTCCACGAGGTTGCCTAGCATCAGACATGACTGAGTGACTGAACTGAACCAAAACATGTATCATGAAGGTCAACTGAGGTCATATTGCCAAAGATATGAAAGTCAGACTCAGAAGTTTAGACTTTTGAAAACCATACAAACTATTGGAATATAGAAGAAATTATTGAATTTCAATTAGAAAATTCCAGTAATTGAAAATTGTCCAACTTTACACAGCCTGTATATTTTTATTTAAGTTCATGCAAATAGGACAAAAGTAGACTGTTCTCTGATTCTTCAAAGTTCCCTTCACAATCTGTTTATATTTGTGTCTGTCAGTTTGTTTTACTAATTGTTGTACACTTACCCTAGCATTCTCCATTGTCTGACATTTAACAGGCACTTGGGCTTCCCTGGTGGCTCAGAGGTTACAGTGTCTGCCTGGAATGCGGGAGACCCGGGTTTGATCCCTGGGTTGGCAAGATCCCCTGGAGAAGGAAATGGCAACCCACTCCAGTACTCTTGCCTGGAGAATCCTATTGAGGGAGGAGCCTGGTAGGCTACAGTCCATGGGGTCGCAAAGAGTCGGACACATCTGAGCGACTTCACTTTCACTTTCAATGGATTTGTTAGGAGAGTAGATCAAAACAACTCATACTAAATTTCAAGATTTTGCTTTGTGAATGCAGACAGTTCTTAAATGATCCTTAGGTCACATATATCTTCAATGAGTGTATTAGAATATTTTTCAAAACATAATTGGTTTTGAAGGGTAATGCTTAAGCAAGAATTTTAGTTCTAGAAGTCCATAAGAATCTAGGAATAGGTCAAATAATTTATAACAGTATTTAGGGGCAGGATTGGGACTATAGCTTCAATTTTCCAAAAAGAGAAAACTTGGTAATGCTAGGGAAATTTTCATCATTTTCAATGACCAACTCATGTCTCTTTCAGTGAGCTTTCAACTGGTTTCCAGCTGCCTCAACTGTGTCTCTCTCTCTGTGTGCAACTGTTTCCCTCTTCAGGGAACACTTTTCTACTTGTGTTCATGGCAATGTAAAAGTGCCAAAAAAATAACACCCATGTTAGTAGTCAAGAAGCAATGATTAAAAGTTGATATATAAACACCCCATTTCCCTCAACTCTTAGTGAAAAGGGAGTTTCTTCCTGGGTTAATCTCCAGTCAGCTCTCTGATGGATAGCTTAATAATACACATTTTACTAGATGTCTTCTTGTAACACTTCCTTACTCTCGATTCACATGTCATTGGACCTCAAAGTTAATTGATTTGCACTCAAATATTTGTTTGAAGGATTATCCTTTGTAAGACCAAATTAATACACCAAAAAATTGGGAAGCTCTTGATCAAATTTTCCCTTCTAGGCTAGTTCAGGAGATTCACATCTAAACCATGAAATGAAAATGCAATGGCCATTGGTAATTCATGATGTTCTGGATTCCACTTCAACCCTCTCTGCTGTAAGGAATCTTGTAGTCTCTAGTTAAAATGAATATATTATGTCTCTTCCTTCATCAAAGTGAGGACTTAGACAAATCCCAAATCACTACTTCACAGAAAAAATGTTAAAGCTAACATAGGAATATGATATTCAGATATTACATGAAAAATTGAAATTTTGTGACATTACATGAATATTTACTCTGAAGAATAGGCTACATTGATAATTATATATACATATAAAATGTGCCTCCAAGTGGTAATGAGCATTGGGGAAAGGATGATGAACAACAATCTACACTGCTACACTGGGCTGGAAAATAGAAATCATAAGAAAATCTTATAGTTAGGTATGATTTTTGGAAGTTAATATTCCCAAACCCAATAGGAATTTGAGTGTTGAATTCTGCATATTTTTTCAGTATCTAAAAATTTTTGGATTTAGTATCCAGAGATTAGAATTGATCAAAATAATAGCATTGGGTCACAATTTATGAATTCTCCATTATAAAATCTGAAAGAATTAAGATGGTTCAAGTTAGTTCAGAATGCTTGTTAACATCCCCAGATTCCATTTAAATGACAGATTGGAAATGTTTCAGTTCACTTCAGTTCAGTCGCTCAGTCATGTCCGACTCTTTGCGACCCCATGAATTGCAGCACGCCAGGCCTCCCTGTCCATCACCAACTCCTGGAGTTTACTCAAACTCACGTCCCCTTCTCCTCCTGCCCCCAATCCCTCCCAGCATCAGAGTCTTTTCCAATGAGTCAACTCTTCGCATGAGGTGGCCAAAGTACTGGAGTTTCAGCTTTAGCATCATTCCTTCCAAAGAACACCCAAGACTGATCTCCTTTAGAATGGACTGGTTGGATCTCCTTGCAGTCCAAGGGACTCTCAAGAGTCTCCTCCAACACCACAGTACAAAAGCATCAATTCTTCGGCACTCAGCTTTCTTCACAGTCCAACTCTCACATCCATACATGACTACTGGAAAAACCTTAGCCTTGACTAGACAGACCTTTGTTGGCAAAGTAATGTCTCTGCTTTTGAATATGCTATCTAGGTTGGTCATAACTTTCCTTCCAAGGAGTAAGCGTCTTTTAATTTCATGGCTGTAATCATCATCTGCAGTGATTTTGGAGTCTCCCAAAATAAAGTCCACCACTGTTTCCACTGTTTCCCCATCTATTTGCCATGAATGATGGGACCAGATGCCATGATCTTCATTTTCTGAATGTTGAGCTTTAAGCCAACTTTTTCACTCTCCTCTTTCACTTTCATCAAGAGGCTTTTGAGTTCCTCTTCACTTTCTGCCATAAGGGTGGTGTCATCTGCATATCTGAGGTTATTGATATTTCTCCCGGCAATCTTGATTCCAGCTTCCTCCAGCCCAGCATTTCTCATGATGTACTCTGCATATAAGTTAAATAAGCAAGGTGACAATATACAGCCTTGACGTAATCCTTTTCTTATTTAGAACCAGTCTGTTGTTCCACATCCATTTCTAACTGTTGCTTCCTGACCTGCATATAGGTTTCTCAAGAGGCAGGTAAGGTGGTTTGGTATTCCTGGCTCTGAGAATTTTCCAGTTTGTCATGGTCCACACAGTCAAAGGCTTTGACATAGTTAATAAAGCAGAAATAGATGTTTTTCTGGGACTCTCTTGCTTTTTTGATGATCCAATGGATGTTGGCAATTTGATCTCTGGTTCCTCTGCCTTTTCTAAAACCAGCTTGAACATCTGGAAGTCACGGAAATGTTTAAAATGGAATAAGTCCTTAGAATTGAAAAAATTGGAGCAGAGATTAGCAATAAACCCAAGGTATTGACAGTTATGATCTGATGGAATGCAGATGGGACCAGAGTAAGGGTTGTCAAAAAAAAAAAAAAAAAAAAAAGGCCCATAGAAGAGCCCATTCTTTCTAACAGAGCTGAGAGATGAGATGTGCTAACTTGGAGGTGCATAGGATGGAATCTTTTGAGAGATAACATTCCATGTGTTTGAATTTAAGATAAATTTTTTGATGTCACCTTAAGTCAAGATTTGCTATAATGCAAAGAATGCATTTTCTATATTTTCAAGTGATTGATATATATTTTAAATTAGTGGTTCAGAGCACAGTGTCTGAAGCCAGATGAAATGTATTTGAATACCACAAGGTACTAGCTATTAGAATAGGTGCAGGCTAGATAACTTTTCTGTATTTCTGTCCTCTCATCTAGAAAATGAGGATAGTATCAACAACATGGAGTTCTGTCACAGAGCACTTTCAGATATATAAAGCATATAGAGAAAAGTTCTTGGCAAATAAAAAGCACTAAATTATGTTAGATTTTATTATTATTGTTGCAAGATGTATCTGAGCTTGAAATTCCTAAACAAGCTGACCTCTGGGCATCTCTACTTTTGTATCTGAAAGGCATCTCAAACTGAGTGCATTCCCAAGAATCCTTATGATTTCCACCCCAAATATAACTCAGATTTTAAAGTTCCTTCCCTTGATGAATAAAATCCCCCAACTCCTATTTTCACTACTCAGAAATCTAGGACCTACTTTTGGCACCCCCATCAACCTCACACCCTATATTTACTATATCAGAACATTTTGCCCATGTTATCTTACAAATAGACCCAAATCTTTTCATTGCTCTCTATTTCCACCACCATCATCCTAGTTTAACCCATAAATATATGATTATATAAATACATGATTCCTGGACTACAGCAATAGCCATCTAACAGGACTTTTTCCATCTGCTCTCAGTCCACTCACATTCAGAGGAACAGAGGTATATATTTGAAATGCAAATCAGATTATGTAAGACTCTCTTCTGTAGTGTCTTCATTTGCTCCCCATTACTTTCAGGGTTAAGGTCAAAATCTTTAAGTAAACAACACAGATTCTGACCCCAAATTATCTCTCCAATCACACAATATATGATTTTCCCTAGGGTACCCGATTATCTTTATTGAACTGTTAAGGATGCTAGAATGCTACCTTTCGCCTTCAACCTATTGGTTTGTCAGATTACATTTAACTATCACTACTTAGAACAATTCTTCCTGACATTTATAAGTAAATTCCTCTTTTATAAACTCAGAACACCATTAATTTTACTTTCTTACTATTTATTGCAGTTATAGTTTTTTCTCTTCACTTAATTTCTTAAACCTTAAAATAATGTGTGTGTGTGTGTGTGTGTGTGTGTGTGTGTGTGCATGTTAGTCGTTCAGTTGTGTCTGACTTTTTGTGACCCCTATGGACTGTAGCCCACCAGGTTCTTTTGTCTGAGGGATTCTCCAGGCAAGACTACTGCAGTGGTTTGCCATGCCCTTCTCCAAGGTATCTTCCAGACACAGGAATCGAACTCAGGTCTCCCACATTGTGGACAGATTCTTTACCATTTGAGCTACCTTTAATCTAAATTTAATTTTCAAATTTAATTTTCCATTAATTATTTCATAAATGTGCCATGCACTTGCCATTAATTGCAGTAACCAGTGTATTGCTTGATGCTTAGTAAACATTTGTGTATTTGAGAATGATCAGATAAAGGGAATGTTCACACAGAGTGCCATACGACTTTTCAAGTTAACATTTATAGATACAGGAGAGTAAGAAATTTGGAAATGCGCAGATTAATGAAGTATTTCAGACACTCTTGTGTAGCCATCACATGGATTAAGAAACCAAACCCACATGAGCCAACCTGGTACTTTCTTCCATTCACTGCACCCATTCTTCTTCCACAAATAACCACTATTGTCATTTTAACAGAAGAGATGAGTTTATTTCTTTTAACTTTATACAAATAGAATTAGAAGGATGTTCTTTTCCATTTAGTTTATTTAACTCAGTATTATGTTGTGATTTATCTATTCATTTTATTTCTGTATAGTATTTCATTGTAGAACTATACCACAGTATGTGATATTTTCACTGTCTAGCTATCATCAATAATGTTGGTATGAACAAAATGATTATATGTATAGACTTCTTTTTGATATATGCCTAGAAGTGAAATTTTTGGGTCATAAGGCACACATATGATCAGATTTAAGAAAACAATGACAAATACTTTTCCAAGGTGGTTGTGCAATTCATACCTGTGTGTGGTGAATGAAAGTTCAGTTACTTCATATCTACATTTTGATATTTTTACCTTTAAATTTTACTACACTGGTTGGGCCATAGTAGATTTGTCATTCATTTGGTGATTAGTGGTGTTGAATATCAGGTTTTTTTTTTTTTTTTGATCAGTTAGATTATTTATTTATGAAATATATACTCAATTTGGAGGACCTTCCTGGTGGCTCAGATGATTAAAAAAATCTTCCTACAATGCAGGACACTCTGGTTCAATTCCTGGGTTGGAAAATCTGCTGGAGAAGGAAACAGGTACCCACTCCAGTATTCTTGCTCAGAGAATTCCATGGACAGAGGAGTGTGGTGGGCTATAGTTCACAGGGTTGCAAAGAGTAGAACAGGACAGTTCACTGAATAACACTTTCACATTCTCAGTTTTTGGCCCACTTTTTAAGAATTCATTTGTAGAAATACTTCATATATTCTGCATGCTGTGATTCATGGGGTTGCAAAGAGTCAGACACGACTGCACGACTGAACTGAACTGAAAGCTTTTATAAAATATACGCATTGAAATAACTCATCTCTAGCTTGCACTTGACTCTCTCAATTCTGATTTGATGAATAAAAGATCTTTCTTTTAATAGACCCTAACTCATGAATGATTTCTTTTATAGTTAGCACTTTATTGTCCTACTTAAAAATGCTTTTAAAAAGTAAAAAAATAAAATTACCTATACTGAAGTTATGGACTGATTCTTCTGTTCTCTTCTAAAAGTGTTGCTATCTGATATTTTATATTTATCTCTTAAATTAACCTAAAATTCATTTATTTGTAGGATGTGAGATGGAAGTCAAGATTTATTTTCTCCCATATAGATAAACCAAACACCATTTATTGAAATGGTTCCTACCAACAATGCTGCAGTGTCACCTTTGACATAATTGACTGATTATATCAATATGGGTTTTATTCTGAATTATTTTTTTTGCCACTAATCTACTTTGCTGTCTTTGTTGGAAATATCACACTGTCTTAATTACTATTAATATAACTTATAAAATATCTAAATAGAACCAGATGTGGAACAACTGACTGGTTCCAAATTGGGAAATGAGTACAAGTCTGTATATTGTCGATCTGCTTATTTAACTTAGAGGCAGAGTACATCATGTGAAATTTTGGTCTGGATGGTTCATAAGCTGGAATCAGGATTTCTGGGAGAAATATCAACAAACTCACATATGCAGATAATACCACCCTAATGGCAAAAGGGAAGAGGAACTAAAGACTTTTTGATGAGGGCAAAAGAGGAAAGTGAAAAGGCTGGCTTGAAATGCAACATTCAAAAAACTAAGATCATGGCATCCAGTCTCATCACTTCATGGCAAATAGAAGAGGGAAAAGTGGAAACAGTGACAGATTTTATTTTCTTGGGCTCCAAAATCACTGTGGACGGTGACTGCAGTCATGAAATTAAAAGAAGCTTGCTCCACGGAAGGAAAACTATGACAAACCTAGACAGCATATTAGAAAGCAGAGATATCATTTTGTGGACAAAGGGCCTTATAGTTAAAGCTATGGTTTTTCCAGTAGTCATGTACAAATGAAAGTTGAAAGTGATAGTCACTCAGTCCTGTCTGACTCTTTGCGAGTCCATGGACTATAGCCTACCAGGTTGTTTCTCCACTGAATTCTCCAGGCAAAAACACTGGAATGAGTAGCCATTCCCTTCTCTAGGGGATCTTCCCAACTCAGGAATAGAGCCTGGGTATCCTGAATTGAAGGTTGATTCTTAACCATCTGAGCCCTCTGGGGAAACAGAGACTCTTGGAGGGTACAAAACTGTTCATTCCAGGACCCAGGGGAAAGGAGTAGTGACCTCACAAGAGACTAACCAGACTTGCCTGAGTGTTTGGGAGCCTCTGGTGGAGGCTTGGTTCAGGCCATGGAGTCAGGGACACTGGCAGTAACAATCTGTGTGTTGGCATAAGTACTCTTGGAAGAAGTTGCCATTTCCTACCATAAAGCCTATATCCCTATCATAGAGTCTGTAGACTCCAGGACAGAGCTGCTTCAAGTTAAACTACAGGGAGAGAGCACAGCCTGACCCATCAGCAGAAAATTGGATTAAGGATTTACTGAGCATGGCCCTGCCCACCAGAGCAAGGCCTAGTTTTCCCCACAGCCAGTTACTCTTATCAGAAAGAGCATAACCCTCTTATTTTCATCCATCAGAGGGCAGACAGAATGAAAACCACAATCACAGAAAATTAACCAAAATGATCACATGGATCATAGCCTTGTGTAACTCAATGAAACTATGAGCCATGCTGTGCAGGGCCATGCAAGACAGACTAGTCATGGTGGAGAGTGCTGGACAATATGTGGTGCACTGGAGAATGGAATGGCAAACCACTTCAGCATTCTTGCCTTGAGAATCCCATGAACAGGATGAAAAGGCAAAAAGCTGTGATACTGAAAGATGAGTCCCCTGAGTCATTTGGTGTCCAATATGCCACTAGGGAAGAGCAGAGAAATAACTCCAGAAAGAATGACAAGGCTGAGTCAAAGTGGAAACGATGCCCAGTTATGGATGTGTCTGAAAGGGGAAACTAAATGTGTATATGGAGAAAGTAAAGTTTGATGTTGTAAAGAAGTGGGAATGGGAATGTTATGCCTATGAATCAAGGTAAATTGGAAGTGATCAAACAAGAGATGGTAAGAGTAAACATTTACATTTTAGGAATCAGTGAACTAAAATGGACAGGAATTTGCAAATTTAATTCAGATGACCATTATATATACTACTGTGAGCAAGGATCCCTTAGAAGAAATGGAGTAGCCCTCATAGTCAACAAAAGTGTCTGAAATGAAATGCGTTCTGCCTTAAAAATGACCAAATGATTTTGGTTTGTTTCCAAGGCAAACTCTTCAACATCACATCAATCCGAGTCTATATCCCAAACACTAATGCCAGAGAAGCTGAATGATTATATGAAGACCTATAAGACCTTCTAGATCTAATACCAAAAAAAAAAAAAAAAGCCCTTTTCATAACAGAGAACTAGAAAGTAAAAGTAAGAAGTCAAAAGATACCTGGAGTAACAGGCAAATTTGGCCTTGGAGTACAAAATGAAGCAGGTCAAAGCTAACAGAGTATTACCAAGAGGACACATTGATCATAGCAAACATCTTCTTCCAAAAATACAAGAGATGAATCTATGCATGAACATCACCAGATAGTCAATACCAAAATCAAATTGATTATGTTCTTTGGAGCCAAAGATGGAGAAGCTCTATACAGTCAGCAAAAACAAAACTGGGAGATGACTGTGGGTCAGATTATGAGCTGCTTATTGCCAAACTCACACTTAAATTGAAGAAAGTAGGAAAAATCACTAGGTCATTCAGGTATGACCTAAATCAAATACCTTATGATTATATAGTGGAAGTGACAAATAGATTCAAAGGATTAGACCTAATAGGTAGACTATCTGAAGAACTATGGTCAGAGGTTTGTAACACTGTACATGAGATGGTGATCAAAACCATTCCCAAGAAA
This sequence comes from Bos mutus, assembly GCF_027580195.1. Lineage (NCBI taxonomy): Eukaryota > Metazoa > Chordata > Mammalia > Artiodactyla > Bovidae > Bos > Bos mutus. Next base: position 34,731,399 of record NC_091629.1, on the reverse strand, counting down.
AAGAAATGCAGCAAAGCAAAGTGTATGAGGAGGCCCTACAAATAGCTGTGAAAAGAAGAGAAGTGAAAGGAAAAGGAGAAAAGGAAAGATAATACACATCTGAATGCATAATTTTGAAGAATAGCAAAGAAAGATAAGACAGCCATCTTGAGTGCAAGGTGAAAAAAAAAAAAGAGGAAAGCAATAAAATGGGAAAGACTAGAGATCTTTTCAAGGAGAAAAAAAAAAAAAAAAAAAATACCAGGGGAATATTTCATGCAAAGATAGGCACAATAAAGAACAGAAATGGTAGGGACCTAATAGAAGCAGAAGATATTAAAAAGAGGTGGAAAACACACAGAAGAACTATACAAAAAGGTCCTAATGACACTGATAACCATGATGTTGTGGTTGCTCACATATAGCCAGGCATCCTGGAATGTGAAGTCAAATGGACCATAGGAAACATTACTGTAAACAAAGCTAGTGGAGGTGAAAAAATTTCAGACAAAAATTCATAAAAAACTTTACTGTTAAAGTGCTGCACTCCATATGTCAGGAAATTTGAAAAATTTGGAAAGGTCAGTTTTCATTCCAATCCCAAAGAAGGGCAGTGCAAAAGAATGTTCAAATTACAACACAATTGCACTCAGTTCACATGCTAGCAAGGTAATGCTCAAAATCCTTCAAGCAAGACTTCAACAATACATGAGTTGAGAATTTCCAGATGTACAAGTTGGATTTAGAAAAGGCAGAGGAACCAGAGAGCAAAATGGTAACATCAGTGTGACCATAGAAAAAATAAGAGAATACCATAAAAATATTTACTTCTGTTTCATTGACTAGGCTAAAGACTTTGACTATCTGCATCCCAACAAACTGTGGAAAATTCTGAAAGAGATGGGAATATCAGACTTACCTGTCTCCTGAGAATCTGTATGCAGGTCAAGAAGCCATAGTTAGAACTGGACATGGAAAAATGGACTGACTGAAAATTGAGAGTGAAGTAAGTCAGAAAGAAAAACACCAATACAGTATACTAATGCATACATATGGAATTTAGAAAGATGGTAACGATGACCCTATATGCAAGACAGCAAAAGAGACACAGATGTAAAGTACAATCTTTTGGACTCTGGGAGAAGGTGAGGGTGGGATGATTTGAGAGAATAGCATTGAAACATGTATATTATCATATGTGAAACAGATCGCCAGTCCAGGTTCGATGCATGAGACAGGGTGCTCAGGGCTGGTGCACTGGGATGACCCTGAGGGACAGGATCTGTGAGGGAGGTGGGAGGGGGGTTCAGGATGGGGAACACATGTACACCCATGGCTAATTCATGTCAATATATGGCAAAAACCACTACAATATTGTAAACTAATTAGCCTCCAATTAAAGTAAATTAATCAATTAAAAAACATATCCTGCTTTTTATTTTTTATTTTTTAAATTTTATTTTATTTTTAAACTTTACAATATTGTATTGGTTTTGCCAAATATCGAAATGAATCTGCCACAGGTATACATGTGTTCCCCATCCTGAACCCTCCTCCCTCCTCCCTCCCCATACCATCCCTCTGGGTCGTCCCAGTGCACCAGCCCCAAGCATCCAGTATCGTGCACCGAACCTGGACTGGCGACTCATTCCATATATGATATTATACGTATTTCAATGCCATTCTCCCAAATCATCCCACCCTCTCCCTCTCCCACAGAGTCCAAAAGACTGTTCTATACATCAGTGTCTCTTTTGCTGTCTCGTGCACAGGGTTATTGTTACCATCTTTTTAAATTCCATATATATGCTTTAGTATACTGTATTGGTGTTTTTCTTTCTGGCTTACTTCACTCTGTATAATAGGCTCCAGTTTCATTCACCTCATTAGAACTGATTCAAATGTATTCTTTTTAATGGCTGAGTAATACTCCATTGTGTATATGTACCACTGCTTTCTTATCCATTCATCTGCTGATGGACATCTAGGTTGCTTCCATGTCCTGGCTACTATAAACAGTGCTGCAATTAACATTGGGATACACGTGTCTCTTTCAATTCTGTATGTCCAGTATGTATGTCCAGCAGTGGGATTGCTGGGTCATAAGGCAGTTCTAGTTTCAGTTTTTTAAGGAATCACCACACTGTTCTCCATAGTGGCTGTACTAGTTTGCATTCCCACCAACAGTGTAAGAGGGTTCCCTTTTCTCCACACCCTCTCCAGCATTTATTGCTTGTAGACTTTTGGATTGCAGCCATTCTGACTGGCGTGAAATGGTACCTCATAGTGGTTTTGATTTGCATTTCTCTGATAATGAGTGATGTTGAGTATCTTTTCCTGTGTTAGCCATCTGTATGTCTTCTTTGGAGAAATGTCTATTTAGTTCTTTGGCCCATTTTTTGATTGGGTCATTTATTTTTCTGGAATTGAGCTGTAGAAGTTGCTTATATATTTTTGAGATTAGTTGTTTGTCAGTTGCTTCATTTGCTATTATTTTCTCCCATTCTGAAGGCTGTCTTTTCACCTTGCTTATAGTTTCCTTTGTTGTGCAGAAGCTTTTAAACTTAAAAGCTTCTGCACAACATATCCTGCTTTTTAAAGTCAACAATATATTATTAAAGAAAAAAAGTATGACAAGGATGTAGTCACCCTGCTTATTTAACTTGTATGCAGAGTCAGTCAGTTAGATCAGTCACTCAGTCATGACCGACTCTTTAGACCCCATGGACTGCAACACACCAGGCTTCCCTGTCCATTGCCAACTCCCAGACCTTGTTCAAACTCATCCCTCGAGTCGGTGATGCCATCCAACAATCTCATCCTCTGTCATCCCCTTCTACTCCTGTCTTCAATCTTTCCCAGCATCAGGGTCTTTTCAAATGAGTCAGTTCTTCATATCAGGTTGGAGAAGGAAATGCCAACCCACTCTAGTACTCTCTTGTCTGGAAAATCCTGTGGAGGGAGGAGCCTGGTGGACTACAGTCCATGGGGTCGCAGAGTCGGACACGACTGAGCGACTAAACTTTCACTTTCATACAGGTGGCCAAAGTATTGGAGCTTCAGCTTCATCATCAGCTCTTCCAATGAATATTTAGTATTGATTTCCTTTAGGATTGACTGGTTTGATCTCCTTGCAGTTCAAGGGACTCTCAAGAGTCTTCTCCAACACCACAGTTCAAAAGAATCAATTCTTTGGTGCTCAGCTTTCTTTATGGTTCAGCTCTCACATCCATAACAAGAACTGTTGCTTTTGAATTGTGGTGCTGGAGAAGACCCTTGAGAGTCCCATGGATAATGAGGAGATCAAAGCAGTCAATTTTAAAGGAAATCAACTCTGAATATTCACTGGAAGGGCTGGTGCTGAAATCGAAGCTCCAGTACTTTGGCCACCTGATAGGAAGAGCTGACTCATTGGAAAAGACCCTGATGCTGGCAAAGATTGAAGGCAAATTGAGAAAAGAGAGACAAAGGATTAGATTGTTAGCACCAGTTACTCAAAGGACACGAATTTGAGCAAACCCTGGGAGGTAGTGGAGGACAGAGTAACCTGGCATGCTGCAGTCCATGAGACTGTCAGACTAGACTTAGTGACTGAACAACAACAACACAAATCTGGTAGTACAAATCCTACAGCTTTATTCTTACTCAATGTTGTCTTGCATATTCTACTTCACTTGTGTTTGCACAGGAATTTTAAAATCACTTTTAAATTTTCAACAAAAAGATTGAGATTTTTTGTATGGTTAATGTAGAATTTTTAGATAAATTTGGAGAGAACTGAGATATTTGTTATTCTGAGTCACACCGTTTATGATTATATTCCTTCATTTATTCAGATATTCTTTAGTTTCTCTCAGTAATTGTTTATAGTTTTTGGTGTATATGTCATGTTTGCCTTTCATTATATTTATTACTAGAAACTTATTTTGGGGGTGTTATTCTGGTATAAAATAATGTCTTTAAAAAATTCAGTTTCTTTTCTTTTTTTTACCGGTCCATCATTGTATTGTGTGTGTGTGCATGTTTTCAGTTGTATTTGCCTCTTTGTGACCCATGAACTGTAGCCCACCAGATTCCTCTGTCCATGGGACTTTCCAGGCAAGAATACTGGAGTAGGTTGCTAATTCCTTCTCCAGGGGTTATTCCTTACCCAAGGATTAAACCCGAGTCTCTTGCATCTCCTGCACTGGCAGGCAGATCAGTACCATGGAGCCACCTTTAAAATTCATTTTCTATTTTTTTCTTTATTTGTTTGTTTTACTGCTTAAGTACAATTAATTGTTACGTTGATCCTGATCCAATGGTTATGCTAGATTTATTAATCTAATTTGTTGTTCAGTCACTCAGTTGTGTCCAAATCTATGCAATCCTGTGGTCTGCAGCATGCCAGGCTTCCCTGTCCTTCACTGTCTCCCTGAGCTGTGCCCATTGAATCAGTGATGCCATCCAATGATCTCATCCTGTCATCCCTTCTCCTCCTTCCTCAATCTTTCTCAGCATCAGGGGCTTTTCCAAAGAGTCAGCTCTTGGAATCAGGTGGCCAAAGTATCGGAGCTTCAGCTTCAGCATCAGTCCTTCTGATGAATATTCAGAGTTGATTTCCTTTAGAATTTATTGGTTTGATTTCCTTGCTGTCTGAGGGACTGTCAAGAGGCTTCTCCAGCACTACAGTTTGAAAGCCTCAGATATTTGGGGTTCAGTCTTCTTTATGGTTCAACTCTCAGATTTGTGCATGACTACTGGAAAAACCATAGCTTTGACCAGACGGACCTTTGTCAGCAAAGTGATGTCTCTGCTCTTTAATACACTGTCTCAGTTCAGTTTAGTTCAGTTGCTCAATCGTGTCCGACTCTTTGCGATCCCATGAGCCACAGGATGACAGGCCTCCCTGTCCGTCATCAACTGCTGGAGTCTACCCAAACCCATGTCCATTGAGTCAGTGAAGCCATCCAACCATCTCATCTTCTGTCATCCCCTTCTCCTCCTGCCCTCAATCTTTCCCAGCATCAGGGTCTTTTCAAATGAGTCAGCTCTTCGCATCAGGTGGCCAAAGTATTGGAGTTTCAGCTTCAACATCAGTCTTTCCAATGAACACCCCGGTCTGATCTCCTTTAGGATGTACTGGTTGGATCTCCTTGCAGTCCAAGGGACTCTTGAAAATCTTCTCCAACACCACAGTTCAAAAGCATAAATTCTTCGGTGCTCAGTTTTCTTTATCGTCCAACTCTCACGTCCATACATGACTACTGGAATATGCTGTCTAGGTTTGTCATAGCTTTTGTTCCAAAGAGCAAACGTCTTTAAATTTCATAGCTGTAGTCACCATTTACAGTGATTTTCGAGCCTAAGAACATAAAGTCTGTCACTGTTTCCATTGTTTTCCCATCTATTTGCCATGAGTGGTTGGGCTGGATGCCATGATCATGTTTTTTGAAAGTCGAGTTTAAAACCAACTTTTTCCACTCTCCTCTTTCCCCTTCATCAAGAAGCTATTTAGTTCTTTTTCACTTTCTGCCAGAATGGTGGTGCCATCTGCATATCTGAGGTTATTGATATTTCTCCCACCAATCTTGATACCAGCTTGAGCTTCATCCAGCCAGGAATTTCTCAGGATGTACTCTGCATATAAGTTAAGTAAGCAGAGTGACTTCATACAGCATGTACTCCTTTCCCAATTTTGAACCAGTCAGTTGTTCCATGTTTGGTTCTAACTGTGACTTCTTGACCTTCATGAAAGTTTCCCAGAAGGCAGGTGAAATGGTCTGATATTCCCGTCTCAGTATTTTCCACAGTTTTTTGGGATCCAGACAGTCAAAGGCTTTTGTGTAGTCAATGAAGCAGAAGCAGATATTTTTCTGGAACTCTCTTGTTTTTTCTATGCTCCAATGGATGTTGGCAATTTGATCTCTGGTTCCTCTGTTTTCCTAAATCCAGCTTGTACATGTGTAAGTTCTCAATTCACATAGTATTGAAGCCTAGCTTGAAGGATTTTGAGTATTACCTTGCTAGCATGTGAAATGAGTGCAATTGTGCAGTAGTTTGAACATTCTTTGGCACTGCCCTTCTTTGGGACTAGAATGAAAATTGAACTTTTCCAGTCCTGTGGCCACTGCTGTGTTTTCCAAATTAGCTGGCATATTGAGTGCAGCATTAATCTAATAGTTTATAATATATAATTTCTTATTTCCTATGTGCACAATCATTTCTTTTATGTGTAATGGTACTTTTTAATTTTTTTTTACTATCTCTTTTTCTTTCTTTATCTATCTGTAAGCTTTAGATCTATATTTCTATGACTTATTTTTCTAGAGCCTTATCTCATTTGGCTACTCCAAAAAGTACAGAATTAAAAACCACAGTGACAATAGTAAACCTTGTTGCCTAACTTAGAATGCTTTCAATATTTTACTCATATTTACTTTGGGCTTTCTGTGAATATATTTAATCACATTGGGGACATCTCTTTTTTTCCCTAGGTTTTATGGAACTTTTGAAATTTATTATTGAGTGGTTTAATTTTCAAAGGCTTTTACTGCATCCATAGAAATGATAAAATTATTTTCCTTTTTTCCAGTTAAGGTGGTAATTTTTGATCTCTAAATGTTACATTATGGCTTGATATCTGAACATTACAAACTCCTTGGCATTTGTCATATATATCAAGGTATTCCATTCATCTATAGCTCTATCCATCACTACCACACAGAGTGGACTATTGCAGCTATGTAAAAATTCCTGAGATTGGGTAGAATGATTTTTCCTACTTCATTCTTTTTCAAAATTGTTTTAGCTATTGAGTTATTTAGCTGTTTCATATAAATTCTAGAATTATCTTGTAACTTTCTATCAATAAACGTCTTTTTGTCCTTCATAAGGACAATACTAAAATCTCTATATATCAATTGCAGACAATTGTCGTCTTTACTATGTTGTGTTCCAGTTCATAAACAAGGCAAATAAATGGACATTATAGGAGAAGAAAAGTAATTTTGCCTCTAACCTAGTAATTTTTGATTGAGAACGCCTGTAATAAAAGACAGATTAACAAGAGAAAAACAAAAAAAGTTTATTAACATGTATATACCTCATGACAGAATGTGGTCCACTGGAGAACGGAATGGCAAACCACTTCAGTATTCTTGCCTTGAAAACCCCATTAATAGTATGAAAAGGCAAAATGATAGGATACTGAAAGATGAACTCCCCAGGTCAGTAGGTGCCCAATATGCTACTGGAGATCAATTGAGAAATAACTCCAGAAAGAAGGAAGGGATGGAGCCAAAGCAAAAACAATACCCAGCTGTGGATGTGACTGGTGTTAGAAGCAAGGTCCAATGATGTAAAGAACAATATTGCATAGGAACCTGGAATGTCAGGTCCATGAATCAAGGCAAATTGGAAGTGGTCAAACAAGAGAGGGCAAGAGTGAATGTCGACATTCTAGGAATCAGCGAACTGAAATGGACTGGAATGGGTGAATTTAACTCAGACGACCATTACATCTACTACTGCGGACAGGAATCCCTCAGAAGAAATGGAGTAGCCATCATGGTCAACAAAAGAGTCCATAATGCAGTACTTGGATGCAATCTCAAAAATGACAGAATGATCTCCATTCATTTCCAAGGCAAACCATTCAATATCACAGTAATCCAAGTCTATGCCCCAACCAGTAACGCTGAAGAAGCTGAAGTTGAACGGTTCTATGAAGACCTACAAGACCTTTTAGAACTAATACCTAAAAAAGATGTCCTTTTCATCATAGGGGACTGGAATGCCAAAGTAGGAAGTCAAGAAACACCTGGAGTAACAGGCAAATTTGGCCTTGGAATACGGAATGAAGTAGGGCAAAGATTAATAGAGTTTTGCCAGGAAAATGCACTCGTCATAGCAAACACCCTCTTCCAACAACACAAGAGAAGACTCTACACGTGGACATCACCAGATGGTCAACACCGAAATCAGATTGATTATGTTCTTTGCAGCCAACGATGGAGAAGCTCTATACAGTCAACAAAAACAAGACCGGGAGCCCTGTGGCTCAGATCGTGAACTCATTACCAAATTCAGACTTAAATTGAAGAAAGTAGGGAAATCCATGCGACCATTCAGGTATGACCTAAATCAAATCCCTTATGATTATACAGTGGAAGTGAGAAATAGATTTAAGGGCCTAGATCTGATAGATAGAGTGCCTGATGAACTATGGAATGAGGTTCATGACATTGTATAGGCAACAGGGATAAAGACCATCCCCATGGAAAAGAAATGCAAACAAGCAAAATGGCTGTCTGGGGAGGCCTTACAAATAGCTGTGGAAAGAAGAGAAGTGAAAGCAAAGGAGAAAAGGAAAGATATAAGCATCTGAATGCAGAGTTCCAAAGAATAGCAAGAAGAGATAAGAAAGCCTTCTTCAGCAATCAATGCAAAGCAGTAGAGGAAAACAACAGAATGGGAAAGACTAGAGATCTCTTCAAGAAAATTAGAGATACCAAAGGAATATTTCATGCAAAGATGGGCTCGATAAAGGACAGAATGGTATGGACCTAACAGAAGCAGAAGATATTAAGAAGAGATGGCAAGAATACCCAGAAGAACTGTACAAAAAAGATCTTCACGACCCAGATAATCACGATGGTGTGATCACTGACCTAGAGCCAGACATCCTGGAATGTGAAGTCAAGTGGGCCTTAGAAAGCATCACTACGAACAAGGTTAGTGGAGGTGATGGAATTCCAGTGGAGCTATCCCAAATCCTGGAAGATGATGCCGTGAAAGTGCTGCACTCACTATGCCAGCAAATTTGGAAAACTCAGCAGTGGCCACAGGACTGGAAAAGGTCAGATTTCATTCCAATCCCAAAGAAAGGCAATGCCAAAGAATGCTCAAACTTCCATACAATTGCACTCATCTCACATGCTAATAAAGTAATGCTCAAAATTCTCCCAGCCAGGCTTCAGCAATATGTGAACCATGAAATTCCAGATGTTCAAGCTGGTTTTAGAAAAGGCAGAGGAACCAGAGATCTAATTGCTAACAACCGCTGGATCATGGAAAAAGCAAGAGAGTTCCAGAAAAACATCTATTTCTGCTTTATTGTTATGCCAAAGCCTTTGACTGTGTGGCCCAGTAAACTGTGGAAAATTCTGAAAGAGGTGGGAACACCAAACCACCTGACCTGCTTCTTGAGAAATCTGTATGCAGGTCAGGAAGCAACAGTTAGAACTGGACATGGAAAAACAGACTGGTTCCAAATAGGAAAAGGAGTACATCAAGGCTGTATATTGTCACCCTGCTTATTTAACTTATATGCAGAGTACATCATGAGAAACACTGGACTGTAAGAAGCACAAGCTGGAATCAAGATTGCTGGGAGAGATATCAATAACCTCAGATATGCAGATGACACCATCCTTATGGCAGAAAGGGAAGAAGAACTAAAGAGCCTCTTGGTATAAGTGAAAGAGAAAAGTGAAAAAGTTGGCTTAAAACTCAACATTCAGAAAACTATGATCATGGCATCTGGTCTCATCACTTCATGGGAAATAGATGGGGAAACAGTGGAAACAGTGTCAGACTTTATTTTGGGGAGCTCCAAAATCACTGCAGATGGTGACTGCAGCCCTGATACTAAAAGACACTTGATTCTTGCAAGCAAAGTTATGACCTACCTAGACAGATTATTAAAAAGCATAGACATTACTTTGCCAACAAAGGTCCGTCTAGTCAAAGCTATGGTTTTTCCAATGGTCACGTATGGATGTGAGAGTTGGACTATAAAGAAAGCTGAGCACCAAAGAATTGATGCTTTTGAACTGTGGTGTTGGAGAAGACTTTTGAGAGTCCCTTGGGCTGCAAGGAGATCCAACCAGTCCATCTTAAAGGAAATCAGTCCTGAATATTCATTGGAAGGACCAATGCTGAAGTTGAAACTCCAATACTTTGTCCACCTGATGTGAAGAACTGACTCATTTGAAAAGACTCTGATCCTGGGAACGATTGAAGGCAGGAGGAAGGTAGCAAAGAGTCACAGATGACTGAGCTACTGAACTGAACTGAATTGAACTGTTCATAGTATTCTCTTAATATTCCTTTGATATCTGCAGGATCTGTATGCTGTCTCTTAATTTATTTCTAGTATTGGTATTTGTGTCTTCTCTCTTTTTCTCTGTTATTTTTGCTATATTTTTGTCAATTTCATAAAATTTCCAAAGAAAAGAATATTGCTTTATTAACTTTTCTATATTGTTTTTTTGTTTCCAATTTTAATTTTATTTTGTTTTCTTCTTCACGCTTTGGGTTTAGTTTGTGCTCTTTAGTCTCTTGAAATGTGAGCTTAAATTACTGTTTTGAGACTTTTCCTGTTTTATAATGCATGAATTTGATTCAAAAAATTCAGTACAGATTTAGCTTTTTAAATTTTGATATTTTATGTTTTGATATGTTATGTTTTAATTTTCATTTGGTTTGATATATTTTAAAAAATTCTCTTGATACTTGTTCTTTGACCAATGAAATAATTTGAAGTTTTTATTTAGTCCAAATGTTTGTAATTTTTGTGCTGTCTTTATGATATGAATTTCTATTTTGGTTCCAGTGTAATTAGAGAATACACCTATATTATTATAGATTTATTAAATTTATGAAGTTTGTATAATGACCAAAGATATAGTTTATCTTGGTATATGTTTGGTGAGCACTTGAAAAGAACGTGTATTCTTCTATTGTTGAATGAAGTGTTCTGCAAGTATAATATCTATTAGACATTACTGATTGATGATGTTGCTGAATTTTTTATATCGTTTCTGATTTTCTGTGTAGTTTTTTAAATCAAATTTTGAAAAAGTGGTATTGAACTTTCTAACTCTGAATATGGATTTATCTATTTATCTTTTCAGTTCTATCAGTTTTTGCTTCACTAATTTTATATTGATGTTGGTACATATATATTTAGGACTATTGTTTTCTTGATAGACTCCCTGCCCTTGTACTATTCCTCTTTGTCTCTGATAATTTTTTCTACTCTAAATTCTACTTTATCTGATATTAATATAATCTCTCATGCTTTCCTTTAACAAGGGTTTTCTTGATATATATTTTACTCCTTTTACTTTAATGTGTCTATAATGTAATATTCAAAGTGAGTTTCATATAGCATATAGCTGGGTCATGTTTTTTAATCCATTCTGTAATCTGCCCTTTAGTTTTAGTGGAACCTCCATTTTGCTGTTATGCTCATTTTTGCTCATTTTATTTCATCTCTGAGGTTTTCATTTTTTAAATTCTTCCAAGTGTGTTTATTATTGTTCCTTGAAGCATTTTTTTTTATCAAGACTACTTTAAAATCTTTGTCTGGTAATTATAATGCCTCCATAATTTTTTGTTAATTGTCTTTTTCCATTCAGTTTGAGATCTTGTCTTTAGTGTGATGAATAATTTTCAACTGAAATCTGGACTTTTGGATGTCATTGATATTTAAACTTTTCATTTTATCTTGCTTCTTCTGACACAACATTGGTAGGGAAAAAAGAAGTATCACTTCATTTCAGCCAGGTGGAAGTAGAAGCCCAGGATTTCCACTGGGTCTCCACTGATAACTGAGGGAGCCCTTATCATTGTTGCTTGGTGAGGGTGGAAAGTTTGATTTCCTATGTGGCCTCTATTGATATGTTCCTGGCTGGAGGGAGTAGTGAATGTATCTCTACTGTTCTCCACATGGCTTCACAGATACCATAGTGGAGGAATAGTTGTGTTTTTGATGGCAGTCAAAGTCCTGATTCTTTTCTGGGTCTTTTCTCATATCACCCCCCAGGGACAGGGTGAGGCATCTTGTTCGTGTTGGTGGGGATGGAAGTACTGGCTCCCCAGTTGTCCTTAACAGACATTTTTAGGGAAGAGGAAGCTTGTTGTCATTGAAAAGGAATGACTATTTGATTACTATTTAATTTTCTGAGGAAAATGCAGGAGGAGTTTTGGGATGCCTTATTACACCCAGTGAGATGGGATATCTCAGCTCACCACTCAGTCTTTGCCAATATGGGTGGGGGTGGTGTAACAGTTTTTTTTTTTTTTTGTGGTAGAGTAGACACGCATTATCTTGGAATTTTTTTGTCTTTCAGGCTGCCCCTTTTTTTGGCTAAGACTGCAGGGTTTTGTTGTGGCTCTTTTTTCCTATAATGGTTGCCATTTCTGGACAGCTTCATCAGCTTCAAATTTGGGACATATGAAGCAAAAAGAAAACAGGAAACATCATCATGTAGTTATCTTGTGTCCTGAGTTCCATAGATAACTTACCTTATTGTTTCCAGCTTTCATATTTGTGTGTGTGTGTAAGAGAGAGAGAGAAAGAGAAAGCAATGTGTCCAGACATTACAATTACACTTAGTGGGAGGAATGGAGAGAAGTATATCTACACCATTTTCTCAGAAGCTGCGGTCTGAATTACATTTTTAGAAAAACTTGTAGAACTCAAAAGCCAGGTGCACTGTTTATTTTCTATTTGTCCCTCTTAAACTTTTCTGTACTAATCTTTAGCCCAGAAAATTATCCTCTACAAATGGCAGCATTTATGCTTTCCTGCCTTCTGGCTTCCCACTGGGTGTAGTCATGGAACTCCTGTAGAAAACGATCAGAAGTTCTTTAGGAAGAACTAGAAGAAAGATGTTAGAGTAATTATTTTCCTTCCTCACTCCCTGCCAGGCCACAATTCTAGCAGTGACTTCATTCCTCTAGCCACTGTCATAGCAGCTTCTCAGTATAAGTAAGCATTTACACTGCTCTTGCAATAAGGAGTAATAAGTCTAGGACTCGTAAGATCTCCCTAATGTTGCTCCTGGTATTTTCACATCCTTTGTTGGTTTCCTTAACCCAACACTGACCTCTATATTTCCAGTTGACCCTTAAAAAGACATGAGCATTAGGGGCACTGACACCTGACATCACCACCACCACCCTTAGTCCTGCAATTGAAAATCTGTGTAAACACTGCTGTCTACCCTCCATAGCATGGTACCTGCATCCACAGATTCAACTAAGTATAGATTGTGTAACACTGTGCATGCATGCTAAGTCGCTTCAGTCATGTCTGACTCTTTGTGACCCTCTGGGCTGTAGCCCACCAGGCTCTTCTGTCCAAGGGATTCTCCAGGCAAGAATACTGGAGTGGGTTGCCATGCCCTCCAGGGGATCTTCCTGATTCAGGGACAGGACTCATGTCTCTTACATCTCCTGCACTAATTGGGGGATAGGGGGGTTCTTTACTGCTAGTGTCACCTGGGAAGCCTGTGTAACACTGTAGTATGTATTTATTGAAAAAATTCATGATAAGTGGAAACACACTGTTCAAATCAGTGTTGTTCAAGGGTCAATTGTACTTCCTTCATAAAACTCTCTGAAAATATTTGTTTCCTGCTAGGAACGTGATTGAAATTTATGAGTTTGTTTTTTAACTTTGGCTTCTCATTGGGGGCAATTAGAAGTAATGTCCCACAAGTCAATGCTTTATCAATGCTTTATTGATCCTTCCCTTGATAAGAGTGGAGCCCTATACTAAGGTCACAGGTGTGAAGCCTTGTACCAATATCACAGGATAAAAGTCTCTGGAACTGACCAAGCCCCATAGCAACTGCTGTCATGAATCTCCAGATCTAAACCAGCCAGTTCCCTGACCCTACATTATGTAAAATACCCATCCTACAGCATTCTAACCAATCGCCTAATGCCATGATTCCTGTGGGAATTTTCTCTGTCTTGAGGCTATAAAAATTGGCTGCAAGTCTGTGAAAGCGTTCTGCTCTCCTTGGAGCTGGCCCGCTATTCTAACAGCATCTCCCACTCTAATAAACTTTATTCTCTTCTAATTCTGCCTCATGTGTGGAAATTCTTTTCCAACCCACTCATGGACCACCACAACAAGATTCATTTCCAAAATTATTTATAGTTTTGTCACTTTCTTAGTTCTCTTTTCTGTAGAATTCATCTGATCATCAATTTCCTATTCTTCTACTAAATCTATTCTCTTTTATGCCCAGAGATAAAGCCACTTTGCTTCATAAGGAGATTTTAGGGTGTGCTGTCAAAGAAGAGACAACAGGTCTAAAACAGTGTGTCACTTATGCTAAGTCCACACCATCAAATTGAGACTTAATATTTAACCTAATCATACTTTCAACATCCCTCAGGAATGTAATCTTAACTGGTCATTCTGGCACTTCCTGATCAGCACTAGTGAGATAATCTAGCTGATAGATCCCCATGCCCAACTTTTTGTGACCCCATGGAGTATAGCTCTTTAGGTTCCTCTGTCTATTAAGTTTTTCATGTAAAAATACTGGAGTGTGCTAACATTTCCTACTCCATGGAATCTTCCCCACCCAGAGATTGAACTCATGTCTCCTCTGTCTTCTGCATTGGCAGAAGGATTCTTTACTTCTGCACCACCTAGAAGCTGAATTTATGAATCACTGAATAAAGCCAATTAGGCCTTTAAATTTACTCAGTTGAATTTTGTTTTTAACAGATTTTTGGCCTTTTTTCATAAAAATAATCTGCTGAAAATATGCACTATGTATCCAGCTGATTTTCATCTTAAGTAGCCATGGGATATTAATTTTTGTTAACTATGGAAACTAAACCATAGTGGCAGGTTAAAGTACAAGACTGGAACTAAGAATTTTGGCCAAAACAAGGAAACTAGTGATATCTCCATTCATTTGGCATCTGTCTGTGTGCATAACCTTGGTTCAAATAGAGGACATTGGTGAGGGATCAACTACACACAGTGAGAATGAGCTGGTTGCCTCTTCACCAGTAGGTTTCAAAGGAATACTGTGAGTCTAATTCTGTTCTAATTCTGAGAAAGAAGAATTTATGAAAATGAGTTTGAAAGTTTGGGGAAAACAGAAAGCACTATGAGCCTTGGATTTCTACTTTAGTTAGAAACAAACCTGATCTGGGCTAAATTCTTAGCCTTTTAATTCCAGATCCTATCTCTTAAATGGGCATTTACTTATGCCCATCTCAGCTTTATATAGAGAAAAATTCCAACAGCAAATTATAATCATCTTAATTTTAGCCTCAACACTAGAATGATATTGTTTATATTATAACTCCACATTTTAAGGAATTTTGAGACTTCATCAGAGGGAAGCCATAATATTATCCATTTATGCTTTATTTGACAAATATAAATGTATTCTAAATGTTTAAATAATGTGGTAGAGTGATATGAATATTGAGATATACAGGGAAAAAGTTATTTCTGCAAGCTTATAGTCTTATGTTTGTCATAGTTTTTTTATGTTAATTTTTATTGGAGTATAGTTGCTTTACAGTGCTGTTAGTTTCTGCCATACCACAAAGTGAGCCAGTGATAAGTATATACATATCCCTTCTTTTTTGGATTTCTTTCCCATTTAGGTAACCACAGAGCGTTGAGTAAAATTCCATGTGCTATTCGGTAGGTTATCATTGGTTATCTATTTTATGCACAGTAGTATATATATGTCAATCCCAGTCTCCCAATTCATCCCTTGCTTGTTCCCCAGCACCCAATGTCCATATATTTGTTCCCTACATCTGTGTCTCTATTGCATAAGCTTTTAAATATACATAAAAGTAGGTGGGAAATACAGCAAATGAATATAACTAATATTAATTGTTCCTGAAACTGAAATTGCTCAGGAAGAATTCCTAGGAAATGTAACCTTATTTCAATAGGGGAAGACATTTGATTAGAGACAAAAAAAAAAAAAAAAAGGTATGGTATTTCAGGCCTGGGAATATTGAAGAATTGCAACGAGGGCAATTTAGAAGTGGTAAGCACTAACTATAAAGCTGAAAAAGAACCGAGTCTTGCTCTGGGATTCTGCATGAACTGAGGTGATCAAATTTCAAAAAAGAACCGAAGAATGGAAGTAAGAACCAGTTCCGGGCCTGGATCCCTCAATAACTTACTATATAACTTAAGAAATTCACTTAGTTTCTCTGGGAATTTGTTTCTCATTTATGTCAGAAGGATGAAAGATTGGATTAAATATATACTTAGATCTCTTTTAGTGCTACAAATGTATTAGCGGATCAATTTTCTAATGACCAATAGAGAAGAAATTGAGTTTTTTGAATTGAGAAGTTATGAGATGAAAACAGCATTTCAAGAAAGTAAAGCTTTTCTACTTAGATGAGTGTGTACATGGAAAGCCTACTGCAAAGGGCTCAATGATTCTTTCAGTCCTATATTATTGTTTTAACCATTGGTGATGAGAAAATGAAAATATTCCTTCTCAGGTCACTTCTCATCACATTTTGAAATAATCAACACCAAAGTAGCCCTGCCTCTTTCCTGGGTTTATTCTTCCTTGTCATTTGTTTTTTAATGAATAAGGAAGCCCCATTGCCACATGGAAACTATTTAAGAATATTTGTTTCTGTGCATGTTCAATGAAATGTTAATATATTTCATCAGATTGCCCCAACAAGGGTAGCTTGCCAAACGTTTCAAGGACATGGTGAAATTCTGAAGACGGAAAGGAAACTACAAAATCAGGAATAGAATAGTATGTTCTGATGCAAACCTTTTAGTTTAGCACTTCTTGTCCCAAAAGTCTTTCTCTTTCTGACAACTCTATCAACTCTTCGTTATATTTCTAATACTTTCATTTCACCCCCCCACCCCCCGCCCCACACCCCAGCACAAAACAGCTGCTGCCTTGGTTCAGACACAAAGTGTGTTAGAGAAATATAAACCCTAGGGTCTCAGATTCATCTTCTGTGTATAAGAGAGCCACACATGGTATTTCTTCATAAATAGATGACCATGTGTGATGACCATGAACCACTAATAGATTTTGAAATTATCTTCTCTATGACACTGTCTCATGAGTAAATTGCCACCAAGTTCTGTGGTAGGTCAACTCTTAGTTGCATTTTTTACACTCTTGGTTTCTGCTTTTGAAATTCCTAGCTCTACAAAAAGAGAAGTTAAAAATGTAATGTAGGATTGACTTCAGAAACAAAAGTTTTTACCTGATTTCCCTTTTCACAGAGAGATAGTCTAAGGTGTTGTTGTGGCTGCAGAGAGCAGGTGTCTCTGGCTTCCTTTACAACAGGGCTATACTCTTTTCTGTTTTCTTCTGCTATGTCAATCCAGCCTGACTGTCAAATCTACTTCATTTCATGTTCAGACTCAAGACTCCTGACTCTGAGCTGATTGCAGGGAAGATACAATCCCTATCACCAGATATGGTCTAGGAGAGTCTTGCTGTTCAGTATCTGATAGCCCACATTCCTGGAATGATCACAGGAGACCATTTTTCCTACCTATGTGTTGGATCTTGCTACAGTTTCTTGATTTGATGCTTATATGTTATATTGGAAGTGCAGACATGGTGTGAGCAAATTCACTGATATGTGGCCTTACTCTTCATATCTCTTGGGTAGTTGTTGTGATTGTTCAGTCACTAAGTTGTGTCCAACTCTTGCAATCCCATGGGCTGTAACATTCCAGGCTTCCCTGTCCTTCACTGTCTCCTAGAGTTTGCTCAAATTCATGTCCATTAAGTCAATGATGCTGTCTCACCATATCATCCTATGCTGCCCTCTTCTCCTTTTGTATTCAATCTTTCCCAGAGTCTTTTCCAATGAGTCAGCTCTTAGCATCAGGTGGCCAATGTGTTGGAGCTTCAGCATCAGTCTTTCCAGTGAATATTCAGGATTGATTTCCTTTAGGATTAACTGGTCTGATATCCTTTCTTCCAAGGGAATCTTAAGAGTCTTCTCCAACATCACAATTTGAAAGCATCATTTCTTTGGTGCTCAGCCTTCTTTATAAGGTCCAGCTCTTAAATCCATACATAATTACTGGGAAAACCATAGCTTTGACTATATGGAATTTTCTCTTCATTGTTCCATCCAAGGTTGTAATTTTCTTACTAAATTGATTGATTATTAAGAACTCTATGACTTATGCTATTCCTTGGAACTCTGCATTCAAATGTTTATATCTTTCCTTTTCTCCTTTGCTTTTTGCTTCTCTTCTTTTCACAGCTATTTGTAAGGCCTCCCCAGACAGCCATTTTTCTTTTTTGCATTTCTTTTACATGGGGATGGTCTTGATCCCTGTCTCCTATACAATGTCACGAACCTCATTCCATAGTTCATCAGGCACTCTATCTGTCAGATCTATGCCCTTAAATCTATTTCTCACGTCCACGGTATAATCATAAGGGATTTGATTTAGGTCATACCTGAATGGTCTAGTGGTTTTCCCTACTTTCTTCAATTTAAGCCTGAATTTGGCACACAGTCAGCTCCTGGTCTTGTTTTTGCTGACTGTATAGAGCTTCTCCATGTTTGGCTGCAAAGAATATAATCAATCTAATTTTGGTGTTGACCATCTGGTGATGTCCATGTATAGAGTCTTCTCTTGTGTTGTTCGAAGAGGGTGTTTGTTATGACCAGTGCATTTTTGTGGCAAAATTCTATTAGTCTTTGCCCTGCTTCAATCTGTATTCCAAGGCCAAATTTGCCTGTTACTCCAGGTGTTTCTTGACTTCCTACTTTTGCATTCCAGTTCCCTATAATGAAAAGGACATCTTTTTTGGGTGTTAGTTCTAAAAGGTCTTGTAGGTCTTCATAAAACCATTCAACTTCAGCTTCTTGAGCGTTACTGGTTGGGGCATAGACTTGGATTACTGTGATACTGAATGGGTTGCCTTGGAAACGAACAGAGATCATTCTGTCATTTTTGAGATTGCATCCAAGTACTGCATTTTGGACTCTTTTGTTGACCATGATGGCTACTCCATTTCTTCTGAGGGATTCCTGCCCCTAGTAGTAGACATAATGGTCATCTGAGTTAAATTCACCCATTCCAGTCCATGTTACTTCGCTGATTCCTAGAATGTCGACATTCACTCTTGCCATCTCTGGTTTGACCACTTCCAGTTTGCCTTGATTCATGGACCTGACATTCCAGGTTCCTATG
Source organism: Bos mutus (assembly GCF_027580195.1). Classification (NCBI taxonomy): domain Eukaryota; kingdom Metazoa; phylum Chordata; class Mammalia; order Artiodactyla; family Bovidae; genus Bos; species Bos mutus. Next base: position 34,712,438 of record NC_091629.1, on the reverse strand, counting down.
CAATATTGCTCTTTACAGCATTGGACCTTTCTTCTATCACCAGTCACATCCATAGCTGGGTATTCTTTTTGCTTTGGCTCCATCCCTTCCTTCTTTCTGGAGTTATTTCTCCACTGATCTCCAGTAGCATATTGGGCATCTACTGACCTGGGGATTTCCTCTTTCAGTATCCTATCATTTTGCCTTTTCATACTGTTCATGGGGTTCTCAAGGCAAGAATACTATAGTGTTTTGCCATTCCCTTCTCCAGGGGACCACATTCTGTCAGATCTCTCCACAATGACCCGCCCATTTTGGGTTAGCAAGAAGAGATAAGAAAGTCTTCTTCAGCGATCAATGCAAAGAAATAGAGGAAAACAACAGAATGGGAAAGACTAGGGATCTCTTCAAGAAAATCAGAGATACCAAAGGAATATTTCATGCAAAGATGGGCTCGATAAAGGACAGAATGGTATGGACCTAACAGAAGCAGAAGATATTAAGAAGAGATGGCAAGAATACACAGAAGAACTGTACAAAAAAGATCTTCATGACCCAGATAATCACGGTGGTGTGATCACTGACCTAGAGCCAGACATCCTGGAATGTGAAGTCAAGTGGGCCTTATAAAGCATCACTACAAACAAAGCTAGTGGAGGTGATGGAATTCCAGTGGAGCTATTTCAAATCCTGAACGACGATGCTGTGAAAGTGCTGCACTCAATATGCCAGCAAATTTGGAAGACTCAGCAGTGGCCACAGGACTGGAAAAGGTCAGTTTTCTTTCCAATCCCAAAGAAAGGCAATGCCAAAGAATGCTCAAACTACCACACAATTGCACTCATGTCACACGCTAGTAAAGTAATGCTCAAAATTCTCCAAGCCAGGCTTCAGCAATACATGAACTTCCAGATGTTCAAGCCAGTTTTAGAAAAGGCAGAGGAACCAGAGATCAAATTGCCAACATCTGCCGGATCATGGAAAAAGCAAGAGAGTTCCAGAAAAGCATCTATTTCTGCTTTATTGACTATGCCAAAGCCTTTGACTGTGTGGATCACAATAAACTGTGGAAAATTCTCGAAGAGATGGGAATACCAGACCACCTGATCTGCCTCTTGAGAGACCTATATGCAGGTCAAGAAGCAATGGTTAGAACTGGACATGGAACAACAGACTGGTTCCAAATAGGCAAAGGAGTTCGTCAAGACTGTATATTGTCACCCTGTTTATTTAACTTATATGCAGAGTGCATCATGAGAAACGCTGGACTGGAAGAAACACAAGCTGGAATCAAGATTGCTGGGAGAAATATCAATAACCTCAGATATGCAGATGACACCACTCTTATGGCAGAAAGTGAAGAGGAACTAGAAAACCTCTTGATGAAAGTGAAAGTGGAGAGTGAAAAAGTTGGCTTAAAGCTCAACATTCAGAAAACGAAGATCATGGCATCCGGTCCTATCACTTCATGGCAAATAGATGTGGAAACAGTGGAAACAGTGTCAGACTTTATTTTTCTGGGCCCCAAAATCACTGCAGATGGTGACTGCAGCCATGAAATTAAAAGATGCTTACTCCTTGGAAGGAAAGTTATGACCAACCTAGATAGCATATTCAAAAGCAGAGACATTACTTTGCCAACAAAGGTCCATCTAGTCAAGGCTATGGTTTTTCCTGTGGTCATGTATGGATGTGAGAGTTGGACTGTGAAGAAGGCTGAGTGCTAAAGAATTGATCCTTTTGAAGTGTGGTGTTGGAGAAGACTCTTGAGAGTCCCTTGGACTGCAAGGAGATGCAACCAGTCCATTCTGAAGGAGATCAGCCCTGGGATTTCTTTGGAAGGAATGATGCTAAAGCTGAAACTCCAGTACTTTGGCCACCTCATGCGAAGAGTTGACTCATTGGAAAAGACTCTGATGCTGGTAGGGATTGGAAGGAAGAGGAGAAGGGGACGACAGAGGTTGAGATGGCTGGATGGCATCTCTGACTCGATGGACGTGAGTCTGAGTGAACTCCGGGAGTTGGTGATGGACAGGGAGGCCTGGCGTGCTGCGATTCATGGGGTCGCAAAGGGTAGGACACAACTGAGTGACTAATCTGATCTGATGACTTATGCTTGGATATCTGCTTACTTCAGCCAGTGACAACCTTCTCTATAACCAGTTTAAAATTTTACCTACCCAAGTCAAGACTAATTTTTATACACTCTTCTTATAAAATAAGATTGAGAGCCCATTGACAACTGGGAGGACTTTCCCTTTCAAAGGTCAATACTAGAACTTCTGTCTCATATCTCCCACTCTGCTACTGAGATCATTTCCCCTCTCCTTTAAAGTTTTTCTTTTTTTCCCCATCTCAATTTCTAACCCCTGAATAATCATGCGTTTGTGACCACAGAAACACTCTGTGGTTCTATATTTCAAAGCTCTCCAGTGATCTCTTTGGGGAAAATCAGAAAAAAAATTAGGTGATTAACTAAATGTCTATTGAATTATATAGTTATTGTATTAAATGTCTGTCAATATGACCTACTTGGTGATTAAGTATTCCTTAGAGGCAAAACAGCTTTAATTGTTGATTTCCAAGAATCAGTTCTCAGACTTGGCATATGAATCGAAATGCAGTTTTATCAACAAATAGTGCTAGGGTGACTGGTATCCAATTGCAAATGATGGCATTTAACTCTTCACTTCATTAACAAAAATTAACTAAAACTGGATCAGCAACATCTATATGAGCCCAAATCATAAAACTATTAGAAGAAAACATAGGCATAAGTCTTCACAGCCTTGAATTTGACAATAGATTCTTACATATTGATAGCTTACAGTGAATGAGGTAGGATTCATAATCTCCAAAGAAGATTTAGCTTTGGCAGTAGGGACCAGTCTTAAAAACTCAGAGCTTTTTTCGTGGCATAAGTTTTATTACAGTGAAAAAGGACAGAGAAAGCTTCTGACACAGGCATCAGAAGGGGGACAGAAAGTGTCCCTCTCACTAGTTCTAGCAAGGCTTTATATACTTTTACCAGACCCACTCCAATAACATACATCTTAAATTAACAAAATTAGAACTAACAATTGAAAGGTCTTACCAGACCCACTCCCACATAAGATAACAGGATGAATCAGAAGTTCCTGTTAAGAAGGAGAAAAATGTCCTTAAGCAAGCTACATTGTTATATAATCATTGTTGGTATATATCAATGTTATATATCAATCATTGTTATATAATCAATGTTGTTATATAATCATTAGCACAGAGCTTAAGGAAAAACATACACTTGAGCCATTAGCTCTGGGCTTAAAGAAGAATCATTATGTGACTAAGAAGAAGGAATGTAGAAAATAACGTTTGCCCTTTTCTCCTCCTTCAGAACTCTAGACCCCTTTTTCTTCCTCAAGGGCCCTGGATCCCTTCCTCCTTGAGGGCCCTGGACTCCTTATTAACCTACTTAAGAATTAATTCTCTCAATTTGGTTCTGAAAGCATGAAAAGCAAAATAGGTGGATTGGACCTAGTCAAATTTTCTTTTTTTAATTGTGCATTAAAATATATTATCAAGAAAAGGAGTATTTAAAAAAAAGGAGAAAATATTTGCAAATCATATGTTTGAGAAGGGTTTAATACTCAAAATTATATATATAAGGGGCTTTGAATAGATATTTTTCCAAGATGATAAACAATTGCCCAATAAGCATATGAGAGGATATTCAACATCATTAATCATTGGAGAAATGCAGGTCAAAACTGCAATGAGATATCAATTCACACCTAGTAGGAAAGCTATAATAATGTTTTAAAAGGGAAATGCTTTTTACATAGGAAGGTAAAGTGGTATAGCTACAGGGTAGAGCAGTTTGGCAATTTCTCAAAAAGTTAAATACAGAATTGCTTTAAACCCCAGAAATTCTATTCCTAAGTATATACATATGAGAACTGGAAAAAAAAAAAAGACTGAAAGAGATACCTGTATCAATATTCACTGCAGCATTATTCACAATAGCCAAAAAGTGGAACCCCTAAGTGTCATCAGTAGATGAATGGATAAACAATATGTGATATATCCACATATATAATGCAATGTTGTTCAGACGTAAGAAAGAATGAAATTCTGATGCAGGTACAACTTAGATGAACTATACTAAGTGAAATAAGCAAGACCAAAAAGACCTTCATTTATATTAAATACATAGAATAGACAAATTCATAGAGACAGAGAGTAGAGGTTGCTAGGTATAGGAAGGAAGAGGAAATGGGGAGTCATTATTTAATAGGCACATAGTATCTCTTTGGGATGGTGGAAAAGTTTTCAAAAGAGTAGTAATAGTTGTACAACATTGTGAATTTTATTGTTGTTGTTCAGTTGCTCAGTCATGTCTGACTCTTTGGGACCCCATGGGCTGATATCCACCAGGGTTCCTTGTCCTTCACTATTTCCCAGAGTTTGCTTAAAGTCATGTCCATTGAGTTGATGATGCCATCTAACCATGTCATCCTCTCTTGCCCCCTTTGCAAACATAATTATAATGCCACTGAATTGCACACTTAAAATGGTTAAAATGGCATAAAACTAGCTTTATGGTTTTGTGTTTTATATATATTTATAATAAAAGTTAAAAAAAATCATTTCTTGGCACAAACTTAGAGGTATCTAGTAGCAAAAGTTAGAACCCAGGCACTGTGATATAACAAATATGCTATATATAGAGAGAAAGGTTGAGGTTTCTAGATAACTTAGTGTTATAACAACCTGCTCTGATAGAAGCGTCTGAAGTCAAAACTGAGAAGCAGTGCAGTGTAGCAAGTTAGAAGAGTAAGAAGGTGGATGTGGTGTCAAGCAGATCAGAGTAGGGTTGGAACACCCATGAAACTGGCTCTTATTTAGTTACTATGTGACTTTGGACAAGCAATTTACTCTTTCTGAGCTTCAGTCTTCTCATGTAAAGTCTTTAATAATATCTCCTTCATAGGGCTATTTTGAGGAGCAAGTCTGTTACAAAATGTACATATATCAACCCTGGAGTTTTTATGTGATAAGTAGCCAATAAATTGCATTTATAACACACTTGATTGTGCTTCTCCATTTATCTCTCTCCACTCACCACCCCTTAGGCCATACACCAAACTTTCTTTGGGATGGATCAATCACTTATTTTTACAGTTTTCTTACAGAGTCCTTACTTCTCATTTCATTCCTGTAATAATAAGAGAGAAAAATCATTAAGACTTAGGAAAAAAAATTCTGATTTGTCTTTGGTGTCTGGGGAAAAATCATAGACCTGCCTTTCTCCTGACCCCGCACTCTTGCCTCATGCTGTACACCCAGCACTTTTTCATTTCTCCTTTAATGTATTCCCACAAAACACAAACAAAGATGTTTGGCCATGAGCTGTGCATCCGAGGAACTGGCAGAGGATGCTAAAAGGGGAGCATCAAGTTAATCTTCTTGAGTTATTATTCATCTCTAGTCTCCTGGAGTTCAGCTGATACTTGAGTTCTAGTCTTCATTCAATCCTATGAAAAGAGATTTTAAAAAATGCAAGGAAACTGGAGTTAAATATCTTTTGATTCTAAACAAATTTACTGTTTGTTTCAGTATAGCAGGGCCAGAAAGGAGAGAGCTGAAAAATGTAGATATTTTGTTGAAACTTCAGCAGTGACACATGATGGGAATTTAGAATTTTTTACACTGTATTATAGCCTTCTAATACTGTGTTATCTTGGCACATTAGTGGAGGTTGATGCTGAGACCCAGTATAAATGCTGAATTAATTAATCATAATCAGTGATATTGCAATGGGTTCCATATGACACCAGTCTTTGGTAGAATCTTGGTTGTATACAGTCCTTCACTCCCCTTTTAGATTAGTTATCAGACAATATAGCTTATTTGTGCCCTAGAATTCCACTCATGTGGTTCCCAACATTTCCAAATTGGAGTTTTAGAGCAATAATGCAACTAAAAGGAACTTGAACCAAGAGACTGAGACTCAAATTGTTCTTATTTTTCTGCACCCTTTCTCTATCCAAAAGTCTCACCTCACGGAAGACAGTACATGTTAGGCCTTGCACCAGCTCATCCAAACCCCAAAGATGCAAACTTTCCTAATAGAACAAGAGGCTTTCAGAAGGAGTCAGCCCTATTGCTGCATCTTGGACACACTTCCTATTCCCTGGTCTGCAGTTTGCATTGTCCAGGAGATCATCTGTTCATACCCCAAGATGTTAAACAAATGACAAGCAGACATGTTTGCATAATTCTCATTACCTTTACCACAGTTCAATGTAATTTCCCCAAATGTTTAATTTATTTTATTTCAGAGACTGTGACAGTTAGGATTTTGAAGTACAAGCTTGCATCTGTAATCCATTTATGAACCCTCTCCAGTACAATTGTGAAGAGAGAGAGAAAAAAAAGTTGGGAGGAGGAATTATTTGGAGTTAAAAAAAAAAAAAAAAAAGCATTGAAAAACAAGGAGAGGGGAGTGAGAGCACATCTGTTTTTGTAAGAAATCATGGAACCTGGCCCTTTTTCAGTTGGGTATTTTACTACCACATGGCTTTAATCCTACATCTGGGCCTGTTGTTTTATGAAATATTTCCCACAGATGATGTCAATTATAATTTTTGTCCTGGTCGTCAATTTACAGAGTTTTGGAATAAGACAAAATGAAACAACCAGAAAAAGAACAACTTATGTGGTCTACTCTCTGACAAAATTATAGCTGTGTGATACACATCTAAAATCAATAACTCCACTAACGATTAGCAGAGCACATTGCTTGGTTTATGAGCAGAGACGAGGCCCACCCCACACATATGTTTGGCACTGGATTGCATTTTTTGTTTGCTGTGTATTTACCAGCAGATGTTCAGTCGTTTATTTAACTTCTTCTGTGAGCCAGTAGTAGGCCTGTGTCTCTGTGACATTTATAAGTCATCTGCCAGCAATACAGGTGGAATGCTTTCATGAAACCTTTTTTGTTCCTTATTCAGTGATGATCTATCAGAGAGATCAGGGGTAATTCTTTATAGAGTTATATGGTTATTAAGATGTGGAGCTCTGATCTTGTGTGTAAAGTTGAAGAAATTTGGATTCCTGCATATGGAATCAGAATCTTCTTTCAGAGTCACTTTGAAAGAATCATTTGTGGTGTTCAACTTTAGCAGCTGGTTTGAGGGCAAGAGGTTTTGCTGAGAAACAAAGAAACTCCATTAGTCCTGAGTAGACCCAGAATTTTGATAGGAATGGTTTTTCTCTTTACTTATAGGGATTCTTTCAATGGAAAGGGATAAACCAGATTCTTTGAAAATTATTTCATAACAACAAGATTTTATAAGGAATAAGAAATCAGGTAATTGATAGTTTGAAAGTTCTTAGAAGGTGAAATCATGTTGAGGATGATTTTGCTTCTTTTCATCTGCCAACACCAGAGTTAGCCTTCTAAGAGTAGCCAGTGTTCTAGCTATCAAAAGTTTTTAAATAAAAGAGAAAAATGGAGAAGAAAAAAAGAGTTCCAAAATATTTGAAATCCTTGTGATTCCTTTATTATGTCTGTGATGTGTCTTTATGTAATTATTTGAATTTAATTTAAAAATTTTAATGTTTCATTTTAAAGTCCAAAAATTAATGAGCATTGATGATGAGTTTATAAACATAAATTATTTCATTTATCACCATGATACCTTTATTTTCTTATGAATTTCAAGCTTGTCTTCTAGGATTTCCCATTTTGTCCACAACTGTGCCAGGTCTGAGTTCTAGAAGTGGAGAAGCCTGACATTGAAACTGAGTTGCCTGTGATTTATTGTAAGATGTCACCAGGGGAAAGGAAAGGAAGGAAGAAGGATGGATATGGGATGGGAGCTAAGCAATAGGAAGTATAATGTGCAATGTTGGTTCAGTCCAATCCCACTGGGAACCCTGCAGTGTCAATTGCATCACTGCATTGGTCCCACCTTGAGGCAAGGGATCAGAACAGGCATTGCTCTTGCAGAACAATCTCCCTAGCAAAGTGGCTCCTGCTCAGCTGAGGATGCTCCTCTAGAGAACAAAGGAGTGATGGTTGAACAGCCTCTGGAGGAAGGATGCAGGAAGACCCCTAAAGAGTTTCTGGGTGGTCAGAGAAAAACAAATATCACAACATCTCTCATATATGGAAACTAATTTTTTTTTTAATGATATAAATGAACTTATTTACAGAACAGAAACAGACTCACAGATTTTGGAAACATACTTGTGGCTACTAAAGGGGGAATGTGAGGAACAGGAGTAAATTGGGAGCTTGGGATTGACATACACACACTGTGGCTTCCCCTATGGCACAGCAGGAAAAGAGCAGGAGACACAGGAAAAGCAGGCTTGATCTCTGTGTTGGGAAGATCACCCAGAGGAGGAAATGGAAATCCACTCTAGTATTCTTGCCTGGAAAAATGCCATGGACAGAGGAGCTTGGTGGGCTACAGTCCATGGGTCACAAAGGGTCAGACATGACTGAGCAAATAACACACACAGCACTATATATAAGATAGATAACGAACAAGGACCTACTGTATAGCAGCACAGGGAGCTCTATTCAATACTCTGTAGTAACTCATATTAGAAAATAATGTGAAAAATAATTAATATATGTATAACTGAAGTAGTATATTGTACCCTTGAAACTAACACAACATTGTAAATCAACTATACTCCAATTAAAAAAAAAAAAAAAAAAAAGATGACTTGGGTGGGACATCAGAGCAGAACATAGTATTTCAAAGGAGAGAAATGGTAGTCCAAAAACAAATCCACAGAGAGAAACTTTGCTCTTATTTCCCAAGCCCAGAGGTATTTGATTAGAATAGTACAAATGTTATCATATGATCCTATGTGACAGTGATAGTCCCTTAGTCACTTATGACTTTTTGCAACCCCTTGGACTGCAGCCTTCCAGAATCTTCTGTCTGTAGATTTTTCCAGGCAAGAATACTGGAGTGGGTAGTGATTCCCTTCTTTGGGGAATTTCCCGACCCAGGGATTGAACCTAGGTCTCCCACATTACAGGCAAATTCTTTACCGTCTGAGCCAGCAGGGAAGCCATATTTGATTATATGCTGTTTAGTCACTCAGTAGTGTTCGACTCTTGGCAACCCCATGACTGTAGCCTGCCAGGCTCCTCTGTCCATGGGATTCTCCAGGCAAGAATACTGGAGTGGGTTGTCTCAGTTCAGTTCAGTCGCTCAGTTGTGTCCAACTCTTTGCGACCCCATGAATCGCAGCACGCCAGGCCTCCCTGTCCATCACCAACTCCCGGAGTCTACTCAAACCCATGTCCATCGAGTCGGTGATGCCATCCAGCCATCTCATCCTCTGTTGTCCACTTCTCCTCCTTCCCCCAATCCCTCCCAGCATCAGAGTCTTTTCCAATGAGTCAACTCTTCACATGAGCTGGCCAAAGTACTGGAATTTCAGCTTTAGCATCATTCCTTCCAAAGAAATCCCAGGGCTGATCTCCTTCAGAATGGACTGGTTGGGTCTCCTTGCAGTCCAAGGGACTTTCAAGAGTCTTCTCCAACACCACAGTTCAAAAGCATCAATTCTTCGGTGCTCAGCCTTCTTCACAGTCTAGTAAATATTAAATTTTCAGTTTTTCCTAGTCTGTCTTCTTTATGAGTGTTTCCCCAAACTGACAAGTGTGAAATAGCCTAACCTGGTGTCAGATCCAGGGTACACAGAGGAAATTTCCCCAAGGCTTAAAGAGTTGAGTCTGACAATTATCCACATTACAAACAAATGTACTTGCTGCTACAGAACATTAACTTGTTCTAGCATATAGCTTGTGTTCTCTTAAATTGTCAGTGCTCCTTCATCTAAAATCAAGGTAGGATTTGTCTTATACTGGAGAAGGAGGGCATAAAAATGCCTCATAATTCTTCACAAAGTTATTACCAAGTGTAGCTCACTCAGAATTATCTTCTTGATGTGATTTCAAGGAAATTGTGAGATGGACCTCTCTCTGCAAAATTATGTTTTCTGCTATGTTAGAATTTGCAGCATTCCAGATTTCTTTCTATTATTTAAAGCTTTGTTCCTCTCTCAAAGTTCAGCTGAGCTGAGTACTTACAGCAGGAATCTTCTGGCATCCAAAGGTAAAAATATTTACTATTTGGTCCTTTAGAGAAAAGTATGTGTTGACTCATGCACTAGAGTGATTTTGTTGCTAAAATGCCAAATCTCAGCTTCTGCAATAGCTGTTGACATGAAGCTCTAATACAAGGTTTGAGGGGCGATGCCAGATTTGGGAGAGGGCTGTGTAATGGAATTTAAAATCCCTGCTGATTGGTTGAATGAGGGGTGTGAGGAAAGGAGACTAAGTGTGATTTCCAGATTTAAACTTGCACAATGACTTGGAGGGTTGGTTGTGCCGGTAAATGTGTAAAAAATGAACAGATAGATGCAAGTAAGGGAGGAAAATAGATAATAAATATAATTTCGGACATGTTGAGAGTAAAGTGCTGAAAAAATACCCCAAGGCTGGTCTCTAGTTGGCCGTTGGAAGAATGAATAAGAGGAGGGATATGGAGATGGATTTTCTGGAGTTTCCTTTGCTATGTGAGTGTTCTCTGCCTGACCAGTGCTCTCTATTCTTCTACAATATTCTACATAAGATTTTAATGCAGCTTTGTCATATTATGTCATAATTACCTGCTTAGAAGTTATTTTTCCAACTTGACTATCAAACTACTAGATTGGCCAAAAATTTAATTCAGGTTTTTTGTAAGAACTTTTTGGCCAACCCAATATTTACTCTAAAATGCTAAAGCCTTTGACTGTGTGTATCACAAGAAACTCTGGAAAATTCTTAAAGAGATGACACTACCAAACCACCTTACCTGCCTCCTGCAAAACCTGTATGCAGTTCAAGAAGTAACAGTTAGAACCGGACATGGAACAATGGATTGTTCCAAATTGGGAAAGGAGTATATCAAGGCTGTATATTGTCACCCTGTTTATTTAACTTATATGCAGAGTACATCATGCAAACTGCCAGGCTGGATGAAACACAAGCTGGAATCAAGATAGCTGGAAGAAATATTAATAACCTCGGATATACGGATGACACCACCATATGGCAGAAAGTGAACAGGAACTAGAGCCTCTTGATGAACGTGAAAGAGGAGAATGAAAAACTTGGCTTAAAACTCAATATTCAAAACACTAAGGTCATGGAATCCACTCCCATCACTTCATGGCAAATAGATGGGGAAACAATAGAAACAGTGACATAATTTATTTACTTGGGTTTTGGCTCCAAAATCATTGCAGATGGTGACTTCAGCAGTGAAATTAAAAGACACTTGCTCCTTGGAAGAAAAGCTATAACCAACCTCAGTTCAGTTCAGTCGCTTAGTTGTGTCTGACTCTTTGCGACCCCATGAATTGCAGCACGCCAGGCCTCCCTGTCCATCACCAACTCCTGGAGTTCACCCAAACTCATGTGCACTGAGTTGGTGATACCATCCAGCCATCTCATCCGCTGTCGTCCCCTTCTCCTCCTGCCTTCAATCCCTCCGAACATCACGGTCTTTTCCAATGAGTCAACTCTTCACATGAGGTGGCCAAACTATTGGAGTTTCAGGACCAACCTAGACAGCATATTAAAAATCAGAGATTATTTTGCTGGCAAAAGTCCATCTAGTCAAAGATTTGTTTTTTTCCAGTAGTCATGTATGGACGTGAGGGTTGGACCATAAGGAAAGCTGAGCACTGAAGAATTGATGCTTTTTTTTTTTTTTTTTAAATTTTATTTTATTTTTAAACTTTACATAATTGTATTAGTTTTTTTTGAATTGTGATGTTGGAGAAGACTCTTGAGACTCCCTTGGACTACAAGGAGATGAAACCAGTCACTCCTAAAGGAAATCAATACTGAACAATATTTGAAAGTGTCTTTCCCCTTTATTCCTCTCTTCTATGTAGAAACTGTAACTTCACAAAGCAGATTCACATGCTCTGAAACAGTGGAAATGGAGGTTTTCATTATAAATTAAAATGTCTCTTTTTTGATTTCTGCAAGGAGATCAGTCCTGGGTGTTCATTGGAGGGATGATGCTGAAGCTGAAGCTCCAATACTTTGGCCACCTGATGCTAAGAGCTGACTCATCAAAGACCCTGATGCTGGGAAAAATTGAAGGCAGGAGGAGAAGGGGACAACAGAGGGTGAGATGGTTGGATGGCATCACTGACTCTATGGACATGAGTTTGAGCAAGCTCTGGGAGTTGGTGTTGGACAGGGAGGCCTGGCATGCTGTAGTCCATGGAGTCACGAAGAGTAGGACATGATTGAGTGAACTGAAATAAACTAAATATTTACTCATAATGCTAACACTGGGTTTGTCAAATATCTACAGAAAGAGTATTCTACCATCTCACACCTATGATCTTACCATGTATGCTCATCCAGGTTCTCAGCTTTAATTACAGTAACAACTTTAACAATTTACAAATATGTATCTCCAGTCAGACTTTATCTATAACATCTGTCATTTTTAGTGTCCTAAACCTTTGGACATCTCTTCCCTTTTCCAATCATGATTATTCTTCCTTTTGTCAATCCTGTCTTCCTAAGAAAGAATTTCAAACCAAAGTTTCCCACATCTCCATGCTGCTGGTTTATAGATGTGTGGTTGGCTCCCACAAGCAGATCCTCCTTTCTGGTATTGGGAGGTACATGGGAATAGAGCAAGGTTGTGCAGTTCTTTTGCTAAACAAGATGATGGATCCGTTATAATAGAGATCTTCATGTTCAGCCTCTGGCTGAGTGAATATTAAGCAATTTGTGATGGAAAGCAAGATATTTAGTTCTGAAATTTCCCTTGCCTGTATTTCTCTTAAGTATGGGGCATATAAGCTGGACTCCTTTACTTCTGAAAATTCTGGCAACTAATATGTATCTTCTTTTTAAACTAGCTGGAGAGGTTTCTGTTACCTGTAACAGCATCTTCAGTTCAGTTCAGTGAAGTCACTCAGTCAAGTCATAGTCTTTGCGAACCCATGAAACACAACACGCCAGGCCTCCCTGTCCATTAGCAACTCCCGGAGTCCACTCAAACCCATGTCCATTGAGTTGGTGATACCATACAACCATCTCATACTCTGCTGTCCCCTTCTCCTCTGGCCCTCAATCTTTCCCAGCAGCAGGGTCTTTACAAATGAGTCAGATCTTCATATCAGGTGGTCAAAGTATTGGAATTTCAGCTTCAACATCAGTCCTTCCAATGAACACCCAGGACTGATATCATTTAGGATGGACAGGTTGGATCTCCTCACAGTACAAGGGACTCTCAAGAGTCTTCTCCAAAACCACAGTTCAAAAGCATCTATTCTTCAGCACTCAGCCTTCTTTATCGTCCAACTCTCACATTCATACATGACTACTGGAAAAAATATAGCCTTGATTAGACGGACCTTTGTTGGCAAAGTAATGTCTCTGCTTTTTAATATGTTGTTTAGGTTGGTCATAACTTTACTTCCAAGGAGTAAGCATCTTTTAATTTCATGGCTGCAATCACCATCTGCAGTGATTTTGGAGCCCAGAAAAATAAAGTCAGCTGCTGTTTCCACTGTTTCCCCATCTATTTGCCATGAATGATGGGACCGGATGCCATGATCTTCGTTTTCTGAACGTTGAGATTTAAGCCAACTTTTTCACTCTCCTCTTTCACTTTCATCAAGAGGCTCTTTATTCTTCACTTTCTGCCATAAGGGTGGTGTCATCTGCATAGCTGAGGAATTGATATTTCTCTCCTGGAATCAATTGATATTGATTCCAGCGTGTGCTTCTTCCAGCCCAGTGTTTCTCATGATGTACTCTGCATATAAGTTAAATAAGCAGGGTGACAATATACAGCCTTGATGTACTCCTTTTCCTATTTGGAACCAGTCTGTTGTTCCATGTCCAATTCTAACTGTTGATTCCTGACCTGCATATAGGTTTCTCAAGAATCAGGTCAGGTGGTCTGGTAGCCCATCTCTTTCAGAATTTTCCACAGTTTATTGTGATCCTCACAGTCAAAGGCTTTGGCATAGTCAATAAAGCAGAAATAGATGTTTTTCTGGAACTCTTGCTTTTTAGATGATCCAGTGGATATTGGCCATTTGATCTCTGGTTCCTCTGCCTTTTCAAAAACCAGCTTGAACATCTGGAAGTTCATGGTTCACATATTGCTGAAGGCTGGCTTGGAGAATTTTGAGCATTACTTTATTAGCATGTGAGATGAGTGCAATTGTGTGGTGGTTTGGGCATTCTTTGGCATTGCCTTTCTTTGGGATTGGAATGAAAACTGACTCTTTCCAGTCCTGTGGCCACTGCTGAGTTTTCCAAATTTGCTGGCATATTGAGTGCAGCACTCTATCAGCATCATCTTTCAGGATTTGAAATAGCTCGACTGGAATTCCATCACCTCCATTAGCTTTGTTCATAGTATGCTTTCTAAGGCCCATTTGACTTCACATTCTAGGATGTCTGGCTCTAGGTGAGTGATCACACCATCGTGATTATCTGAGTCGTAAAGATCTTTTTTGTACAGTTCTTCTGTGTATTCTGGCCACCTCTTCTTAATATCTTCTGCTTCTGTTAGGTCCATACCATTTCTGTCCTTTATCGATCCCATCTTTGCATAAAATGTTCCCTGGTATCTAATTTTCTTGAAGAGATCTCTAGTCTTTCCCATTCTATTGTTTTCCTCTATTTCTGTGCTTTGATCTTTGAGGAAGATTTTCTTATCTCTCCTTGCTATTCCTTGGAACTCTGCATTCAGATGCTTATGTCTTTTCTTTTCTCCTTTGCTTTTCACCCCCCTTGTTTTCACAGCTATTTGTAAGGCCTCCTCAGACAGATATTTTGCTTTTTTGCATTTCTTTTTCTTGGGGATGATCTTGATTCCTGTTTCCTGTACAATGTCAAAAACCTCGATCCATAGTTCATCAGGCACTTTGTCTATCAGATCTAGTCCCTTAAATCTATTTCTCACTTCCACTGTTTAATCAAAAGGGATTTGACTTAGGTCATTTCTGAATGGTCTAGTGGTTTTCTCCATTTTCTTCAATTTCAACCTGAATTTGGTAGTAAGGAGTTCATGATCCGAGCCACAGCCAGCTCCCAGTCTTGTCTTTGCTGACTGTATAGAGTTTCTCCATCTTTGGCTGCAAAGAACATAATCAATCTGATTTCGGTGTCGACCATCTGGTGATGTCCATGTGTAGAGTATTCTTTTGTAGTGTTGGAAGAGGGTGTTTGCTATGGCCAGTGCATTCTCTTGGCAGAACTCTATTAGCCTTTGCCCCACTTCATTCTGTACTCCAAGGTCAAATTTGCCTGTTACTCCAGGTGTTTCTTGACTTCCTACTTCTGCATTCCATCCCTCTGTAATGAAAAGGACATCTTTTTTAGATGTTAGTTCTAGAAGGTCTTGTAGGTCTTCATAGAACTGTTCAACTTCAGCTTCTTCAGCATTACTAGTCAGTGAATAGTCTTGGATTACCGTGATATTGAATGGTTTGCCTTGGAAATGAACGGAGATCATTCTATCATTTTTGAGATTGCACCCAAGTACTGCATTTCAGACTCTTTTGTTGACTATGATGGCTACTCCATTTCTTCTAAGGGATTCCTGCCCACATAATAGATAAATGGTCAAGTTAAATTCACCCATTCTAGGCCATCTTAGTTCACTGATTCTTAGAATGTTGATGTTCACTCTTGCCATCTCCTGTTTGACCACTTACAATTTGCCTTGATTCATGGACCTAACATTCCATGTTCCTATGCAATATTGCTCTTTACAGCATCAAACCCTGCTTCTATCACCAGTCCCATTCACAACTGCATGTTGTTTTTGTTTTGGCTCCATCCCTTCATTCTTTCTGGAGTTATTTCTCCACTGATCTCCAGTAGCATATTGGGCACCTACCGACCTGGGGAGTTCATCTTTCAGTGTCCTATTTTTTTGCCTTTTCATACTGTTCATGGGGTTCTCAAGGCAATAATATTGAAGTGGTTTGCCATTCCCTTCTCCAGTGGACCACATTCTGTCAGACCTCTCCACCATGACTCGGCTGTCTTTGGTGGCCCCACATGACATGTCTTAGTTTCATTGAGTTAAACAAGGCTGTTGTCCATGTGATCAGATTGGCTAGTCTGTGATGTAGTTTAAGTCTGTCTGCCTCTGATCCCCTCTCTCAGTGCCTACCATCTTACTTGGGTTTCTCTTACCTTGGATGTGGGGTCTCTCTTCACGGCTGCTCCAGCATCTCCATAAGCCCCTAATTTCTTCTTTAGTTTTTTAATGCCATAGTCTACCCTACTATTTTGTTTCAAATATATTTGACATCTTATAGTTTCTTAAACTTTTCATTCTAGTTACCACAGGACCTTTGTGCCTGCTCTTCCCTCTGGAATACTTTTCTTTATTTTCACCTCCCATTCCAAACCCAAAATATTGTTTAATTTTGACTGTTTTTACATAACTCAACCCAATCATTACTTATTCTGAGATTTGTCTGATCTCCCTGACTACATCAAATTTTCCTGTTAATGTCTTTCATTTATCAGTGTTACTTATCTCAACTTCAATTCACATTGACTTGTGGTTGTGGGATTAATGTTTTTCAGCCTTTTATGCTGTAAGCTCCATGGAAACAATGCTTACTCATTTATCCCCCAAATATAAAATTATACACAGCACAAATAGCTCCTTCAGGTTTCCCAGATGGTGGAGTGGTAAAAAAAAAAAAAAAAAAAAAAAAATCTGCCTGCCAAAGCAGGAAATGCAAGAGAAGAGGGTTTGATCTCTGCATCATGAAGATTCCCTGGAGTAAGAAATGTCAACATACTCCAGTATTTTTGCCTGGAGAATTCTATTAACAGAGGAGCCTAGTGAGCTATAGTCCATGGAGTCACAAAGAGTTAGACACAACTGAACATGTGCGCACACATAGTTGCTTCATAAATACTGGTTGTTTTGATAATTGGTAAAGATTTCTAAACAGTTCAAGTAATTGCTGTCACTCTTAAGTTTCCACTGCTTTATTCTTTGGAAAGCATTTAAGAAACCATTATTCTTATTTTGGTGATTGCAGCCTTGAAATTAAAAGCTGCTTACTCCTTTGAAGAAAAGTTATGACCAATGTAGACAGCATGTTAAAAAGCAGAGACATTACTTTGCCAACAAAGGTCCGTCTAGTCAAAGCTATGGTTTTTCCAGTAGTCATGTATGGATGTGAGGGTTGGACTATAAAGAAAGCTGAGCACCGAAGAATTGATGCTTTTGAACTATGGTGTTGGAGAAGACTCTTGAGAGTCCCTTGGACTGCAACTATATCCAACCAGTCCACCCTAAAGGAGATCAATCTTGGGTGTTCATTGGAAGGACTGATGTTGAAGCTGAAACTCTGATATTTGGCCACCTGATGCAAAGAGCTGACTCATTTGAAAAGACCTTGATGCTGGGAAAGATTGAGGGCAGGAGAAGGGGATGACAGAGGATGAGGTGGCTGGATGGCATCACCAACTCAATGGACATGGGTTTGGGTGAACTCCAGGAATTGGCAATGGACAGGGAGGCCTGGCGTTCTGCAGTTCATAGGGTGGCAAAGAGGCAGACACGACTGAGCGACTGAACTGAACTAGTCTTATTTTATGAATATATATATATATATATATACACGCATATATATACAATATGTGCACGCAGACACACACATATATCTGTATCTATAGATATAGATATATAGGCTTCTCTGGTGGCTCAGATGGTAAAGAATACACCTGCAATGTGCGAGACCTGGGTTCAATCCCTGGGTTGGGAAGATCCCCTGGAGGTTGGTGTGGCAATGCAGTCCAGTATTCTTACCTGGAGAATCCCATGGACAGAGGAACCTGGCAGGCTATAGTCCATGTGGTCACAAAGCATTGGACAGGACTGAATAACTAAGCACAGCAGAGCACACACAGATGCACATGCATATGTATATGTGTGTGTATATATATATATATATATGTAATACATGTGTTATTTTTTGGTTGCTAAGTCATATCCAACTTTTTGTGACCCCATGGACTGTAGCCCACCAGGCTTCTCTGTTCATGGGATTTTGCAGGCAAGAATACTGGAGTTGGTTGCCATTTTCTTCTGCAGAGATTCTTCCTGACTCAGAGAATCCATGTCGCCTAAATTGGCAGGTGGATTTTTTTACCACTTAGCCACTAGGGAAGACCCATATACTCATGTACACATACATATATGTGCATGTGTATGTGAATATGTGTGTGTGTGTGTGTGTGTGTATATATGCATATAAACTTAGTAAATATGTTATTCAAATTTAAGCAGTTTAAATTTAATATTTTTAGTATTTTTCAGTGTCCCAGAAATTCACATCTATTCATCCCATCTCTGGTCAATATTATCAGATTATAAAATTGGAAATCACAGGGAATCAAGGAAGAAATAGTAGACATTATCCTCTTCAAGCCTATGCTTCAGAAAGATATGTCTTGATGTGTTATGCAGGGTGAATTAAGAAGAGGAAACCATGGTAACCCACTATGGCCTGAAGGATGGGAAGGATGTAAATTCAAAAAAAGAAGTCAGTGATGGATTTCTAGGTCATTGGCCAATAGAGAGATTGGAAAATAAACATAAGCATGAGGGTGACATTTGTGTTTGCTTTATAGGGTGTAGCTATTGCTTCTACATTTTATTTTTCAAAAGTGGAAAATGAGAATTAGAGAAGTAATTGCTTGCCCAAAGGTGCCCAGTAAAAATGGCCACTCAGGACACAAGCCCATCATTCTGATCCTAAATTCTATGTCCCTTCCACTGTCCCATGTACCTTGAAAGAGGAAAATTGTTTGGGAGGAAAGAAGTGATACTGATTTGGAGGCAAATATGTGGATTTCATTTTATTTTATTTTTTATTCCTTTATTTCTCATGTGTTCCCCATCCTGAACCCTTAAGCTAGAAAACAATGAACATAAAAGCCATGAGCATTTTTCTCTAAAATACTTAAGGAATATATCATTTATAAAATAAATTTGGAAGAAACTCACATGGGTTTCTTTCAATTATTAAAGAAAAACTATTTTAATACATATAATCACCCTTCAATTTGTCTTCTTGGGGATGACCAAAAACTAGCTCTGAATTCTTCAACATTTGTCCATTTTTTCTGCATTTTCTGTAGTTTGCTCTTCTACAAAACCGATGAGGCATGATGCCTTTATTAGGAAATAATAACTGACTCTATTTTAATTCTGTGCATGATTATTGATATAGAAATACTTTCTGTGTCTTCTAGAGACAGCTTTGCCTTTTATATTTTCCCAGAAAAAAAAATCGTTGGGCATTTATTTGAGGTTAATTAGTTAACAGAAATTCTGTGTATTGGCACCCTAAGTCAGTAGGCTATCCTAAAACTACATTTTTAAGAATGCAATTCTGTATGTATAGGATCTGTTTAACTCTAGTTGTTAAAAACTTTGAAGTCGGTCTCAAAACCAGCTTTCTGTGTTCCTAGATTGTATACTCTTAGAAAAGAAACAAAACAAAACAAAGAACAGTTTCCTGTTTCTAAGGAAAATGGCTTTAAAAGACATCTTGCATATCAAATAGCCCTTACCAAACAGTTTGATGAGTTAAGTGTAAATGACTCTAAAGCATGTGGATTAAGTTTCCCTAGAAATCACTTAGGTTTAAAAGTTGAGGGAAAGACTCAACCAAAATAAGTTTTGGGTTTGCCAACTCCAAGGAATTTTTTAAAGAGTTCAAGACAAATGACAAATCCCAATTACAGTAAAATTTGCCATCCCTTAATAGAAGGACGTGTGTGACTCCTCTTTTAAGCTTCATTTTGCCTTATTCCTACTATAATAGACACAGGCATCCCAAACTTCTGTAACTTTGCATGTTTTTGGTGGACTCATCTGGCTCTGAAATATATTGTTAATAACAATGAAGATGAACTAAATATAATTTATAAAAAAATTCTTTTAATGTTTTATAGAACAGTGTTGAGAGTTACCTTCTCTAACCAAAAGTTCTACCATCATATTTCTTGAATATAATTAAATGTTCCTGGATGAACTTTTGCCAGTTTTAGTGAAATACACTGCATACCGCCTGATCCATCTCTTGGGACAAATTTAAAGTTGATTGAAAATTCTTTTTTTTTTTTTTTTTTGCCACATAGACTCTATTCCATTGACCTGAGCCTATCTTCAACTTAAACCTGAGTCACTCATTTGGACATTTTTCATTATAATAAGTAAGATAAATTTCAACTCCTAGTGTTGACTCTCAGAGAGTGAACAAAGTCTCTTCCATCTGCCTAGACTTTTCCAGACTGAGATATTATTCCTAGAATTCAAGACATAAACTATATACAAGGTTTAATATTTTTTTAAATTTTATTTTATTTTTAAACTTTACATAATTGTATTAGTTTTGCCAAATATCAAAATGAATCCGCCACAGGTATACATGTGTTCCCCATCCTGAACCTCCTCCCTCCTCCCTCCCCATACCATCCCTCTGGGTCGTCCCAGTGCACTAGCCCCAAGCATCCAGTATCGTGCATCGAACCTGGACTGGCTGGAAAGTAATGCAGTGTAATAGGTGGGTCTCCATGGGATAAGATAGCATGATATTAAATAGTTTTTATATTAAAGGGTACAAGAGAGGGACTGTACGTACTAGTCTATGGTCATCCCCAAGCAGATAAATTTAAGCATGAAGCATGATTTGCATTAAAGTATATTTTTTAAATAGTTGAATCAATCCATGTGAGTTTCCTTCAAATTTATTTTTATAAGTGAAATATTCCTAAGGTATTTTAGAGAAAATGTTAGTGCTTTTATGTTCCTTGTTTTCTTGCTTCAAACTCATCTTTTCTAAAATGAAATCCATATTATATATTTGCCTCCAAATCAGTACCACTTCTTTCCTCCAAACCATTTTCCTCTTCCAAGGTGCATGGGACAGAGGAAGGGGCATAGAATTTGGGATCAGGGTAATGGGCTTGTGTCCTGACTTAGACCATTTTTACTGGGCACCTTTGGGCAAGCAGTGACTTCTCTGATTCTCACTTTCCAGTTTTGAAAAATAAAGTGCAGAAACAATAACTACAGTCTATAAAGCAAAACACAAATATCACCCTCATGCTTATGCTTGCTCTTCAATTCTGGGAGTAACATCCCTACTCTCCAGTGGCCTAAACCTCAAGCAACTTATAGAAGAACTATAAATGTCTAGGAAGCATATGCAAAATTATTCAACTGCACTAATACTCTTTTGCATATTTTTGACAATTGCCTGGGGAAATCAGAAGTGTTATACAGAAGTGGTGTTTATATAGGTCAATGAAATTTAGAAAAGAATGTGCAGGCTCTGTGACTATTGATTTTATTCCTGGCTCTCCAAACTAGTGAAAAATTTCAAGTTCAAAAGTGCATTCCTAAAAATATGCATCACAACATTGCATAACACAGTGAAATGGTGTATTTTTGCAATATACTTGTTATAAAGGCAGTCGAAGCAAAATTATTCAAGAGTCAAACCAATAGGGGTCTAAACTATGAGGAAGGCAGTGCATTCCATGAGGAATTTGTCAGGAGATGCTATCAGTGAAAAAAGTTTTTTTTTTTTTTTAATCTTGTTAGGGAAAAATTCTTTCCCTGTAAAACCTTGAAGAACTAAGTGCGAAGTGCACTAAGAAGAAACACCGCGCCCTATAGAGGTCCCAGTAGGGTCATTTGGCGCATTGTGATTCCAAGTAGGGATCCCCTGTTTCCAAACAGGAGTTGTGGTGCTTCTTGTCTCTTGCTGCTGCTGCTAAGTCCCGTCAGTCTTGTCCGACTCTGTGTGACCCCATAGACAGCACCCAACAGGCTCCTCCATCCCTGGGATTCTCCAAGCAAGAATACTGGAGTGGGTTGCCATTTCCTTCTCCAAAATTTCCTTCTCCTGTCTCTTAGTGGCTCATAAACTATACAAATATCTCTCTTTTCTCCCCTGCCCCAAGCAGACTCATCCCAGAGAAATGAATAACAAAAGCCATTATCTCTGGGAGAGGCACCATCTCTTAACAATACCTGGGATTTGGAAGCTTGTACTTTGAGCATTAGGCATCAGCCACCTGCAAATATACTGGAAATGCTTTGGATTAAGGGCCACTGAAGCTTTCACTACCTCTTTTTACCACTGTCCAGAATCAATTCATTTATAGATCCTTTTCTGGGAACAGAAACCTTGTTGATGACTAATAATAAGTATCTTAATGTCCAATATACCACCTGGTGTGTTAAACCTCACTCACTGTATTTGATAAGCTGGCAGCTATCCAAGGGATGCTGAGGAAAGGTTAGTTTCTTTAAAATAAAATAACTCTTCATTACTGACAAGGAAGGCTGCCAATCTGTCAGCATGAAATCATTACAAGTCTATAGTGTCAAAGTGAAACAGAGAGTAGAGGTAAGCATTTCAGGAGAGTTTTATAAATTAAAATAATTTTCCTTCTTAGGGTGGTCTCTGTTGCTAATTGTGGTCCAGACCTCCAGTTCTTGACCAAGTCAAGCTGGACCACACTTACCTAGATGAAGACCATGATCCAGAACTTAGAGTTGGAGAGTGGTGTAGAGTAGTGATTATGAGGACTGAGGCTAAAACCAAGCTGCTGAGTTTCAAGATCAGCTCTACCACTAAGCATGCTGTGCTGGGCAAGTTTCCTGTTTAAGCTTGGGTTTCCCTAATGTATAACAAAGGGAATGATGCTGACATAATCATGTATATCCTTCACAGAGCCAAGATGAGGACCACAGGAGAAAATATACAGCATTTAAGCAGGTCTGGTACATACTGGGAAGCTCAAAAGGGCTATTGCCCCTATCATTGATGATTTACCCCCAGATTGTTGTGACTCTCTCTTATATCATGCACAATCTGCTCAAATGTCTTCCTTACAGAACCACCCTAACCCCCTTTCCCAAAACAACCCCAAAATCCTTAGTCCCTGGAATAGCTGCTTTTTTTTTTTTTTTAAATAGCTTCATAACAATTATCATTCAATTCAGTTCAGTCACTCAGTCGTGTCTGACTCTTTGTGACTCAATGGACTGTAGCACTACAGGCTTCCTTGTAGTGCTACCAATTCCTGGAGCTTGCTCAAACTCATGTCCATCTAGTCAGTGATGCCATCCAGCCATCTCATCATCTGTCGTCCCCTTCTCCTTCTGCCTTCAATCTTTCCCAGCATCAGGGTCTTTTCCAATAAGTCAGTTCTTTGCATCAGGTGGCCAAAGTATTGGAGCTTTAGCTTCAACATCAGTCCTTCTAACGAATATTCAAGACTGATTTCCCTCAGGATGGACTGGTTGGATCTCCTTGCAGTCCAAGGGACCCTTAAGAGTCTTCTTCAATACCACAGTTCAAAAGCACCAATCATCATTATCAGAAGTTATATGGAGTTTTTTTTTTTTAATAATCTGTCTCTCACTTCTCTCCCAATAAGTCCTTGAAGATGATACATTTGTTTTGTATTTCCATCATCTAGAAACATGCCTGACACTCAGTAAATGTTTAATAAATTGCCCCTTCTTCAATGAACAAGCAGGATAAAAGAATGATAAATGTCACTAAAAAATACTGGTCAATAGTTAAAATAATTGAAGTAGATTTATATGTTCTCATCTAAAAATGTCCCCAAACCATATTTTAAGTGTAAAGGAGCAAGTTTCTTAACAATGTATTGTGTGTGTATGTGCATGCTATGTCACTTCAGTCATGTCCAACTCTTTGTGACCCTAAGGGCTGTAGCTCACTAGACTCCTTTGTCCATGAGAATTCTCCAGCTAAGAATACTGGAGAAAATCAGGAGAAATAAGAAGTGCTTCTTTAATGAATAATGCAAAGTAGAGGAAAACAACAGAATGGAAAAGACTAGAGATTTCTTCAAGAAAATTGGAGAATTTAAGGGAACATTTCATGCAAGGATGGGCATGATAAAGGACAGAAATGGTAAAGACCTAACAGGCACACGAGATTAAGAAGCACACTTGTGTGCTAAGTTACTTCAGTTGTATCCGACTCTTTGTGACCCTATGGACTGTAGTCCACCAGGCTTCTCAGTCCATGGAATTCTCCAGGTAAGAATACTGGAGTGGGTTGCCATGTCCTCCTTCAGGAGATCTTCCTGATCTAGGGATCAAACTAATGCCTCTTGTGTCTCCTGTATTGGCAGGTGGGTTCTTGACCACTAGGGTCACCTGGGAAGGTCTCTGTATATATACACAGGAATATATCTATATATATACATATTAATGTATATATATATATATATATGAATATCTCTATATATAGATACACAAATATATATGAATATATATCTAAAACACTAAAATTGCATCAATGTGGTTTTCCTGGGTATAAAATACCAGGGGAAAAATACAATTTAGTGTGTGTGCCAGCCACCTTAACAGTACTGCTAAAATTGAAACTATCTAATAAAAGGATTATTTTATTTAAATCTGTTCTTTAAATTACAGTAGTGTTCAGTTATTGTAGCAGGGTGATGGTGGCCTCATAGAATGAGTTTCAAAGTTGTTGTAAATTGCATTCCATCCAACTCTTACTTTTGTAGGTGTTTCTGTCAGTATTAATTCTCTTAAGAAGGTTAGATTTACATGTGTGTTTGTGCTGTTCCTTCCATATTCTTCCACATTTCTCTACAACAAAATGATCTTCCAGATGATTTGACTGCCTATTTTCCCCTTTTAATTTTATATAATAAAACTCTAGCTATTTGAATGCTAACAACTAGCTCTCTTAACTCTAGAGTTCTACAGTGATCTTGAGAAGTTGACTAGTTGCTGCTGCTGCTAAGTCGCTTCAGTCGTGTCTGACTCTGTGCAACCCCATAGACTGCAGCCCACCAGGCCCCCCCGTCCCTGGGATTCTCCAGGCAAGAACACTGGAGTGGGTTGCCATTTCCTAGTAGTTGTTCATTATTCATTCACTGCTGAGCACATTCTGGGTACCAAGCAATAAATATCTTACCCTCAAAAATTCCCAGTTTAGAGGAAGTTTTTTCCAACTGACTTCTTACCAAAGTTTTCTAGCTGATCAACATTTACCGTAGTAATTCAGATTTCAAGTGATGCCTTTAAATATCAGTTCAGTTCAGTGGCTCAGTCGTGTCTGACTCTTTGCAACCCCATGGATTGCAGCACACCAGGCCTCCCTGTCCATCACCAACTCCCGGAGTTCACCCAAACTCATGTGCATCGAGTCGGTGATGCCATCCAGCCATCTCATCCTCTGTCGTCCCCTTCTCCTCCTGCCCCCAATCCCTCCCAGTATCAGAGTCTTTTCCAATGAGTCAACTCTTCGCATGAGGTGGCCAAAGTAATGGAGTTTCAGCTTCAGCATCAGTCCTTCCAAAGAACACCCAGGAATGATCTTCTTTAGGATGGACTGGTTGGATCTCCTTGCAGTCCAAGGGACTCTCAAGAGGCTTTTTAGTTCCTCTTCATTTTCTGCCATAAGGGTGGTGTCATCTGCATATCTGAGGTAATTGATATTTCTCCCAGCAATCTTGATTCCAGCTTGTGCTTCTTCCAGCCCAGCATTTCTCATGATGTACTCTGCATATAAGTTAAATAAGCAGAGTGACTATATACAGTCTTGACGTACTCCTTTTCCTATTTGGAACCAGTCTGTTGTTCTATGTTCAGTTCTAACTGTTGCTTCCTGACCTGCATATAGGTTTCTCAAGAGGCAGGTCAGATGGTCTGATATTCCCATGTCTTTCACAATTTCCCACAGTTTATTGTGATCCACACAGTCAAAGGCTTTGGCATAGTCAATAAAGCAGAAACGGATGTTTTTCTGGAACTCTCTTGCTTTTTCCATGATCCAGCGGATGTTGGCAATTTGATCTCTGGTTCCTCTGCCTTTTCTAAAACCAGAATTAAATAAGGAAGTTATCCCAGTTTTGCAGAAGACGTCCAAAAAAATATAAGGAGACTGTGACTTTTCTACAGCCATACAGGTATTCAGACAAGAGCTGGAATATGACTTCAGTTCTCCTAAGTAAAATGTGCTTGAGTAACTAATTCTGTGTCAAATAATGGGGCTAGTCAGAGTTATTTTAACTATACCATAGTAGTTATCTATTACCCCATTAATAGATAAGACTGACAATACAAAGACTCAGAGGAATGTCTTGTTCACAGTATAAAGACAGGTGAGTAGCTCTGGTAGGCAGCTTGCTGATCTTGGCTCAGCTCACACACATCTAGGGATCCCTGGCTGTCAACTAGTCTAGGCTGATTTTGGCTGAAAGGAAAGTGATGACTCAGTGATGCCCCTCATGTCTCAGTCCAGCATGAGCATTTTCTCAGAATGATGACTGAAGCAAAAGAGAGAGAAAAAGAACCATTCCTGTTTTACAAGTTCTTTTCCAGATTCTGCTTATGCCACACTTGTTAACATTTCATTGGTCAAATCAAGTCATCTGGCTGCCACGAGATTTGGGCAAAAGTATGATTAGAGGATTCTCTGTCTGTGGGGAAAGGGTGAAGATTTGGCTATGTTTGGAATGTACTACAGATCATTTCCTACACAGAGATATTATGATTGGACTAATATTTAATTGAATTATTTTGTCTATACTCAGTTTGCATGGTGAGATACATACATACCATGACAGATTGGGCAAAGACACAGCTGTATAAAATGGAAGTGGGAAAAAAACACACAAATAAACAAATAAAAACAATCCTCCATTTCCTCCCTAACAATATTCTCAAACTTCATGTTTTTGTAGTTTAGTTGAGAAGCATTTTTTTCAAATTACGAGTTTGAATCTGTCCCCCCCCCACCACCCCACCTCCCCGCCAGGATGTCCATTGTTTTGTTTTGTGTTTTTGATTGTTGTTGCTGTTGTTCAATGATTTATACATAATGACTTGTATCATTTGGTAGCTGGATATCCAACGGTTTCTTAACGTACTATCTTAATTATCTCATTGTTTCCCCTTATTAGTATTTTGGAAAGAGAAGAAATGAAAGGGGAATGAGGCTCAGGGAACATACAAATGGACTTAGCATGGAATAAAATCCAAGGAGGAATGGGATGATGTAAAGTGGACCTTTATCTCCTATAAATCCTATAGATTTTTGCCAATAAAGACTGCTGAAGTATACATATGCACACACACACTTGAAAAATGATCATAGCAAATTTCATATTGTGTCAACCAGGTAACCTGTCACATAATTTGTTGCCTCTATCCCATTAGATCTGTGGGGTTAATGATACCATTTCTCTGCTTAGGAAATCCTTCCTCCTTCTCTGTTTAGCTAACTCCTTTATGATCCACATCAGTTGTCTCACCTTGCATTTTATGAAGCCTATTCTATTAAATAATAACTCTGTGTATCATTAAATAAATGTGGAGTAAACTTCAAACTATATCTACCACTTATAATTTCACAGTGCCCATAACCAAAATAAAAATTCTACAAAGTCCTACAGCAAAGATTCCAGTTTAGCTTTACTTTAGCTTAAAATTTTGAAAATCTGTTTGATATACATGTTTTTTCAAAGAGCAGTTATTGCCATGTCATTAGAAAATGATTTTTCCATGGAATACAGTATGGAAAATGCTGCCCTCTAAAAATGCAAGTTTTCGTTCATTTTCACCAAAAAGTGTTCAGGGAACCAGAATTATTAAGGGGTATCTTACACTCTGGTTTGATCCCTGGGTCAGGAAGATCCTCTGAAGGAGGAGATGGCAACCCACTCCATTATTCTTGCCTAGAGAATCCCATGGACAGAGGAGGTGGCAGGCTACAGTCTATTGGGTTGTAAAGAGTCAGACACGACTGAAGTGACTTAGCATGCATGCATCTTACACATAGAACTTCTGTGTATTGACACTTTACTGCTGTAAATTGGTGGGAAAAGGAAAATTTTTATATGTTAGGCAAGATTATATTAGTGAAAAATTGTCCTTGGGCCAACTTTGTATCTGATTCCAAGGAACTAAGTAAAGTTGTCTGTCAGGGTACTGAGCTTGTCCACCATTGAATTTCTTTGTTGCCTTGGACTTTTAGAAAATTTTTTTAGGTATAGCCTACAATTATCCAGTAAGCATCCCTCATATATGCACAACTATAGAGAATTAATAATATTGTTTAGTTTTTTTGTGGCTCCAGTGGTTATAAACATAATGACTTCATATATTTTGTCACATCTTCTTTTGAGAGGTGGAGCTGATGTCTCCTTCTATTTCATCTGGGTGACTCTCTGGTAACAGATTGAGCTAAGAATGTCTGAACTGTTAGGTATGGTCACAAAGATAATAAACCTCAAGCTTTCTTAGCTAAGATACTTGCCTTTGGAGTCTGTAGCTGCCAAGTAGAAATTATGACTTTCCTGAACTCACAGAAGAAGCCCAGACTGTTACTCAACTCAAATTGGGCTGCTCACTACTCAAGAGACTATAATCAAGAGGAAAGTGTAAGTAGAAAAGAAAGATGGTTTATTCAGAAAAGCTGGTAATCTGGGGAGAAGATGGAGAAGTTGGTCCAGAGACCAACTCCCAAGACTTTGCTCAGCCTTGACAACTTTTAAAGGGGAAAAGGAGAAATGCTGGGGTCCAGCCTTGGTTGGATCCAGGGATCCCCTCAGGATGATGGTGTAGGCGATTAGAATAGCAATAGCTTAGTTAAGTATTAATTAGAGATATAAAGAGTGGTTAAGTAGGGATAGCTCAGTGAGAAAATTCAGTGGAGAAAAGAGGCTGAATAACTGGGTTTACGTGGAAAACCAATAAAATTCCAAGACAAGGAATTTGCACCACCTACATAGGCCGCAGGCATCCTTCCATTCTCCCAAAGGAGAGGAGACACTAAGGCCTCCCCTGTCAGATCTTAGAAGCCCAGGCAAAATTAGTAGGCTTGGAGAGCCTCCACGCTCCAGATGGGAATTCAGCCAGAAGGTGAGAGAAAGAACGACACGGGAGACCAAGCTTCGGTGAGCAAGGCCCGTAGCTTTATTTTCAACAAGGGCTTTTATACCCTAAGTTGCACATAGAGGATAATAGGGGGTATGAAATCATGTAAAGTCAGCAGTCTTTGATCCTTATTGAAACCAGGGTTTATTTTCTGCAAACTTATCGTATACATGGTTTAGGTGATTTACATCATCTTCTGGCCAGAAGGCCTGTTAACATTTTATGACTCTGACAAAGGTTTGTCAACCATAAGACTTATTTTCTCTAAGAGTAATAATTTTAAAGTTTGGCGCCATCCTCCAAAGGTGTTAGGCCTATAGGGCAGAGGTGCAGTGGGTTTACAACAAAGGAAAGAATTTATTACCTTAAGGGTCTAAAGTTGTTAACACCAAGGCCACTACTTATTTTTTCTACATACCAACTATATTAATTAATACACTTCCAAGGATACAATACAGGGGATGTGGAAACTTGGCAGCAAGCATTGGCTCAACAATGAAATCTTCTACTAGTTCTATTCTGACAATTTCTAACTCTTCGAGAGGCTCTATACTATTTAAATATCTTAAGCTACCTGTGCCTCTCGCGGCTGGGAGACTGTAAACAATCGTATGCATAGCTGTAGGAGTCTGGGTAAACCTGTCAGGCAAGTTAGAGAGCCATCTGAGGGGTTTGTGAACTAAAACACTCTTGTCACGCCCAGGAACTTTATTAACTGGAGCTGTAAGTTAACTCTTTCAGAGAGGGAGATGGTGGTGGGGGACAGCCCCCCGTAAAGTCAGGTGTAGGTGAGAGCACAAATCAGTAAAGTAGGCAGACTCTGGTTTTGGGGGTAGATGCTCGAGAATTTCCAGGGGGACTCCTGAGACTCTATCCCACCTTTGTGTATGTTGAGCCTCCTTCCTCATGACCTTTGCCATGGGCGGAGTTCCTCACGCTGGCTCTCGGCAGAGAAACAATCTCAATTAGTCATTAAAGTATGAGATAAAATTCATCATCTGTCCATTGTGTGAAGACCTTCTGATTTTCCATTATCTTTCTTTGGATGCTCTTTTGCTTGGTGGTCCACATGCAGTTGTGTGCTCTCTCACCTGCACTGCCCACCTATGCTCACAAGATCCTCTTGCAAATTTGCTAAGAGAGGAGCTGGGGGCAGAGAATCATTCTTTAAGTACTTATTTCTTCATTCTTACTCATTTTAATCCAGGAAAGGAATCAAAAATTTAGGCAAGGATTTGTGGACATTCATTAGAGCAGAAGTCAGGAGTTATTTTAAATGTTACCTTGTTGTTGCTCACTCAGTCATGTCCAACTCTTTGCAACCTCATGGACTGCAGCACACCAGGCTTCCCTGTCCATCACCAACTCCTGGAGCTTACTCAAACTCATGTCCATGGAGTCAGTGATGCCATCCAATTATCTCATCCTCTGTCTTTCCCTTCTCCTTCCGCCTTTCTCTTTTCCAGCATCAGGGTCTTTTCCAATGAGTCAGTTCTTTGCATCAGGTGGCCAAAGTATTGGAGTTTCAGCTTCAGCATCAGTCCTCCCAAAGAATGTTCAGGCTGATTTCCTTTAGGATTGACTGGTTGGATTTCCTTGCAGTGAAATTATAGAACTATCATTGTTTTGTTGTTACTGCTGAAATAATCAGATCAGATCACATCAGTCGCTCAGTTGTGTCCGAATCTTGTGACCGCATGAATCGCAGCACGCCAGGCCTCCCTGTCCCTCACCAACTCCCAGAGTTCACTCAGACTCACGTCCATCGAGTCAGTGATGCCATCCAGCCATCTCATCCTCTGTTGTCCACTTTTCCTCCTGCCCCCAATCCCTCCCAGCATCAGAGTCTTTTCCAATGAGTCAACTCTTCACATGAGGTGGCCAAAGTACTGGAGTTTCAGCTGTAGTATCATTGCTTCCAAAGAAATCCCAAGGCTGATCTCCTTCAGAATGGACTGGTTAGATCTCCTTGCAGTCCAAGGGACT
Organism: Bos mutus; assembly: GCF_027580195.1. NCBI lineage: Eukaryota > Metazoa > Chordata > Mammalia > Artiodactyla > Bovidae > Bos > Bos mutus. The sequence goes on along the minus strand of NC_091629.1, from coordinate 34,681,413 downwards.
CTCAATAGTCTTCTCCAACACCACAGTTCAAAAGCATCAATTCTTTGGCTCTCAGCTTTCTTCACAGTCCAACTCTCACATCCATACATGACCACAGGAAAAACCATAGCCTTGACTAGACGGACCTTTGTTGGCAAAGTAATGTCTCTGCTTTTGAATATGCTATCTAGGTTGGTCATAACTTTCCTTCCAAGGAGTAAGCGTCTTTTAATTTCATGGCTGCAGTCACCATCTGTAGTGATTTTGGAGCCCAGAAAAATAAAGTCTGACACTGTTTCCACTGTTTCCCCATCTATTTCCTATGAAGTGGTGGGACCGGATGCCATGATCTTCATTTTCTGAATGTTGAGCTTTAAGCCAACTTTTTCACTCTCCACTTTCACTTTCATCAAGAGGCTTTTGAGTTCCTCTTCACTTTCTGCCATAAGGGTGGTGTCATCTGTATAGCTGAGGTTATTGATATATCTCCCGGCAATCTTGATTCCAGCTTGTGTTTCTTCCAGTTCAGCGTTTCTCATGATGTACTTTGCATATAGGTTAAATAAACAGGGTGACAATATACAGCCTTGACGTACTCCTTTTCCTATTTGGAACCAGTCTGTTGTTTCATGTCCAGTTCTAACTGTTGCTTCCTGACCTGCATACAAATTTCTCAAGAGGCAGATCAGGAGGTCTGGTATTCCCATCTCTTTCAGAATTTTCCACAGTTTATTGTGATCCACACAGTCAAAGGCTTTGGCATAGTCAATAAAGCAGAAATAGATGCTTTTCTGGAACTCTCTTGCTTTTCCTATGATCCAGCGGATGTTGGCAATTTGATCTCTGGTTCCTCTGCCTTTTCTAAAACCAGCTTGAACATCAGAAAGTTCACGGTTCACATATTGCTGAAGCCTGGCTTGGAGAATTTTGAGCATTACTTTACTAGCGTGTGAGATGAGTGCAATTGTGCAGTAGTTTGAGCATTCTTTGGCATTGTCTTTCTTGGGGATTGGAATGAAAACTGACCTTTTCCAGTCCTGTGGCCACTGCTGAGTTTTCCAGATTTGCTGGCATATTGAATGCAGCACTTTCGCAGCATCATCTTTCAGGATTTGGAATAGCTCAACTGGAATTCCATCACCTCCACCAGCTTTGTTGGTAGTGTTGCTTTCTAAGGCCCCCTTGACTTCACATTCCAGGATGTCTGGCTCTAGGTCAGTGATCACACCATCGTGATTATCTGGGTCGTGAAGATCTTTTCTGTACAGTTCTTCTGGGTATTCTTGCCATCTCTTCTTAATATCTTCTGCTTCTGTTAGGTCCATACCATTTCTGATGTAGCAGATAATTTGGTGTTATCTGTGAAAGAGCTTCCAGGCCCACTTGATCCTGAATGTGAGCTGTGACCCTCCCCCTATAACTTTTAGAACTGCCACCTATAATGTTGGCAGTTGTCAGACACTACACTGTCCCCTTCTCTACCTTTTAGATTCTGTGATGTTTGTAAAGCAAAGAAAGTAGCTATTATAAATTTACTTCCCTCACTGACAACAGTGATGAGTTAAAGGAGAATTTAATCCCCATAATATCCTGCCTTGTTCTTTTAAGTGAATTCTCAAAGGGGTTCCAGGGTAAGCCATTGGCTTTAAAGGCACAATCTTTTGAGAAGTGGAGAGGTGGGAGAATAGGGAATGGTACCTAGGACTTCTGGTATTTTCACTTAATCAGCAAAGGGAAATGTTGATAAGAAGAGGTTCTTTGTTTGTTCTTCAATGTTCCAAGCATTGCATCACCATCTCCTGGAGCTGCTGCCCTGTCTGTGCCAGATGATAATTTGGGCACAGGCACAAATCAATACCAGGAATGGGTGCACTGGGAGCTTACACTGGAAGTACTGAGAGTATAAATAGAGTTGGAAGAATAACCTTTTTGTGAACTACTGTGGGGTAATCTTCAAAAATTCAGAAAGCTAATGTGGCTTCAATGGGCCTTTTATAATGTTAAATGCTACCCCCAACTGCCCTCATCCAAGCACAGAGATTGCTTGCTTAAGTTACCATTTTTAATGCAAATCGTCATAATGGCTTGATAATTATTTCAATTGGCATTTATGAGACCATTCAGTCAAGGAACAGCCAGGGCAAAACCCTCACTAATCTCCCCATCTTTCATATCCTCTGGGTTTGAGGCAGAATAACATAAGGAAGTCCCAAAGCCAAAGGGTTTTTGAAGTTTATTCTTAATGGACCCAGGTCTCCATCCCTGTTACTCTGTGAAGTGAAATTGGCCCAAGTTAAACAAAACAGCAAGAACATAATATTTGTGGTGGCTTGAAAGGAGAGGAGGCAATGACAAGCATTCACTTCCTCCTCTGCTTAGCCTGCAGATTGGTTGGACAGCATTTTAACAACTTGTTGTTATTATTGAGGAAAAATAATAAACATGTATTAAATGCCCTGATATGGTGAGTAACTCTTCTAAAAATGTTTTGTTTGAGAGGATCTTATTTATAACCTTCTATTTACTTTTCTATTTCTTTTCTATAAAGGATGTTTCTAACCCTTTCATGGGTTCTTAAATAGTGTATAATATATTTGTATGGAGCATAGAGGAAATGTAATATACTACTCATCTACCAGGATTACTCCTGCCTCTTCTTAGTCTCTCATGAGTAGAGTCTGACTCTTTGTGACCCTAAGCTGAGAAATGAGAAGGCTAAGACATGTTGCTTTGTGGAGGGGAAGCAGGGCTGGAGCGAATATGGGCTAGTTCTAGTTGGAGTGTTTTGTCTCCCCAAACTGGCAAACAGCACTAATATGCATCGAGATCATGACAATATGGGTCTCTCTATAGTGTGAAAGGCTTCCCTGGTTGCTCACTGGGTAAAGAACCTGCCTGCTAATGCAGGAAATGCAGGTTCGATCTCTGGAGAAGGGAGAGACTGCCCACTTCAGTATTCCTGTCTGGGAAGTCTCCTGGACAGAAGAGCCTGGCAGGAGAGTCCGACAGGACTTAGTGATTAAACAACAACAACAGAGTGAAAAGCTGTGTGAATGTTATCCATTCTTGAGCACGTGGAGCCTGCTTTCTAAAGGGGTGGAGCTTTGTTCTACCTATTGCTGGGTCTACATTTATTTCTTAAGGGAATCAATGCATCCTATTTAGAAAGGCTGGCTTCTGACTATTTCCCTGAGATCAAGTCTCTAGCTAGTTCTGTGAGAAGAAGATCAAACAAGTTGCAACCAAGCAGGTGAAAGTGAAGGTGATAGTTGCTCAGCCATGTCTGACTCTTTGCGATCCCATGGACTGTAGCTTGGTAGGCTCTTCTCTCCATGGGATTCTCCAGGCAAGAATACTCTAGTGGGTTACCATTCCCTTTGCCAGGGGATTTTTACAGACCCAGGGATAGAACCCAGGTCTTTCACATGGGGTGACCCAAGGACGAAAGAGCAGGGGCAACCAAGGAGGGTCTTGGAATGCAGGAACAGAAAAGCCAGACACTCATCATCCTTCCCTCCCCCATGTTGTAACTATTAACTGATTTCAGGTCCTCCTGAGCAGCATAACCTGTCTCCCCTCTTGCCCTATAGGGAGAAGGTATTTGCCTTATTCTTCCTTCACCCAGTATACATGTCTCATCCAGTCAGCAAATGACCCTCAAGACCCCCATCCCACTCCTTGTACCCTGGCTATAAAAGTGGACAAAGAACCCCTGTTAAATGTCAGTTCTCCCTTGAGCTGGTCCACTGTTCTAACAGCATCTCCCACTCTAATAAACTTTATTCTCCTCTCATTCTGCCTCATGTCTGAAAATTCTTTTCCCACCCATGCATGGATCATGACACCGCATTGTTGGCAGATTCTTTACTGGCTGAGCCACCAAGAGAGGAAGATCAATCAAGTTATAACCAAGCAGGACCCTATAGGAACTTCCCAGGACAAACCCTGCAACTATATTTTCTGCTACAGCTCTTCTCTGAAGCTCCTGAGTTGTTTTGCATATACTAAAACCACACCAAATGAAAGAAGTGAACTATTTAATGACGACCTTGAGCACAAAGCCCCCAGACCTATCGAAACCTCAGGACTGATAATGTTAACCCCTGTGATACCACCCTGTTACATCATCACCAGCCAGTCAGAAAACTGTGTGTGAGCTGATCATATCCTATGACTCCCTCCTCTCACCTGACCTTTAAAAATGTCATCAGAGTTTCAGTGTTTTGAGCATTAGCTGCCTTGGATTCCTTGCTTGGCACCCTGAAGTAAAGGCTGCACTTTTCTTGACCAAAACCCAGTGTCTACAGATTGGCTTAACTGCATAAGAGGACCCAAGTTTGACTTGGTAACAAAGCAATTGGAAAATAGTAAATTCACTTCTTTCTTATCCTCACCTTAATATAGATAAGAAAATGCTTGATATAGTTTAAAATTCAATTAATGTATGTTTTAATCCCCTAGATGACTTGATGGATTGAACTGGTTTCCAAAATTATCCCACTTACAGCAACATTCAAACAACTAGGATCATGTCATCCAGTCCCATCACTTCATGGCAAATAGATGGAGACACAATAGAAACAGTGACAGACTTTATTTTCTTAGCTTCCAAAATCACTGCAGATGGTGACTGCAGCCATGAAATTAAAAGACACTTGCTCCTTGGAATAAAAGCTATGACCAACCTAGGCAGCATATTAAAAAGCAGAGACATTACTTTGCCAACAAAGGTCCATCTAGTCAAAGCTATGATTTTTCCAGAAGTCATGTATGGATGTGAGAATTGGACCATAAAGAAAGCTGAGTGCCAAAGAATTGATGCTTTTGAATTGTGGTGTTGGAGAAGACTCTTGAGAGTCCCTTGGACTGCAAGGAGATCCAACCAGTCCATCCTGAAGGATATCAACACTGGATATTCACTGGAAAGACTGATGCTAAAGCTGAAGCTCCAATACTTTGGTCACCTGATGTGAAGAACTGACTCCTTGGAAAAGACCCTGATGCTGGGAAAGATTGAAGGCAGGAAGAGAAGGGGATGACAGAGGATAAGATCATTGGATAGCATCACTGACTCGATGGACATGAGTCTGAGCAAGCTCTGGGATTTGGTGATGGACAGGGAAGCCTTGTGTGCCGTAGTCCATGGGGTTACAAAGAGTCAGACACAACTGAGCAACTGAATTGAACTTATTATAGACTGGAATATTCTGATCTTGGGGTCCTTGGACCTCCAAAAAGTCTGTAAAAGGAAATAAAAGAATCTAGAAATCCAAAGAACAGAAAAATTACTTTATTTTTACTACACTCTAACTGAAATATCAGCATTTCCTTCAATCATTAACATAGACAGCAAATCAGATATAAAGAGGACCCTGATTTTCTCATACCATAAGTAGATTGTTGAAAATAACCCAGAATATCATTTAAGTCTTCCAGTCTTTGAATTATAGCAGTTATCATAATATATGTGTAAATGTTTATGTTTATATTCAATGTATCAATAAGTAGGCAAACAATTTTAATATCTTGATGACTACTTTTCATTATAATTGCTTCTTATATAATTCTATCCACTTTGTGCTTTTAAAAGCATTATTCTGAGATATTTCCATAGGCTTTACCAGATGGCAGTGATCTCAGGTGGCCTGGCCTACAATGGCTTAGAGCGGGACTTGGGTTTCAGGAAGAGACTGAGGCCAGGTTGAGCAGTGAGAGCATTGAATCCTAACCACTAGACCAGTGGTCAGTGGCAAGGGCCCTGAACCTTAGACTTTGCAAAAAAGTATTTTCACAAATATGGAAAGCAGTGAAGAATTGATGTGTTTATTAAGAGGGAAGAGGATATAGTACATGTGGATAGATATACAGGCAGACTCAGAACAAGAGTCCCTAAGTCACACCTTTGTGGCAGTTTGAATTACTTGTATGGGGCATTTCTCTCAGGTTTCCTTTGGCCAATCATTTTGATTTGCCTGGTACACAGTCCATATTTGGTATATCTCAGGCTCCTCTCATGTGTGCACATGCACATCTTAGTAAAGATGGATTCTACTGCAAAGGACTGTGGGTAGAGCATCTCTTGAAATCATTCCTCTTTGACCTCCAAGGAGGCTTTCTGTGCATATGTGGTTGTGGAGGTCCCCTGACTTCAAGAATGAGACATATGTCATCTGCACAGGGCCCAGCCTCCTCTCTTAATTGTCCTGCTATTCTCATCTTGTCCACAGGAAATGTTTCTCCTTTACTTTGGGGTGGTCCCATCTACCTCCTGCTTCATCAGGGGTCCACAGACCATGGCACCAGAAAAGGTTAAGAACTTTTGGTAGTCTACAAGTGGCTACTGAAAGAGAAACTTCAATTTATCTCACAGGGCAGTCAAACCTCTAGCCTCTTGTAAAGTGCAAGCAAGAAAATCCTAGGCTGTGGAAACCTAACAAATCAGCAGAATGCGTCAGGAAAAATCAGAAAGGACTAATTTCTTTTGCTTCCTCCACTTGCATTATGCAACTTCAGAATTGGGCTCAATGTCAGGGTGACAGGAACACCCAGACACAATGAATAAACTCAGAGCCAGATGATCCTGGAAAACAAATGACAGCCAAAAGGCTAGTGTCAGTTTGATGCTTAATTGGGTAGAAATTACTCAGAAACAGAAAACAACATTTGGTAATACTGCTTACACAAGAAAAACTGGCCCACATCTCACATAAATTCATTTGTCTTTGGATCATCTGTTGATTTTGAAGGGAACTCCATACTCAGATGACTTCAGTAGTATATTGATTCAAACCCAAGTGTTAATAACAACAACAAAAAACAACAACAAAAGTGAAAAACAACAACAATAATTTAAGTCACTGTGTCTACCTTTTCCTAAGTAGACTATTTAGATCATTGGATAACACTGCAACTTGTTTACACTGGTCTTAATGAAACCTTAAAGAGCTCTCCTGTAGATTCTCTGTAAAGAATCTTTTGTGGATTCTCTAGAAATATGAGTATGCTCACAATGAAAATTTGTCAGTAGGATACATCACACATTAAATTACCAACCAAACTTGAGTCTTTCTCCCATGCACAGTTAAGCCAATCTACTGACACTGAGTTGTGGTGAAGGAAAGCACAGCCTTCATCTCAGGGCACCAAGTAAGGAGTCCAGGACAGCTAGTACTCAAAATACACAAATATTCAGGTGGGTTTCAAGAAAGCATTTTTAAAAGCCAGGTGAGGGAAGAGTGTCCCAGGGTATGTGATAAGCTCATGCACAATTCTCTTATTGGCTCTGATGGTGAGGTAACAGGGCAGTCACAGGGATTAACATTATCAGTCCTTAGGTCCCAAGTAGGTATGAGGGTTACATGTTCATGGTCATCAAGTAGTTAATATCTTTCATTTGGTGGGGATTTCAGCATCTGTAAAACAACTCAGGAAATGTGCATTAGACACTATTATCAGATATTATACCTACAATATCTAGGTATTTCAGAGAGGAGGTAAAGCAGAGAATATGGGTCTTGTCCCCAGAGGGCCTTATAGAATCCACTCATTTACAGTCATAATGGGTGGGATTACTGTTGACAAAACCAAATGTCAATGGCATTAGGCAGGAAATAGAACTGAATCCTGGACCTGGAAGTTATTATACTAAGTGAAGTGAATCAGACAGTGAAAGACAAATATTAATATCATATGATACCACTTCTTTGTGGGCATCTAAATAAAACATGGAAATGAATTTATTTAAAAGCAGAAACAGACTAGACTTTGAAAACAAAACTATGGTTACCAAAGAGGATGGAGGTTCATGACATTGTACACGAGACAGGGATCAAGACCATCCCCAAGGAAAAGAAATGCAAAAAAGCATCATGGCTGTCTGAGGAGGCTTTACAAATATCTCTGAAAAGAAGAGAAGTATAAAGCAAAGGAGAAAAGGAAAGATAACCCATTTGACTTCAGAGTTCCAAAGAATAACAAGGAGAGAAAAGAAAGCCTTCCTCAGGGATCAGTGCAAAGCAATGGAGGAAAACAATAGAATGGGAAAGACTAGAGAGCTCTTCAAGAAACATAGAGATACCAAGGGAATATTTCATGCAAAAATGGGCTCAATAAAGGACAGAAATGGTATGGACCTAACAGAAGCAGAAGATATTAAGAAGAGGTAGCAAGAATATACAGAAAAATGGTTAAAAAAAGATCTTCATGACCAAATAATCACGACTGTATGATCACTTACCTAGAACCAGACATCCTGGAGTGTGAAGGCAAGTGGGCCTTAGGAAGCATCACTACGAACAAACCTAGTGGAGGTGATGGAATTTCAGTTGAGCTATTTCAAATCCTAAATGATGATGCTGTGAAAGTGCTGCACTCAGTATGTGAGCAAATTTGGAAAACTCAGCAGTGGCGACAGGACTGGAAAATGTCAGTTTTCATTCCAATCCTGAAGAAAAGCAATGCCAAATGCTCAAACTACCGCACAATTGCACTTGTCTCACACGTTAGTAAAATAATGCTCAAAATTCTCCAAGCCAGGCTTAAACAATAGATGTTCAAGGTTTCAACTTCCAGATGTTCAATCTGGTTTTATAAAAGGCACAGGAACCAGAGATCAAATTACCAACATCCGCTGGATCATCGAAAAAGCTGGAGAGTTCCAGAAAAACATCTATTTCTGCTTTATTGACTATTGCAAAGCCTTTGACTGTGAGGATCACAATAAACTGTGGAAAATTCTGGAAGAGATGGGCATACCAAACCACCTGACCTGCCTCTTGAGAAACTCCAACAGTTAGAACTAGACATGTAACAACAGACTGGTTCCAAATAGGAAAAGGAGTACATCAAGGCTGTATATTGTCACCCTGCTTATTTAACTTATATGCAGAGTACATCATGTGAAATGCTAGGCTGGAGGAAGCACAAGCTGGAAACAAGATTGCTGGGAGAAATATCAATAACCTCAGATATGCAGATGACACCACCCTTATGGCAGAAAGTGAAGAAGAACTAAAGAGCCTCTTGATGAAAGTGAAAGAGGAGAGTAAAAAAGTTGGCTTAAAGCTCAACATTCAGAAAATGAAGATCATGGCATCTGGCCCCATCATTTCATGGCAAATAGATGGGAAAACAGTGGCTGACTTTATCTTTCTGGGCTCCAAAAATCACTGTAGATGGTGATTGCAGTCATGAAATTAAAAGACACTTACTCTTTGGAAGGAAAGTTATGACCAATCTAGACAGCATATTAAAAAGCAGAGACATTACTTTGTCAACAAAGGTCCATCTAGTCAAGGCTATAGTTTTTCCAGTGGTCATGTATGTATGTGAGATTTGAATTATAAAGAAAGCTGAGCACTAAAGAACTGATGCTTTTGAGCTGTGGTGTTGGAGAAGACTCTTGAGAGTCCCTTGGACTGCAAGGAGATCCAACCAGTCCATCCTAAAGGAGATCAGTCCTGGGTGTTCATTGGAAGGACTGATGTTGAAGCTGAAACTCCAATACTTTGGCCACCTGATTTGAAGAGCTGACTCACTTGAAAAGACCCTGATGCTAGGAAAGATTGAGGGCAGGAGGAGAAGGGGACAACAGAGGATGAGACGGTTGGATGGCATGACTGACTCAATGGACATGGGTTTGGGTGGACTCTGGGAGTTGATGATGGACAGGGAGGCCTGGTGTGCTGCGGTTCATGGGGTGGAAAGAGTCGGACATGACTGAGGGACTGAACTGAACTGAAGTAACAGTAACTAAGTTGCAGTTCTTTTAAAAGACTTTGTGAATTAAGCACTCCACACCCTCTCCAGAATTTATTTTGGTAGACTTTTTGATGATGGCCAATCTGACTGCTGTGAGGTAATATTCTCATTGTAGTTTTGATTTTCATTTCTCTAGTGAGCAATGTCAGAGAAGGCAATGGCACCCCACTCCAGTACTCTTGCCTGGAAAATCCCATAGACGGAGGAGCCTGGTGTGCTGTAGTCCATGGGGTCACTAAGAGTCGGACACGACTGAGTGACTTCACTTTCACTTTTCACTTTCCTGTATTGGAGAAGGAAATGGCAACCTACTCCAGTGTTCTTGCCTGGAGAATCCCAGGGACAGGGGAGCCTGGTAGGCTGCCATCTATGGTGTCACATAGAGTCGGACACGACTGAAGCAACTTACCAGCAGCAGCAGCAGCAGTGAGCAGTGTTGAGCATCTTTTCATGTGTTTGTTAGCCATCTGTATGTCTTCTTTGGAGAAATGTCCATTTATGTCTTTTCCCCATTTTTTGATTGGGTTGTTTGTTTTCTGGTATTGAGCTGCATGTACTGCTTGCATATTTTGGAAGTTAATACTTTGCCAGTTGTTTCATTTGCTATTATTTTCTTCCATTCTGAGGGTTGTCTTTTCACTTTGCTTATAGTTTCCTTTGCTTGCAAAAGCTTTTAAGTTTAATCAGGTCCCACTTGTTTACTTTTCTTTTTATTTTCATTATTCTGGGAGGTGGGTCATAGAGGATCTCGCTTTGATTTATGCCATTGAGTGTTCTGCCTAAGAACACTGCCTAAGAACAATGTTTACCTCTAAGAATTTTGTAGTTTCTGGTCTTACATTTAAGTTTTTAATCCATTTGAGTTTATCTTTATGTACGGTATTAGGAAGTGTTCTAATTTCATTCTTTTATATGTGGCTGTCCAGTTTTCCCAGCACCATATATTGAAGAGGTTGTCTTTGCCCCATTGTATCCTCTTGCCTCCTTTGTCAAATTTAGGTACCCATAGGTGCCTGGGTTTATTTCTGGGCTTTCTATCTTGTCCCATTGGTCTTTATTTCTGTTTTTGTGCCAGTACCATACTGTTTTGATGACTGTGGCTTTGTATTATAACCTGAAGTAAGGAAGCTTGATTCTTCCAGCTCCAATCTTTTTTCTCAAGACTACTTTGACTATTCGGGGTCTTTTGTGTTTCCATATGAATTATGAAATTTTTTATTTTAGTTCTGTGAAATATGCCATTTGTAATTTGATAGGGGTCACATTTGAATCTGTAGATTGCATTTGGCAGTAGAGTCATTACCACAACATTGATTCTTCCTACTGAGGAATGTAGAATATCTCTTTATCTGTTTATGTCATCTTTGATTTCTTTCAACAGTGTCTTATAATTTTGTGTGTACAGTTCTTTTATCTCCTTAGATAAATTTATTCCTAGATATTTAATTCTTTTTGTTGCAATGGTGAATGGGATTGATTCCTTAATTTCTCCTTCTGACTTTTCATTGTTAGTATATAGAAATGCAAGTGATTTCTGTGTATTGATTTTGTATCCTGCAACTTTGCTAAACTCACTGATTAGCTCTAGTAATTTTCTGATAGTAGGGTTTTCTTTAGGGTTTTCTATGTACAGTATCATGTCATCTGCAAACAGTGAGAGCTTTACTTTTTCTTTTCTTGTCTGGATCCATTTATTTCTTTTTCTTCTCTGATTGCTGTAGCTAGGACTTCCAGAACTATGTTTAACAATAATGGAGAAAGTGGACACCCTTGTCTTGTTCCTAATCTTAGGGAGAATGCTTTCAATTTTTCACCATTGAGAATAATGTTTACTGTGGGCTTGTCATATATGGCCTTTACTATGTTGACTCCTTTACCCATTTTTGAAGAGTTTTAATCATAAATGAGTGCTGAATTTTGTCAAAGTTTTCTCTGCATCTATTGAGATGATCGTATGTTTTTTATCTTTCAATTTGTTAATATGGTGTATCACATTCATTGATTTGCATATATGGAAGAATCCTTACATCCCTGGAATAAACCCAACTTGGTCATGGTGTATGAGTTTTTTGATGTGTTGCTGAATTCTGTTTACTAAACTTTTGTTGAGGATTTTTACATCTATTTTCATTAGTGATAGCGGCCTGTATGTTTCTTTTTTGTGTTGTCATTGTCTGGTTTTGGTATCAGTGTGATGGTGGCCTTGTAGAATGAGTTTGGAAGTGTTCCTCCCTCTGCAATTTTTTGAAAGAGTGTTAGAAGGATAGGCATTAGCTCTTCTCTAAATGTTTGATAGAATTCTCCTGTGAAGCCATCTGGTCTGGGCTTTTGTTTTTTGGGGAGATTTTTGATCACAGTTTCAATTTAGTGCTTGTAATTTTTCATAATTTCTATTTCTTCTTGGTTCAGTCTTGGAAGTTTGAACTTTTCTAAGAATCTATCCATTTCTTTCAGGTTATCTTTTTTATTGCCACATAGTTGTTCATAATAGTCTCTTATAGTCCTTGGTATTTCTGCATTGTCTGTTGTAACCTCTCCTTTTTCATTTCTAATTTTGTTGATTTGATTCTTCTCTCTTTTTTTCTTGATGAGTCTGGCCAAAGGCTTGTCAATTTTGTTTATCTTCTCAAAGAGTCAGCATTAGGTTTTATTTTGCTATTGTTTCTTTTATTTCTTTTTCACTTATTTCTGCTCTGAATTTTATAATTTCTTTCCTTCTACTAATTTTAGCTTTTTTTCCCTTCTTTTTCTAGTTCCTTTAGGTGTAAAGTTAGGTTGTCTATTCAATGTTTTTCTTGTTTCTTGAGGTGGGATTGTATTGCTATAAACTTCCCTCTTAGAACTGCTTTTGCTGAATACCTTAGGTTTCAAATTGTCGTGTTTTCATTGTTATTTCTTTCTAGGAATTTTTTGATTTCCCTTCTGATTTCTTCGGTAACTTGTTGGTTATTTAGAAATGTATCATTTAACCTCCATGTGTTTCAGTTTCTTACAGTTTGTTTTTTTCTTGTAATCAATATCTAGTCTCATAGCATTGTGGTTGGAGAAGATGCTTGATATGATTTCAATTTTCCTAAATTTACTGAGGTTTAAGTTGTGACCCAAGATGTGGTCTATCCTTAAGAATGTTCCATGTGCACTTTAGAAGAATGTATATTCTTCTTCATTTGGATGGAAAGTTCTGAAGATATCAACGAGATCCATCTTGTCTAATGTATCATTTAAGACTTGTATTTCCTTATTTATTTTCTGTTTTGATGATCTGTCCATTGGTGTGAGTGGGGTGTTAACGTCTCCTACTACTATTGTGTTACTGTCAATTTCTCCTTTTATATCTATTAGTGTTTTTCTTATGTATTGAGGTGCTTCTATGTTGGGTGCATAGATATTTATAGTTGTTATATCTTCCTCTTGGATAGATCCCTTGGTCATTACATAGTGTCCTTCCTTATCTCTCGTAATCTTCTTTATTTTAAAGTCTATTTTGTCTCATATGAGGATTGCTACTCCAGCTTTCTTTTGCTTCCCATTTGCATGGAATATATTTTTCCATCCTTTCATTTTCAGTCTATAGGTATCTTTAGATCTGAAGTGGGTTTCTTGTAGGCAGCATATATATGGGTCTTGTGTTTGTATTCATTCAGCCAGTCTGGGTCTTTTGGTTGAAGCATTTAGTCCATTTATATTTAAAGTAATTATTGATCAATATGTTCTTATTGCTATTTTCTTAATTGTTTGGGATCCATTTTGTAGATATTGTTTCCTCTCCTGTATTTCTTAGCTATATAAGTCCCTTTAACATTTGTTGTAAGACTGGTTTGGAAGTACTGAATTCTCTTAACTTTTGCTTGTCTGAAAAGCTTTTGATTTCTCCATCAATTTTGAATGAGATCCTTACCGGGTATAATAATCTTGGTTGTATATATTTCCCTTTCAGTACTTTAAATATATCCTGCCATTCCCTTGTGGCCTGCAGAGTTTCTGATGAAAGATCAGCTGCTAAATGTATGGGGTTTCCCTTCTTTGTTACTTGTTGCTTTTCCCTTGTTGCTTTTAATGTTCCTTCTTTGTGTTTACTCTTTGTTAGTTTGATTAGTATGTGTCTTGGAGTGTTTCTCTTTGGGTTTATCCTATATGGGGCTCTTTGTGACTTTTGGACTTGATCGACTATTTCTTTTCTATGTAGGGGAAATTTCCAACTATAATCTCTTCAAAAATTTTCTCATACCCTTTCTTTTTCTCTTCTTATGGGACCTGTATATTTGAACGTTGGTGTGTTTAATATTGTCCCAGAGGTCTCTGAGGCTATCCTCAGTTCTTTTCATTCTTTCTACTTTATTCTGCTCTTCATCAGTTATTTCCACCATTTTATCTTCCAGCTCACTGATTCATTTCTCTGCTTCAGATATTCTGCTATTAATTCCTTTCAGAGTATTTTTAATTTAAGTAATTGTGTTGTTCTTCTCTGTATGTTTAATTCTTCTAGGTCTTTTTAAATTGATTCTTGCATTTTATCCATTTGGTTTTCAAGGTTTTTGATCATCTTTACTATCATTATTCTGAATTCTTTTTCAGATAGCTGCCTATTTCCTCTTCATTTATCTGGGCTTGTGTTTTCCTAGTTTGTTCCTTCATTTATGTAGTATTTCTCTGCCTTTCCTTTTTTTTTTTTTTTTTGACTTATTCTGTTTTCGATCTCCTTTTCCCAGGATTCAAGGGTTACATTCTTTCTTCCTTTTGGTTTCTGACCTAAGTTTGGTCCAGCAGTTTGTGGAAGCTTTGCATAGGGTGAAATTTGTGCTCAGTGTTTGTTTGTTTGTTTGTTTTTTCTCTTATGGGCCAGGCTCAGTGAGGTGGTAATCCTGTCTGCTGATGATTGGGTTTGTATTTTTGTTTTGTTGGTTGTTCATATGAGGCATCCTACACAGGGTGCTACTGGTGGTTTGGTGATGCTAGGTCTTGCATTCAAGTGGTTTCCTTTGTGTGATTCTCATTATTTGATCCTCCCTAGGGTTAGTTCTCTGGTAGTCTAGGGTCTTGGAGTCAGTGCTTCTACTCCAAAGCTTGATTTCTGGTCAGGAATGAAGATTCCACAAGTGGTTTGTTATGACATTAAGTGATATTAAAACAAATACCCAAAAATGAGAAACCAAAGTTGAACCCCAGAAAAATGGCAGTTACAAAATCAGGAAAATAATAGTTATAATAATGGAATATACATATATACATATACACCCATAAGCAAAGTCAAAACAGTCCAATTAAAATAAAGAACAGTAGATTGGCCCAGTGAACAAAAGAAATCAAATATTATATTTACCAGTTAAGAAAAAAAATAACTAAAGCACAAACCAGAAAACAAAAAGAAAGCAAAGTGCCAAGTGGGGAATAAAGCAATGAAAACAAAGCTAACAAATAGACTGAGGGAAAAGGAAAGAAAGAAAAAAAAGAATAGATATGCAAAGTTCAATAAAGATAGATGAAGAAGATTTATATACATTAAATATTAACTGCAAGGGGGAAAGAACAGTAGGAAAGGCAAAGAAATAAATGTAGAAAATATAATAGGTTTAAAAAATAAAAAATCAAATTATAAAAAGAGAAAAAAAAATGAAGAAGAAATAAAAAAAAAAACTGCGAAACTGCAAAAGCCCAACATAGAGGTAGAGGTTCATAACAAAATTAATAAGTGTGTCTGAATATACACATATACATATACACCCATAAGCAAAATAAAAACAGCCCAAGAAAAACAAAGTACAGTAGATTGACCTGGCAAACAAAGGAAACTAAAAATTATATCTACAAGTTGAGAACAAAACTAACTAAAGCACAAACTGGGAAACAAAACTAAAGCAAAGTGCCAACTGGGGAATAAAGTAATGAAAATAAAACTAACAAATATATTGAGAGTAAAGGAAAGAAAGAAAAGAAAGAAAGAATAGATGACAAAGTTCAATAGAGGTAGATAGAGAAGATTTATATACATTAAAGGTTAACTGCAAAGGGAAAATAGCACTAGGAAAAGCAAACAAAGGAATAAATGTAGAAAGATATAATAGGTTTAAAAATTAAAATTTAAAAAGAGAAATAAAAAAAAAAAAAAAAAGGAAACTGTACAGACCTGCAAAAGCCCAACATAGAGGCAGAGGTTTATAACAACAATAAAAATTGTGACTGAATATACACATATACATATACACCCATAAGCTAAATCAAAACAGTTCAACTAAAATAAAGTACAATAGTTTGACCTGGTGAACAAAAGAATCCAAAAATTATATATACCAGTTAAAATCAAAACTAACTAAAGCACAAAGTGGAAAACAAAACCAAAGCAAGGTGCCAATTTTGGAATAAAGCAATGAAAATAAAACTAACAAAGATGTTGAGAGGAAAGGAAAGAAAGAAAAGAAAGAAAGAATAGATATTCAAAGTTAAACAGAGGTAGACAGAGAAGATTTATATACATTAAAGATTAACTGCTGTGGTAAAAGAGCACTAGGAAAAGTAAACAAAGGAATAAATGTAGAAAAAATAATAATAGATTAAAAAATTAAAATTGAAAAAAAAAAGAAAAGAAAAAAATAAGGAAAACTCCACAGAACTACAAAAGTCTGATGTAGAGGCAGATGTTCATAACAACAATAAAAAATGTCAGTGAGGAAAAAAAAAAGCTTAAAAGCTTAATTAGATTTCATAATGCCAATAAAATCAACAACTACAATGGGGGGGTGGAGTGGGGGGGAGAGGAAAAAGAAAAAAAATCCAAAAGAATCCACAGAACAAGTCAAAACATAAGAAGAATAAATGTTTTTCTTGAGACACTGCTGTCAGAGTCCTTTCCCTCTCTGGGAGTCACAGTCCACCTCACCTCCCTGAGATTCCTCCAACACTGTGCTGATCTGTGGACCTGTTGTGGGGGCAGCTCAGATTCTAATCTGGTCCTACTCTTGTGTGTTCTTGTCTCCAATGTCCACAGCTATCAGAACTAGTGCCTTTCTTTTGTGGGAGCTCTCAATGTCCTTTTATATATTCCATAGACACAGAGTCTGCCTAGTTGATCACGTGGATTTAATCTGCAGCTTGTACAGCTGGTGGGAAGTTTTTGGGTCTTCTTTGAAATTCACTGCCCCTGGGTTTCA
This sequence comes from Bos mutus, assembly GCF_027580195.1. NCBI lineage: Eukaryota > Metazoa > Chordata > Mammalia > Artiodactyla > Bovidae > Bos > Bos mutus. The sequence continues at coordinate 34,664,530 of NC_091629.1, read as the reverse complement.
ATTGTGGTTTAATTTCCACCTTTGCATGTGGGTCTTCCACTGGGGTTTCTTCCTGAGGCTACCCTGGAGGACTTGGGTATGAGGGCCAGTTTTGGAGGTGGTGCAGCTGCTTGGGTCTCAGGGGTTCTGGCAGCACCAGGTACTCAGGGGTGTTGGAGGCTAGGGCAGCAGGAAATATAGTGATCTAGAAGAGTATGGCAACCTACTGGCCAATATGCTCTAGTATTCTTGCTTGGAAAACCTCCCTGACAGAGAAGCCTGGCAGGCTGCAGTCCACAGGGTTTCAAAGAGTTGGACATGACTGAAGCAACTCAGTGTGCATAGATGCAAGACTTTTCTGCCTGTGGCAGTTCTGCCCCAGTGAGAGTTGAGCGTGAAGGTGGTGCAGCTGTTTGGCTTGTGGGGACCCTGGCAGCGCAAAGTGTGCAGGCACATGAAATGCCTCCATTGCAGGAGTTATGGCCCTATCAGAGTATTTTTTTTGAGCTTCTTGTAGCTGGAGATCAAAAGACCTTTTTGGCCAGTCTTTCCCCTTAGCTCTGCCCTTTCAGGCACATAAAGGGATCCCCCTGGTTGGGGTCCTAGTCTGTAGAACAACATGTCAGTCACTTAAAGGAGCACCCTGGGTAGGGTCCTACTCCGCAGTTCAGTGCATCAGGCCTTTGATGGGCCAACCTCTCTATTGTTTAGCTGCCAATGCTGGTGTGTGAGGAGAGAGAAGCTATGGTGATGGCTCCACCCCCTACAGTTGACTCAGCAGTATCGCTTTCTCACCACAGGCTCCTCCTTCACATCCCCTCGATCGATCTGTCTCTCTGCAGTCAATAGTAGCCCTTGCCCTGGGATTGCTCCACAATCCCTAAACTCCAGCTCCCAGCCACTGTGCCTTCCAGGGGACCTGAATCTCTGTTGGGGGTATGAATGGCTGTGGCAAGGACTGTCTGATTCTCATTCCATTTAAGCTGCCACAGATCAGCTCTTTCACTCTCAGCCGTAAATGTTTCTCCTCTGTCTCAGACAATTGCCCCAGTGTGGGGATCGGACCCCTGCTTCAATTCCCCCACCCACTGAGGGCAGGTCCAATCTTACTAACACTCCTGTTTTTCCCTCTAGTTCCTTCATCCTACTGAGTTTTGCATGGTTCTGTATATTCTTTCCCAGTGGTCAGGTACTCCTCTCTGCTCTCAGCTGGTGTTTTGCATGCACTTCTGTGTCTGAAGTTGTATTCCTGATGTATCTGTGGAGAGAGATGTACTCCACGTCCACCTACTCATCTGCCATCTTGTTCTTTCCCCTCAAATTTATTTTTAATTGCACTTCAAGGTTGTCTTTCAATATGATGAATTTCTTCTTAATACAGATTTGTTTAAGTGGCTTGTCTATGAAAGTGATGGTACATGGGCTAGATAATCTCTTTTTGTCTTTTCATATCCACTAACTTTCCACTTCTCCACCCTACTGTGTACCCCAGAAGGCTTCCCTGAAATGGATAGCTTAAACTAGGCTCCTTTGCCCTTTTATATCAGTTGGGTTTGGTCTGTGGAAGCCATAAGCAAGCAGTCCTCAAGGAGGAGGACAGAATATAGGCTGGTGGTGGTCATTCTCTTATCCAAGGTCTCAAGTGATATAAGATGGTCCTCTATAACTAAAGGCTTTCCCTGGGTCCTTATGACTGCTTTTGGGCTTCACTGAGGGCTCACAGGTACAGAATTTGCCTACAATGCAGGAGCCTTGAGAGATGCAGTTTCTATTCCTGAGTCAGGAAGATCTCCTGGAGGAGGAAATGACAGACCACGTCAGTATTCTTGCCAGGGTAATCCCATGAACAGAGGAGCCTGTGGGCTATACTCCATGGGATCACAGAGTTGGACAAGACTAAGCACACATGCGTATGACTGCTTTTTCCCTCTGTCCCTTCAGGAGTCATGGTTCTCAGGACTAATCTGATATTTCAAGCTCTTGGACACTTCACCATCCCTGTGGTTTCCCTTCAGTTCAGTTCAGTTCAGTTCAGTTGCTCAGTCGTGTCCGACTCTTGAGACCCCATGAATCGCAGCATGCCAGGCCTCCCTGTCCATCACCATTTCCCGGAGTTCACTCAAACTCACGTCCATCGAGTCAGTGATGCCATCCAGCCATCTCATCTTCTGTTGTCCCCTTTTCCTCCTGCCCCCAATCCCTCCCAACATCAGACTCTTTTCCAATGAGTCAACTCTTCACATGAGGTGACCAAAGTATTGGAGTTTAGCTTTAGCATCATTCCTTCCAAGGAACACCCAGGGCTGATCTCCTTTAGAATGGACTGGTTGGATCTCCTTGCAGTCCAAGGGACTCTCAAGAGTCTTCTCCAACACCACAGTACAAAAGCATCAATTCTTCGATGCTCAGCTTTCTTCACAGTCCAACCCTCACATCCATACATGACCACTGGAAAAACCATAGCCTTGACTAGATGGACCTTTCTTTGTTGGCAAAGTAATATCTCTGCTTTTCAATATGCTATCTAGGTTGGTCATAACTTTTCTTCCAAGGAGTAAGCTTAATCATATTTATATATCTTCAAATAGAATATTTATTAAGCTTCATTCACTTACCTCTATTTGAGGATAGCTTTCTGCCAAGACTCTGACCATTCAGTAGGGAACCACTTTAGTCCATGATAGCATAGTATAAATAATGGGGCTGGTGCACTGGGACGACCCAGAGGGATGGTATGGGGAGGGAGGAGGGAGGAGGGTTCAGGATGGGGAACACATGTATACCTGTGGTGGATTCATTTTGATATTTGGCAAAACTAATACAATTATGTAAAGTTTAAAAATAAAATAAAATTAATTTTAAAAAATTAAAAAAAAAGAACTTAAATCTAGGTTGAGTTCTACCTTCATCTTTTTCTTGTTCTGCAAGCTTTATTTTATGTGATATAAAATGAGGATAAACATCTCCACTTCAAGGAATTGTAAGAGTTAAAGAAATAAAATGATGGTAGTGGGGAATACTTTGGTTATTCTATGAAAATCTGTGTGTGCTAATTATATTCAACCAGAATCTTAGAGTTTCACAGTTGCCTGACTGGACTGAAAAGGACCACTTTTCATCCCAATCCCAAAGAAGGATGATGCCAAATAATGTTCAAACTACTCTGCAATAGCACTCATTCCACATCTAGTGAGGTTATATTCAATTTTCTTCATGCTAGGTTTCAGTAGTATATGAACTGAGAACTTCCAGATGTACAATATGGGTTTAGAAAAGGCATAGGAGCAAGAGATCAAATTGCTGATATTTGCTGGATCATGGAGAAAGCAAGGGAATTCCCCCAAAACATCTACTTCTGCATCATTGCCTATGCTAAAGTCATTGACTGTGTAGATCACAGCAAACTGTGGAAAATTCTTAAAGAGATGGGAGCACAAGACCACCTTATTGTCTCTTGAGAAACCTGTATGCAGGTCAAGAATCAGCAGTTAGAACTGGCTGCTGCTGCTGCTAAGTCACTTCAGTCGTGTCCGACACTGTGTGACCCCATAGATGGCATCCCACCAGGCTCCCCTGTCCCTGAGATTCTCCAAGCAAGAACACTGGAGTGGGTTGCCATTTCCTTCTCCAGTTAGAACCAGACATGGAATAATTGACTGATTCAAAATTGGAAAAGGAGTATGGCAGCACTGTATTTTGTCACCCTACTTATTTAACTTACATGCGGGGTACATCATGCCAAATGTCAGGTTGGATGAATCAAGCTTGCCAGGAGAAATATCAACAACCTCAGATATGTCGATTATACCACTCTAATGGCATAAAGTGAAGAGGAACTAAGGAGCCTCTTGATGAGGGTGAAAAAGGAGGGTGAAAAAGCTGGCCTGAGACTCAACATTTCAAAAACTAAGATCATGGGATCCAGTCACATCACTTCATGGCAAATTGAAGGGGGGAAAGTGGAAGCAGATTTTATTTTCTTGAGCTCCAAAATTACTGAGATGTTAGCTGCAGCCATGAAGTTAAAAGATGCTTGCTTCTTGGAAGGAAATCTATGAAAAACCTAGACAGTATATTAAAAACACATCACATTGCCAACAAAGGTCTATTTAGTCAGAACTATGGTTTTTCCAGTAGTCATGTATAGATATGAGAGTTGAACCATAAAGAAGGTTGAGCACCAAGGAACTGATGCTTTCAAACTGTGGTTCTAGAGAAGACTCTTGAGAGTCCCTTGGGCTGCAAGGAGATCAAACCATCAACCCTAAAGGAAATCAACCCTGAATATTCATTGGAAGGACTGATGCTGAAGTTGAAGCTCCAATATTTTGGTCACCTAATGAGAAGAGCCGACTCATTAAAAAAGACCCTGTTGTTGGGAAAGATTGAAGTCAAAAGGAGAAGGGGGTGGCAGAGGATGATGGTTAGATAGCATTAATGACGTAATGGACATGACTTTGAGCAAATTCTGGGAGATAGTGGAGAACACAGGAGCCTGGTGCACTACAGTCCATGAGGTCTCAAAAAGTTGGACACAATTTAGTGACTGAACAGCAACATTAACAGCATGTTTTTATATGGACTCCTTTAAAAATAATATATAAATACATTATATGATGTTCATAATTTTAAAGAATATCTCTGTTGTAAATGTAATTAATATGTAGAACAGATGATTAATGATTAACAATAATAACTGACAGATGATTTCATATTTTCATGAATCAATAGGGATAAAACTGCAGCTCCTTGTCCTTAGCCAAAACACAGTGACGCTGTTACTTTTAAAGGTGTCTATAGTGAGAACTGAAAATGCAGTAGAAATATTTTTATCTCAATTGGTATTTTAAGAATTATCATAGCTATCAGTCAAGATAGACTGACAGTGCATTCTCTCTTCAAATTCTATTTATTGTTCATGACAAGAACAGTACAGGTCTGGCAATCTGGAGATGCAATCAGCATTCTTCTCATGATGCTATCTTCTCAACACATGGGCCATATGTGAAGTAAAGCCTTCTGGAAGAGACACACGAAGAAATTGCTCCTCATGTTCTATATTTTGACCTGAAAGTGAGACATGTTTCTTCCTCTTACAGTTAATTGGCCAGAATCAGCCACATGCTCCCATGAAAAAGCAAGTTGGCTACAAAGTGTGAGAAACCTCATGGACATCTGGGAAACTATACAACATCATATCCAATGTCATTTAAAACTCTATCAATGAATTACATTAAACTTAATTAAAGAAGGATATATAACTCATTTTAAAACCAAAAGTTATGCAGACTTCCAGGAGTTGGTAGGTGGGACTGAGGAATTATTTGGGGGCCACTATGCCTCTTTCTTGGTGCAGAATTTCCTCCAGCCATTGCTAACTGGGATACCCATAATATTTCTTGATTTTTTTTCAGTAGAGTACCTCTTTGAACATGGAAGTCTCTATAAGCAAGTCTTCTTGGTGATCTCATTTGTTCTTGTCACAGGATAATACACAATATATCAGGATACATTTACAGGAATGGTCCTTGAAAAATCTTCTTGTCCATTCTCTTAATTCAAGATGAGTGAGTGAGTGAATGAAGTTGCTCAGTCGTGTCCTACTCTTTGCGACCCCATGGACTGTGGCCTAACAGGCTCCTCCGTCCATGGGATTTTCCAGGCAAGAATACTGTGGGTTGCCATTTCTTTCTCCAGGAGGTCTTCCTGACCCAGGGATTGAACTCAGGTCTCCCATATTGTAGGCAGACACTTTACCATCTGAGACACCAGGGAAGTCCAATTCAAGATAGACCAAAATTAAGTGATGCAAGAGAAAATATTATTTCAATCAAAATTTTAGAGAGTGGTGATTACACACTTTCCAATGGTAATTCACCTTGAAATTGAACAAGTTGAAGATCAGCCTATTTCTCAGAGCAGCTTACCATGTTTTCCTTTGGTTTTGATCTCAGAATAAAGGAACCACAGTTGATCTCTATCTTTATCTAGGATATTTTTTCCATCTTTCTTTATTGCATTTATTCTTATGTATCATGTTACTCTGCCTTTTCTTCCGTAATAAATAGTTCTTGTTTTTTGAGTCTTTCCTTCTAGATTTGAATTCTCAAGGCGTAATCATCTTTACAGCTCTTTCTTCTAACCTTTGCAACTCTCCAAATTTGCTACTTCATGGTAGAATCTAGATTTTGGACAAGCAGTGAGAATGAATAAGGCTTTATTATTTTCCTGTACTAGTACATGTAAGTAACTATATCTATGAAGTGAAAAGTGTGAAAGTGTTAGTCAGTCAGTTGTGTCTAACTCTTTGTGAACCCATGGACTGTAGCTCACCAGGCTCTTCTGTCCATGGAATTCTCCAGACAAGAATACTGGAGTTGGTAACAACTCCCTTCTCTAGGGGATCTTCCCAATTCAGAGAATAAACCTGGGTCTCCTACACTGCAGGCAGATTTTTTTTTTTTTTTTTTTTACTGTCTATAGTATCCTTTTCAGATGCTAACAGAGTACAATGTGTAAAGACCTGCAGTATTTACTTAGGAAGTTAATTCTCTGTACCTAGGTTTCACATTGAATTAATTGCTATTTACTTTTTTGTTTGTTTTTACTTCCCAGACCTTTTGGGACCTGCCAGCTGCATAACCTTGAGAAAGTGCATGGAATATTTCTGGCAGAAAGGAGAAAGAGAAATCTCATAGGAAAATTAATTCTTACTTGAGTGTCAGCTGATTTTGGATGGTGAAACTATTCAGATCATTTGGATAAGCTCTGGATGAACAAATAACATTTTGGAGGATCATTTGAATTAACTCTGAACTCCCAAATATTCATGGTTCATCTAGCATTGAGTATCCATGAGGCTAAGATATCCACCTATCCTCATATCATAGAATATCTTGATGCACTGCATTCAAACAGTTGCAGTTTGAAAGTGAACTTCAAAGTCCCTTTAAATCATATAGTAGGTATGAACAAAATATACTCTAGGAAGCTGTTCAGTGGACCATATCTTATTTCAAAGCCATCTTTTCAGCTGTTTTATTGTCTATGTCAGGTTTTGCTTTTTCGCTCTTTCCCAGGTCCTTAGCGGAGAGTTGAGGTCATTCTTTGGGAGGCATGTCAACCATTAACTGATTTGGAAGCCAGTGCAACAGAGGGAAAACAGAAAGTTGGCATAGCCTAGTTCTCAGGGTATTTAGACTATCTCCCTCAAGTTTTTGACATGCCCCAATCAGTATAATTCAAAAGTAAGGTGGAACTTTAAAGCTCTGTGATTAGGTGGAAATCACACCAATTTGGCATCTGAAAGTATTGGAGATGCTCAGATGGACACCCCTGAGAAAACAAAGAAAAGGGCTCTGGCCTTATAATACATTTAGTCTGATTTATGTGATATTAAACAAGATTTTAGTTTCTTTTCATTACTTATAAATATGCTATAACAACACTTGTCTTATTTATATCACACACATTATGTCTCATAATACTTAATTAATTATTGTCATTAATCCTTTGGATGGTCTGAAGTATCCTATGAAACCTTTTTCAGAATAAGATTTTAAATATAATATATATATGCAAAAATAATACATATGCATATATATAATTTTTTAAAAATAAGTTTTTGGAAGACAGTTATCTTTTCAATATAAAAAGATAAATTTGTGATAAAATAATACATATGTTTCTGTATCACCACATTGACCACATTGTTTAACAAGGATTCAGTAGTGCATCTCATCTCTATCATAACTTTACAGTAGTAAAGAGTATAAATGATATTAACAGACATCTGCAACAGTTGTAATAGAAAAGTATATGTGGTTTCTATTGATGACTAAGTAACAATTTCTGCCATTACTATGTGGTTTATTAGTTACATTCACAACTGAAGGGAATGCTAGACTTCAATTAGAATTTAGTAAAAATAAAGTTTTTTTTTTTCATCTATGTCTCCAGACCTCTTTTCATGGATTCTAAGTTAAGAAAGAACAGTGATTTGACTGAATGGATGTTTTAGAGGCCATGAGTTTGATTTATTTATGTATTTTTTTCATATGATAAAATGACTAAGTTATTTTATCTCGAGCATCTCACTCTTGCATTGACATGGATAAGCTTTTTTAAAAATCTTCACACATATAAGGTCTTCATCTGTTTAATCTCTATTTGCTAAATGGGTTCTCAGTTTCTTCTTACTGGCCTTAGCCTCATTCTCTTTACAGTTTTTTTCTAGCATTAATTCTATTGAGAAATTCTTCCTCATTGGTTATGAATCTTATTGGCATGTTTAAATTTTTACCAAATGGTCTGAACAGTGTTACTCAAACTTTACCATCAGAATTACCTTTAAGGTTTTTAAAGCATAGGATACTACATCCCACCCTCATCCCCACCCTGTGTATTAATTTCCTATTGCTTCTATAAGAAATTGCCACAAATTTAGTGACTTACAGCAACATAAATTCAGTATCTTATCATTAAGGAGCTCAGAAATCCAAAAATAGGTCAGCAGGACTATATTCTTTCTCCCCAGTTCCTGGGAAGAATCTATTTCCTTGATTTTTCCACTTTATAGAGCACACTCTGACCTTTGCTGCTGCTGTTATATCTCCCTGCACCTTGATCTTTCTGCCTCCCTCTTGTTTGGACTCTTGTGATTACATTAGGACAACTTAGATATAACTAGCACAAGATCCTTAGCTTAATCACATTTGCAAAATCCCTTTTGCCAGGTAAGGTAACATTTGCAGACTCATGGGAATAAGCTGTAGGTATCTGTAGGGGAAACCTAGCAAGTTTCCATATGATGCTGGTCTGGAAACCATTGACTGATAAATACTTATAAATACAGTGTGTTTTATCACTGCATTATGGAGTGACCTTGAATATGTCAGGTAATCTCTCTGAATTTTATTTCAATATCCATAAAAAGTGAGGTCAATTAATTGTCTAACCTGCCTCATAGGTTTACAGTAGAAGTTAAAATAAAGGATGTTTGTCATGCCACCCTACAGCAGAAAGATATTATTACTACTAATAAGGAAAAAGATCCCATCACACTCTATGAAGGATGATGAAGACGTTTGGCAGAGGACAGAACTGATCTAGCCCAGAAGAAATGACACATGCTTGCTTCCTCTTCTATTGTGACCAAATATGAGGGAATAAAAGAGGACACACTCAAGATCTACAGCCTAGCAGCCTAAATGATGACCTCAGGTACAGTAAAAACCAACCTTTGACAGAACAAAAGTTTTACAAAAAATGTGTGCATGGCCTTTTTCCTTCTGGATCTAAGGACACTTTATTTGGAAACACTTGACTGACAAAACAGATATCATTAGGCCTTTCCTAGTAACTTTAGGTCTAGAGCCACAAGGACTATATGTCAGGGCACCTGTATCTGTGTATGGTGGCTAGAAGATTTTATTATCAGATATTAGCATAGTCAAATCACATCTAGATGTTCTGTCCACACATGTGGGTTGTACTGCTTCCCCCTCTTTCCCCTGCCTATTTTCCTTTTGAAACTAAACTGCAAGAATTATGTCATTTTAAGAATAAAATACTGATTCATTACAACACACTTTATTTATTTCATCCTCCTGAAAAATCTTTTAATAACATTCAAATAATTGCTTGTTACTCTTTGGAGAGAACAAGACGTTGTATACTATATCCTATATACTAAATCATTTTAGATAAAAAATAATGCAACCTTGTTCTCTCTAAATATGGTGAAATAACAGCTAACATTTTTTTCTTTAAAATATATGTCACACTTTCTAACATCATACACAAAAATAAACTCAAAACGGATTAAAAAAATAAATGTAAGACCAGAAACTATAAATCTCATAAAGGAAAACAGGCAAAACACTCTCTGACATAAATTACAGCAGGATCCTCTATGACCCACCTTCCAGAGTAATGGAAATAAAAGCAAAAATAAACAAATGGGATGTAATTAAACTTAAAAGCCTTTGCACAATGAAGGAAACCATCAAACAAAGTGAAAAGACAGCCTTCAGAATTGGAGAAAATAACAGCAAACGAAGCAACTGACAAAGAATTAATCTCAAAAATATATAAGCAGCTCCTGCATCTCAATTCCAGAAAAATAAATGACCCAAGGTCGGGGGGGTGGGGAATGGGCCAAAGAACTAAACAAACATTTCTCCAAAGAAGGCATACAGATGGCTAACAAACACATGAAAAGATGCTCAACATCACTCATTATCAGAGAAATGCAAATTAAAACCACGCTGAGATACTATTTCACACCAGTCAGAATGGCTGCTATTAAAAAGTGTACAAACAATAAATGCTGGAGAGGGTGCGGAGAAAAGGGAACCTTCTTACAGTGTTGGTGGGAATGCAAACTAGTACAGCCATTATGGAGAATGATGTGGAGATTCTTTAAAAAAAAAAAAAAACTGGAAATAGAACTGCCATATGATCCAGCAATCCCACTGCTGGGCATACACACTAAGCAAACCAGAATTGAAAGAGACACGTGTACCCCGATGTTCAATGCAGCACTGTTTATAATAGCTAGGACATTGGAAGCAACCAAGATGTCCACCAGCAGATGAATGGATAAGAGTGTTGTGGTACTTATACACAATGGAATATCACTCAGCTATGAAAAAGAATGTATTTGAATTAGTTCTAATGAGGTGGACGAAACTGGAGCTTGCTATACAGAGTGAAGTAAGTCAGAATGGAAAACACCAATACAGTATATTAACATATATATATGGAATTTAGAAAGATGGTAACAATGACCCTATATGAGAGACAGCAAAAGAGACACAGATGTAAATATCAGACTTTTGGATTCTGTGGGAGAAGGCAAGGGTGGGATGATTTGAGAGAATAGCATTGAAACATGTATATTGGTTAGTTAGTTCAGTCACTCAGTCATGTCCGACTCTTTGCAACCCCATGAATCGCAGCACACCAGGCCTCCCTGTCCATCACCAGGGACATGACTCAGAGTTCACTCAGACTCATGTCCATCGAGTCGGTGATGCCATCCAGCCATCTCATCCTCTGTCGTCCCCTTCTCCTCCTGCCCCCAATCCCTCCCAGCATCAGACTCTTTTCCAATGAGTCAACTCTTCGCATGAGGTGGCCAAAGTACTGGAGTTTCAGCTTTAGTACCATTCCTTCCAAAGAACACTCAGGGCTGATCTCCTTCAGAATGGACTGGTTGGATCTCCTTGCAGTCCAAGGGACTCTCAAGAGTCTTCTCCAACACCACACTTCAAAAGCATCAATTCTTTGGCTCTCAGATTTCTTAACAGTCCAACTCTCACATTATACATGACCACTGGAAAAACCATAGCCTTGACTAGACGGACCTTTGTTGGCAAAGTAATGTTTCTGCTTTTCAATATGCTATCTAGGTTGGTCATAACTTTTCTTCCAAGGAGCAAGTGTCTTTTTAATTCATGTATATTACCATATGTGAAATAGATCACCAGCCCAGGCTTGATGCATGAGACAGAACGCTCAGGGCTGGTGCACTGGGATGACCCTGAGGGATGAGCTGGGGAGGGAGGTGGGAAGGGGGTTCAGGATGGCGGACATGTGTACACCCATGACTGATTCACTGGAATGTATGGCAAAAACACTACAATACTGTAAAGTAATTAGCCTCCAATTAAAATAAATAAATAAATTAAAAATATGTATGTCACCTTTGATCTAAGATGTCAAATAGCTTTGATAATCTGTAGGTCATGATAATTTTCCTTCAAAACATTGTAAAGGATATGGAGAGACAAGCTTTATTGTACCAGTTTTCTAGAAGAGAAAGTGAACCTATAAAAGTTAACTGGAATGACTAGTAGTAGGACTGGGAATAGATTATGGTTTCATGTTTTACCATGCAAAACATCTGGATCTCTGATTGCCTAGTTTTGATTTCTTCTACTCTTTCCTACTTGGGACAATTATTTTCTAATGTTAGTAAAAGCACTTGATAGAGAATTTTTAAAAAGATAGTCAATCTCTCTGAATTTATTTGTCTCTAAATAATGAAAATGTTGAAGAAAAGAATATCAAATTTGATGGATATTTTAAAATGCATGAAGGATCTTATCTAATTGATCACTTTTAAATCTCAAGAACCTAGCAGATTATTCTGGCATACAGGGGATACATAGTAGCATTTATTTAATTAAATTTGAATCTAAGTGAATTATTTTTTTCCAAATCTAAGTTCCTTTGTCCCCAATAATGTTAGAACAGTGGAGTTCTTTGATGGATGTTACAAGCATATTAAATCCCCGAGGGAACAGGAAGGGGAACAATTCCAAAGATGAAGCAATACCTCCCTTTGCATGGAGTTGTGTAATCAAATTGTTAAACAGACTAGTTAACCTGAGTCCCATGATGTTTTCTGAGATTTACCAACTTGTCCAAAGAGCAAAACCAGAGTATTTATAGTAAATAACCTAGAATAATAAAGTTGGGTAAAAACTCCAGAAGGACTTATATTCCTTGAAGACTGACAAGATCTCTGGAGGTTTACAGTAATCACATTCACAGTAAAACCAATGGGCTTTAGCCCTGGGGTCTCTGAAAAAATTCTTTTGTGTTTTTCTTTGCATAATTTGATTATGTGAGGAAGAAAGTGATGGTGGCTCCGTAGAGCATCTAGATTATAGAAGGAGGTAAATCTTAATGACTTTCTAATAGACTAACTGGTTTGTTCACAGTTCATTCTCCCCAAAATCTAATTCAAGTGCTTATGGAACAAGTTACTTGGAAATGCCCCATGAGGTGCTAGCTGGTTCTACCCATCATTTCCTCTCCCAATATCCTCCCCAAAAGAATAACCAAAACATGAACATGGATAAATTGGTGTAAATATTAATATGTTGATAAAATTATTTTCTCTGAGTTAGTTCTTCAGATAGTATCACACAGGCATCTAAAGAATTAATATATCTATAAATTAGCTTGTGAAATTCTAATATCTAAGCATTATTTCTGTTCAGAAATGTCAGTATCCATTAAAACTGCAATAGAGATAATTCTTTTCTTTTTAATTTTGAGATCCATTAGTTTTCACTACTACTATTGTAATTTACCTATGTCTATTGATCGTCTATCAGATTTAGTCCCTTAAATCTTTTCCCACTTCCACTAGATAGTCATAAGGGATTTGACTTAGGTCATACCTGAATGGTCTAGGGGCGGCGGCTAAGAGGAGCTACCCCATGTCCGAGGTCAGGGGCAGTGGCTGAGAGGAGCAACCCCATGTCCAAAGAATGGAGGCTGTGCAGACACAGGAGGGCCTAGAGGAGCTACTCCACATTCAAGGTCAGGAGGGTTGACCTCGTCCAAGGTAAGGAGCAGTGGCTGCACATTGATGGAGCAGCCATGAAGAGATACCCCACTTCCAATGTAAGAGAAACCCAAGTAAGATGGTAGGTGTTGTGAGAGGGCATCAGAGGGCAGACACACTGAAATCATAATCACTGAAAACTAGCCAATCTGATCACATGGACCACAGCCTTGTCTAACTCAATGAAACTAAGCCATGCCATGTGAGGCCACACAAAACGGATGGGTCATGGTGGAGCAATCTGAGAATGTGGTCCACTGGAGAACGAAATGGCTAACCACTTCAGTGTTCTTGCCTTGAGAACCACATGAACAGTATGAAAAGGCAAAATGATAGGATACTGAAAGATGAACTCCCCAAGTTGGTAGGTGCCGAATATGCTACAGGAGATCAATGGAGAAATAATTCCAGAAAGAATGAAGGGGTGGAGCCAAAGCAAAAACAATACCCAGTTGTGGATGTGACTAGTGATAGAAGTAAGGTCCGATGCTGTAAAGAGCAATATTGCATAGGAAACTGTAATCTTAGGCCCATGAATCAAGGCAAATTGGAAGTGGTCAAATAGGAGATGGCAAGAGTAAACGTCAACATTCTAGGAATCAGTGAATTAAAATGGACTGAAGTGGGTGAATTTAACTCAGTTCAGTTCCGTTCAGTTCAGTCACTCAGTCGTGTCTGACTCTTTGCGACCACATGAATCGCAGCATGCCTGGCCTCCCTGTCCATCACCAATTCCCAGAGTTCACTCAGACTCACGTCCATAGAGTCACTGATGGCATCTAGCCATCTCATCCTCTGTCGTCCCCTTCTCCTCCTGCCCCCAATCCCTCCCAGCATTAGAGTCTTTTTCAGTGAGTCAACTCTTCACATGAGGCGGCCAAAGTACTAGAGTTTCAGCTCTAGCATCATTCCTTCCAAAGAAATCCAAAGAAAGGGCTGATCTCCTTCAGAATGGACTGGTTGGATCTCCTTGCAGTCCAAGGGACTCTCAAGAGTCTTCTCCAACACCACAGTTCAAAAGCATCAATTCTTCAGCACTCAGCTTTCTTAAGGCCAACTCTCACATCCATACATGACCACAGGAAAAACCATAGCCTTGACTAGACAGACCTTTGTTGGCAAAGTAATGTCTCTGCTTTCAATATGCTATCTAGTTTGGTCATAACTTTTCTTCTAAGGAGTAAGCATCTTTTAATTTCATGGCTTCAGTCACCATCTGCAGTGATTTTGGAGCCCAAAAAAATAAAGTCTGACGCTGTTTCCACTGTTTCCCCGTCTATTTCCCATAAAGTGATGGGACCGGATGCCATAATCTTTGTTTTCTGAATGTTGAGTTTTAAGCCAACTTTTTCACTCTCCTCTTTCACCTTCATCAAGAGGCTTTTTAGTTCCTCTTCACTTTCTGCCATCAGGGTGGTGTCATCTGCATATCTGAGGTTATTGATATTTCTCCTGGCAGTCTTGATTCCAGCTTGTGCTTCTTCCAGCCCAGCTTTTCTCATGATGTACTCTGCATATAAGTTAAATAAGCAGGGTGACAATATACAGCCTTGGCGTACTCCTTTTCCTATTTGGAACGTCTGTTGTTCCATGTCCAGTTCTAACTGTTGCTTCCTGACCTGCATACAAATTTATCAAGAGAATTTAACTCAGATGACCATTATATGTACTACTGCGGGCAAGAATCCCTTAGAAGAAATGGAGTAGCCATCATGGTCAACAAAAGAGTCAGTAATGCAGTACTTGGATGCAATCTCAAAAACGACAGAATGATCTCCGTTCGTTTCCAAGGCAAACCATTCAATATCACAGTAATCAAAGCCTATGCCCCAACCAGTAACACTGAAGAAGCTGCAGTTGAACGGTTCTATTAACACCTAAGATCTTTTAGAACTAACACCCCCAAAAGATGTCCTTTTCATTATAGGGGACTGGAATGCAAAAGTAGGAAGTCAAGAAACACCCAGAGTAAAAGGCAGATTTGGCCTTGGTATACAGAATGAAGCAGGGCAAAGGCTAATAGAGTTTTGCCAAGAGAACGCACTGGTCATAGCAAACACCTTCTTCCAGCAACACAAGAGAAGACTCTACACATGGACATCGCCAGATGGTAAACACCAAAAGAGATTGATTATATTCTTTGCAGCCAAAGATGGAGAAGCTCTATACAGTCAGCAAGACAAGACTGGGAGCTGACTGTGGCTCAGATTATGAACTCCTTATTGCCAAATTCACACTTAAATTGAAGAAAGTAAGGAAAACCACTAGAACATTCAGGTATGACCTAAATCTAATCCCTTATGACTATATAATGGATGTGAGAAATAGATTTAGGGGACTAGATCTAATAGACAGAGTGCCTGATGAACTATGGACGGAGGTTCATAACATTGTATAGGAGACAGAGATCAAGACCATCCCCATGGAAAAGAAATGCAAAAAAGCAAAATGGCTGTCTGAGGAGGCGTTAAAAATAGCTGTGAAAAGAAGAGAAGCAAAAGCAAAGGAAAAAAAGGAAAGATATTCCCATTTGAATGCAGAGTTCCAAAGAATAGCAAGGAGAGATAAGAAAGCCTTCCTCAGCGATCAATGCAAAGAAATAGAGGAAAACAACAGAATAGGAAAGACTAGAGATCTCTTCAAGAAAATTAGATACCAAGGGAACATTTTATGCAAAGATGGGCTTGATAAAGGACAGAAATGGTATGGATGTAACAGAAGCAGAAGATATTAAGGAGGGGTGGCAAGAATACACAGAAGAACTGTACAAAAAAGATCTTCACGACCCAGATAATCACAGTGGTGTGATCACTGACCTAGAGCCAGACATCCTGGAATGTGAAGTCAAGTGGGCCTTAGAAAGCATCACTATGGACAAAGCTAGTGGGGGTGATGGAATTCCGGTTGAGCTTTTTCAAATCCTGGAAGATGATACTGTGAAAGTGCTGCACTTGATATGCCAGCAAATTTGGAAAACTCAGCAGTGGCCATAGGACTGGAAAAGGGCAGTTTTCATTCCAATCCCAAAGAAAAGCAATGACAAAAATGCTCAAACTACTTCATAATTGCACTCATCTCACACACTAGCAAAGTAATGTTTAAAATTCTCCAAGCCAGGCTTAAAATTCTCCAAGCCAGGCTTCAGCAATACATGAACTGTGAAGTTCCAGGTGTTCAAGCTGGTTTTAGAAAAGGCAGAGGAACCAGAGATCAAATTGCCAACATCCGCTGGATCATTGACAAAGCAAGAGAGTTCCAGAAAAACATCTATTTCTGCCTTATCAGCTATGCCAAAGCCTTTGACTGTGTGGATCACAATAAAGTGTGGAAAATTCTGAAAGAGATGGGAATACAAGACCACCTGACCTGCCTCTTGAGAAACCTAATGCAGGTCAGGAAGCAACAGTGAGAACTGGACATGGAACAACAGACTGGTTCCAAATAGGAAAAGGAGTACATCAAGGTTGTATATTGTCACCCTGCTTATTTAACTTATATGCAGAGTACATCATAAGAAACGCTGGACTGGAAGAAGCACAAGTTGGAATCAAGACTGCCAGGAGAAATATCAATAACCTCAGATATGCAGATGACACCACCCTTATGGCAGAAAGTGAAGAAGAACTAAAGAGCCTCTTGATGAACATGAAAGAGAAGAGTGAAAAAGTTGGCTTAAAGGTCAACATTCAGAAAAGTAAGATCATGACATTTGATCCCATCACTTTATGGTAAATACATAGAGAAACAGTGGAAACAGTGCCTGACTTTTTTTCTGGGCTCCAACAATCACTGCGGATGGTGATTTCAACCATGAAATTAAAAGACGCTTACTCCTTAGAAGGAAAGTTATGACCAACCTAAACAGCATATTAAAAAGTACAGACATTACTTTGTCAACAAAGTTCCATCTAGTCAAGGCTTTGGTTTTTCCAGTGGCCATGTATGGATGTGAGAGTTGGATTATAAAGAAAGCTGAGCCCCAACTAATTGATGCTTTGAACTGTGGTGTTGGAGAAGACTCTTGAGAGTCCCTTGGACTGCAAGGAGATCCAATCAGTCCATCGTAAAGGAGATCAGTCCTGGGTGTTCATTGGAAGGACTGATGTTGAAGCTGAAACTCCAACTTTGGCCACCTGATCCGAAGAGGTGACTTATTTGAAAAGACCCTGATGCTGGCAAAGATTGAAGGCAGGAGAAGGGGACGACAGAAGATGAGATGGTTGGATGGCATCACCGACTCCATGGACATGGGTTTGGGTGAACTCCAGGAGTTGGTGATGCCAGGGAGGCCTGGCGTGCTGCAGTTCATGGGGTCACAAAGAGTCAGACACGACTGAGTGACTGAACTGAACTGAAACATTATCACTGACACAACAGCAGCCTAATATGCAATTTCAAGGTTTTATTTTGATTTTTTCTCCCTCGGATAAGGAACATGGTGCCTGAAGTCCACTGACATTTTGTTGCCTTTTTTCTTGTAACTTCATCCTCTTGCTTGATTCCAGACATGTATGATGAGTCATTTAGTTGATGTTTGAGCAAAGTTTCGTCTATGAAGATGTATGTAGGTGTTTGTTTTGCCAAATGCACGTCTCAGATCTGCTATTCAGTTCCCTTTATATTGTTTCCTAACTAGTTCTGAAATGTTATTTCCAAATTAATTGGCAATTCATATAAAATGCTTGATCCCAAACATAGTATTCTTTTGATAAAGTGGGTTTACATCAGATGAATTTTTAAAAGAAAATTTAAACAACTCTATTGACATATGATTACATGCAAAATTCACCTACTTAGTGTATACAGTTCTGTGGTTTTCAGTATATAGAGTAATACAGCCATCCCATTTGTTGAAAAGGCTATTCTTTTTAATTTGTTTTGACACTCTTCTCAGGAATATTTGACCATAAATGTAACAGCTTATTTATGAGCTCTCCTTTTCTTCCACTAATCTGTACATCTATCTTTATGCCACTCACACACTGTTTTCATTACTGTAGCTTTGTGGTAAGTTTTGAAATCAGGAAATCTGAGGCTTTAGCAAATGGAGTTTTCAAGAGATTTCCCCTACAAGTCCAATTACTAACAAAGAGATAAAATCAGGGGAAAGTTGACAGTCAAGTCATATGAAAGAAAAAGGATAAATAAAAAAGCAAATGGATATAACAAGATGGTGGAGAAGTAGGTGGATGTGGAGTTACATCTCTCTCCAAGGATATATCAGGAATACACCTTCAGACACAGAAGCGCTTGCAAAACACCAGCTGAGAGTGGACAGGAGTACATGACCACTGGAAAAGAATATATAGAACCATGAAAAAGTTGGTAAGATGAAGGAACTATGGGAAAAAACAAGAGTGTTGGTAGGACTGCCTACTAACTACACCTTGCCCTCGGTGGGTGGAAAAACTGAAGCAAGGATCTGATCCCCACATCAGTGCAATTGTCTGGGTCAGAGGAGAAACATTTGAGACTGAGAGTGAAGCAGCTGATCTGTGACAACGTAAATGGAATGAGAATCAAACAATCCTTGCCACAGCCATACATACCCCCAAACAGGGACGCAGGTCCCCTAGAAGGTGCAGCAACTGGGAGCTGGAGTATAGGGATTGTAGAGCAATCTCAGAGCAAGGGCTGCTGTTGACTACTAGGAGATGGACCAAGGGGACATGACAGTGAACATTTTGGTGGGAAATGCCTGTGGAAGAAAGCCAGGCAGCCATGGAAGCAAGGCGATACTGCTGAGTCATGTGAAGGGAGTGGAGCCATCACCGTAGCCTCACTCTCCCCATATGTCAGTACCAACAGCTGAACAAAAGAGGGTGGCCCATCAAGTGCCTGAGGTATGGAACAATAGAGTAACACCCACCCAGGGTGCCCCTTTAAGTGCCTGGTGTGCTGAACAACAGAGAAGGACCCCAAGAAAGGGAGCCCTCTAAGTGCCTGAATGGGCAGAGCAATGGAGAAAATCTAGCCAAAGAGGCCTTCTGATCACCAGCTGTCAGAGGCTTGAAAAAAGACTCTGATAGGGCCCTAACTTCTGCAACTGAGGCAGTCCATGTCCCTGCACACTTGGTGCCTCTAGGGTCCCTGTGACCCAAGCAGCTGTGCCACCTTCATACTCAACACTCACTGGGGCAGAACTGCCACAGGCAAAAAAAGTCTTGCATCTATGCACACGGAGTCGTTTCAGTCATGTCCAACTCTTTGAAACTCTGTGGACTGAGGCCTTCCAGGCTTCTCTGTCAGGGGTGTTCACCAGGCAAGAATGCTGGGGTGGATTGCCATACCTTCTAGAGCACTATATTTCCTGTTGCTCTAGCTGCCAACTCCCCTGAGTACCTGGTGCTGCCAGAATCCCTGAGACCCAAGCAACTGCACCACCTGCACCCATGGTACTCACTGGGGCATTCCTTCAGGGCAGCCTCAGCAGCAAACCCCAGTGGATGACCCACATGCATAGATGGAGATAAAACCACAGTTGAAACCCAGGGGCAGTGTGACTAAGGAAGAAGATGCAAAACCTTTCCACCAGCTGTAGAAGTTGGAGATTAAATCCACACAATCAACTAGGCAGACTATGTGTCTATGGAATATATAAAAGGACATTAAGAGCTCCCACAAAAGAAAACACACTAGTTCTGACAGCTGTGGACCTTGGAGGTAAGAACATACAGGAAAAGGAAACAGATTAGAGTCTGAGCTGCCCCCACAACAGGTCCAGAGACCAGTGCAGTTTTGGAAGGCATCCTAGGGAGGCAATGTAGATTATGACTCCCAGGAAAGGAAAGGACACAAACAACAGAGACTCAAGAAAAACACTTATTATTCTTATATTTTGACTTGTTCTGCAGTTTCTTTTGGATTTTTGTTTGTTTGTTTGTTTTTAAATTTGTTTTTCCCATTTTCCTCCCTCCTCTGTTGTAGTTGTCAATTTTATTAGCACTATGAAATCTATTTAAGCTTTTGAGCTTTTTCAATCACAATTTATATTTCTGTTATAAATTTCTGCCCCTACATTGGTCTTTTGCACTTCTGTAGAGTTTTCTCTTTTACCCCCTCTTTTTGAATTTAAATTTTTTAAACTTATTATTATTTTTTTGTGCATTTCTTCCTCTGTTTGCTTTTCCTAGTGTTCTTTCCCTCTTGCAGTTAGTATTTAATATATGTAAATCTTCTTTTTTGACCTCTATTTATCTTTGCATTTCTATTCTTTCTTTCTTTTTCTTTCTTTCCTTTCTTTTTCTCACATATTTGTTAGTTTTGTTTTCATTGCTTTATTCCCCAGTTGGTACCTTGCTTTATTTTTGTTTTCCAGTTTATGCTCTAGTTAGTTTTGTTCTTAATTGGTGTATATATATTTTGGTTTCTTTTGTTCACCAGGTCAATCTATTATACTTTATTTTTGTTGGACTGTTTTGATTTTGTTTATGGGTGTATATGTATATGAGTATATTCAATTACTTTAATTATTATTTGCCTGATTTTGTAATTGCCAATTGTTTACAGTTTGTCTTTGGTTCTTATTTGGGGGTATTTGTTTTAATTCCATTTAATACCATAACAAGCCATCTGTGGAATCTCCTTTTCTGGCCAGAGATCAAGCCCTGAGCCTTTGGACCGGGAGCTCAGTCTCCAAGACCCTTGGCTACCAGACAACTCCTAACCCTATTGAGCATCAAATAGTGAGAACTCCCACAAAGGCAATCACTTGTATACAAGACCCAGCATCACCCAATTACCACCCTGTGCAGGACGCCTCATCAAACACCAAACAAGACAAAAATTAAAAAACAATCACGAGCAATAGGATTACCACCTCACTCAGCCATAGCCATCCCACCAGAAAGCAAGAAAAATTTGCACCCTACAGAAACCTTACACAAACCATTGGACCAAACTTACAAGGACAGAAACCAAAAGAAAGAAAGAATTCAACCTTGAAGCCTGGAAAAAAGAGACCTCAAGCACAGTAAGCTAAAAAACAAAAGTAATTAAAAGGCAGAGAAATACTGCACAAATGAAGGCACAAACTAGAAACACACAAGTCCAAATAAATGAAGAGGAACTAGGCAAATACCTGAAAAGGAATTCAGAATAATGATAGTAAGGATGATCTAAAACCTTGATAATAAAATGTAGAAAATGCAAGAATCAATTAAAAATACCTAGAATAATGGAAAAATGAACATACAGAGACAAACAGCACAGTTACTGAATTTAAAAATACTGTAGAAGAAATCAATAGGAGAATTTCTGAAGCAGAAGAACAAATCAGTGAGCTGGAACTTTAAATGGTGGAAATAGCTGCTGAAGAGAAGAATAAAGTAAAAAGAATGAAAAGAACTGAGTACAGCCTCAGAGACCTCTGGAACAATATTAAACACACCAATATTTGAAGTATATGGGTCCCAGAAGAAGAAGAGAAAAAGAAAGGGTATGAAAAAATTTTTGAAGAGATTATAGTTGAAAATTTATCTAGCATGAAAAGGAAATAGTCAATCAAGTCCAAGAGGTACAAAGAGCCCCATATAGGGTAAACCCAAAGAGAAACATGCCAAGACACATGCCAATCAAACTAACAAAGAGTAAACACAAAAAAAGAATATTAAATGCATCAAGAGAAAAGCAACAAGTAACACAGAAGGGGAACCCATTCTCTTAACAGTTGATTTTTCAGCAGAAACTCTGCAGGCAAGAAAGGAATGGCAGGGTATATTTAAAGTACTAAAAGGGAAAAATCAACAACCAGATTACTCTACCTAGCAAGGATCTCATTCAAAAATTGATGGAGAAATCAAAAGTTTTATAGACAAGCAGAAGTTAAGGGAATTCAGTACCACCAAACCAGTTTTACAACTAATGTTAAAGGGAGTTATATAGTCAAGAAATATAAGAGAAGAAAAAGATCTACAAAAACAAACCCCAAACAATTAAGAAAATGGCAATAGAACATATATATCAACAATTACTTTATATGGATTAAATGCTCCACACAAAAGATATAGACTGGCTGAATGGATACAAAAACAAGAACCATATATATTCTGTCTACAAGAAATCTGCTTCATACCTAAAGACACATATAGACTGAAATTGAGAGGATGGAAAAATATATTCCATGCAAATGGAAAGCAAAAGAAAGCTGGAGTAGCAATCCTCATATCAGACAAAATAGACCTTAAAATAAAAATTATTACAAGAGATAAGGAAAGACTCTACATAATGATCAAAGGATCAAACCAAGAGGAAGAAATAACAATTGTAAATATCTAGGCAGTCAATATAGGAGTACCTCAATACGTAAGACAAACACTAACAGACATGAAAGGAGAAATTAACAGTAACACAATAACAGTAGGAGAGTTTAACACCGCATTTACACCAATGAACAGATCATCAAAACAGAACATAATAAGCAAACATCTTAAATGATACATTAGACCAGATGGGTCTCAATGATATCTTCAGGACTTTCCATCCAAATGCAGAATACATCTTCTTCTCAGGTGCACATGGAGTATTCTCCAGGATAGACCACATCTTGGATCACAAATCAGTAAATTTAAGAAAATTGAAATTGTAATCAAGCATCTTTTCTGACCACAATGCTATGAGACTAGATATCAATTACAAGAAGGAAAAAAAAAAAGCCTATAAAAAACACAAACACATATAGATTAAACAATATGTTTCTAAATAATGAACAGTTACTGAGGAAATCAAAAGGGAAATCAAAAAAATTCTAGAAACAAATGGCAATGAAAAAAAGACAACTCAATACTTATGGGACACAGCAAAAGCAGTTCTAAGACTAAGTTTATAGCAATACAATCCTATTTCAAGAAAGAAGAAAACTATCGAATAGACAACCTAACTTTACACCTAAAACAGCTGGAAAAGGGAGAACAAATAAACCCCAAAATTAACAGAAGAAAAGAAACCATAAAGATCAGAGTAGAAATAAATGAAAATAAGTGAAAGAAACAATAGTAAAGATGAATAAAACCAAATACTGACTCTTTGAGAAGACAAACAAAATTGACAAACATTTAGCCAGACCTATTTAAAAAAAAAGGGAGAAGAATCAAATCAACAAAATTAGAAATGAAAAAGGAGAGGTTACAACAGGCAATGCAGAAATACAAAGAATTATAAGAGACTATTATGAGCAACTGTATGGCAATAAAATAGTTAACCTGGAAGAAATGGACAGATTCTTAGAATAGTTCAATTTTCCAAGGCTGAACCAGGAAGAAATAGAAATTATGAACAAGACCTGGGTTCAATTCCTGGGTTGAGAAGATCTCCTGGAGAAGGGAAAGACTACCCACTCCAGTACACTGCCCTGGAGAATTCCGTGGACTATATAATCCATGGGGTTGCAGAGTTGGATACAACTGAACGACTTTTACTTTCACTTCAGTTGCAAGCACTGAAATGAAAACTGTGATCAAAAATCTCCCCCAAAATAAAAACCCAGGACCAGGTGGCTTCACAGGTGAATTTCATCAAACATTTAGAAAAGAGCTAATGCCTATCCTTCTAAAACTCTTTCAAAAAATTGCAGAGGAAGGAACATTTCCAAACTCATTCTATGAGGCTGCCATCGCCCTGATACCAAAACCAGACAAAGACAATACACACACACACACACACACACACACACACACACACACACACAAGGATTCTTCAATATATGCAATCAATACATGTGATATACCACATTAACAAATCTAAAGATAAAACCATACGATAATCTCAATAGATGCAGAAAAAGCCTTTGACAAAATTCAGCACTTACTCTTCAAAAATGGGCATAGGAGTCAACATAGTAAAGGCCATATATGATAAGCCCACAGTAAACATTATTCTCAATGGTGAAAAACTGAAATCATTCCCCCTAAGATCAGGAACAAGACAAGGGTGTGCATTCTCACACTATTTTTCAACATAGTTCTGGAAGTCCTAGCTACAGCAACCAGAGAAGAAAAAGAAATAAAAGGAATCCAGACCAGAAAAGAAGAAGTAAAGCTCTCACTGTTTGCAGATGACATGATACTGTACATAGAAAACCCTAAAGATACTATCAGAAAATTACTAGAGCTAATCAGTGAGTTTAGCAAAGTTGCAGGATACAAAATCAATACACAGAAATCACTTGTATTCCTATATACTAACTAAAAATCAGAAAGATTTTTAAGGAATGAATGATTGCAACAAAAAGAATTAAATATCTAGAAGTGAGCCTACCTAAGGAGAAAAAAGAACTGTATACAGAAAATTATATGATACTGATGAAAGAAATCAAGGGCAACATAAACAGATGAAGAGATATTCCACATTCCTGAGTAGGAAGAATCAATATTGTGAAATTGACTATACTACCAAATGCAATCTACAGATTCAAGTGTGATCCCTATCAAATTACCAATGGCATTTTTTCACAGAACTAGGAAAAAAAATTCACAATTCATATGGAAACACAAAGACCCTGAATAGTCAAAGCAATCTTGAAAAAGAAGAATGGAGCTGGAGGAATCAATATTCCCGACTTCAGATTATACTACAAAGCTACAGTTATCAAGACAGTATGGTACTGGCACAAAAACAGAAATAAAGACTGATGGGACAAGATAGAAAGCCCAGAAATAAACCCATGCACCTATGGGTACCTTATTTTTGAAAAAGGAGGCAAGAGGATACAATGGGGCAAAGACAACCTCTTCAATATATGGTGCTGGGAAAACTGGACAGCTACATATAAAAGAATGAAATTAGAACACTTCCTAACACCATACACAAAGATAAACTCAAAATGGATTAAAAACTTAAATGTAAGACCAGAAACTATAAAACTCTTAGAGGAAAACATAGGCAGAACACTCTATGATATAAATCAAAGCAAGATCATCTATGACCCACCCCCTAGCATAATGGAAATAAAAAGAAAAATAAACAAGTGGGACCTGATTAGACATAAAAGCTTTTGCAAGCAAAGGAAGATATAAACAAGGTGAAAAGACAATCCTCAGAATTGGAGAAAATAATAACAAATAAAACCAGTTACAAAGGATTAATTTCCAAAATATGCAAGCAGCTCATACAACTCAATATCAGAAAAGCAAAAAGCACAATCAAAAAGTGGGAAAAAAGACCTAAACATACATTTCTACAAAGAAGACATAAAGATGGTTAACTAACACATGAAAAGATGTTCAACATCACTCATTATTAGAGAAATGCAAATCAAAACTACAATGAGCTATCACCTTGCACAGGTCAGAATGGCCATCATCAAAAAGTCTACCATCAGTAAATGCTGGAGAGGTTGTGGAGAAAAGGGAGCCCTCTTGCATTGTTGGTGGGAATGTAAATTGATATAGCCACTATGGAAGACGGTATGGAAATTCCTTAAAAACCTAGGAATAAAACCATCATATGACCCAGCAATCCCACTCCTAGGCATATACCCTGAGGAAATCAAAACTTAAAAACACATGTACCCTAATGTTCATTGCAGCACTATTTACAATAGCTAGAACATGGATGTCCATTGACAGATGAATGGATAAAGACGTTGTGGTACATATACACAATGTAATATTTCTCAGCCATAAAAAAGAATGCATTAGAGTCCATTCTAATGAGGTAGGTAAACCTAGAACCTATTATACAGAGTGAAGTTAAGTCAGAAAGAGAAAGAGAAATATGATATACTAGCACATAGATATGGAATCTAGAAAGACAGTACTGATGAATTTATTTGAAAGGCACTAATGGAGAAACAGACATAGACAACAGACTTATGGACACAGGGAGACGGGAGGAGAGGATGAGATGTATGGAGAGAGTAACATGGAAACTTACATTACCATATGTAAAATAGATAGCCAAGGGGTATTTGCTGTGTGTCTCAGAGAACTCAAACAAGGGCTCTGTAACAACCTAGAGGGGTGGGATGGGGAGGGAGATGGGAGGGAGGTTCAAGAGGGAGGGGACATAGGTACACCTATGGCTGATTTATGTTGATGTTTGACAGAAAACAACAAAATTCTGTAAAGCAATTATTCAATTAAAAAGTAAATAGATTACAAAGAAAAAAATAAAACAAAAAGCAAAAAAAAACACACAAAACTGTTAGTTCACTTACACAAAAAGAAGTCTCCTGTGGAGTCCTGAAAATAAAAAAGATGTTCTCTGGTCATGGTTTTGCTTTTTCCTATACCTTGTCCTGAGCATTTATGGGGGCAGATTTCTAAGCTCCATTGTTTTTCAGGTTTTCATGGTGCCACATTTTGACTAGACTTCATTACCATTAAAAAAAGTTTCAAATTGCATATTTTACAAATATACTCATTAAGCTTATGACTTTACAACTTGGACCAGCTGTCCTATAAACTTTTTCTTTATTACCCACAAATGAAAAAGTCATTTTAACATTTTGATCATCAAACCAAAGAGAAAGTAGTTTTCTTGTTGTATCTATTCCGCACCTGGATGATCTACTATTATGGATATATAACTATGCAAATATTGGAGAATGCTTCATATATCTTCATGCTTAGTACCACTATCATAATGTGTTTTAGTGGAAGGAACAAGACATATGGATGGTATGTAAAAATATAACCTAACTCTGATGCTAAGTCACTTCAGTTGTGTCCGACTCTGTGCGACCCCATAGATGGCAGCCCACCAGGCTCCCCCGTCCCTGGGATTCTCCAGGCAAGAACACTGGAGTGGGTTGCCATTTCCTTCTTCAATGCATGAAAGTGAAAAGTGAAAGTGAAGTTGCTCAGTCGTGTCCAACTCTTTGCGACCCCATGAATCACAGCACGCTAGGCCTCCCTGTCCATCACCAACTCCCAGAGTTCACTCAGACTCACGTCCATTGACTCAGTGATGCCATCCAGCCATCTCATCCTCTGTCGTCCCCTTCTCCTTCTGCCCCCAATCCCTCCCAGCATCAGAGTCTTTTCCAATGAGTCAATTCTTTGCATGAGGTGGCCAAAGTACTGGAGTTTCAGCTCTAGCATCATTCCTTCCAAAGAAATCCCAGGGCTGATCTCCTTCAGAATGGACTCGTTGGATCTCCTTGAAGTCCAAGGGACTCTCAAGAGTCTTCTCCTACACCACAGTTCGGCACTCAGCCTTCTTCACAGTCCAACCCTCACATCCATACATGACCACAGGAAAAACCATAGCCTTGACTAGATGAACTTTTCTTGGCAAAGTAATGTCTCTGCTTTTGAATATGCTATCTAGGTTGGTCATAACCTTCCTTCCAAGGAGTAAGCGTCTTTAATTTCATGGCTGCAGTCACCATCTGCAGTGATTTTGGAGCCCAGAAAAATATAGTCTGACACTGTTTCCACGGTTTCCCCATCTATTTCCCATGAAGCGATGGGACCGGATGCCATGATCTTCATTTTCTGAATGTTGAGCTTTAGGCCTAGCGTGCTGCAATTCATGGAGTCACAAAGAGTCAGACATGACTGAGTGACTGAACTGAACTGAACTGAACTGAAGGTGTCTCATCCATGTTTTGTTATTACACAATACCTCATGTCTTAGTCCTCAGGTTCCCATTAGGAATTTACACCTCTGTTCTCACAAGGATTATGTATTGTTTGATGGTGTGAGGCATAGTAACCTGTTGTTGTCATTGGAACATGAATGGAACTTTGTGTGACAGTTGGCATTAAGCCTAGGATATTTTATTTTCTTTCACAGGATATTGTCCAGATGCCATAAAATAATTAGCAGAAGCTGGAAATCTGCTTTGAAAGATATATTCCTGTCATTTCTATGGAACAATCAAATTGTCTGTGGAAAATCTTTAGTCATGAATAAAGTTAAGTTACACATTCTGCATTAGTGTTTGAAAACCGTTAAAAACTTAAAAAAAAATGTTCTGCTTTTTGGACTTGTAGATTTTTTCTGTCTTCAATGCAAGGTGTGGACAGGTTTCTGAGTAGAGGAATCAGAGCCCTTTCATAAATATGTATACTTAGAACCACAGTTGGCATGTTTCTCCTTTCTACTGATCACTAGGTTCTGTGTTCTTGAGATGTCCATTGATTGTGAAGATTAGCTTCAAGTAAGCTAAAATTTAATATAACGTGATATGTCAATTATATCTCAATAAAAATAGAAAGCAAGAGAGCAACAACTTGGATAAATATGGTTGAGTTTTATAGGACATAATTCTGTCAAATAATCTATGTTTTATTCTAATTAAAAATTATGGGGTAAATTATTGCTTACATGTTATCTGATGACACTGTCACGTCAAGATTTTCTATTTCTTTCTTTTGTTTTAATAAAATATATCAAATTAGAGCATTTTTCAACCCAAACAAGTAATTCAAGTCATTGAGCTTAAAGTATAAAAGAGTTTAATAACAAAAGCAGCAGAAAAAGCAGTTCAGGACCCAGAAGCATTGGTATCACCTGGAAGATTGTTAGAAAGTCCCCATCTCTGGTATCATTTCAGACCTAGTCAATTGGAATTTGCCTTTCAACAAGATTCTTAGATGAGTCACATGGACATAAAAGTAGAGAAACCTATGTACAGAGAAAGTTGAGTTCTTTTTATTCTCTTAGAGAAAAATCCCTTCAGTGTTAAAATGGGGACAGTGGATCAGTTGTCCCCCAGCCTTTTCTCTTCTGCTCCTATTCCTTGCTATCTTAGATCTATTCTTAGATACCTTCTATAAGCTTTTTCTGGGAAACTCATTTCTTAAATCTCTATGGAATTGTACACTTTTTAGTCCCATGAGATTCTGTTTTTAATCTAGTTTTAAATACATGTTATACTTTTTTTTTTTTTTTTAAATAAATATTTCAGTGTCTCTGTTTCTCAGGCTTTTTATTTATTATTTTTTCCTATAATATTGTGATATTTGGGAAAGAAGAAACACTATACAGGAGAGCTCAGAAATCATATGGAATAGGCACTCTCCTAAATAATTCTTTAAAATATGGTAAACAATTAATAATATTAATTATTTAATAATAATTCAGAGAAGGTTAATGAAGTGAATAATGTTCACTTTCAGTTTCTAAATTAAAAATTTTAGAATTATGCATTTTACCTTTTCAACTCACATTGTTTCATTGTTTTTAAATTTTAAATTTATTTGCTTTTAATTGAAGGATAATTGCTTTACAAAATTGTGTTGGTTTCTGCCAAAGATCAACATGAGTCAGCCATAGCTATACATGTGCCTTCCCTCTTGAACCTCCCTCCCTTGTTGTTTTTTAATTGCTAAGTCAGGAATGACTCTTTTGTGACGCTATGGACTGTAGCCCACCCTCCAGGCTCCTCTGTCTATGGGATGTCTCAGGCAAGAATACTGAAGAGAGTTACCATTTCTTTCTCCAGGGGATCTTCCCAACCCAGAAATCAAACCCGCATTTCCTGTGTTGGCAGGTGTATTTTTTCCCACTGAGCCACCCAGGAAGTCCTGTCAACTCATATATAAATAATAAATTTGCAAAAGTGCCAGTTGCATTGAATTCATACCAAAGTTCTCTTTATAAGACAGTGATATATTGAGGCAAAATTATGTAATAAAGTTCTTAGATTTTGACTGTATGTTCCAAATTATGTCAATAATTTAAATCGATTTTTTTTTTTTGTAGACACGGCTAAGTTAGGCATGAAACTTTGTTGGACAGTCCACCTAATAGAAAAGTGATGATAATTATATTAACTTTCTGTATGATTTGACTTATATGTTCTAGCTAGAACTCATGCTCTTTTATTCAGGTATTCCTGGAATTAACTCATTGATCACTTATTGCTTGTAAATGCTTATTCTGAGTAAAATGTATGAATCAGTGCTGACCATCACTGCTTTCCAATTCTTGTCTAGGAAAAAAAGAAAGCCTCAGACTTCTCATAGGTTTTGGTCATGGTTTTGGAAATGACTGTGGGACATGTTATAGATTATTTGTTATAATATTGAAACAGTTAATTTTATAGATTAGAGTAGTTATCATTCTAATGGGAGAGCCAAGCTAGCTTAAAACTCAACATTCAAAAAGCAAAGATCTTGGTATCCAGTTCCATCATTTCACGGCAAATAGATAGGGAAACAATGGAAACAGTGACAGACTTTATTTTCTTGGGCTCCAAAATCACTGTGGACTCTGACTGCAGCCATGAATTTAGAAGACATTTGCTCCTTGGAAGAAAAGCTATGATAAAACTAGACAGCATATAAAAAGCAGAGACATTACTTTGCTGACAAAGGTCCATATAGTCAAAACTATAGCTTTTCCAGTAGTCATGTACAGATGTGAGAACAGGAAAATAAAAAAAGGCTAAGAGCCGAAGAATTGATGCCTTCAAACTGTGGTGCTGGAGAAGACTCTTCAGAGTCCCCTGGACTGCAAGGAGATCAAATCAGTCAACCCTAAAGAAAATCAACCCTGAATATTCATTGGAAGGACTGATGCTGAGGCTAAAGCTCCAATACTTTGGCCACCTGATGGGAAGAGTTGACTCATTGGAAAAAACCCTTGTACTGGGAAAAATTGAAGGCAGGAGGAGAAGGGGGTAACAGAGGATGAGATGGTTGGATGGCATCATTGACTCAATGGACATGAGTTTAAACAAACTCTGGGAAATGGTGAAGGACAGGGAAGCCTGGTTTGCTACAGTCCATGAGGTCATAAAAAGTTGGACACAACTTAGTGACTGAACAACAATAAATCCTTCTAACAATGTTACTAAACCTCTAGCTGCCAGATATATTTTATTTATCTTTTAAAGAGAGGTGCAGTTGAAATTATGTGGAAATTGCTTATAACATTAGGTATGATGAGGGGCATATATTTCACTTGTAAATAGCCACAGCAGGAAATAGTTTCAAACTATTATTCTGGAAAAATACTTCTGCTTCTCAGTCTTAAATATGCATACAGATCACCTAGGGATCTTGTTAAAGTACAAACCTTTATTCTCTATTTCTAGGTTACAGCCTGAAATTCTGTTTCAAGAAGTTCCCAGGTGATTACCAGTACAACTGATACACAGACCACACTTTGAGTAGGAAGGCTAAAGAGCAGTAATTCTGAAGAGGGATCCCCATAAAAATATTCATTTTAATTAGCTCTGGAGTGACTCTGATGCAACCAGGTTTGATAACCTCTGCTCTAGACAGTAAGTAGAAGCCTTCAGTATCCCAATCAAAATGTTCACAGTGAAAAAAAGCAAAGACATCAAATCTAACATCAATGTTCTCCTGAAACAGTTGCTTTGCAGAGCATGAAAAAAGCCAATTTACCTCACTGAAAAGTTCCTTCTTAAAGTGACTTTAATCTCATCATAGAGCAAGGTGTTATTCTCCTGACCTCATGGCATATAGGTATAGATATATAAAGACTGGGATTGCCTTATGGTAGCATGACATGTTCCACTGGGAAGACAGGACCCTTAATTCTTAAGATTAAATTGCTTTGAAGCAGAAAATGAATACTCTACAAGATACACATCTGATGTTAGTGGGTGTACCTTAATGAAAGAAAATAAAAAGTATACTTATAAATATCATGTATATATTTATAAATACCATATAAATAGCATGTCATAAATATATTATAAAATATAATATGTGAAAGGTCTGATGCATTAGATTTGCTTTTTTTATGGGCAAATCACTGAAGGTTTCTTTTTCCTCAAAAGCCTTGGTGGAAAATTGCAATATTGGCAGAAGTTTCTGAAAAAATATTTGGAGGCAGTTTACTTAGACTACATATAGTCCAAAAACAACAGAGAGATAGGTTCATGCAGGGCCTGAATGCAGGTAGCTACTTCAATTAACCCATTGTCTCATCTCCAAGATTGTTGAAAGAGGAGAGGGCAACTCAGGAAAGGGGCCCAATTCACTCCTGCATATTCATTTTAATAAAGTTCACAGAAAGGTGAGGAGCTTCAGAATCATCAGCAGAGTTGGGGAAGAGATGCAAATAAGCCCAAAATCTGTATCCAGGAAGCCCAGCTTCAAAGTCTTTAGAACTTTGAAGTTTTGAGGGCTAATTTTCAGATAGGGAACAGCTGCAAATTCACCCAGAGGCAGTAGGCAACCTCTTATGGACAATTTGGCCAGTTTCTATGAGAAATTCAGACTTACCAAATAATGATACAGACTTGAAAATCAATAGACCCATTTCTACTTTTATAACTGCTTAGATCATAAAATGTCCTCCAGCAACTATTAGAAGCAGTCAGTCAATACAATTCCAACTTGATCTCTTCATCTTAACTATGTTTTTCTAGTTAGCCTAAGGTAAAATGGATGGGTCACATGTCCAGAAAAATCTTAAAGGTTTTCCATTTTTGACCCATAGAAATAAGCGAATTTCTCCTTTGCTTCTACTCAAAATAGAATTTTCTTCTATTAAGACCCATCCTCCAACATCTAATGTGTATTTATTTAGTGGAATCATCTTAACTGTGTATTCAAAGCAATTTTACCTATAGAAATAAGGACCCTATCTTTAGACTGGTAACTAGTCTGCTACAATAATTCCTAAGTCCCATCTTCTGAGGTAAGAGAAATAAATCAGCCAAATGGCAAAAATTCTGATTCAGAGCAGTGAAATGTCCCTCACAGCAGATTGTATTTTCCAGTGATCATGGAAACCCTTTCACATCTCACACACTTTCACAGTGTGAATTTGATGCCACTTCCTACTGGGAGATGGGATTCTGTGGACCCTATCTTTGAATTGGGTAGCTTGTGATGCAGGATGAAATGAAGCCATGCGACTTCTAATGACAGGTGATATAATTTCTTCCTGATTCTTTTGGGGCAAATGTTCTTGGAACACAGCTGTCATACTCTGAGAAAACCCAAGCAGCCACAAGAAGAGTATTAAGTGCCCAGGCTGACATGTGAATAAGTGGCCTTCTAATGATCAAGCCTCCAGCCAATAAGTCACTCCCAACCTTTGAAGGTTCCCAGTTGAGGTCTCAGACATCACAGAACAGAAACACAATACTGTTATGCTCTTTCCAAACTCCTGAGTCACAGAATACTTGAGCATAATGATATATTGCTTTATATTGAAGGGTCTGTCATATGACAATGCTAACTAGAAAAATCATTTTCTGTAAAACATACCCCTATATAGACAGAATGTATTTGCAGGGAGATGGTTGACATTTACTATGTAGAAGCTTTTCTATTTCTTCACAACACTTCTTATACTTTGATTAAAAAAAGTTAAATCAAAGATTATTGTTGTTGTTCAGTCACCCAATGGTGTCTGACTTTTTGCAACCCATAGAATGCAGCAAGCCAGGCCTCTCTGTCCCTCATCATCTCCCAAAGTTTGCCCAAGTTCATGTCCATTGCAACAGTGAGGCCATCAGTGAGGCCTCTTCTCTTTCTGCCCTCAGTCTTCATCAGACTCAGAGATTTTTGCAAAGAGTCAGCTGTTCAGTTCAAATGACCAAAATACTGGAGTTTCAGCTTCAACATCAGTCCTTTGAATGAGTATTCAGGGTTGATTTCCCTTAACAAAGATGTGCTCAATAAAGGACAGAAATGGTAGGGAACTAACAGAAGCAGAAAATATTAAGAAGAGGTGGCAAGAATACACAGAAGAACTGTACAAAAAAGATCTTCATGACCGAGATAATCACTACTGTGTGATCACTCATCTATAGCCAGACATCCTGGAATGTGAAGTCAAGTGGGCCTTAGAAAGCATCACTATGAACAAAGCTAATGGAGGTGATGGAATTCCAGTTGAGCTATTTCAAATCCTGAAAGACAATGCTGTGAAAGTGCTGCACTCAATATGCCAGCAAATTTGGAAAACTCAGCAGTGGTCACAGGATGGGAAATGGTCAGTTTTCATTCCAATCCCAAAGAAAGGCATTGCCAAAGAACACACAAACTACCGCACAATTGCACTCATCTCACACGCTAGTAAAGTAATGCTTAAAATTCTCCAAGCCAGGCTTCAGCAGTATGTGAACTGTGAACTTTCAGATGTTCAAGCTGGTTTTAGAAAAGGCAGAGGAACAAGAGATCAAATTGCCACCACCTGCTGGACCATCAAAAAAGCAAGAGAGCTCCAGAACATCTATTTCTGCTTTATTGACTATGCCAAAGCCTTTGACTGTGTGGATCACAATAAACTGTGGAGAATTCTGAAAGAGATGGGAATACCAGACCACCTGACCTGCCTCTTGAAAAACCTGTATGCAGGTCAGGAAGCAACAGTTAGAACTGAACATGGAACAACAGACTGATTCCAAATAGGAAAAGGAGTACGTCAAGGCTGTATATTGTCACCTGCTTATTTGACTTATACGCAGAGTACATCATGAGAAACTCTGGGCTGGAGGAAGCACAAGTTGGAATCAAGATTGACAAGAGAAATATCAATAACCTCAGATATGCAGATGACACCACCTTTATGGCAGAAAGTGAAGAGGAACTAAAGAGCCTCTTGATGAAAGTGAAAGTGGAGAGTGAAAAAGTTGGCTTAAAGCTCAACATTCAGAAAATGAAGATCATAGCATCTGGTCCCACCACTTCATGGGAAATAGATGGGGAAACAGTGGAAATAAGTGTCAGACTTTATTTTTCTGGGCTCCAAAATCACTGCAGATGGTGACTGCAGCCATGAAATTAAAAGACGCTTACTCCTTGGAAGGAAAGTTATGACCAACCTAGACAGCATATTCAAAAGCAGAGACATTACTTTGCCAGCAAAGGTCCGTCTAGTCAAGGCTATGCTTTTTCCAGTGGTCATGTATGGATGTGAGAGTGGGACTATAAAGAAAACTGAGTGCCAAAGAACAGACGCTTTTTTTTTTTTTTTAGATGTACTGAATATATTTTCTTTTTTATTTTATTTTATTTTTAAACTTTACATAATTGTATTAGTTTTGCCAAATATCAAAATGAATCCACCACAGGTATACATGTGTTCCCCATCCTGAACCCTCCTCCCTCCTCCCTCCCCATACCATCCCTCTGGGTCATCCCAGTGCACCAGCCCCAAGCATCCAGTATTGTGCATCGAACCTGGACTGGCGTCTCGTTTCATACATGATATTTTACATGTTTCAATGCCATTCTCCCAAATCTTCCCACCCTCTCCCTCTCCCACAGAGTCCATAAGACTGTTCTATACATCAGTGTCTCTTTTGCTGTCTCCTACACAGGGTTATTGTTACCATCTTTCTAAATTCCATATATATGCATTAGTATACTGTATTGGTGTTTTTCCTTCTGGCTTACTTCAGTCTGTATAATAGGCTCCAGTTTCATCCACCTCATTAGAACTGATTCAAATGTATTCTTTTTAATGGCTGAGTAATACTCCATCGTGTATATGTACCGTAGCTTTCTTATCCATTCATCTGCTGATAGACATCTAGGTTGCTTCCATGTCCTGGCTATTATAAACAGTGCTGTGATGAACATTGGGGTACACGTGTCTCTTTCCCTTCTGGTTTCCTCAGTGTGTATGCCCAGCAGTGGGATTGCTGGATCATAAGGCAGTTCTATTTCCAGTTTTTTAAGGAATCTCCACACTGTTCTCCATAGTGGCTGTACTAGTTTGCATTCCCACCAACAGTGTAAGAGGGTTCCCTTTTCTCCACACCCTCTCCAGCATTTATTATTTGTAAACTTTTGGATCGCAGCCATTCTGACTGGTGTGAAATGGTACCTCATAGTAGTTTTGAATGCATTTCTCTGATAATGAGTGATGCTGAGCATCTTTTCATGTGTTTGTTAGCCATCTGTATGTCTTCTTTGGAGAAATGTCTATTTAGTTCTTTGGCCCATTTTTTGATTGGGTCATTTATTTTTCTGGAGTTGAGCTGTAGGAGTTGCTTGTATATTTTTGAGATTAGTTGTTTGTCAGTTGCTTCATTTGCTATTATTTTCTCCCATTCTGAAGGCTGCCTTTTCACCTTGTTAATAGTTTCCTTTGATGTGCAGAAGCTTTTAAGTTTAATTAGGTCCCATTTGTTTATTTTTGCTTTTATTTCCAATATTCTGGGAGGTGGGTCATAGAGGATCCTGCTGTGATGTGTGTCAGAGAGTGTTTTGCCTATGTTCTCCTCTAGGAGTTTTATAGTTTCTGGTCTTACGTTTAGATCTTTAATCCATTTTGAGTTTATTTTTGTGTATGGTGTTAGAAAGTGTTCTAGTTTCATTCTTTTACAAGTGGTTGACCAGATTTCCCAGCACCACTTGTTAAAGAGATTGTCTTTAATTCATTGTATAGAACAGATGCTTTTGAACTGTGGTGTTGGAGAAGACTCTTGAGAGTCCCTTGGACTGCAAGGAGATCCAACCAGTCCATCCTAAAGGAGATCAGTCCTCAGTGTTCATTGGAAGGACTGATGTTGAAGCTGAAACTCCAATACTTTGGATACTTGATCCGAAGAGCTGACTCATTTGAAAAGACCCTGATGCTGGGAAAGATTGAGGGCAGGAGGAGAACAGGACAACAGAGGATGAGATGGTTGGATGGCATTACCAACTCGATGGATATGGGTTTGGGTGGACTCCGGGAATTGCTGATGGACAGGGAGGCATGGCATGCTGTGGTTCACGGGGTTGCAAAGAGTCTGACATGACTGAGAGACTGAACTGAACTGAACTGAACTAAATATCGACTGGTTTGATCTCCTTGCTGTCCAAGAGACTCTCAGGAGTTTTCTCTAGCACCATAGTTTGAAGGCATTAATTCTTTGGTGCTCTGCCTTCTTTATGGTCCAACTCTTACAACTGTTTTGACCACTGCGAAGACTATAGCCTTAACTATGTGTAACTTTGTTGGCAAAGTAATATCTCTGATTTCCAATATACTGTCTAGGTTTCTCATAGCTTTCCTGCCAAGAAGCAAATGTCATCTGATCTTATGGCTGTGGTTACCATCCACAGTGATTTTAGAGCCCAAGAAAAGGAAATCTGTCAGTATTTCCACCTTTCCCCCTCTATTTGCTATGAAATAATGGGGCCGGTTGCCATGATCTTAGTTTTTATTTTTTTTTAATATTTAGTTTTAGCCAGCTCTTTCACTCTCCTCCTTCACACACATCAAGAGACTCTTTGGTTCCTCTTTGTTTTGTGCCATTAGAGAAAGATATGTACCATCTGCATTTCTGAAGTTGTTGATGTTTCTCCCCACCCCCATTTTGATTTCAGCTGGTAACTCATCCAGCCTGACATTTCTCATGATGTGCTCAGTATATAGATTAAATAGGGTGACAGCAGACAGACATCATGCTACTTTCTCAATCTTGAATCAATCAGTTGTTTCATGCAAAGTTCTAACTGTTTCTTCTTGACCTGCATGCAGGTTTCTCAGGAGACGAGACAGGTAAGATGGTCTGGTATTCCCATCTCTAAGAATTTCCCAGTTTGTTATGATCCATACAGCTTTGGTGTAATTGATGAAACAGAAGTAATTTTTTTTTCAGAATTTCCTAGCTTTCTGTATGACCCAGCAAATGTTGGCAGTTTGATCTCTGGTTCCTCTTCCTTTTCTAAATCTAGTTTTGTCATCTGAAAGTTCTTGATTCGCATAATGCTGACACCTAGCATGCAAGACTTTAAGCATAACCTTACTAATATGAGAGATGAGTGCAATTGTTTGATGATTAGCACATTCTTTAGTAGTACCCTTCTTGGGATTTGGCATAAGGATTGATCTTTTCCAGTCCTGTGGTCACTGCTAGATCTTCCATATTTGCTGACATATTGAATGCACCATCTTGACAGCATCATCCTTTAGGATTTTGAATGGTTCTACTGGAATTCCATCACATCCATTAGCTTTATTAACAGTAGAGCTTCCTAAGGCCCATTGACTTTTCCTTCCAGAATTTCTGACTCTGGGTGGCAGACCACACCATCATAGTCTTCCAGTTCATCTGGATCTTTTTAATTCAGTTCTTCCATGTATTCTTTCCATCTCTTCTTGATCTCTTCAGCTTCTACTAGGTTTCTAATATTTATGTCCTTTACTGTGCCCATCTTTGGGAAAAAAGTTCCACTGATATCTCCAATTTTCCTGAAAAGATCTCTAGTCTTTCCCCTTCCGTTGTTTTCTTCTAGTTCTATACACTGTTCCATTGAAGACGGCCTTTTTGTCTTTCCATGCTGTTCTTTGGAAATCTGTGTTTAGTTGGATATACCTTTCCCTTTCTCCCTTGCTTTTTGCTTCTTTTCTTTCTTTAGCTATTTGTAAGACTTCCTTAGATAACCACTTTGCATTCTTGCTTTTCCCCCCCACTTTGGGACAGTTTTGTTTGTTGCATCCTGTACAATACTATGGACCTCCATCCATAGTTCTTCACACACACTGTTTACAAGTTTCAACCCCTTGAATCTATTCATTACCTTCGCTTCATATTCATAGAGGATTTGATTGAAGTCATACCTGGCTGGTCTAGTGGTTTTCCCCACTTTCTTTAGTTTAAGGCTGACTTTTGCCGTGAGAAGCTGATGATCTTGGCCACAGTCAGCTCCAGGTATTATTTTTGCTGACTGTATACAGCTTCTCCATCTTCTGCTACAAAGAATGTAATCAATTTGATTTCAGTATTGGTCATTTGGTGATGTCCATGTGTAAAGTTGTCTCTTGTGTTGTTGAAAGGGGTATTTGCTATGAACAATGCATTCTCTTGGCAGAAATCAGTTAGCTTTTGCCCTGCTTCATTTTGTTCTACAAAGCCAAACTTGCCTGTCACTCCAGGTTTCTCTTTAATTTCTGCTTTTGCATTCCAATCCCCAGTGATGAATAGAACATTTTCTCTTGGGGTTAGCTCTAGGAGGTCTTCGAGGTCTTCAAAGGACTGATCAACTTCAGCTTCTTCAGTGGTTGGGACATAGAATTGTATTACTATGATGTTGAATGGATTGTCTTGGAAATGAACTAAGATCATTCTGTCATTTTTGAGGTTGCACTCAAATACTGCATTTTGGACTCTTTTGTTGATTATGAGGGCTATTCCATTTCTTCTCTGGGATTCTTGCCCATGGTAGTAGATACAATGGTCATATGAATTAAGTTTGTCCATTCCCATCCATTTTGGTTCATGGATTCCTAAGATGCCAATATTTATTCTTACCATCTCTTGTTTGACCACATCCAATTTACCTCGATTCATGGGCCTAATGTTCCATGTTCCTATGCAATACTATTCTTTGCAGCATCGGATTTTACTTTCATCACCAGACATATCCACAACTGAGCATCATTTCTGCTTTGGCCCAGTCACTTCATTCTTTATGGGACTATTAGTAGTTCAGAGATGATATGTTACCTCATTTTTTGACTATTAATTATATAGTCTGATCAGATAACACAGTGACTGCAGTCAGTGGCCCCCAAAAGCTGTTTGACAATCATTAATCTTAGGATTTATCTCACCTCCAAGATGGTTTTACTGATAATAAGCTATGAGTGCAGAGTGAATGCATTTACAAATCAAGATATTTGAGATTCTAAGCAGAACAAGACTTTCTTTCCATGAATGCAGGCATGGCCTTGGCTAAAGGGTGTGCTAAGCTCTGATAGAGTACAGTGTCTTCTTGGCCTATTTTCTCTCACAGTCTTTATCCAGGAGAATGACTGCCAAAAAGGCCATCAGGACTTATTCAATGCCTGATGTTCACATGTTATAGACAGACCCAAATTGTCATGTGATTGGAAGGAGCTATTATAAAACATCAATTTTTGTGTTTACATTTAGCTCCTTATGGATCAGCATGAAGATTTCTCTGGCAGGACTTGTTCTTTGACATTTGTGGAGCAGCAGTGCACAGATTGTCTCTTTCCCAGAGATTGAGACTGGTGAGCATGTTTGGATAAAAACCAAAGAACTATTTTGGAAACTTTGAAAAAATGTTT
Organism: Bos mutus; assembly: GCF_027580195.1. Taxonomy (NCBI): domain Eukaryota; kingdom Metazoa; phylum Chordata; class Mammalia; order Artiodactyla; family Bovidae; genus Bos; species Bos mutus. The sequence continues at coordinate 34,624,281 of NC_091629.1, read as the reverse complement.
AGGGACACCTTCTCTGGGCTAACACAATCATCGATGAAGAAGATGCAGTAGGATACAGAGAAGCTTAGGAATGTGTTTAAGAAACAATGGTAATAGCGTTTAGAAGTTCACTGCTAAAATTTGGATGGTTCTAGATATTTGAATGGTTCTAGCTAATGTCAGAGGGGAGTGGTTTTCATAAAAGCACCAGGTGAAACTTTGGAGGAAGAACATGGGTAAGGAAAAGTGGAAAATTGGAGCATTTATAAGCATTTCATAGAATCACAATAACTAAAATATGGAAGAGGTCTGGGGCTATAATGAGAAAGGATTTGCTATATGTGGACCCATCCAAGATATGGTGCTAAGACTTTTTTTTTAACATACCCATCAGCTCTATTTTTCTTTAAGAGCCCCATGCTCTGCTTTGCAGTATTTGCAGATACCTGGGCTCTTGAAAACAATGGGCTTCAGGAATCTCTTTGCATGGGATTCAGCAAAATTTTAGAACAGGTCCAACTATGTTTGCTAAATATATATATATATATATATATATATATATATATATATATATATATATATATATATATAGGCAAAGCAGTTAGCAACTTTGATTGACCCTAACCTCCAGGGACCTATCTTCACTGGCCAATGAAGTCAATTCTTATTTGATTGGCTATGGGATTATCTGCATGCATTAGCTGCATTTCTGATTTTCCAGAACTATCCAGAAGAAACATTTTATCTAGAAGCTGATTTACTGAAATTATAGTCTCTAGGCCATTTCCCTGTCTCCTTATTCACTGGTTCTGCAGATTAGTAGCTGGAAATTAGAAATGCAAATTCTTGACAAGCCTTATCTGAGATTTACCTCAGAAACCCTGGGGGTGGCCTCAAATTGTCTATGTTTTAACAAGTCATCCAAGCAATTCTAGCACATTTCAAAGTATCACCATCTTAAGGTCATGCATGACCTTCCACCAGCCCAGGTAACTCATGGATTGGTTTTAGGGGAAAGACTAGGGGCAGGTGGGCTTCTCTGGTGGCTCAGTAGTAAAGAACCCATCTGCAATGCAGGGGCCTTGGGAGATGCAGGTTGATTTCTGGGTTGGGAAGATTCCCTGGAGGAGGAAATGCAACTCACTTCAGTATTCTTGCCAGCATAATCCCATGGACAGAGGAGCCTGGCAGGCTACAGTCTGTGGGGTCACAAAGAGTAGGACATGACTGAACACACATGCATGCACTAGGAGCAGACTCATCAGCTTTTCTTTCTCTGTGTCTATCATATTCAGTTCTAAACTTAAAATCCCAGATTAGAAGTAAAAACAATTGAGTCTTTCTTTTTGTTCAGTTTTTTAACAATCATAATTTCCTTTTAGATAGTGTGGTTTCATCTGACTAAGGAAGGGAGAAGGGTCAATAGAGAAGAAGTATAGAAAACAAAAAAACTTTTAGATATAACCTCAACATGTCTTAGGATAATATTAGATTGTGTAGCCCATCTAATTTAATATCTTTTTATTTTTAACAGTTATATCATGTAGGGGATCATATATCTTTACATAGGTAAAAATGAGTAAAATAAATTTTGCTATGCTTTGTGCATATTCTGTATAGGAGATATTGATAATTAAGATGATACTAGAGATTCCCTTTTATTATTGTTAGGAGCTATATTCTTGGTCTAGAAATGATAAATCATTTGTCTGAATGCTTCTATACTTCTAGAATATATAAAAATATAAATGACTCTAAGAATGATCAAACTGAGTTACTATATCTTTGAGGATCACAACTATTTCAACATCCAAAATAGTAAGCTACAGCTATTAAAATTTGCACTTGTAAGTAAACAGAATTTGCACTTGTAAGTTGCCAGTTTCTGTTAAAAATATGTCAATGCTTCTTTCAAATTTGGTGCAATGACTTGTGGGCTTCCCTGATGGCTCAGTTGAAAAAGAATCTGCCTGCAATGCAGGAGACCTGGGTTCAATCCCTCGGTTGGGAAGATGCCTTGGAAAAGGGAACAGCTACCCACTCCAGTATTCTGGCCTGGAGAAATCCATGGACTGTATAGTCCATGAGGTCACATAGAGTTGCACATGACTGAGTGACTTTCACTCACGACTTTCAGTTCAAAATGTTTATGTTCTTACCATATAGGAAAGAAAACCAGCTGTGTTTTTGCGTTCAGTATCCTTTACTCTGTCATTCCTGTCTTTCCTTTCTTCCTTTAAACATATTTATGCTGCCTCTACTTTATTAAAATAAGATAGAATGAGATAAAATAAGATTTTTCTCTCTTGAACTCTGTTCTGAGACAGAAGTCTCAGAAAAAGACTTCGTTGAAAAGTCTTCATGTAAGTTATTTTAAGTTTGAAGAAGGAAGCCCATTTTGTGGAAATACCATCTTATAATTTTTTGATTCTAAATAACATTCCAGTAATTAATGTTGCAGATTTAAAAGCTGCATTATTTTCAAACTGTCAAGTTCAACATTGAAAGCTTATTTTTAACTCAATAAAGTTTTATGTGAAAAATTTAATCACCTGCACTTGTTAATTCACAAATATTCAATTAACTAAAGTTTATCATAATAAATACTTATAATAATTTAATTTAATACTCAAACAAATTATTAATTTTATTAATTTAATTATAACTATTTAAGTACTTTAATTATTATAATTAATCATCATTGTAATTAATATAATTAATTGATACATGTTCTTAATAAATTAATAATTTAATTAAATGCCCATGCTGCTGCTAAGTCACTTCAGTTGTGTCCGACTCTGTGCAACCCCATGGATGGCAGCCCACCAGGCTCCCCCGTCCCTGGGATTCTCCAGGCAAGAACACTGGAGTGGGTTGCCGTTTCCTTCTCCAGTGCATGAAAGCAAAAAGTGAAGTCGCTTAGTCATGCCCAACCCTCAGCGACCCCATGGACTGCAGCCTTCCAGGCTCCTCCGTCCATGGGATTTTCCAGGCAAGAGTACTGGAGTGGGATGCCATTGCCTTCTCCTATAGATGGCTAAAAAGTACATGAAAAGATGCTCAGCATCACTAATTATTAGAGAAATGCAAATCAAAACTACAGCAATGTAGTTATTGAAGGCCACTCTTCACACCAGTCAGAATGGTCATCATCAAAAAAGTCTATAATCAATGTTGGAGAAGGTGTGGAGAAAAAGGAACACTCCTACACTCTTGGTGAGAATTTAAATTGTTACAGCAATTATGCAGAACAGTATGAATGTTACTTAAAGAAACCTGAAACTAGAGCTGGCATATGATCCAGCAATCCCAATCTCAGGCATAAATCTGGAGAACACCATAATTTGAAAGATACATGAAAACCAGTGTTAATTGCAGCACTATTTACTATAGTCAGGACATGGAAGCAACCTAAGGGAAATGGGTTGGAAAATGTGGTGTATATATATATATATATATATATATATATATATATATATATATAATGGAATATTACTCAGGCATAAAAAATGAATAAAATAATGCCATTTGTACCAACATAGATGGATCTAAAGATTGTCATACTGAGTGAAGTAAGTCAGACAAAGACAAATATCATATGATATCACTTATTTGTGGGATCTCAAAAAAGGGTACAAATGATCTTATCTACAAATTAGGAAAAGAGGTGCAGATATAGAAAACAAATCTATCCTTAGCAGGGGATAAGGAGGGAGGGATTAATTGATTGGGAAATTCAGATTGGCATATTAACACTACTATATAAAATAGGTAACTAACAAAGACTTACTATTTCTACTCAGTATTTATAATGGCCTATATGGGAAAAGTGGAGAAGGCAATGGCACCCCACTCCAGTACTCTTGCCTAGAAAATCGCATGGACCGAGGAGTCTGGTAGGTTGCAGTCCATGGGGTCGCTAAGAGTCGGACACGTCTGAGCAACTTCACTTTCACTGTTCACTTTCATGCATTGGAGAAGGAAATGGCAACCCACTCCAGTATTCTTGCCTAGAGAATCCCAGGGACGGGGGAGCCTGGTGGGCTGCCATCTATGGGGTTGCACAGAGTCGGACATGACTGAAGCGACTTAGCAGCAGCAGCATATGGGAAAAGAATCTAAAAAAGTATGGATATATGTATATGTATGATTAAGTAACTGCACACTTGAAAGTAACACAATATTATAAATCAACTGTACTCCAATAAAAATTTTTTTAAAAGAATATTTATCTCACAACACTGCTATGAAGATTAAGTGAAATAGTATCTGTAAAATACTAGCAGTGACAGGTAGATAGCAAGCTCTCCATAAATGTTGCTATCATTATTAAAACATTTTTCAAAATTAAAAACCTTTAAACATTTAAAACTATAAGTAGCCATACAGTAAATTTATTTATGAAATAATTCTTTGAAGTTTATGAGTGCAAACTTATAAATACAGTAAATTAAGTTATTTTAAGCATTCTATTATTGTTTAAAAACAATTACATTTTCAATCAGTTCAGTTCAGTTCAGTTGCTCAGTCGTGTCTGACTCTTCACGAACCCATGAATCGCAGCCCACCAGGCCTCCCTGTCCATCACCATCTCCCAGAGTCTACTCAAACTCATGTCCATAGAGTCGGTGATGCCATCCAGCCATTTCATCCTCTGTCGTTCCCTTCTCCTCCTGCCCCCAATCCCTCCCAGCATCAGAGTCTTTTCCAATGAGTCAACTCTTCACATGAGATGACCAAAGTACTGGAGTTTCAGCTTTAGCATCAGTCCTTCCAATGAACACCCAGGACTGATCTCCTTTAGAATGGACTGGTTGGATCTCTTTGCAGTCCAAGGGACTCTCAAGAGTCTTCTCCAATACCACAGTTCAAAAGCATCAATTCTCCAGTGTTCAGCTTTCTTTGAAGTCCAACTCTCACATCCATACATGACCACCGAAAAAACCATAGCCTTGACTAGACGGACCTTTATTGGCAAAGTAATGTCTCTGCTTTTTAATATACTATCTAGGTTGGTCATAACTTTCCTTCCAAGGAGTAAGCGTCTTTTAATTTCATGGCTGAAATCACCATCTGCAGTGATCTGGAGCCTCCAAAAATAAAGTCTGACACTGTTTCCACTATTTCCCTATCTATTTGCCATGAAGTGATGGGACCAGATGCCATGATCTTAGTTTTCTGAATGTTGAGCTATGCCCTTAAATAAAATTCACAGTCTTAATATCATTTAGATATCCCACATCCAAGGTAAGAGAAACCCAAGTAAGACAGTAGGTGTTGCAAGAGGGCATCAGAGGGCAGACACACTGAAACCATACTCACAGAAAACTAGTCACACTAGGAACACAGCCTTGTCTAACTCAATGAAACTAAGCCATGCCTGTGGGGCCACCCAAGACGGGCAGGTCATGGTGAAGAGGTCTGACAGAATGTGGTCCAATGGAGAAGGGAATGGCAAGCCACTTCAGTATTCTTGCCTTGAGAACCCCATGAACAGCATGAAAAGGCAAAATGATAGGATACTGAAAGAGGAACCCCCCAGGTCAGTAGGTGTCCAATATTCTACTGGAGATAAGTGGAGAAATAACTCCAGAAAGAATGAAGGGATTGAGCAAAAGCAAAAACAATACCCAGTTGTGGATGTGACTGGTGATAGAAGCAAGATCCGATGCTGTAAAGAGCAATATTGCATAGGAACCTGGAATGTCAGGTCCATGAATCAAGGCAAATTGGAAGTGGTCAAACAAGAGATGGCAAGAATGAAAGTTGACATTCTAGGAATCAGTGAACTCAAATGGACTGGAATGGGTGAATTTAACTCAGATGACCATTATATCTACTACTGTGGGCAGGAATCCCTCAGAAGCAAGGGAGTAGCCATCATAGTCAACAAAAGAGTTCGAAATGCAGTACTTGGATGCAATCCAAAAACAGAATGATCTCTGTTCATTTCCAAGGCAAACCATTCAATATCACAGTAATCCAAGTCTATGCCCCAACCAGTAACGCTCAAGAAGCTGAAGTGGAACGGTTCTATGAAGACCTACAAGACCTTTTAGAACTAACACCCAAAAAAGATGTCCTTTTCATTATAGGGGACTGGAATGCAAAAGTAGGAAGTCAAGAAACACCTGGAGTAACAGGCAAATTTGGCCTTGGAATACGGAATGAAGCAGGGCAAAGACTAATAGAGTTTTGCCAAGAAAATGCACTGGTCATAGCAAACACCCTCTTCCAACAACACAAGAGAAGACTCTACACATGGACATCACCAGATGGTCAATACCGAAATCAGTTTGATTATATTCTTTGCAGCCAAAGATGGAGAAGCTCTATACAGTCAACAAAAACAAGACCAGGAGCTGACTGTGGCTCAGATCATGAACTCCTTATTGCCAAATTCAGACTTAAATTGAAGAAAGTAGGGAAAACCACTAGACCATTCAGGTATGACCTAAATCAAATCCTTTATGATTATACAGTAGAAGTGAGAAATAGATTTAAGAGCCTAGCTCTGATAGATAGAGTGCCTGATGAACTATGGACGGAGGTTCATGACATTGTACAGGAGACAGGAATCAAGACCATCCCCATGGAGAAGAAATGCAAAAAAGCAAAATGGCTTTCTGGGGAGGCCCTACAAATAGCTGTGAAAAGAAGAGAAGTGAAAGCAAAGGAACAATATAAGCATCTGAATGCAGAGTTCCAAAGAATAGCAAGAAGAGATAAGAAAGCCTTCCTCAGTGATCAATGCAAAGACATAGAGGAAAACAACAGGATGGGAAAGACTAGAGATCTCTTCAAGAAAATTAGAGATACCAAGGGAACATTTCATGCAAAGATGGGCTCGATAAAGGACAGAAATGGTATGGACCTAACAGAAGTAGAAGATATTAAGAAGAGGTGGCAAGAATACACAGAAAAACTGTACAAAAAAGATCTTCTCACCCAGATAATCACGATGGTGTGATCACTTACCTAGAGCCAGACATCCTGGAATGTGAAGTCAAGTGGGCCTTAGAAAGCAGAGGATGAGATGGCTGGATGGCATCACTGACTCGATGGACGTGGGTCTGAATGAACTCCAGGAGTTGGTGATTGACAGAGAGGCCTGGTGTGCTGAGATTCATGGGGAAGCAAAGAGTCGGATATGACTGAGCGACTGAACTGAACTGAACTGAATATCATTTATTCATTTCAAATTGAAATCATAAAGTTAACTTGATAGGTATTCTAATATGCTGGATTCTCTTAAAATTGCAAACCCCTTTATGATGAACACATAGGTCATCCCTAAATTAAAAAAAAATTAATATAAACATCTGTTTAATTTCATCTCATTATTTAATTTTAAACAATCCAGGTAATTATAAAGTGACTTACTAAAATAATTAAGGAGCATAATTTTACCATTTTTGAGTTTTCTGATTAAAATATTGGAATGGTGAGATAAAAGCTAATTGAAGAGAGATTACAGACCAGGATAGGACCCAGGAATCACACACTCTCAGAATGAATCATCAAGAGTCACAGACAAACACACACAGTCCCCTTTCTTCTGGTTAATTTCCTTTTGCTACCATGAAAATGGTTCAAGGGTCCATGTGCCTCCACTGGGATTGTATTGACCCTCATGACTTGGATATATTTAATTATACACCTTAACTCACTTTTTTATCTCTCAGGTAGCTGCAAGTTACCTCTATCACTTGATTGCATTCAACTGCTCTCTTAATTTGCTGCTTTGATTCAGTCTCATGTCCCACTTGTCGTTTCTGGACCTTGATGTAATTCTTTTGTCATTTTTTAAAGCAAGATTTCTTAAAAAGAAGCTTTCATGTTGTAATCCTTAGGGACTGCATTTGGCTACAAATAACAAGCATCAGCTATCATAGTTAAATTTTCTTAGAGTCCAGAGTTGAGTAATTCTGTGATAAAACAAATGCCTCAGTTTCTGTCTATGCTTATCCTTAATAATTACTTTCATTCTTATTGGTTCTTCATAAATGCATGATGGGAGTTAGTTGTGACTTTCTTCCTGCATACCCGGTAGGACAAAGAAGAAAGAAATGATGAGGGGTGGGTGCTGCTTTAGGATACTAAGATTTCCCTCACATTTAACAATGTCCTCTTTACAGATCTTTGACTATAACTGCTTTCACTCTTGTAGTTAACCTTTATCTTCCTTTCTGTGAGATTACACATATATAATATATTGTTATATATATATAACTTATACACACATATATACGTTGGTGCTGTCTCTGGTTCCCTGCAAGGAGTTTCTAAAACCCTAGTAATTTCCTGAGAGGTAAGAGTATTAGGATCATCTTTTGTTCTAATGAGGTCACTCTGGTTGGGCTCCTGGATGGCTCCTAAATGAGGGCTTTTCAACAACAACAGCAACAAAACAAGTAGTGATTAGAGGCATGGAATTTTTAGCCCCATACCCCCATTTTCTATAGAGAGGAGAGGGGTTGGGAATAAAGAGTAGAGTTGATCATCCCCATGTGATGAAGCCTCCATAAAATTCCAATAGTATGGGTTTCAAAGAGCTTCCAGGTTGGTGAGCATGTTCAAACTAGGAGAGTGATGCACCCCCACCTTGTAAACTGAAAAAAAACACAACATGAAATTGTGAGTTAAGTTTTATATGAGGCAAAATGAGGACTATAGCCTGGGAGACAACATTTCAGACAGCTCGGAGAAACTGCTCCAAAGAGGTTGGGGGGAGATTGGTAGTACATATGATTTTAGTGAAGGGAGATACATGCAGTCAAACACACATTTTGGCAGAGATTTGCTGCTAGTCATGAGGAGCAGGTGTCACTGTTAATGATTACAGTGCAGTGCTTTCCTAGATATGAGAAGATACAGAAATTGGGCTTATAAAATTCTCTTCTGAAAATATCTTATTATCTGAAGGCCTGTTCTGTCAGTATTTTCCAGGACACAGTGTCCCATTCATGATCTACACCTTGAGCTCCTTTCGGAATGTGTTGAAGGTCAGTGGCTTCAGTGGCTAGTGATCTAGTCCATGTAGAAGCAAATGGCAAGTGAAAATTTTTAGTTGGCAATCTCCACATGGACAGAAGTTCATGTGCTCAGGACCCTCCTAAGATTTGTCGTACATATCTCTTTTTCTGGTTGTTCATTGTATCCTCTATCATATCTTTTAGTAATAAACGTAAATGTAAGTATTTCCTTGAGTTCTGTGAGCTGCTGTGACAAATAAATAAAACACAAGGGGGAGGGGGCACAGGTTGTTGAAATATCTGACTTATAGCCGGTTGGTCAGAAGTGACAATCTGGAATGGCTTTTTGAGTGATGGGGTGGGGAGAGGTGTTGTGGGACTGAGCCCTTCACCTATGGGATCTGACACTGCCTTCAGATAGATAGTGTTAAAAATGAGTTAAATTATGGGATGTCCAAATGATGTCACAAAGAATTTCTTGTTGTAGGAAAAACACCCTCACATGTGGTGATCAGAAGTGTCAAAAGTGCGTAAGTATTTTGTGTGAGTAATAAATGAGACACTCAGGTGAAAGAAAAACAGAACATAGGAGACCTGGGTTTTCTTCTATATAGGAGGGAAAACCTGGAATTTTTCCTGTATACTTTCTATCCCTTATATAGTGACCAAAGCTATCATTCTAAAATAAATATTTTTTCTATACAAATCCCTTGTTTAAAATCTTTAAGAGTTTCTCTTTGCCTATAATAAGAGGCATTAATTTCTTAGAGGTCCAATAATACCTTTATATGATGACTACATTTCCAACATCCTGCTAGAATTTTCTAGCTCCCTTAGAATATCATGTGCTGGGTTCATTACAATTGCCTTATATTACAATCATATGTGAACTTGACATTGCTCTTGCTGCTTTTCCTGCCTGGGAGAACTTACCTTCATTCTCCTTAGTTTATTTGACAAATGATACAATAGCTAACCTTTTAGTGAAGGCTTTATTTCTTGACTTTATTCTTCAGAAAAAAAATCTTCACATATTCTTCTGACTCACATAACATCCATATCCTTGAATTTTTCTTTGTACTTAGGGCATTGCCACATTGTATCAAAATTGGCTCTAGTTCTGTTTTTAAAAGCTCATTTTATTTAATATTTTCTGCATATTTCATTGTAAGTAGTTAACAAATTTATTAGTCAAGTGAAATGGAAAATAGAGTAGTTTTAATTATTCTGTGATATATGATGAACAACTTTAAGAAGAAATATAACCTTATCTTTGATAAAGGAGGCAAAAATACACAATAGATAAGACCATCTTTTTAACAGCTGGTGCTGGGAAAACTGGTCAATCACTTATAAAAGAATAAAACTAGTACACTTTCTAACACCATACACAAAAATAAACTAAAATGGGTTAAAGATCTAAATGTAAGACCAGAAACTATAAAACTCTAAGAGGAAAACATAGGCAGAAGACTCTGACGTAAATCACAAGATCCCCTTTGACTCACCTCAGAGTAATGGGAATGAAAACAAAAATGACAAATGGGACCTAATTAAACTTAAAATGTTTTGCACAACTAAGGAAACTATAAGCAAGGTGAAAAGGCAGCCTTCAGAATAGGCAAAAATAATAGCAAACAAAACAACTGACAAAGAAACAATCTCCAAAATATACAAGCAGTTCATGCAGCTCAATACAAAAAAAACAAAAAGCCCAATCAAAAAGTGGGAAAAAGACCTAAACAGACATTTCTCCAGAGAAGACATATAGATGGCTAACAAACACATGAAAAGATGCTCAACATCACTCATTATCAGAGAAATGCAAATCAAAACCACAATGAGGTATCATCTCACGCCAGTCAGAATGGCTGCCATCAAAATTCTACAAACAATAAATGCTGGAGAGGGTCTGGAGAAAAGGGAATGCTCTTACACTGTTGGTAGGAATGCAAACTGGTACAGCCACTATAGAGAACAGTGTGGAGATTCCTTAGGAAACAGAAAATAGAACTGCCATATGATCCAGCAGCCCCATTGCTGGGCATATACACCAAGTAAACCTGAATTGAAGGAGCTATACATACCCCAGTGTTCATTGCAGCACTGTTTACAATAGCTAGGACATGGAAGCAACCTAGATGTCCATCAGCAAACGAATGGACAAGGAAGTTGTGGTACATATACACAATGGAATATTACTCAACTATAAAAATAGAGTGCTTTTGAGTCAGTTCTAATGATGTGGATGGAACTGGAGCCTATTACACAGAGTGAAGTAAGTCAGAAAGAGAAGCACCAATATAGTATATTAATGTGTACATGTGGAATTTAGAAAGATGGTGATGATGACCTTATATGCAAAACAGCAAAAGAGACACAGATGTGTCACTAACACTTCTACTGCTCAAATTCTTCCATAAAATTGCAGAGGAAGGAAACTCCCAAAGACATTCTATGAGGCCACCATTCCAAAACCAGTCAGAGATGTCACAAAAAAAGAAAATTAGAGGCCAATATCATGGTGATGAATATAGATACAAAAATCCTCAACAATATGATAGTAAAGAGAATTAAATAATATATTATTATTAATAGTACAATCCAAATTATTAAAAGGATAATACATCATGATCAAGTGGACTTTATTCCAGGGATGCAAGTATTCTTCAATATATACAAATCAATAAATGTGATACTCTATAATAACAAACTGAAAGATATCAACCATATGATCATCTCAATAGAGGCAGAGAAAGTCTTCTACAAAATGAAACTCTTATTTATGATTAAAAACTCTCCAGAAAGTAGGCATAGAAGGATCATACCTCAACATAATAAAGGCCATATATGACAAACCCACAGCAAACATTATTCTCAATGGTGAAAAATTGAAAGCAATGCTGATTTTCCAATCCAAGAATATGGTTTATCTCTCCATCTGCTTGTGTAGTCTTTGATTTCTTTCATCAATGTCTTATAGCTTTCTGCATATAGAGCTCTTGTCTCTTAGGTAGGCTTATTCCTAAGTATTTATTCTTTTTGTGGCAATGGTGAATGATATTGTTTCCTTAATTTCTCTTTATGATTTTAATTGTTAGTGTGTAGGAATTCAAGGGATTTCTGTGTATTAACTTTATATCCTGCAACTTTGCTATATTCATTGATTAGCTCTAGTAATTTTCTGCTAGCATCTTTAGGATTTTCTATGTATAGTATCATGCTGTCTGCAAACAGTAAGATTTTTCCTTCTTTTTTTCAACTTGGATTCCTTTTACTTCTTTTTCTTCTCTGATTGCTGTGGCTAGGACTTCCAAAACTATGTTGAATAATAATAGTGAGAATGGGCACTCTTGTCTTGTTCCTGATCTTAGAGGAAATGCTTTCAATTTTTCACCATTGAGAATAATGTTTGCTGTGGGTTTGTCATATATGGCATTCCAGTTGAGCTATTTCAAATCCTGAAAGATGATGCTGTGAAAGTGCTGCACTCAATATGCCAGCAAATTTGGAAAACTCAGCAGTGGCCACAGAACTGGAAAAGGTTAGCTTTCATTCCAATCCCCAAAAAGGGCAGAACCAAAGAATGTTCAGGATACTCGACAATTACACTCATTTCTCATGCTAGTAAGTTTATGCTCAAAATCCTTCAAGCTAGGCTTCAATAGTACATGAACTGAGAATTTCCATATGCACAAGTTGAGTTTAGAAAAGGCAGAGGAACCAGATATCAAATTGCCAACAATTACTTGATCATACAGAAAGCAAAGAAATTCCAGAAAAACATCTACTTCTGCTTCATCGACTATGCTAAAGACTTTGACTGTGTGGATCACAACAAACTGTGGAAAATTTAAAGAGATGGAAATATTACACTACCTTACCTATCTCCTGAGAAACCTGTCAAGAATGTCAAGAAGCAACAGTTAAAACAATACATGGAACAACTGACATTCAAAATCGGGAAAAGAATAAAAAAAGGCTATATATTGTCACCCTGTTTATTTAACTTATACACAGAGTACATCATGTGAAATGCTGGGCTGGATGAATCACAAGCTGGAATCAAGTTTCCTGGGAGAAATATTAATTTCAGATATATAGATAATACCACTTTAATGGCAAAAAGTGAAGAGAAAGTTGATGAAAGTGAAAGAAGAGAGTGAAAAAGCTGGCTCAAAACTTAACATTAAAAAAACTAAGATCCTGGCATCCAGTCTCATCACTTCATGGAAAATAGAGGCGGGTGGGAAAGTGGATACTGTGACAGATCTTATTTTCTTGTGCTCCAAAGTTATTGTGGGTGGTGACTGCAGCCATGAAACTAAAAGACGCTTGTTCCTTGAAAGCTATGACAAGCCTAAACAGTATATTAAAAAGCAGAGCCATCACTTTGCCAACAAAGGTCCATATAGTCAAAATTATGGTTTTTCCAATAGTCATGTATGGATGTCAGAGTTAGATCATAAAGAAAGCTGAGTGCTGAAGAACTGATGGTTTTGAACTGTGGTAAGTTGAGAGGATTCTTCCTTGGACAACAAATGGATCAAACCAGTCAATCCTAAAGGAAATCAGTCCTGAATATTCATTGGAAGGACTGATGCTGAGTCTGAAGCCCAAATCATTTGACCACTTGATGCTAAGAGCCGACTCATTGGTAAAGACCCTGATATGGGGAAAGACTGAGGTCAAAAGAAAAGGGCAGCAGAGGATGAGATGGTTAGATAACATCACTGACTCAGTGAACATGAATTTGAGCAAACTCTGGGAGATAGTCAGGGACAGGGAAGCCTTGCATGTTGCAGTCCTTGGGGTCACAAATAGTTGGATGTGACTTAGTGACTGAACAAAAAAATGCTGTTTCCGTAGTTACCTTTACTATGATTCCCACATGGACATCCTGTGCTCTAGTGAAGCCAAACTATTTACTCCTGAGAAATTTCTCTCTTTTCTAGCCTATTCTTAGTGTAAGCACTATTTGTTCTTCCTGGAAAAAAAAAAATTACTGCAATTTTCTGCCTAGGAAATCATACTCCTGTTTCAGCATTCAGAACGGCTTCTTATCAGTTGGTGTCTGATAAAAAGTTCCTTCCGAGTGTTTTTAGAGAACTCTGTAAATAGTTCTATTTTAGCATTTACCCTTGTTTGGTGCTATGGACTGAGTATGTGTACCCCTTTCAAATTCATCCGCTGAAATCCAATCTTCAACTTGATGGTATTTGGAGATGGGGAGGCTAAAGTCTCATCTCCAGTATGATGGCATTTGGAGATAGGGCCTTTGAAGGAGTAATTAGGTCATGAGTGTGAAGTCCTCATGATGGGATTTGTGTCCTTATAAGAAGAGACATGAGAGTCCTTGCTTCCTCTCTCTCTACTCTCTGCTGTGACAGAACAAGAAGAGAAGACAGGCATCTGCAAACCTAGATGAGGGCTTGCACCAGATGGTATCAACCATCACCTCGTCCTCGAACTTCCCATCCTCGAGAACTGCAGATCATAAATGTGTGTTATTTAACCACTCAGCCTATGCCTCTTTGTTATAGCAACCCCAACTGACTAAGACACTTGGTAAAGTTTTGCTTGTGTTAAAATACAATACAACAGGCTCAAAATGGAGTCACTTATGAAAAGCCTTATGTCACATACCCAAAATCTAATTTCTACTTCTGCTTTCCAAGAAATACAATCTTAAACAAGTCAATCAGAAATACAATCTTAAATGAGTCAAACCTGATCAGCACTAGTGGGGTGCTCTGCCTGATAGATCTGTGCAATCCCCCAAAATATTGACCTTGCCATGACCAATCCAATTTTTGGATCCACTTTTTTAAAACCTCTTTCTTCACATTCTCTACTACCTATAAGGTTGCATTTTGTACAGCTCCTGGGTGCTCCTTTCTACCTGCTATATCGGATGAGGCCTGATTCATGAATCACTGAATAAAGCCAATAAGATGTTTAAAGTTTACTTAGTTGAATTATGCTTTTTTAACACTTTATTTGTTAACTATCTTCTGAGTATATAAAATAATCTCAGCTATACAGATGACACCACTTTTATGGCAGAAAGCAAAGAGGAACTAAAGAGCCTCTTGATGAAGGTGAAAGAGGAGAGTGAAAAAGCTGGCTTAAAACTCAACATTCAAAAAATGAAGATCACAGCATGCAATCCCATCACTTCATGGCAAATAGGTGGGATAACAAAGGAAACAGTGACAGACTTTTTTTTCTTGGGCTCCAAAATCACTGCAGATGGTGACTCTAGCCATGAAAATAAAAGAAGCTTGCTCCTTGGAAGGAAAGTTATGATCAACCTAGATAACATATTAAAAAGCAGAGACATTACTTTGCCAACAAAGGTCCTTACAGTCTAAGCTATGGTTTTTCCAATAGTCATGTATGGATTGTGAGAGTTGGGCCATAAAGAAGGCTGATTTTGGAGCCCAACGTTTCATCCAGCCCAATGTTTCTCATGTTTCTCTGCATATAAGTTAATTAAGCAGGGTGACAACATACAGCTTTGAGGTACTCCTTTTCCTACTTGGAACCAGTCTGTTGTTCCATGTCCACTTCTAACTGTTGCTTCCTGACCTGCATACAGATTTCTCAGGAGGCAGGTCAGGTGGTCTGGTATTCCCATCTCTTTCAGAATTTTCCACAGTTTATTGTGATCCATACAGTCAAAGGCTTTGGCATAGTCAATAAAGCAGAAATAGATGTTTTTCTGGAACTCTCTTGCTTTTTCTATGATCCAGCGGATGTTGGCAATTTGATTTCTTGTCCCTCTGCCTTTTCTACAACCAGCTTGAACATCTAGAAGTTCACGGTTCATGTATTGCTGAAGCCTGGCTTGGAGAATTTTGAGCGTTACTTTACTAGCGTATGAGATGAGTGCAATTGTGCAGTAATTTGAGCATTTAGGTTTGACCTAAAAAAAATCAATTATGGTTATACAGTGGAAGTTATAAAGAGATTCAAGGGATTAGATCTGATAGAGTGCCTGAAGAACTATGGACGGAAGTTTGTGAGATTGTACAGGAAGCAGTGATCAAAACCATCCTCAAGAAAAATAAATTCAAAAAGGTTGTCTGAGGAGGCCTTACAAATAGCTGAGAAAAGAAGAAAAGTGAAAGGCAAAGGAGAAAAGCAAAGATATATCCATTTGAATGCAGAGTTCCAAAGAATAGCAAGGAGAGATAAGAAAGCCTTCCTCAGTGATCAGTGCAAAGAAACAGAGGAAAGCAGTAGAATGCTAAAGACTAGAGATCTCTTCAAGAAAATCAGAGATACCAAGGGAACATTTCATGCAAAGATGGGCACAATAAAGGACAGAAATTGTATGAACCACACGGAAGCTGAAGATATTAAGAGGTGACAAGAGTACAAAAAAGAACATACATAAAAGATCTTAATAATCCAGATAGCCACAATGGTGTGATCACTCACCTCGAGTCATCTTGGAATATGAACAAATGGTCCTTGGGAAGCATCATGATGAACAAAGCTAGTGGAGGTGATGGAATTCTAGTTGAGCTATTTCAAATCCTAAAAGATGATGCTATTAGAGTGCTGCATTCAATGTGGCAGCAAATTTGGAAAACTCAGCAGTGGGCACAGGACTGGAAAAGATCAGTTTTCTTTCCAATCCCAAAGAAAGGGAATGACAAAGTATGTTCAGATTACCACACAACTGCACTCATCTCACATGCTAGCAAAGTAATCCTCAAAATTCTCCAAGTTAGGCTTCAACAGTCCATTAACCAAGAACTCCTAGATGTTCAAGCTGGATTTAAAAAAGGCAGATGAACCAATGATCAAATTGCCAACATCTGTTGGATCATATAAAAAGCAAGAGAATTCCAGAAAAAACATCTACTTCTGCTTCATTGACTACATTGAAGCCTTTGACTGTGTGGATCACAACAACTGTGGAAAATGCTTTAAGAGATGGGAATAACATACCACCTCACCTGCCTCCTGAGAAATCTGTGTGCAGTTCAAGAAGCAATGGTTAAAACTGCACATGGAACAACAGATTGGTTCCAAATTGGGAGAGGAGTAAGTAAAGGCTGTATATTGTCAACCTGTTTATTTAACTTCTATGGAGTGTACATTATTTGAAATGCCAGGCTGGACAAAGCACAAGCTGGAATCAAGATTGCTGGGAGAAATATAAATAACCTCAGGTATGCAGATGACACCACCCTCATGGCATGAAGTGAAGAGAATCTAAAGAGCTTCTTGATGAAAGTTGAGGGGAGAGTGAAAAAACTGGCTTAAAAATCAACATTAAAGAAATAAAGACCATGACATCCAGTCTCATCACTTCATGGCAAATAGATTGGGAGACAGTGCAAAACAGTAACAGACTTTATTTTCTTGAGCTCCACCATCACTGAAGATAGTGACTGCAGCCATGAATTTAAAAGATGCTTGCTCCTTGGAAGAAAATTTATGACCAACCTAGACAGCCTGTTTAAAATCAGAGACATTATTTTGCCAACAAAGGTATGTCTAGTCAAAGTTATGGTTTTCCAGTAGTCATGCATGGATGTGAGAGTGGACTGTAAAGAAATCTGAGCACTGAAGAGTTGATGCTTTAGAACTATGGTGTTGGAGAAGACTCTTGTGAGTCCCTTGGACTACAATGAGATCAAATCAGTCAATTGTAAGGGAAATCAGTCCCGAATATTCAATGGAAGTACTGATGCTGAAGTTGAAGCTCCAATACTTTGGCCACCTGATACAAAGAACTGACTAATTAGAAAAGACTCTGATGCTGGGAAAGATTGAAGGCAGGAGGAGAAGGGGATGACAGAGTATCAGATGGTTGGATGGCAGCACTGGCTTGTTGGACATGAGTTTGAACAGGCTCTGGTAATTGGTGATGGACAGGGAAGACTGGCTTCTTGCAGTCCATGGGGTCACAAAGAGTCAGACACTACTGAGTGACTGAACTGAACTGAACTGAATAATAATGGATAAAACTAATTTAAGTGATAGAAGTCCAGATAATGATTAAACTTGGGCCAAGCATACTGTCAGTTGGATGCACAAGGAGGACTTCTAGCATCTGGTAATGTTTTGTTTTTCTGCTGCAGATACTGGTTCAGTTTGTTTAAAAAAATCGTCAAACTCCAGTATATTCTTTACTGTATGTACATCCTATGCTATGCTATGCTAAGTCACTTCAGTTGTGTCCGACTCTGTGTGACCCCATAGACGGTAGCCTACCAGGCTCCCCCATTCCTGGGATTCTCCAGGCAAGAACACTGGAGTGGGTTTCCATTTCCTTCTCCAATGCATGAAAGTGAAAAGTGAAAGTGAAGTCACTCAGTCGTGTCCGACTCTTAGAGACCCCATGGACTGCAGCCAACCAGGCTCCTCCATCCATGGGATTTTCCAGGCAAGAGTACTGGAGTGGGGTGCCATTGCCTTCTCCATGTACATCCTACTGCAGTGAAAAGCATAAAGTGTACCTATGGAGGGATGCACACTTATATATCCAGAGCCTAGTTTAAGATCATATATATCTGTGGTTCTTAGTATTACATACATTGTACAACAACATATTTTTTATTTTTTAAAGCTCAGTAATTTAACACACACATCAAGGACTTGATGGTTTTATATCTTTTCTCTAATGATAGCTACAATGCACTAAGAGCATCCTCTATGTAAGGACTACTTCAGAATCAGTGAGATTAAGTCAAAGGATAAAGAACCTTGAATGGCAGGCCTAATATCCACACCCAGGTCTGATTACAAGGCCGACATCATATGAAACACCTTCTATAGATCACCTACATTTATTTTCTAGAAGAAACAGTTTTTTCTTGTTTATGAAGATATTTAATTTTCCAACAACTGGAGATGACCAACATTACTATAGATACTGATATTTCAATTAGCTTCTGACAAAATTTACAATATATCTTTTTCCTCCGTATTACTAACTGACTGGTCCCAAATTGGGGAAGGAGTACAAAGTTGTATATTGTCTTATTTAACTTATATACAGAGTATATCATATGAAATGCCAGCCTGGATGAATCACAAGCTGGAATCAAGCTTTTCAGGAGAAATACTAACCTCAGATATGGAGATGATACTACCTTAATGACAGAAAGTGAAGAGAAACTAAAGAGCCTCTTGATGAAAGTGAAAGAGGAGAGTGAAAGAGCTGGCTTAAAATTTAGCATTAAAAAAAAAAAAAAAGACAGCTAAGATCATGGCATTTAGTCCCATCACTTCATGACAAACAGAAGGGTAAACATTTGAAGCAGTGACAAATTTTATTCCCTTTGGCTCCAAAATTACCACAGACAGTGACTGCAGCCATGAAATAAAAGACACTTACTCCTTGGAAAAAAAGCTCTGATCAACCTAGACAGTATATTATAAAGCAGAGAAATCACTTTGCCAACAAAGGTCCATAAAGTCAAAGCTATGGTTTTTCCAGTAGTCATGTACGGTTGTGAGAGTTGGACAATAAAGTAGACTGAGCCCAAAGAATTGGTGGTTTTAAGTTGTGGTGCTGGAGAAGACTCTTGAGAGCCCCTTGGACTGCAAGGAGATCAAATCAATCATTCCTAAAGGAAATCAACCCTGAATATTCATTGGAAGGACTGCTCCTGATGTTGAAGCTCCAGTTCTTTGGCCACCTGATGTGGAGAGCCAGATGGTTGGAAAAGACCTTGATGCTAGGAAAGATTGAGGGCAATAGGAGGGGACAGGAGAAGAGGACAACAGAGGATGAGATGGTTAGATAGCATCACTGACTCAATGAACATGAATTTGAGCAAACTCTAGAAGACAGTGGAGTATAAAGGAGCCTGGCATGCTGCAGTCCTTGGGGTTGTAGAGTCAGACATAATTTAGGAACTGAACAACAACATGAACAGTAATACTAAGTATGCAGATTTTTTTTTTTTAATGGGAAACCATTATTTCTTGAATTATGCTTCAAACAACTGGAGGATCTCAGTTCTCCCAAATTAATGAGTTTAAGTCTTACTCATGGGCCATATTAGCTCTGGATTTTTCATTTTTCATTATCTTAGACCTAGAAAGAAAGATCAGTTTCTATCCAGGACATTGTTGTGCTCATGGCCAAGGGTACATATAACAGATACACAAATGACTCTTCACCCCTCTTTCAATGTAGCATAATCATTTTTGCCTGCATTTCATCAGCCAAAGCAAGTCATGTTACCAAACCTGACTTTGGTGGGATGGACCCTTTAATCTCCCCATGGGAAAATGTACCTCAAAATAATAGGCCTCATAGATACTAGGCTTCCATGGTGGCTCAGAGGTTAAAGCGTCTGCCTCCAATGCAGGAGACCCGGGTTCGATCCCTGGGTTGGGAAGATCCCCTGGAGAAGGAAATGGCAACCCACTCCAGTATTCTTGCCTGGAGAATCCCATGGATGGAGGAGCCTGGTAGGCCACAGTCCACGGGGTCGCAAAGAGTCTGACACAATTGAGTGACTTCACTTTCACTTTCAGATACTAGCATCAGCTACCAGATAAGGAAGTTTGATCCTCTTACACAAAGGAGTAGAAAAAATTTGAGAAGAACACCACAGGCTACAGAGAGCATTTTTATGTGCTATTTAATTTCCACTATATGAATAAGATTATTTATTATCTATTAACTAATAAAGAGACAGCTTTACTGTTTTTCACTTTATTCCTGTTGCAAATAGTGGTTACAAATGTTTCCACAAAGTCATTTGTACAAATTTCTCTAAGGTAGACAGCTGGAGATGAATTTTCTGGGTAGTAGTTTCATAGGTATCTTCTCACTTCACTAGATCTTTACAAAGTTTTCTCTAAAAAGTACAACTTAACTTTCTTACCAGAAATGTATAGGAGTTTCAGATTCTCCACAAATTGTTCAGTTCAGTTCAGTTCAGTTGCTCATTCATGTCTGACTCTTTTCGACCCCATGAATCGCAACACACCAGGCCTCCCTGTCCATCACCAACTCCCTGTGTTCACCGAAACTCATGTCGATCCAGTCCGTGATGCCATCCAGCCATCTCATCCTCTGTCGTCCCCTTTTCCTACTGCCCCCAATCCCTCCCAGCATCAGTCTTTTCCATTAGTCAACTCTTCGCATGAGGTGGCCAAAGTACTGGAGTTTCAGCTTTAGCATCAGTCCTTCTAATGAACACCCAGGACTGATCTCCTTTAGAATGGACTGGTTGGATCTCCTTGCAGTCCAAGGGACTCTCAAGAGTCTTCTCCAACACCACAGTTCAAAAGCATCAATTCTTTGGCTCGCAGCTTTCTTCACAGTCCAACTCTCACATCCATACATGACCACTAGAAAAACCATAGCCTTGACTAGACGGACCTTTGTTGGCAAACTAATATCTCTGCTTTTGAATATGCTATCTAGGTCGGTCATAACTTTCCTTCCAAGGAGTAAGCGTCTTTTAATTTCATGACTGCAATCAGCATCTGCAGTGATTTTGGAGCCCCAAAATAACGTCTGACCATGTTTCCACTGTTTCCATCTATTTCCCATGAAGTGATAGGACCAGATGCCATGATCTTCATTTTCTGAATGTTGAGCTGTAAGCCAACTTTTTCACTCTCCTCTTTCACTTTCATCAAGAGGCTTTTTAGTTCTTCTTCCCTTTCTGCCATCAGGGTGGTGTCATTTGCATATCTCAGGTTATTGATATTTCTCCCAGCAATCTTGATTCCAGCTTGCACTTCCTCCAGCCCAGCATTTCTCATGATGTACTCTGCATATAAGTTAAATAAGCAGGGTGACAAGATACAGCCTTGACGTACTCCTTTTCCTATTTGGAACCAGTCTGTTGTTCCATGTCCACTTCTAACTGTTGCTTCCTGACCTGCATATAGGTTTTTCAAGAGGCAGATCAGGAGATCTGGTATTCCCATCTCTTTCAGAATTTTCCACAGTTTATTGTGATCCACCCAGTCAAAGGTTTTGGCATAGTCAACAAAGGAGAAATAGATGTTTTTCTGGAACTCTCTTGCTTTTTCAATGATCCAGCAGATGTTGGCAATTTGATCTCTGGTTCCTCTGCCTTTTCTAAAACCAGCTTGAACATCTGGAAGTTCACAGTTCATGTATTGCTGAAGCCTGGCTTGGAGAACTTTGAGCATTACTTTACTAGTGTGTGAGATGAGTGCAATTGTGCGGTAGTTTGAGCATTCTTTGGCATCGCCTCTCTTTGAGATTGGAATGATTATATTCTTTGCAGCCAAAGATGGAAAAGCTCTATATAGTCAGCCAAAACAAGACTGGGAGCTGAATGTGGCTCAGATCATGAACTCCTTATTGCCAAATTCAGACTTAAATTGAAGAAAGTAGGGAAAACCACTAGACCATTCAGGTATGACCTAAATCAAATCCCTTATAATTATACAGTGGAAGTGAGAAATAGATTTAAGGGACTAGATCTGATAGACAGAGTGCTTGATGAACTATGGATGGAGGTTCATGACATTGTGCAGGAGACAGGGATCAAGACCATCCCCATGGAAAAGAAATGCAAAAAAGCAAAACGGCTGTCTGGGGATGCCTTACAAATAGCTGTGAAAAGAAGAGAAGTGAAAAGCAAAAGAGAAAAGGAAAGATATAAGCATCTGAATGCAGAGTTCTAAAGAATAGCAAGAAGAGATAAGAAAGCCTTCTTCAGCGATCAGTGCAAAGAAATAGAGGAAAACAACAGAATGGGAAAGACAAGAGATCTCTTCAAGAAAATTAGAGATACCAAGGGGACATTTTATGCAAAGATGGGCTCGAAAAAGGACAGAAATGGTATGGACCTAACAGAAGCAGAAGATATTAAGAAGGGGTATTAGAAGGGATATTAGAAGAACTGTACAAAAAAGATCTTCTCACCCAGATAATCACGATGGTGTGATCACTGACCTAGAGCCAAACATCCTGGAATGTGAAGTCAAGTGGGCCTTAGAAAGCATCACTACAAACAAAGCTAGTGGAGGTGATGGAATCCCAGTTGAGCTATTTCAAATCATGGAAGATGATGCTGTGAAAGTGCTGCACTCAATATGCCAGCAAGTTTGGAGAACTCAGCAGTGGACACAAGACTGGAAAAGGTCAGTTTTTACTCCAATCCCAAATATTGTTACTCTATGCAGTAATGCAATATTCCATATGTTGTTATCCTTTATCTTTGGAAACTTTGTTCAGTCACTCAGCCATGTCCAACTCTTGGCGATCCTATGGACTGCAGCATGCCAGGCTTCCCTGTTCTTCAGCATCTCCTGCAGTTTGCTGGAACTCATGTCCATTGAGTCAGTAATGCCATTCAACCATCTCATCCTCTGTCATCCCCTTCTCCTCCTGCCTTCAATCCTTCCCAGCATCAGGGTTTTTGGAAACATTACAAAACGTCAAATCTGAGTGACAGTAACATATTTATTATTTGTTCTGATTTTTTTGTACAATTGAAAAATTTCCTCATTCTTAATTAATTAACATTTTGCAGGAATATTATTAAACTAATGGAAAACAAAAAGAAGTTTCATAGAAGCAGATTGATGTAAAAAAATTCCTATGTCCATTTTTATTACTTTGGAAAACAGTACACATATAGAATTTATATAGAGAATGATATAGAAGTTTTCTTCTGAATATTCACACATAACCTTCAATTATTCCCTTCTCTAGCCACTAAATATTTCTACAAGTACAAATAGCTGATGAAAAGAATATTTCTCTGTTGACTTTCAAATACTTCTGGATAGGAAAGATATTATTAATTGCCTCATATCCCATTTTCCTCAACCCTCTGGAGCTACTTGAAATCATAAACAATTCCCATATTTTCCAGTGTTTTTGTCTTTCATTAAATGCTTGCTTCTCTCTGCCTGAAGGCTGCCTCTGGTTCTAGAAGGATGCCTGACTCACAAGTAGTAACAGGAAGTGCCAGGATGTTGATGTCCCCAAGAGCCATCATTCAACTAACACGGGGTAAGGTTTCCTGGATTCTTGAACTTTGTGAGGACTGAATTCTCCAGAGTATTTGTTGGAGGATTCTCAAACAAAGTGGGAAGGACTGAGCCCCAGTTGTCCCCACGGTTACCTGACCCATGAATACACCCTTATTGGTCTCCTGCTCTTTCTGCCTCACTCTTCCCCTTGCCATGGTTTCTGTGAATCACTCTCAAATAAATCACTTGTGTATGAAGTCTAGTCTCAGTCCTGCTTTGGGATTATGTGGGAGGAAAAAAGCAGGTTTGGGGCTTATAAATTGGATGAACAAAAGGAGGGTTAGCAAGAGAAAAATAAACAGAAATTAACACCTGCATGGCACATACATATGGGAGAACTCAGTGATGAGGGACACAAAGTGACTATAACTTAAGCTTATATGATATCTTAGCAAAGAATAATAAATTTGTGAAGTATTGATAAGACAATGGAAAGGGACTTTGAGCTTTAAGATTGAAGTTGTAGGAAGGTAAAGATGATGCAGGAGAAGGAAATATAACATCCTCAGATACACCAGAGTCCATGGGATGAATGGCAATTTGAGTGTCCCTGGCTTCAGACAGGTAGGAATTCAAGAGTGAGTAGAAGTAGCGTAAAAGCAGATTTACTCAGGGAGGCATACACTCCATGGACAGAACATAGTTCATCTCAGAAGGCAAAAGCAGCCCTGGGGTGTGGGGTTCTTGATTTTTATGGACTGGGTAATTTCATATGCTAAAGAGTTGGAGGAATATTCTTGCTGAGGTGAAGGGACTTCTAAGGGTTGGGTCACTGTCCACTTTTTGGCCTTTTATGGTCAGCCCTGGGACTGTCATGGTGTGAATGGGAGTGTTTCTTTAGTATTCTAAAGAAGACACTATGACCATACTATGTTCAAACCATGCTTGATACCATCTTGGTTTTAGCTGATTCAGGCCAGTTTTTGTTGTATTGTGTTTTTTCTCAAATGCTGCCCCCTCCCATTCTTTTAACAGCTGTGCCTGGCCCACTTCCTTCCTGTCTCAAATATATGAGGAAACTAATGGAAGAAGTTCTTTTAGCAAAGTTTGTTATGTAGATTCCACTAGTGCCATTTCTGGGCTTAGAGTTCACAGTTGTTTCCAGTAACTAACTTTTGTCTTTCTTGGTAGAGAAGAAAGAGAGGATGTCTTTATAAATTTACATTCATTTTTAGACAAATAGAAGGGCAGAGAGCTTTTCTTGTATCTGCCTCTTCTCAAATGTCTTCAGGTCCAAATATAACCATACCTCATTGCACTGTGCTTCACTTTATTGCACATGTAGAAGAAATCAATGTAATACACCACAATAACAAATTGAAAAATAAAAGCCATATGATTATCTCAATAGATGCAGAGAAAGCCTTTGACAAAATTCAACATCCATTTATGATAAAAACTCTCCAGAAAGCAGGAATAGAAGGAACATACCTCAACATAATAAAAGCTATATATGACAAACACACAGCAAACATTATCCTCAGTGGTGAAAAATTGAAAACATTTCTCCTAAAGTCAGGAACAAGACAAGGGTGCCCACTTTCACCACTACTATTCAACATAGTTTTGGAAGTTTTGGGCCACAGCAATCAGAGCAGAAAAAGAAATAAAAGGAATCCAAAATGGAAAAGACGAAGTAAAACTCTCACTGTTTGCAGATAACATGATCCTCTATGTAGAAAACCCTAAAGACTCCACCAGAAAATTACTAGAGCTAATCAATGAATATAGTAAAGTTGCAGGATATAAAATCAACACACAGAAATCCCTTGCATTCCTATACACTAATAAGGAGAAAACTGAAAGGGAAATTAAGGAAACAATTCCATTCACCATTGCAATGAAAAGAATAAAATACTTAGGAATATATCTACCTAAAGAAACTAAAGACCTGTATATAGAAAACTATAAAACACTGGTGAAAGAAATCAAAGAAGACACTAATATATGGAGAAATATACCATGTTCATGGATAGGAAGAATCAATATAGTGAAAATGAATATACTACCTAAAGCAATCTATAGATTCAATGCAATCCCTATCAAGCTACCATTGGTATTTTTCACAGAACTAGAACAAATAATTTCATAATTTATATGGAAATACAAAAAACCTCGAATAGCCAAAGCAATCTTGAGAAAGAAGAATGGAACTGGAGGAATCAACCTGCCTGACTTCAGGCTCTACTACAAAGCCACAGTCATCAAGACAGTATGGTACTGGCACAAAGCCAGAAGTATAGATCAATGGAACAAAATAGAAAGCCCAAAGATAAATCCACGCACATATGGACAGCTTATCTTTGACAAAGGAGGAAAGAATATACAATGGATTAAAGACAATCTCTTTAACAAGTGGTGCTGGGAAAACTGGTCAACCACTTGTAAAAGAATGAAACTAGAACACTTTCTAACACCATACACAAAAATAAACTCAAAATGGATTAAAGATCTCAACGTAAGACCAGAAACTATAAAACTCCTAGAGGAGAACATAGGCAAAACACTCTACAACATAAATCACAGCAGGATCCTCTATGACCCACCTCCCAGAATATTGGAAATAAAAGCAAAAATAAACAAATGGGACCTAATTAAACTTAAAAGCTTCTGCACAACAAAGGAAACTATAACCAAGATGAAAAGACAGCCTTCAGAATCGGAGAAAATAATAGCAAATGAAGCAACTGACAAACAACTAATCTCAAAAATATACAAGCAACTCCTACAGCTCAACTCCAGAAAAATAAATGACCCAATCAAAAAATGGGCCAAAGAACTAAACAGACATTTCTCCAAAGAAGACATACAGATGGCTAACAAACACATGAAAAGATGCTCAACATCACTCATTATCAGAGAAATGCAAATCAAAACCACAATGAGGTTTTGTGATCCAAAAGTCTACAAGCAATAAATGCTGGAGAGGGTGTGGAGAAAAGGGAACCCTCTTACACCGTTGGTGGGAATGCAAACTAGTACAGCCACTATGGAGAACAATGTGGAGAGTCCTTAAAAAACTGGAAATAGAACTGCCTTATGACCCAGCAATCCCACTGCTGGGCATACAGAATGAGGAAAACAGGATTGAAAGAGACACGTGTACCCTAATGTTCATCGCAGCACTGTTTATAATAGCCAGGACATGGAAGCAACCTAGATGTCTATCAGCAGATGAATGGATAAGAAAGCTGTGGTACATGTACATAATGGAGTATTACTCAGCCATTAAAAAGAATACATTTGAATCAGTTCTAATGAGGTGGATGAAACGGGAGCCTATTATACAGACTGAAGTAAGCCAGAAAGAAAAACACCAATACAATATGTGTTAGTACACATATATATGGAATTTAGAAAGATGGTAATGATAACCCTGTATGCGAGACAGCAAAATAGACACAGGTGTATATAACAGTCTTTTGGACTCTGTGTGAGAGGGAGAGGGAGAGGGTGGGATGATTTGGGAGAATGGCATTGAAACATGTACGATATCATATAAGAAATGAATCACCAGTCCAGGTTCGATACAGGATACAGGATGCTTGAGGCTGGTGCACTGGGATGACCCAGAGGGATGGTATGGGAGGGAGGTGGGAGGGGGTTTCAGGATGGGGAGCACGTGTACACCTGTGGCGGATTCATGTTGATGTATGGCAAAACCAATACAATATTGTAAAGTAATTAGCCTCCAATTAAAATAAATATAAATTAAAAAAAAAGAAATCTATCAGTCCCATTTTCCCAAGAGCATTATTTTTTAATTAAAGTATATACATTGTTGTTTTAAACATAATGCTTTCCAATTTAGTAGAGTATAGTATAGTATAAATAAAACTTTTATATGTAATGGTAAATAAATTAACAAAAAATCCATATGAGCTGTTTTATTGTGATATTTTCTTTATTGCTGTGGTCAGCAACTGAACCTGCAGTATCTCTGAGGTATGCCTGTAATCAATAAGTAAGTGTATTTTGAGATGGTATGTCTTGCTACTCTTCAAGGATAACCCTGTTTAAGAAAGCAAACAAATCTAAGTCTTAGTGAAACTGATGCCTTTCCCCAATCCCCACCAAGTCCTCCATCTTTTCAGAATTATTCTCTTTTATCTGATGAAAAATGTTTCTGAGGATTTCTGAAGGAGCAGGGGGCTTGCAGCCTTCTGAGCCAGTGTGCCCTGTAGCCTAAATCCCTGTCACTGGCTCAACACAAGCTTTTAGGTCCTCTGGCTACAATCTTTTCTCACCAGCCGGCTCTGCCCACAATGGTCAACACCCCAACAGTTCATCTCTCATGAAGAACTCATCACATAAGCGTCTTACATTTAACAGTCTTTTACTGAAACTTCAAGTTAATGCAGTGGATTATATAAAAGAACAAGAAATTCCTTAAAATTGAGCATTGGACCTTCCTGTCCTAAAAAAAATCCATTAATTCTTTCCAGTCATGGGAAAATCTTGTAGGTTACGTTTGTCTTAATCTTATAAGTCCTTACTCCAGACCTTTCCCCGCTGCTTTCTATTTGCTTGATTCCAAAACCAAATTCCTGCTATTGACTTTGATTAGAAGTTTAGCCCAGCCCCTAATTTAAGTCTTCTGTTATTCTTGTATAGCACTAACTCCTTAAAGTATTTTTCCAAACAAAAGGCTGTCTAATCATGTTCTTTGCCCCTGAGCCACACAAAGCACAGGCAGGACTTTTTAAATGGCATATTTTTCTTAATATAATTCAAATTATTCTGCCAATTTCACCCTTTGTTTGGAGAAGAGGTACAGCTTAAATATTCATTCTCCTCTATTTCAACCTAGAGTTTGAGGGTTGATATTTATTTTTATTTTAGTTGTATTTAACTGCAACAATACCATGGGGTACTCTTTTAAACAAAATGCTTCAGTGTTTCATATCTTTATGATCTCCATGATTCAGGACAATTTTAGTTTCAAGTGTTGGAAACCAAACCCAATATATCTTAAAGGAGAAGAGGCACAACATTAGCTCACATAATAGCAAAATCTAGGGACAGACTTAGGGTATAGCTAGATCTAGGGGGTTATATATTTGTAGGACACAGTGTCTCTTTATCTTGGTCTCTCAATTTTATTTCTTCTGTGTTGACTTCATTTCCATTCATGTCCTTCCAATGTTTTGGAAAGATGATGATGAGCCTGTATCCTGTCAATTTGGAAACCTTGAAAGAAAGAGAGCTCCTTCCTGATATCACCAAAAAAGTCCTGGTATTTTATCTAATTATTCAAAATGAATCATATGTAAATTTAGAAATCAATGACTATGGCCAGGGGAAGCCAAATAATTCTCATTTCTGGAAGTGTTTTCAGGGTGGGAGAGGTATTGTTCTCCATAAGATGCTATTGTTCTGATAAATGAGGAATGGATACTGAACAAGGTAATGCAACCCATAGAAGGGTTTAATGGAGAGTTTTAAAGTCTGCTCAGAAAACCTAACTACATTTTCCATTATTTATTCAGAAGAGAAAGGGAAAAAGTGAGAGTTATTATCAAACAAAAACATTTAGAATAGAAGCTTCTTTTAATTGGGGGTTCATTACTAGAAGCCAGTTAATCACAGTTTAGGATGTGGAATTTATCTTTTTCTTTTTTTTTTAATATAGTGATTGCTGTAGTATTACTTATATGTCTTTTGCCATCCTTTGATACCTATTTGCTAGCAAAAAGGAGTAAAGTCACATTTTGAACAATCAGCCAGAAACTGATAAATACGTATTTTTCATATGTTTAGGATGTTCCTGGGGTGAAAAAGCAGAATTATTCCTGAGCCAATTCTCTGGAGAGGGGTTTACTTAAAAATAATGTGTGAGACTGTGCTTGACTATATTTTTCACAATGTAGAAGAGAGAAATTGCTATGGCTTTGAGATGTTAGGGAAGATTCAATGGAACAGACAGTTCCTGCCTTTAAAAGTAGGTAGAATTTTATAAAGCAGAGGAGAAAAAGATGAATTTAAAGTTTAAATTAAATGATTATCTAGGAACTAATTTCAGAGCTAAATGTGTAAAATCATAATAAGATTTTTAAAATTCAATTATTTTAATTGGAGGCTAATTACTTTACAATATTGTAGTCATTTTGCCATACACTGACATGAATTAGCCATGGCTGTACATGTGTTCCCCATCCTGAACCCCCCTTCCCACCTCCTGCCCCATCCCATCCCTCAGGGTCATCCCAGTGCACTAGCCCTGAGCACCCTGTCTCATGCATCGAACCTGGACTGGCGATCTGTTTCACATATGATAATATGCATGTTTCAATGCTATTCTCTCAAATCATCCTCCCACTTGCCTTCTCCCACAGAGTCCAAAAGAGTGTTCTATACATGTGTCTCTTTTGCTGTCTCGCATTTAAGCAGTGATTTCAAACTTTATAATGAATTTTGATGATATATTTCTGTATTATCTTGCCTAAGTATTTATCAAAGTGAATTGAATAAAAATAAATATTATTTTATTAATAAAATATTTATTATTAATTTATAAGCTTTCAGGCTGCATTATTTTGTTGATGATTAAAAAATAGAAGATTTTAAAACACATGTTACTTGAATAGTTCATCATATGACTCTGGATTGGCATCTCTAGAATTTTGTCCTCAACATCAACAAATGATGTGTCTTTTAACTTTCTGTTCTTGGTCATGAATGTTATTTCTTGCCTGGTTATTTGGTTCTTTGGAAAACATAGAACACTAAGTGCAAAGTAAGTGAAAGATTGAATCAAATCCTAATCACTGGGTTAGCTATAGGGTCAAACAATTTAGGTATGCCTACTTTAGGACAACCTACTTTAAGACAAACTCCATAAAGTAGAAAAATATATCATAACCACTGGATTAAACCATAAAATAACCAGGCCTGCATATATCTAGCTATCAGTGATTCTGATAATAATGTTAGTAAATCCACCTAATACCAGTTTCAAAAGATGGTGGTCTCTTTCTCAAATATTTCTGTTGTTTTTCAGTCAACAAGTCATGTCTGACTATTCAAGATCTCATGGACTGTAGCATTTCAGGCTTCCCTGTCCATCATCATCTTCCAGAATTTGCCCTAGTTTACATCCATTGAATCAGTGATGCCATCCGACCACCTCATCTCTCATGTACTCTTCTCCCATGGGTTTCAAGTCGGGTTTAGAAAAGGCAGAGGAACCAGAGACTAAATTGCCAACATTCGCTGAATCATAGAGAAAACAAGAGAAATTAAAAAAAAAAATTATACCTCTCTTTCATTGACTAAATGAAATTCTACCTCTCTTTCATTGTTAAAGCCTTGCTTTATCAGCAGCAGAGCTTCCTAAAGCTCACTTGACTTCACATTCTAGGATGTCTACCCCTTCATGGATCACTGCCTTGTCGTGGTAAAGGAGCTTGAATAACTCAATGAAGCTATGAACCATGCTATGTAGGGCCACCAAAGATGGATGGGTCATTGTGGAGAGTTCTGACAAAATGTGATCCCCTGGAGGAGGGAATGGCAAACCACTCCAGTATACTAGCCACGAGATTCCCATGGACTATATAAAAAGACAAAATGATATGACACCAGATGGAGAGTCTCCCAGGTTGCAAGGTATATGATATGCTACTGAGGAAGAGCTGAGGACAGTTAACAGCTCCAGAAAGAATGAAGTGGCTGAGCCAAAGCAGAAACAATGATCAGTTGTAGATGAGCCTGGTGATGAAAGTAATATCTGATACTATAAAGAACAGTATAGCATAGGAACCTGGAATGTTAGACCCATGAACTGAGGTAAACTGGACATGGTCAAGCAGGAGATTGCAAGACTAAACATTGACATCTTAGGAATCAGTGAACTAAAATGGATGGGAATGGGTGAATTTAATTCAGATGACCATTAAATCTACCAATGTGGGCAAGAATGCCATAAAAGAAATGGAGTAGCCCTCATAATCAACAAAAAAGTCTAACATTCAGTACCTAGGTGCAACCTCAAATGCAACAGAATGATCTTAGTACATTTCCAAGGCAAACCATTTAGCATCACAGTAATCCAAGTCTATGCCCCAACCACTAATGAGAAAGAAGCTGAAGTTGATCAGTTCAGTGAAGACCTAGAAGACCTCCTTGAACTAGCATCAAAAAAATTTTGTCCTCTTTATCATAGGGGATTGGATTGCAAAAGTAGGAAGTCAAGAGACCCCTGGAGTAACAGGCAAGTTTGGCCTTGGAGTACAAAATTAAGCAGGGCAAAGCCTAACAATTCTGCCAAGAGAAGGCACTGTCATAGCAAAAACCTTTTTCAGCAACAGAAGAGACAACTTTACACATGGACATCACCAAATGGTCAATACCAAAATCAGATTGATTGCATTCCTTGTAGCAGAAAGTGGAGAACTGTATACAGACAGCAAAAACAAGACCTGGAGCTGATTGTGGCTCAGATCACCAGCTTCTCATAGCAAAATTCAGGCTTAAATAAAGAAAGAAGGGAAAACCACTAGGCCAGTCAAGTACAAACTTAAATCAAATCTCCTACAAATATACAATGGAGGTGATGAATAGATTCAAGGGATTATATCTAGTAAGGAGAGTGTCTGAAGAACTATGGACAGGTCCATAATATTGTACAGGAAGCAATGAACAAAACCATTCCAAAGAAAAGGAAATGAGAGTAGGCAAAGTGGTTGTCTGAGGAAGCTTTACGAATAGCTGAGGAAAGAAGAGAAGTTAAAAGCAAAGGAGAAAGGGAAAGATACACCCTATTAAATGCAGAGTTCCAGAGAATAGCAAGAGAGGCAAGAAGGCCTTCCTCAGTGAACAATGCAAAGAAATAGAGGAAAACTACAGAAAGTGTACATTCTCTTGGCAAAACTCTAATAGCCTTTGCCCTGCTTCATTCCATAGTCCAAGGCTGAATCTGCCTTTTACTCTGGGTGTTTCTTGACTTCCTACTTTTGCATTCCAGTCTCCTATAATGAAAAGGACATCTTTTGGGGGTGTTAGTTCTAAAAGGTCTTGTAGGTCTTCATAGAACTGTTCAGCTTCTTGAGCGTTACTGGTTGGGGCATAGACTTGTATTACTGTGATATTGAATGGTTTGCCTTGGAAACGAACAGAGATCATTCTGTCGTTTTTGAGGTTGCATCCAAGTACTGCATTTCAAACTATTTTGTTGACCATGATGGCTACTCCATTTCTTCTAAGGGATTCCTGCCCGCAGTAGTAGATATAATGGTCATCTGAGTTAAATTCACCCATTCTAGTCCACTTTAGTTTGCTGATTCCTAGAATGTCGATGTTCACTCTTGCCATTTCCTGTTTGATCTCTTATAATTTGCCTTAATTCATGGACCTAACATTCCCAGTTCCTATGCAATATTGCTCTTTACAGCATTGGACCTTGCTTCTGTCACCAGTCACATCCACAACGGGGTATTGTTTTTGCTCTGGCTCCATCCTGTCATTCTTTCTGGAGTTATTTCTACACTGATCTACAGTGGAGAACACCCTCTTCCAACAACACAAGAGAAGACTCTACACAAGGAAATCACCAGATGGTCAACACTGAAATCAGACTGATTATATTCTTTGCAGCCAAAGATGGAGAAGCTCTATACAGTCAGCAAAAACAAGACTGGGAGCTGACTGTGGCTCCGATCATGAACTCCTTATTGCCAAATTCAGACTTAAACTGAAGAAAGTAGGGAAAACCACTAGACCATTCAGGTATGACCTAAATCAAATCCCTTATGATTATACAGTGGAAGTGAGAAAGAGATTTAAGGGACTAGATCTGATAGACAGAGTGCCTGATGAACTATGGACGGAGGTTCATGACATTGTACAGGAGACAGGGATCAAGACCATCCCCAAGAAAAAGAAATGTAAAGAAGCAAAATGGCTGTCTGAGGAGGCCTTATAAATAGCTGTGAAAAGAAGAGAAGTGAAAAGCAAAGGAGAAAAGGAACAATATAAGCATCTGAATACAGAGTTCCAAAGACAGCAAGGAGAGAGAAGAAAGGCTTCCTCAGCGATCAATGCAAAGAAATAGAGGAAAACAACAGAATGAGAAAGACTAGAGATCTCTTCAAGAAAATTAGAGATACCAAGGGAACATTTCATGCAAAGATGGGCTCGATAAAGGACAGAAATGGTATGGACCTAACAGAAGCAGAAGATATTAAGAAGAGGTGGCAAGAATACACAGAAGAACTGTACAAAAAGATCTTCATGATCCAGATGATCACGATGGTGTGATCACTCACCTAGAGCCAGATATCCTGGAATGTGAAGTCAAGTGGGCCTTAGAAAGCATCACTATGAACAAAGCTAGTGGAGGTGATGGAATTCCAGTTGAGGCTATTTCAAATCCTGGAAGATGATGCTGGGAAAGTGCTGCAATCAATATGCCAGGAAATTTGAAAAACCCAGCAATGACCACAGGACTTAAAAGGTCAGTTTTCATTCCAATCCCAAAGAAAGGCAATGCCAAAGAATGCTCAAACAACCGCACAATTTCACTCATCTCACACGCTAGTAAAGTAATGCTCAAAATTCTCCAAGCCAGGCTTCAGCAATATGTGAACCATGAACTTTCAGATGTTCAAGCTGGTTTTAGAAAAGGCAGAGGAGCCAGAGACCAAATTGCCAACACCTGCTGGATCATGGAAAAAGCAAGAGAGTTCCAGAAAAACATCTATTTCTGCCTTATTGACTGTGCCAAAGCCTTTGATTATGTGGATCACAATAAACTGTGGAAAATTCTGAAAGAGATGGGAATATCAGACCACCTGACCTGCCTCTTGAGAAACCTATATGCAGGTCAGGAAGCAACAGTTAGAACTGGACATGGAACAACAGACTGGTTCCAAATAGGAAAAGGAGTACGTCAAGGCTGTATCTTGTCACCCTGATTATTTAACTTATATGCAGAGTACATCATGAGAAACGCTGGGCTGGAAGAAACACAAGCTGGAATTAAGATTGCCAGGAGAAAAATCAATAACCTGAAATATGCAGATGACACCACCCTGATGGCAGAAAGTGAAGAGGAACTAAAAAGCCTCTTGATGAAAGTGAAAGATAAGAGTGAAAAAGCTGGCTTAAAGCTCAATATTCAGAAAACAAAGATCATGGCATCTGGTCCCATCACTTCATGGGATATAGATGGGGAAACAGTGGAAACAGTGTCAGACTGTATTTTTTTGGGCTCCAAAATCACTGCAGATGGTGATTGCAGCCATGAAATTAAAAGATGCTTACTCATTGAAAGGAAAGTTATGACCAACTTAGATAACATATTAAAAAACAGAGACATTACATTGCCAGCAAAGGTCCATCTAGCCAGTAGTCATGTATGGATGTGAGAGTTGGACTGTGAAGAAAGCTGAATGCCGAAGACTTGATGCTTTTGAACTGTGGTGTTGGAGAAGACTCTTGAGAGTCCCTTGGACTGCAAGGATATCCAACCAGTCCATTCTAAAGGAGATCAGTCCTGGGTGTTCGTTGGAAGGACTGATGCTAAAGTGAAACTCCAATACTTTGACCACCTCATGCAAAGAGTTAACTCATTGGAAAATACTCTGATGCTGGGAGGGATTGGGGGCAGGAGGAAGAGGGGATGGCAGAGGATGAGATGGCTGGATGGCTTCACCGACTTGATGGATGTGAGTTTGAGTAAACTCCGGGTGCTGGTGATGGACAGGGAGGCCTGGCATGCTACGATTCATGGGGTCACGAAGAGTCAGGCACGACTGAGTAAGTGAGCTGAACTGAACTGATAGAAAGTGTAAGACTAGAGATCTCTTCATGAAAATTGGAAATATCAAAGGAACATTTCATCCAAAGGTAGGCACAATAAAGGACAGATATTTCTAACTGCCCTTAAAACCCTTTGATTGGAACCTTATTTTGATTATGTCTAAATATTTATGTCCAGAGAGAGTATCTATTTCAGAAATGCTACCAAGAGTAGCTTATTACATAGATATCCAACAGAAAAATTGAGTAAGGTGAATGCTGTCATTGGAAATGAATGGATCTACAAAGGTTAGCCCACAGTGATAAACAGTGTAAGGTTTGAGTGTATATATATATATATATACACACACTTATGTCAGGTCTAATATTGTTCATGTATATCAAAAATATTTTGTTATTGCATGTTTTTCCTACTTATTAAGTTTAGAATGAAATTGTTAACTATACTGAAATGATATGTAATCTTTTTCAAAAATTAACTTTTATTCTAGCATATTGCTTTTCCTTATTTACTTTAGGAAAAAAATATTGAATTCCAGAAAAACAAGCAAAATTTTTGGCTTTGCTTTCTATTCAAAGATCTATTTGGGTGAAAATTTTACAATAAAAATTTTTCCTATCTTAAAATAAATTTTTTCCCCTAAAATTGTGTATAATTTTCCAATTAGTTGTAAATTTCAGTTTGAGTAATTACAGGTCATTCTTTATTTTCTTTGCAAATGGTGTTTTTCATTACATTTTCTAATCACTTCTGCTTAGTGCTTTCTAATCATTTCATGTGTGTTTTGTTCTTATGTCTCATCACTTTACAGAATTACTTATTACTTCAATAATTAATAATTGATCCTTTTGAATAGACATGTTTACTTTAAAATATTTTAAATATACAAATATTAATAGAAAGAAACATAATAAAAATGTCTATTAATTCACTTCATAAAGTCTTAAAGTTGTATCTTTTTTTCTTTAGAGTTTTTTTAAAGAAAATATTGTAAGCCTTATGCATATCAAAATTAAATTCCATCAGTCTGTCAGTAGCATTCACTATCAAGAAATTGGGAGTGATAATTTTTATTCATTTTATACTACTACAAAAATGTATAGATACATGTGTGTGATCATATAGAAAATAACATTTTATATACAAATTATTTCATTTGTATATATTATGCTATTTTTTATTTTAATTTTTTATTTTTTATGCTATTTTAACTGAAATATGTTTAATGACATATCCACATGATAACATTTATCTATTGTGTTTCATATTGTTGCTTAAATGTATCAATGTGTATAATCTCCCTTGAGGGACCAGTATGTTAGTACCACACAAAGAGCTGTAACAGAGAAGGCAATGGCACCCCACTCCAGTACTCTTGCCTGGA
The DNA here is from genome assembly GCF_027580195.1 of Bos mutus. Lineage (NCBI taxonomy): Eukaryota > Metazoa > Chordata > Mammalia > Artiodactyla > Bovidae > Bos > Bos mutus. Next base: position 34,587,176 of record NC_091629.1, on the reverse strand, counting down.
AAATCCCATGGATGCAGGAGCCTGGTAGGCTGCAGTCCATGGGATCGCTAAGAGTCAGACACGACTGAGGGACTTTACTTTCACTCTTCACTTTCATGCATTGGAGAAGGAAATGGCAACCCACTCCAGTGTTCTTGCCTTGAGAATCCCAAGGATGGGGGAGCCTGGTGGGCTGCCGTCTATGGGGTCGCACAGAGTCGGACATGACTGAAGCGACTTAGCAGCAGCAGCAGCATAGAGTTGTAATGAACATCATTGTGATAGTCTTTTATCTCTTTGGCAATGCTTGCAACTCTTTATGTATTCTATTCATGTTTTTCATTCCTTTTTGAATATATTTAGGTAATATTTTCATAAAAATCAAAATCCAGATTTTCAAATTTTAGTTTGTATATTATTTTGAATTGTATATATAATTTTGTTGTAAAAATGCTAATTTCATTTGTATCTGATATTGCACCATTTTAACCTAACAACTTTCACTTTGAATTATCTTAAGCTTTTAACTTGTATATTTTTGTCTAGAAATTTATTTTGAGATGTAACTCTTGTAAACAGCATATATAAACACATTTAGTTGGTTTACTTCTTTGCTCATGTGTTGGCATGTGAAAGTTCTATCTTTGCTAGGTAAAACCCATAAATTTGTTGTCATTACTGACATATCTTAGACTTTGTACTCACTAGAAGTTACATGAGGCTGCCAGAAACAAATGTCAAAAAAAATGGGTCAAACAAGTCAGATTTTTATTTTTCTCATGTAACAAGAATTATTGAGGTAGCATCATTTTTGATGAGAGTCTCACTCCTTCCTTCATCTATTTTTTTATGTTTTGGTTTTGACAGACCTTTATAATCCATTTAATGTGGAGTTATGTTTCCTATTAAAAATAATATTTTTCTTTGCCCTGTGGATGGTTCAGTATCTTATTATTCATGTCTATTAACTCTCATAAATTCCATTTTTTAAAAAAAATCCCATGCTTCATTCCTTAAGAATAACCCTACTGGTCTATCCCACTGTCATTTCTGCAACTTAATACATATATTATTCTGTAACAAGAAACATAATTTCTAAGAATACTGTTGGCTTATTACTTTGCCATAATGTATCTGTTTCTAATGGATGCAAGATGATTTTGTAGAGACTTAATTGAAGTTGATACATTTCTTTGATGGTATCTTTGTTTTATTCTAATGTTTACCTATTCTTGGATCATATCTGTTTGAGAATTAAATTGAAATTTTTAGCAAGTTTGTTCTTTCTCAACCCAAAGAATATCCTTATGTGTTTTTTGGTGAATTCAGGTTCTCATTTTAGTGAACTCACTGGGGACATGTGTGTGCTAAGTCACTTCAGTTGTGTCCCACTCTTTGAGAACCTATGGACTGTAGCCCACCAGGTTCCTCTCTGTCCATGGTATTCTCCAGGCAAGAATACTGGAGTAGGTTGCCATGCCTTCCTCCAGGGCATCTTCAGGATCCATGGAATGAACCTGTGCCTCCTGTGTCTTCTGCATTGGCAAGAGAATTGCCACCTGAGAAGCTTCACTGAGGACAGTCAGGGCCTACTGAGTCTTCCCTGTAGCTCATCTGGTAAAGAATCTGCCTGCAATGCAGGAAACTCTGGTTCCATTCCTGGGTCAGGAAGTTTCCCTGGAGAAGGAATAGGCTACCTACTCTAGTATTCATGGGTTTCGCTGGTGGCTCAGATGGTAAAGAATCACCTGCAATGTAGGAGACCTGGGTTCAATTCCTGGGTTGAGAAGATCCCCTGGAGGATGGTATGGCAACCCACTCCAGTATTCTTGCCTGGAGAATCCCCATAAACAGAGGAGCCCAGTGGGCTACAGTCTAGGCGTTGCAGAGTCGGACATGACTGAGCAACTAAGCATAGCATGGCATAGGACCTACTGCTGAATACTGGATGACCAAATATTTGGTTTCTAGAGGTGAGCACTCTTGACCCTTCCAATGGCCTTGCCATACATTAACTGTGCTCTAGTCCAGCACCCATTCTAAGTATTCTGTGTCAGATCCATCAAATTGAGATTTGTAGTAAGAACTTTATCCTGAAGGAAGAAAGCTGTCTGATTCACATTCTGCTCAGCATTTCAGCCCCCAATTCATGGCAAAGGCCTGACTTGGGTTGATTCTTATATTTTTTTATTCTTATTTAGAGGTTCTTTTCTTTTCTTTTTCTTTTCTTTTTTTTGTACTGTGGCAAGGTTAGGAGGGGCAGTGGTAGAGGAGGTTAGTGCTGCTTCTAAACAGTCCCTGGGTCTAAGCAGAAAGGAGACATTTCTTTTCAAAGTTAGCTTTTAATTAAGTGCCTGGATGATTACCCCTGAACCTTTCTCATTCCTGTTTAATTTTAGGGGTTCCTCTAATGTTTTGTTAGAAAGAACTTTTCTCATTGCCTCCACGTCCTTTTGCTCACTATCAGTTCAGTGCAGTTCAGTTCAGTCGCTCAGTCGTGTCCGACTCTTTGCAACCCCATGAATCACAGCACGCCAGGCCTCCCTGTCCATCACCAACTCCCAGAGTTCACTCAGACTCATGTCCATTGAGTCAGTGATGCCATTCAGCCATCTCATCTTCTGTTGTCCCCTTCTCCTCCTGTCTCCAATCCCTCCAAGCATCAGAGTTTTTTCCAATGAGTCAACTCGTTGCATGAGGTGGCCAAAGCACTGGAGTTTGAGCTTCAGCATCATTCCTTCCAAAGAAATCCCAGGGCTGGTCTCCTTTAGAATGCACTGGTTCGATCTCCTTGCAGTCCAAGGGACTCGCAAGAGCTTTCTCCAACACCACACTTCAAAAGCATCAATTCTTCGGTGCTCAGCTTTCTTCACAGTCCAACTCTCACGTCCATACATGACCATTGGAAAAACCATAGCCTTGACTAGACGGACCTTTGTTGGCAAAGTAATGTCTCTGCTTTTTGATATTGCTCACTATAGTTTGTTTTGTGTGTGTGTGTGTGCAAAAGATTTTATTTTATTTATTTATGTTTTAAATTTTATTTTATTTTTAAACTTTACATAATTGTATTAGTTTTGTCAAATATCAAAATGAATCCACCACAGGTATACATGTGTTCCCCATCCTGAACCCTCCTCCCTCCTCCCTCCCCATACCATCCCTCTGGGTCATCCCAGTGCACTAGCCCCAAGCATCCAGTATCGTGCATCGAACCTGGACTGGCATCTCGTTTCATACATGATATTTTACATGTTTCAATGCCATTCTCCCAAATCTTCCCACCCTCTCCCTCTCCCACAGAGTCCATAAGACTGTTCTATACATCAGTGTCTCTTTTGCTGTCTCGTACACAGGGTTATTGTTACCATCTTTCTAAATTCCATATATATGCGTTGGTATACTGTATTGGTGTTTTTCTTTCTGGCTTACTTCACTCTGTATAATAGGCTCCAGTTTCATCCACCTCATTAGAACTGATTCAAATGTATTCTTTTTAATGGCTGAGTAATATGTTTTACTTGATTGATTGTCTCCTTCCAGTCTCAAGACATCCTCTATCTACTAGACAGTTTCAAAAAATTGCTGGTCTGAAGAAGATACCCTTTTTCTTTTTATACCTATGGTTCATTTTTCCCCCCTTTTACATCTTTGTCTGTCCTTTCAGTAGTGTGGGGGAAGAGAAAGGAGACACAACTTATCACTATGTTCCAGACACATTTCATAAGTAGATACTCTTTCCTCTTGAATTCCACTAACATTGAAAACTTCCCCAATCCACTCCATCCAGACAATTGCTACCTGGGTTTGGTCAAGATGCAGTTTATAGTCCTACATCCTCAACCTTCTGTAATGATTTTGCTCTAGTCGTTATTTGTATCTGTGTATTTATTAGAGTGATACCTTAAGCTCTATAATTTGTTTATGTAGCACTAGATGATAATAATAATGCTTAACATGCATCCATGCCTATTAGGTGCCAGGCATTTTGCTGTTTTATTTGCTAATTTTCTTGAAATTTTCCAGAAATATAAACTGCCCTAATTATTCATTTTACAAATGAGAAAACTGAAACTGAGAGCATGAGCCAGGACTGCATCTAGGATTCCAGAATGAGCACTTGTTAAATCTCTGTAATTTTGCTGCTCGTGTACATTTACAATTATTTACCCAGGCTATATTTCTCTCAAGTATCAAAAAATGAGCTGACACAAAAACTTTTGAAGTTTTCTGCACCAAATAGCCAAACATTAAGTGATAAAGCAAATTGCTTGTGGGAAAAATTCCAGTAACTCAGAGTGAACAATAAATTGCAAATTGCCACATGGAAATATACCATAATGTCTGACAAATAAAATGATTTTTCTAGTGATTTTCATGAGAAAAAGTGTCATCCTTTTTTCTTTTGTTTATCTGGATAATTTCCTGATATCATGTTTAGATATCAGAACATGATATCATGGTTTTTCTTTTAAATTTAGAAATACGCATCAAGCTATGTTTCCCTTCTCATACTCTTCAGTCCCTTAGGGTCTTTCACAAGTTCTTTGGCCACTTAGAAGCTCTGAAACAACTTTTCTAGGCTATTGACTTAGAAAGTGAATAATTCCCTGTCCTCTTCCCTCTCTAAAATTAACCTAACCCAGTTATCTTTAACCAATGTTCCCCTGATGAAACAAAGTCCCTACAGATTATTGTCTTAGTTTTCTCAGTCAAAATAAAGTAAAACCAACAAATGAACTAAAAGTCAGGAGCAATAGACTTGGAAGCAAAACTGTGGTCAAATCTTATATCATCATTTATGCGTCTCTGATTATGTTTCAAAATGACTTCATATCTCTGAGCTTTGTTTTCTCAATTTTTAAAAATGATAGTTAATATACTTAAGATTCTGACATTTTAGCTTAAATGATAACACATGTAAGCTTCACACTAGAAACATCAGCTTAAGTCTAAAACAGAGTGTCTTCCCTGCAAAGCAAATATGGGATATGAAAGTGTTTCATAAACTAAGGTGTGACAAACACATACTAAGATATTGGAAAACCAACAACTCTGAGAACAGACAGTTTGACCCAAATATGTTCATAAAAGCATTGTAGCCTGGACAAGTCTCTTGCTTTTCTTAAAATCTTATTTATTTATTTATTGATGAATTGTTGTAATAAAACCATTTCAAAATCTAGATGGAGAGGAAAATTTGATAGCATGTGCAAATGTTGAGTTATATGTCATTCTTGTTAAATCATGTAGCTTTCTCTTATTAAAACTTTTTGTGTTGTGCCTATACAGCTATCCAGAAGTTAAAAATATATGGCTGCATATGCATATATTTACACACACATAATCAGAGAGCAAGAGAGAGAGAGGAAGAGAAAGAAAAATAACCTTTTCCCATATTCCTGTATATACTGAAAAAACCAATAGCAAGTGTCAGTAAAGATGTTAAGTTGTAACTTCCACATTTTTTTCTTATGGGAATGCAAATAGTATAAATATTTAGAAAGCAGTATGGCAATTTCTAAAAACAAGTACAAAGAAGCTTATAGCCTATGATGAAGCAATTTCACTTCAAGTTACGTGCTGTCAAAAATACCTCTAAACACATGCTCAAGAATGCCAGTTTAAAGGTATGCTTTAAATCATTATTTAAAAGAGAATATTGAGTGAATAAAATGAATTGCCCAAGAATTCATAAGGATGCTAACATATGTGTACATTTTTAAAGTGCATGGAAAATACAGACCAGACATACGTTGTAAAGTATAAAAGCCTAAATGGGATTGATATTCATGAATTTCAGTATAGAAGTCTAGAAAGAAATGGAGATATAAATCTGATTATGGCATCTAATTTATCTATAACATTGTATTATTTAAGAGATCAGAAGGTGACATGAAAGCAAATGTGTCCAAATGTCAGCATCATTTATTATATCTGGGGGTTAGGTGTATGATATTGACAATATTGGTCTCTGCATTCACCTGTTTAATGGCACAATCATGAAAACATACAAATAAAATATTTTTTTAAAAAGCTTTGAAAAACCTTCAGTTGTCTTAAATTCTTTCTGGACTATGGGCATGTCGGTGGGGGAGGGGGCATGTTTGCATTTACTACATATGCAATTGTTGTTCAGTCGCTAAGTCATGTCCAGCTCTTTGCCATCCCATAGACTGCTGCATGCCGGGCTTCACTGTCCTTCACTGTCTCCCAGAGTTTGTTCAAACTCATGTCTATTGAGTTGGTGATGCCATCCAACACATGCAGTATGATTGTAGAAAGGACGTGAAATACACAGGCACACATGGTATGCATATATATGCCATATATATTATGTATGCATGTGTAATACACATAGGACACTCAAACTATTCATACCATATGTACGATGAATTGTGCCCTGCACTTCCCTCTAACTGCCAATTACTTTGAAGTTTTACAAAAGGCAAAGTTAGATTAATTTAGAGAAGTCTTTGGTCTTATTCTTGGCATAACAAAATCACTTAATTCTTTTAACAGATTTTATTGACTTTTCTTTCATAGTGTTATACTTTTTTATCCAGCCACTGGCCAATGCAGGTCTATGATTATGCTTCAGTCTGCTTTGCTTCATTATTTTCTGTAAAAATAGGCTGGATACACTTTAATAACATTTGCTATTAACATATTTTAACTTAAATCTGTTAATTAAGATATAGTGTATTCAGGATATACTTGAGCCATAAAAAGACCAGAAATCTGCCTTTACATGTCATGGAAATGTCTTATGAAATGTCTAAAGTACACCCATCTAATTGCAATTTCCTGTAACTTAGGGTGCTTTTAGTAAATCTTATTCTTTTTATATTTTATTATAGCTTGACTTCTGGATTCTGTGATTTTACATCAGAAATAACTTAGATGAGATTATTTCCTTGAATTTTAACTCTCAGGATATGTGCAATCACATTCTTTTTCATAATGAAAAATTAATAAAAACCTCAAGGAACAAGTGGAACACAATTCCATCAATTCAAAATAATTACAAGGAGAATTGGTCTGAATCTGAAAACAAAGCAAATTTTAAAAGAGACACCATATGCTTACTTTCAGCTAGGGGCAGTAATGGGAACCCACTTACAACAACGTGCCTAAGCAGAGCTCCTGCTGAGCCCATTATAATGAACAGAAAATGCTTTCATAGAACTCTGTTAATTATTGATGGTACAGCTGAGGTTTTTAAAGTGTGTAAGAACATTGGGTTACTAAGCAAGTTAAAGACTCCTTTCCTGCCCCCCAAATCTGATTTAAACCAAGGGTGTCTTTAAAAAGTACATTTCTCCTCCAGATGTTATGAATTCTGAAACATTTTTGTCAGATATATAAAATCACCTATGTTCAAGAATCCACATGGAATGTTTGGGGTACTTTTCTCTAAATCTAAAAGTACCAGGTTAGGCCACACACAGAAGGCAGGAAAAACTAACCTCTTTAAGGGAACATTTTTTTTCCTTCATCTTTTATCACTGTGAAACACATGTGGAATGTAACAAAGAGTGCATAAGAGATAATCCTTTCTGAGTCCTAGAATATCTAAAAATCTCTAGTTTTGCCCTGATTAAAACTTAGGCTGATTTTAGAATTTAGATAAAAAATATTTTCTTTTTTTCTAAGGCCAGTGGAAATATTACTGAAACATTTCTTTCTGAGATCCAGAGTTAGTTAAGTATGTTTTCAGTCTGATTCTTGTTTACTAATAAGAGGTCAGTATTTTGTTTCTGGAAATTTTAATACTTTCTGCATATCTTTGGTATTCTGATAATTCATGAATTACTAAGGCATTTTAAAATATGTATATTTTGTTCAGCAGTTTATGGCCATCTTAAATCTTAAGGCTTCTGCCATTCAATATTCAGATCTAGAGAAATTAATTTTTAAACATAATTTCCTTGATTATTATTATCTCCATGCTTTGCTCTATTTCCTTTTTCAGAGATTCTTTTATCAAATGTTGGAATGTCTATATAAATCATACTTTGTCTGTTTCGGGTCATCTTCTACCCCGTCCTCTCTCTCATACATATACACACACACAAAGGTAGACTTGCTCAAATTTATTTTTCATTCCATCTGTAGAATTACTTTTCTTTTCCTTTGAAGAGTCAAGTAATTAGCCTCCAATTAAAATAAATAAATTTAAATTAAAAAAGAATGTATAAGATCACTTCCTTGCTCTCTGGGTTTTCTTTGTTCGTATTATTAGGGAACTGTTGACAGAATTCTCTTCTGCCTGGTCAGACACAATAATAACTTCTTGCATGAGTTGTCTCACAACAGGAGGCCCCACTGAAAACTAACCAGGAGAATTTAGGAGGGGCCAAAAAGGAGGGAGGAATTGCCAGTCTGTAATATGTCCTGCTAACCTCCCAGAAACCCTCACACTAGAATCCGTCTTGGCTGAGAGATGCGAGCACCAACAAAAAGGACCCTGAGTCACACCAAATATGTGCACAAGCCAAAGACAACAAGCCAAGTTGTCTCTATTGGCCAGAGATAACCTGGAAGGCTAAATCCACCACCATAAAACTTGAGACTGTGAGCCATGTGTCAGAGCAGTTGTCCTGACTTCCCTTACCCTGCTGCTCTCCAGTAGGGCACCCCTTCTAAATAAAGTCTCTTTCTTTGTCAGCATGTGTATCTCCTTGGACAATTCATTTCTTAGTTTTAGATAAGAGCCTACTCTCAGGCCCAGGATGATGTCCCCCTTCTGGTAACAATATAGCATCACATGCTTTTTCCCGTTTTTAAGTGAAAAGATTATCTTTCTCAGACAGTCATACATTAAATTTTGTTTTCTTTTAATATTTTCAGCAATTAAATATTTCACACATGCCAGGTTTTATTTGTTTGTTTTTGGATTTAAATAGTCTTTCCTATAGAGGAATGGGCTTCCCTGGTGGCTCAGATGGTAAAGAATCCACCTGCAATGACAGAGACCTGAGTTCAACCCTGAGTTGGAAAGATCCCCTGGAGACTGGAATGGCTACCCACTCTAGTATTCTTGCCTGGGGAATTACATGGACAGAGGAGTCCAGCAGGCTACAGTCTATGGGGTCACACAGAGCTAGACATGACTGAGCAGCTTTCTCTTCACTTCACTTTGCAGAGGAATAATTCTACATCTGATAAGTTATGGTTGTGGTGAATTGCATACCTGATTCATATCTGTCTGTTTCAACTGGGTGCTAAAAAGACCTTACATATAAACTTGTGGCCTCTTCTAATTAATTATAAAGAATATATTAGTATCATTTAAAATTATGTTTTTTCCCTTCTGGTTTCCTCAGTGTGTATCCCAATGTTCATCGCAGCACTGTTTATAATAGCCAGGACATGGAAGCAACCTAGATGTCCATCAGCAGATGAATGGATAAGAAAGCTGTGGTACATATACACAATGGAGTATTACTCAGCCATTAAAAAGAATACATTTGAATCAGTTCTAATGAGGTGGATGAAACTGGAGCCTATTATACAGAGTGAAGTAAGCCAGAAGGAAAAACACCAATACAGTATACTAATGCATATATATGGAATTTAGAAAGATGGTAATAATAACCCTGTATACGAGACAGCAAAAGAGACACTGATGTATAGAACAGTCTTATGGACTCTGTGAGAGAGGGAGAGGGTGGGAAGATTTGGGCGAATGGCATTGAAACATGTGAAATGTCATGTATGAAACGAGATGCCAATCCAGGTTCAATGCACGATGCTGGATGCTTGGGGCTGGTGCACTGGGATGACCCAGAGGGATGGTATGGGGAGGGAGGAGGGAGGAGGGTTCAAGATGGGGAACACATGTATACCTGTGGTGGATTCATTTATTTTTTATTTATTAATAAAGAAAGAAAAAAAAAAAATAAAATTATGTTTTTTTTTCCACATCCCATTTCACTCACTATTCTTGTTTCTTTTCTTTCTTATTTACTACTAGTTTTGAGGTAGGAAGGAGGCAGGCAGGGCACAGCCATTAAAAGAATGGCACAGCCATTAAGAACAGAATACTATAAAAACCTGTTAGAACTTACTAGGCCCAAGATGGATGAAGATCTGACTTCTAGTATACCTTTGTCTCATTATTTATTCATTGTAATACATTAACATGTAAATGATACACACACAGTTCTGAAGCTAACCATAAAAGACCAAAAAAGGGAATATTACTCCAATTCACAGAAATTCCCATCTCTTTTCCAGGATAATTATAATATTCCTTTCACTTATTAGCTTATGAAATTGCCAAGCCCATGAAAACTAACTACCCCTCACCTTGAGGCGTCTCTCATCTTTTGAGATTGCCCACATTCTCTCTATGGAATGTGTTTCTCCCAGAATTGTTCTCACCTGAGACCTGGACCATATACCCTGAGCTGCCACTCCCACCTGCTGAGACAGCTCACACTGACTGTGGAATGTGTATCTTTCTAAATAAGCCTGCTTTCACTTTACTATGCATTGCTTTTGAATTCCTTCCTGCAAGAAGCAAAGGACCCTAAGTTGAAGGACCATTCCAGGGACTCTTTTGAGACGTGGGACATGGCCATTTTCTCGTGCCCTATATTTGCTTCAGATCACCTGTTATATTTCATATACCTTTGAAATCCACTGTTAGTCCTTCTTAGAGTCCTTCTGCATTAAAAAATTTATTATCATGATAAAACAAAGAGTGAACTATCTGGCTACTATTTTAATTAGCATTTTATACCTGATAGACTTTGTTCTGATATTTAAAAGATATAAAGAAAATAAAAATAGCAAAGAGTCAGTATGTGTTGCATATACATAAAATAAACTTTCAAAAATTTGATCAAGATAATTTTAACTAATATAAGATTTCCAAATACATCTTATTTCATGAATATTTCTTAACCATGTCAGCCTTTACACATCACTACCTCTTTGAAGTTATTTTGATGTTACATCTTGTGTAGTGTTAGCAATTTCTTTTTGCTTTTGAGGAAATTATGTCTCTTAACAATTTATATATATGAAAAATAAGCCAATTAGTCATGACATCTATTTTTGCAAAGCCACATTAAAAGGATTTAGTGAACCTACAATATAAAAGTGTATTAGTTGGTCTATGTATCATTTATCACAATAATGTTGCACAGCAAACCACCTCCTAAAATGAGTGGCTTAAAATAGCAACTATTTATTATTTTACAAATGTTTTGGTAAACTGGGTAGCTCTGGTGATCCGGGCTAGTCTCAGCTAATCTTGTCTGGGCTCATTCTTAACTCTGCATTCAGATGGTAAGTTGGCTCAGTCTACCAACAAAAAACATAGCAGATTGTAACTTAAAAAAAGAAGTCATATATATGTACTTATGTTTGTATGCATTTTTTAAATAATAAAAAATATAAGAGTAATTATTTTTCTTTCCAAACACAAAATATAAAACCCATATAGAAATAAACCTGGTCTGGAATAACAGAAAAGTAAGGAAGGAAAATCAGAAGAAAAATAATAGCACATGTAATATAGATGCATGAAAAAAAGCATAAATTCCTCACTATCTTCTCTAAACTCCCTTCACCAGGCAAAACAACAAATTTGACTAATACATTTCTACATCCCTTTAGTCCCTGTTTTTTCAGTTGTCTGCAAAGGGGTTGACAACAGCTAAGAAACAACAGAAGAGAAAGAAGCTTAAAAAAGATGTTGAGAGTGTCAGCCCTCATACAATAGGCTGACAAATCAAATTTATGCTATAGATAACCCAGAAGAAAAATAATAAGTAAAATTAAATTAAAAATGAAAAACAAATCCAAAACCCCACTATGGATTCATCAAAAAGAAAACTAAAGTAAAACATTAATACTATCTAACTAGCATATGTGTTTATTTTGATTGCCAGCATTTTCACATGTGGTAGAAAAGAGGCCAAACTTTAATTAAAATGAATTAGTTGTAGATCTTGTTTGGGGCTTGTCCTAATATTCATTCTGCTCTGTCCTATTTACTTTATTAGTAGCATATCGCTATTGATGTAGACATCCACAAATAGAAAAAGAAAAAACAGATTCTCTAATCAGCAAAAATATAAGCTGCCCAGGCATGAAACCAACAAGACCAACATTCCCTTCATGCCAGCCACTCTCCTACAAAGCCCTTCCATGAGAGGCAAAGTAGTATGTGGTCATTGAGTAAAAAACACCACATTTTTCTTCATCTTCAAACAAAGTGAAGAAAGGATTATCTATGCACACCTGTAGCTGGGTTAATTTTTACTTTTCTCAAATGGCAATCCACTCCAGTGCTCTTGCCTGGAAAATCCCGTGGACGGAGGAGCCTGGTAGGCTACAGTCCATGGGGTCGCAAAGAGTCTGACACGACTGAGTCACTTCACTTTCACTTTTCACTTTCATGCATTGGAGAAGGAAATGGCAACCCACTCCAGTGTTCTTGCCTAGAGAATCCCAGAGACAGAGGAGTCTGGTGGGCTACCGTCTATGAGGTCCCACAGAATCGCACACGGCTGAAGTGACTTAGCGGCAGCAGCATAATGTCTGCTAAAAATATTGACAAAAATATGGTGATATGCTCATTTGAAGATGAAGAAACTTCATATTCTTTCATGGACTCCATATTCATAAGGTGAAGGACAGGGAAGAGAAATATCCCTCTGGGTCTTGAACACCAAGTGACATTTTGCTCCCACTGTTCAAAACTGCAAATAGTATTTTTTTTTAATCTCTCATTTGAATGAACTCTAGCTATGTATTTATACAAAATATTTTCAGACATGAGTGCCAACATGTTTCACAAGAGGTAATCTCTTTTAAAATACCTCAAAGAAAGATGAGAGGCAAAATTATTGGCACATAATTAAGAATTTCTAAAGTGTATACTAAATAAACACGATCTGAATTCTTGAAAAGAGTGTAATTAGTATGACTATAACAACTTTGTTTTCATATATGTATATGTGGCTCACTATGAGAGCAAGATTGAGGATGTTCTGGATTCAAACTGGATTCTACAATGGGGGCCAGTTTCTTATTTTTCATAAATTTCATCCTCTCTACCCCTGCACACTTTGGTGTGTAATGAAGATTACTTGAAGCTAAGAAGAAAGCTTTTGTCTCCTAGAAGCATATTTAATCTGGACCTAGAAACAAACTTTTATCACTATTAATAAATTGCTGCCAGATAAAGCAAGTTTCAATTCTAGGACATATAAGAAGACAAGATTTAAATTCCTAAATAGTCTGCATTGTGCAATACTTTGCCCAGAGCTTATTTAACTAAATAAATTATTTTTCTGTTGTGAATGGGAAAAGATTATATGCTCCTTTGAAAAAGGGAGGAAAGGCCAGAGATTTACTTGGGCAGAATTTGTCTACTTTGGATGTCAAATACAAACTTTTAGAAGAATAACTCTGAGTTGTTCTTAGTAAAGAAGAAACTATCAAGTGTAATCTGCTTAATTCTTCAAGCAAGAATCATAAAGTTAATGGTCTTGGAAGGTATTGTTTAGTGCAGTCTTTAATATATGCAGTAATATACTCATTTATTCAATAAGTGTTTGGTAAATGAATGCTTATTTTATTCTGTGGATGTAGAGCACAATTAGAGTCTGTTTTCCACAAGCTTAGAAAATAAATGTAAAATTCATTCATCAATCCATACATTTTTCACAATAATTAACCTAGTGTCTACTATGAAAAAAAAATGAAATGCTTTCTTTTTTCTTTAGAGAGGGCTTTAAGAGAACAAATTATCTATGAAACTGAAAAAAAATAGGTATACTGAGCTGGGTAAGATAGGAGTTGGCTTATCAGGCATAAGCTAATCCCTAAAAAAATAACAAAACTTTATGCATTCTAATGTGATTAGAATACTGGCAATCTGAAGGTTGGTCTTCCTTGGTGGCTCAGTGGAAAAGAATTTGTCTTCTGAGAAGGAGACACAGATTTGATTCCTGGGTCAGTGTGATCCCATGAAGAAGGAAAGAGTAACCCACTCCAGTATTCTTGCCTAGGAAATCCCATGGACTGAGGAACTTGGAGGGGCTACAGTCCATGGGGTAACAAAAAGAGTCAGACACGACTTAGTGACTAAATAACAACAATCCAAAGGCTAGCAGCAAATGATGTTTGATAGAAAGTAAATCATGCAGAACCTTTGAGTGTGGACACTGAAGAATTTTGAACAGGGGCATGAGATAATTGAGCTGTTATTTGGGTTTTATTTATTTATTTATTTTTTTAAAGACAAGCTTAATTTATTATCATCAGGTGCAGTAAACATATAAAATTACATAAAATTTCAATAGATGTACTCAGAAGAAACATAACCAAAGCAGAGAAAAAGAATTACAAAGAACTGCAAAACTAAGTGATTTCTAACACACTTGTACTTTTTTGTCATTCCACAATAGTAACTGAAGACTATGTGAGGAAATAGCGATTTCCCATATTAAATGCCTATTCATACACTTCAAAGAAACACCAAGATATCAATACTTAATGTTTTAGTGCAATAAATGAGCTTGCTTCTTGCTTCTCATTGCCTTCTCCAGAAAGTACCATACTGGATGCTAATTCAGAACATACACAGCCTCCTAAAGAAACTTGCCTCAACCATGCAAATAATTGCCACCTAGCTGGTGCTGTGGAGAAGGCAATGGCACCCCACTCCAGTACTTTTGCCTGGAAAATCCCATGGACAGAGGAGCCTGGCAGGCTGCAGTCCATGGGGTCACTAGGAGTCAGACACGACTGAACGACTTCACTTTCACTTTTCACTTTCGTGCATTGGAGAAGGAAATTGCAATCCACTCCAGTATTCTTGTCTGGAGAATCCCAGGGATGGGGGAGCCTGGTGGGCTGCCATCTCTGGGGTCGCACAGAGTCGGACACGACGAAAGTGACTTAGCAGTAGCAGCTGGTGCTGTAAGAGTTTTCAAAATTTGATTAAGCCAGCTATTTCATGATGATGGAGAACATGTTAGACCAAAGAATTCCATCAGCATGAATTCATTGCTACCTTTTTCAGTGAAGTGAGTTCCTTCATCAGAAGCCTTATTCTGTGTAATACCACAATAGTGGATAAAGCATTCTATAAATCCACAGATGGCAACTTTGGCAGAAGCACTGCATGCAGGGAAGGTGCATACATATCCAGAGTAAGTGTCTAGCTTACTAAGAACAAAACATTTCCTTGTGCATGCCACCAGATAGCTGATCCAACACCAAAGATGATGGTAGCATATCAGGGACTCAGTGCTGGTTTCTACTATTGATTGGTTGGGTACTCAGCCAGGGCTATAGTCAAATTGGCCTTGATAAGTGAAATCCATGTTCCCAAACCTATATACAACCTCCATTCTCCGCCACTATGGATGCATTACTTGTGAGTCCATAGAGCAATGACAAGAATGTCTGGGGAAAGAGATTGACTGATATCCAAAGAATAGGTAATTCTATCCACTTAATTATTAAAACCCTCTTCTGTGAAGTCACATTTTAGTGGGCATTGAGATGGGACACTTCCCAGGTGGTGCTAGAGGTAAAGAACCCACCTGTCAATGCAGGAAATGTAAGAGATGCAGGTTCAATCCTTGGGTCGGGAAGATCCCCTGGAAGAGGGCATGGCAACACACTCCAGTATTCTTGCCGGGAGAATCTCACGGACAGAGGAGTCTGGCAGGCTATAGTACATCAGGTCACAAAGAGTCAGACATGACTGAAGTGACTTAGCATGATACATGACATGGGACACAAAGAACTTCACATGTTTTCCTAAGAGAGTTCTTATACATATCTGTTTCTCACACCCTCTTGCCATCAATTTTCAAATCATTTTTATTACAAATCCCTGACCATCCAACCAAACCATTGGTCACAGTTCATGAATCAGTATACATATAACTGCATATCTGGTCATTTTTATGCCCAAACAAACAATCAAGAGGTGCAGTGCTTGAAGTTCTGTCTTCTTACAGGATTTCCTTTCACAGTTGTCCTTCAGAGATATCTCAGAAAGGAGCTGTAGTGCTACAGCTGTTGACTTTCCAGTGGTGCCTGCATATCATGCAAAAACAAGGCCAGAATTTTCTGTTCCTCTGTCAACTGATCATAGGGAATTCCTCATGAGGCCATAGGTGCAAACTGGAAGATAGATTATAGTGTAAAAAAAACTGGGGATCATAGGCATTTGGGCACATCTTTATGTATCTTGCTTGTGTCTTCAGGACATGCTAGAGTCTGAACTTCCACCTTTATATCACTTCCATTTGATGATAGAGTGCTGCTGTGCATGCACAATTTAATGGCTCTGTTATCAGATAACACCATGTTCATCATAAGTAGTTCAGGTTGTGTAGTAACTTGCTGGCCCATGTTCAGAGTTCAGTGTTTATAAGGCCCATTAGCACACCAAATGCCATTCCTCAAAAGGAAAGTAGTCATCTTCAGAGGACAGATGGACTTTCCTCCAAATCCTAAGGTTGTGTGCTGTGATTCAATGTTGGGCTCTGCCCAAGGCTCCATACAACATTTGTATCTGCTACTGACACTTCAAGCATCACTGGATCTGCTGGAACATATGGCCCAACTGGCAGAGAAGCTTGTATGGAGAGCTAATCTTGTTGCTGAGCCTTCTCTTGTTCTCAGCACTACAAGAAACCTGCAGTGTTTTTGGTCACTCAGTAAATGACTCAGTATTACAACCAAGGAAGGGATGTGTTTCTTCCAAAACCCTAAGGAGTCCAATAAAGTATTGTACCTCTTTTTTGGTTTTAGGAGAAGACTGATGAGATCTGGGTTTGATATCTGGGTTGGGAAGATCCCATGGAGGAAGGCACAGCAACCCACTCTGGTATTCTTGCCTGGAAAATCTCCATGGACAGAGCCTGGTGGGCTGCAGTCCATGGGGTCACAAAGAGTTGGACACTACTAAGCAACTAAGCACACTGAAGGCAGCTGGCCTGACATGGCAGGTTCTCATGTATTGTTGTTGTTGATGCATTACCACTCTTTACACTAATAGGGAAATCTTCAAATGTCCAAAGCACCAGACCCCTAGCAAATAAAACTGAAGAAGAAGATTCATGAATTTTAGTTGGATTTTTCTTCTTCACTTTTTAATGTTGATGGAACATGATTTTGAACTTTGGATTCAGCCTTGCGTAGTTGAAGCAAATTCAACTTGGCCAAAACATATACTTTTTTGTATGGATTATTGAACTTAGTTTGCCAATCAATATTTAGTTGAATATTTTTAAATCTAAGTTTATAAAAGATACCAGTTTGCAGTTTTCCAATTCGCAATGTCCTGTGTGATTTTGTTGTTTGAGTAAGCTAGGAAGTATTCCTTCTGTTTTTATTTTCTGAAAGATATTAGAGAAAATTGGTATAATTTCTTCTTTAAATATTTGATAGAATTTACCAACAAGTCCACCTGAATTTGAAGCTTTTTGTTGTGGAAGGTTATTAGTTATTGACTCAGTTTATGTAACAGACATAGGGCTACTTAGAACATCTATTTATTCTATGTGTGTGTTGGTAGATTGTGTCTCTTAAGGAATTAGTCCATTTCATTTATCAAATTGGTTGGCATAGATTGTTCATAAAATTCCTTTCTAATCTGTTAATGTCTGTGGAATCTGTAGTGATGCCCTTCCCCTGCCTTTCATTTCTGTTAGTAATTTGTATTTTCCATCTTTTTTCCTTGCTTAGCCTGGCTAGAGATTTACCAGTTGTATTGATGCTCTTCAAAGAGCAGGCCTTTGGCTTCTTTGATTTTTTCTTTGATTTTCTTATTCCCATTTTCATTGAGTTCTGCTTTAAAATTTATTTTTTTTTTTTGCTTGTGTTGGGTTTATATTTCTCTAGTTTCCAAAGATGGAAGTTTAATTTTAGATCTTTCATTTTTTATAATAAAAGCATTCAATGCTATACAATCTCCTTTAAGTACTGTTTTTGCTGCATCCCACGCATTTTGATAAGTTGTATTTTTATTTTAAATTACTTAAAACTGTTAGAATATTTTTTTTCTTTGACTTATATGCTATTCAGAAGCATGTATTTATTTTTTAATTTAATTTATTTTATTTTTATTTTATTTTATTTTTAAACTTTACAATATTGTATTGGTTTTGCCATATATCAACATGAATCTGCCACAGGTATTTAGTCTCCTAATATTTTATGCTTGGGGGGATATCTTTCTATTAATTAATTTCTAGTTTAATTTCAATGTGTGCTGAGAGCTTATTTATATATGCTTCCATTCTTTTAAATTTGTTAAAATGTGTTTTATAATCCAGAATATGATCTAGCTTGTTGAATGTTCCATGTGAGCTTGAGAAGTATGTGTATTCTGCCTTTGTTGGATAAAGTATTCTATAGATGTCAATTAGATCCAGTTGATTGATGTTACTCTTCAGTTCAACTAAATCTTTACTGAATTTCTGCCTTTATAAGGAGTCAATTACAGAAACAGACGTGTTGAAATCTCTAGTTGTCACAATGGAATTTCATATTTCTCCTTGCAGTGCTATCAATATTTGTATCACATGATTTGATTCTCTGCTTTAAAGAATATCTTAATACATTTTAAAAATTGTTGTTTTGTTGTAAAATTGACACTGTACCATTATGAAGTGTTCGTCTTCATCCTTGATAATTTTCCTTTCTTTGAAGTTTGCTTTGTCTAAAATAATATAGTTACTCTAATTTTCTTTTGATTGTTGCCATGATGTTATCTTTTTTAATCTATTCTAATGTATCTGTGTCTTTTTATTTACCATTTTTGGCAACAAAAATTTGAGAATTATTTTTTATCCCTAAGTCAGCTTTGGTTTTATTTGATGTATTTCGATCATTTACACTTAAAGTGATTATTTATATAGTTTAATTAGCATTTAATCATATTCATAACTATCTTCTAATCATTGTTCTTATTCTTTATTTCCTTTTTAATTTTCCTTTCTTTCCTGCCTTCTTCAGATTTATTTAGTCTTATTTATAAGTTCACTGCTCTTCACTTGGGATTTTATATGTATATATATTATGATGCAAATGACACTATAGCATTTTATGGAGAGAACAGATACTGAATTGACCCCTCCATCTATTATACTATTTCTGTCATTTCCTCCTTATTCAAAAGCTAAAATTACCAGTCATTGCTTTTATTGTATTGACGTTATCTACTACATAAAGTAAGGATAAAAAATTAAAAAATTATATTCATTTTCCCTTCTTTAGTACTTTTCCTTTCTTTATGGAGACCTGAGTTTATGACATATCTTTTTATTCTCTTTGGAAAACATCTTTTAACATTTCTTGCAAGACAAGTCCACTGGTAATAAGTCTTCCAGGTTTTGTTTGTCTGAGAAAGTGTTTATTTCTCCTTTACATTTGAAGGCTAATTTCACTGAGCACAGAATTCTGGAGTCTTTTTTTTTTTTTTTTCAAAATTATAAATATTTCATTCTACTCTCTTCTTGCTTACCTTGTTTGTAAAGAGAAGCTCAATGTCCTTGTTATTGCTGCTTATTTATAGGTTAGTCTCCTCTATTCCCTCACTTCCCCCCAACCTCCCTCAGCGCTTTCTGCCTTCTTTGAAGATTATCTTTTTGTCTTTGGTTTCCTGCAGTTTAACTACATTATGTCCTGGTATAGGTATTTTGGTAATTAACATGGTCAGTTTTCTCAGAGCTTTCTGGATCTGTGATTTGATTCTGCAATTAATTTTGGAAAATTTTTATCAAGTACTAACTCAAATATTTCTTTTCTTTTATTTTTTTCTCCTATTGTTTTAATTGTACATATGTTACATTTTTTTGAGTGTGTGATTATCCAACAGTTCTTCAATAGTCTGTTATGTGTCTTCTCATTCTTTTCTCTTTGTACTTTAGTTTGTGAGGCTTCCGTTGACATATCTTCAAGATGTAGATTCTTTTCTCAGTTGCATCTAGCTTTTGCAAGATTTCAACAAAGGTACTCTTCCAATACTGTGTTTTGATTTCTAGTATCTTATTTTTGTTATTTCTTAGAATTTCAATCTTATATTTATATTATGTTTCTTGCACTTTGTCTACTTTTTCTATTATTGATAGATCTCTTGGCATATCTATTAAAGGCATTTTAGATTCCATAATCTATCATTAGAAATGATAATAAAATTTCTGCCATATCTGATGTTGTCCTGATACATGCTTGCCCCATCAGACTGTATTTTTTCTTATCTTTTAGCATGCTATGCAATTTTTTTGTTGTTGAAATATATACATGGTATATTTGCTAAA
Source organism: Bos mutus (assembly GCF_027580195.1). NCBI lineage: Eukaryota > Metazoa > Chordata > Mammalia > Artiodactyla > Bovidae > Bos > Bos mutus. Next base: position 34,566,888 of record NC_091629.1, on the reverse strand, counting down.
AGGAACTTGCAACATTTAATGTGAGTTTTTATGTTTATGTCGGTAGAAATTAGGATATGTTTAATATTTTCTGTAGCTATAAGTGTCAGAGACTTAAATTTCTTCTTTTCTGTTTTTGTACTTTCGTTTTTGTTGTCTTTGATTTTCCCTTGAAATTATCTCTTAAACAGAATAAGTGTTTGGCTTCTTCTTACTTTTAATTCACTCATACTGTTCTGGAGGCCTGTTAATATTCTAGTAAGATGTTAAGAGGGTACACATTCTTTAATCTCATGATTAACTCTCCATTTTTTTTTTTTTTTTTAATGGGCCATAGTCCCTGGACTGTGACTTTGGTTTTGTTCCCTTCTTCTGCTGGAAGTAGGAGGTTTTTATTTACAGTGAGAACTTGCTTGTTTTCCTGGAGGTAAAAGCCATGAAAGTGTGGAGAGCTTTCCTAAGAATGGACTCCCACAGGGAGTTTTTAACCTCGCAACCTACTCCACACTAAGCCTCTACAGATTCATCAATTGCAGCTTAATTTTTCCTATGGGTACTGGCTCCAGCAATGGGTTTCTGGTCTTGGCTTTCAGATCCTGGTAAATTGTGATTTTCTGTAGCTTCCTCCCTATCCAATTTTCCCAGTAGCTGACTGACCTATGATCTCAATTCTCTGAGGGATGTAAAAAGAGTTTTGTTTTTCAGTTTATTTGGTTTTTTTCTTGTTGTGAGGATGAGAGTGACAGGTTCAAGTCTTTTAAATGTTAGTATGGAAACCAGATGTCCCAAGAATACCTTTTCAACAAGTGGTCTAAAATAGTTGGACATCCATAGGTAAACAAAAATGGACCTGAAGCTAAATTTGTTAACTTATATAAATATTAACTCAAAATAGGTCATAGTCATAATTTTAACTTGTAAAACTATGAAAGTTTTAGAAAAAGTTCTTTAGGACATAACACTGGGCAAATAACTTTTAGACCAAACACCAAAAGTGCAATCAGTAAAAGGAAAAAAAATGATAAATTTGACCTCAGTAAATTTAAAACTTTCCCACTAAGATAGTAAAAAAAAAACTACAGACTTGGGGAAAATGTTTTCAAATCACATATCTGGCAAAAGACTTGTATCTAGAGTGTAAAAAGAACTCTCAAAATTTAAAAGTAAAAACAACAAAAAAAAAGTTCAAAAAAAAAAAAAGATCAAAAGATAGGAAAAACAGACATTTTCCAAAAAGAATACACAGATGGCAAATAAACAAACAAGAAGATGTGGAACATCATTATTTATTAGGGAAATAAACATTAATACCACAATATGATATTATCACACATACTGCTGTAGCCACGTGTTCTGGGAAACAAACTCACTCAGAAGGACAATGCAGATAGTGGAGTGCAGTTTATTACACCGGTGGGCCCAAGGCAGAGTGTCCTCTTAGCCAAGGACCCCGACCAGCATTTCTGAAAATCTTTTATACCCCATATGTATGTGTCTGAACCCACCACTCCAAATTCCTTGAGACTTACATAAACCAAGGAAAATACAATTCCAATAACCCCATAATTGATGTGATATGTGCTCATGTGCTCAAACAGTCAAACAATTAGCCAATAAAGGCTACACTCCGATAGATACAGAAAAATTTATGGCCTGTCTGGAGGAAGGGGTGATTAGTGTATGTTTTCTCTTAGGCAATGAGTAACCTAGATACCATCTTCAAGGTTCCCCTGTCTGGAGGGGGTCTTATCCTTCTGTTGTTGTTTTCATAGGCACTAAACACAGAATTCAGAGTCCATTGGAAAGGTGGCCAAGCATGTTCAGCATGAACAGGCCTAAGATGGAGTCCAGGCCCTATGAATTCCTTCTTCAATACAAACACAAATAGATATTTTTAAATAGTGATAAAACCAAATTCATGCATGGGTGAAGAGAAAACGGGTCACACAGATTGTTGGTAAAAATGCAAACTGATAAAGCTATGCTTGCTTCCCTGGTGGCTCAGAAAATAAGGAATCTACCTGCATGCAGGAGACCCAGGTTTGATCCTTAGGTTGGGAAGATGCCCTGGAGAAGGGAATGGCTACTCCACTATTCTTGCCTGGAAAATCCCATGGACAGAAAGAGATTGTCAGACTACAGTCCATGGGGTCTCAAAGAGTTGGACATGACTAAGCAACTATCACTTTTACTTTTTTTTTTTAATGCTTGAAAAAGTGAAAGTCGCTCAGTTGTGTCTGACTTTTTGTGACCTCCTGGAATTCTCCAGGCCAGAATACTGAAGTGGGTAGCCTTTCCCTTCTCCAGAGGATCTTCCCAACCCAGGGACTGAATTCAGGTCTCCTGCATTGCAGGCGGATTCTTTACCAGCTAAGCCACAAGGGAAGCCCAAGAATACTGTAGTGGGTAGCCTATCCCTTCTCCAGTGGATCTTCCTGACATAGGAATCCAACTAGGGCATCCTGCATTGCAAGAGTATGTCATTTTCTTAGAAAACTAAACATGTATTTACTAAACAACCTAGTGATTTCACTGTTGTGCTTTTATTCCAGGAAAGGGAAATTTATCTTCGTATAGGTATCTATATATGAATGTTCATAGCAGTTTTATTTTTAATAGCTGAGAACTGGAAACAACTCAAATGCTCTCCAACGTGTGAATGGTTAAATAAATTGTGTTATATTTATACCATAAAATCAAGTTGAAATCAACAATGTTGGGAGAAATATCAGTAAAATATTTTGTTATTTTACATATAAAACCAGTAATATATTTTACTAATAAAATATCACTTCATGGTAGAAAGTGAAGAGGAACTAAAGATCCTCTTTTCTAAAAAATTAATTTTTAAATTTTAATTGGAGGCTAATTACTTTACAATATTGTAGTGGTTTTTGCCATAGATCGACATGAATCAGCCATGGGTGCACATGTGTTCCCCATCCAGAACCCCCTCCCACCTCCCTCTTCATCCCATCCCCCATCCCAGTGCACCAGCCCTGAGAACCCTGTGTCAGGCATCAAACCTGGACTGGCGATCCATTTCACATATGATAATATACATGTTTCAATGCTACCCTCTCAAATCATCCCATGCTCACCTTCTCCCACAGAGTCCAAAAGACTGTTCTTTACATCTGTGTCTCTTTTGCTGTCTCACATATAGGGTCATTGTTACCATCTTTCTAAATTCCATATATATGAGTTAGTATACTGTACTGGTGTTTTTCTTTCTGGCTTACTTCACTCTGTATAATAGGCTCCAGTTTCATCCACCTCATTGGAACTGATTCAAATGCATTCTTTTTAATGGCTGAGTAATATTTCATTGTATATATGTACCACAGCTTTCTTATCCATTCATCTGCTGATGGGCTTCTAGGTTACTTCCATGTCCTACCAATTGTAAACAGTGCTGCGATGAACATTGTGGTACACATGTCTCTTTCAATTCTGGTTTCCTCGGTGTGTATGCCCAGCAGTGGGATTGCTGGGTCGTATGGCAGTTCTATTTCCAGCTTTTTAAGGAATCTCCACACTGTTCTCCATAGTGGCTGTACTAGTTTGCATTCCCACCAACAGTGTAAGAGGGTTACTTTTTCTATGCACCCTCTTCAGCATTTATTTTTTGTAGACTTTTTGATAGCAGCTATTCTGACCTAGATAGCATATTGAAAAGCAGAGACAGTACTTTGCCAACAAAGGTCCATCTAGTCAAGGCTATGGTTTTTCCAGTGGTCATGTACGGATGTGAGAATTGGACTGTGAAGAAGGCTGAGCGCCGAAGAATTGATGCTTTTTTTTTTTTTTTTTTCTAGTCCATAAGACTGTTCTATACATCAGTGTCTCTTTTGCTGTCTCGTATACAGGGTTATCGTTACCGTCTTTCTAAATTCTATATATATGCGTTAGTATATTGTATACTTTTGAACTGTGGTGTTGGAGAAGACTCTTAAGAGTCCCTTGGACTGCAAGGAGATCCAACCAGTCCATTCTGAAGGAGATTAGCCCTGGGATTTTTTGAAAGGAATGATGCTAAAGCTGAAACTCCAGTACTTTGGCCACCTTATGCAAAGAGTTAACTCATCGGAAAAGACTCTGATGCTGGGAGGGATTGGGGGCAGGAGGAAAAGGGAATGACAGAGGATGAGATGGCTGGATGGCATCACTGACTCGATGGATGTGAGTCTGAGTGAACTTTGGGAGTTGGTGATGGACAGGGAGGCCTGGCGTGCTGCGATTCATGGGGTAGCAAAGAGTCAGACACGACTGAGCGACTGAAATGAACTGAACTGAACTGAACTGATTCTGACTGGCATGAGATTGTACCTCATTGTGGTTTTGATTTGCATTTCTCCGATAATGAGTGATGTTGAGCATCTTTTTATGTGTTTGTTAGCCATCTGTATGTCTTCTTTGGAGAAATGTCGGTTTAGTTCTTTGGCCCATTTTTTGATTGAGTCATTTATTTTTCTGATATTGAGCTATAGGAGCTGCTTGTGTATTTTTGAGATTAATTCTTTGTCCATTGCTTCACTTGCTATTATTTTCTCCCATTCTGAAAGCTGTCTTTTGTATTTGCTTATAGTTTCCTTCGTTGTGCAAAAGCTTTTAAGTTTAATTAGGTGCCATTTGTTTATTTTTGCTTTTATTTCCATTACTCTGGGAGGTGGGTCATAGAGAATCCTGCTGTGATTTATGTCAGAGAGTGTTTTGCCTATGTTATCCACTAGGAGTTTTATAGTTTCTGGTCTTATGTTTAGATCTTTAATCCAATTGAATTTATTTTTGTGTATGATGTTAGAAAGTGTTCTAGTTTCATTCTTTTACAAGTGGTTGACCAGTTTTCCCAGCACCACTTGCTAAAGAGATCGTCTTTACTCCATTGTACATTCTTGCCTCCTTTGTCAAAGATAAGGTGTCCATAGGTGCATGGATTTATCTCTGGGCTTTCTATTTTGTTCCATTGATCTATATTTCTGCCTTTGTGCCAGTACCATACTGTCTTGATGACTGGAGTTTTGTAGTAGAGGCTGAAGTTAGGTAGGTTGATTCCTCCAGTTCCATTCTTCTTTCTCAAGATTGCTTTGGCTATTTGAGGTTTTTTGTATTTCCATACAAATTGTGAAATAATTTGTTCAAGTTCTCTGAAAGATACCATTGGAAGCTTGATAGGGACTGCATTGAATCTATAGATTGCTTTGGGTAGTATCCTCATTTTCATTATATTGGTTCTTCCAGTTCATGAGCATGGTATATTTCTCCATCTATTTGTGTCCTCTTTGATTTCTTTCATCAGTGTTTTATAGCTTTCTATATATAGGTCTTTTGTTTCTTTAGGTAGATTTATTCCTAAGTATTCTATCCTTTACATTGCAATGGTGAATGGAGTTATTTCCATAATTTCTCTTTCTGTTTTCTCATTGTTAGTATATAAGAATGCAAGGGATTTCTGTGTGTTAATTTTATATCCTGAAACTTTACTGTATTCATTGATTAGCTCTAGTAATTTTCTAGTGAAATCTTTAGGGTTTTCTATGTAGAGGATTCTGTCATCTGCAAATAGTGAGAGTTTTACTTCTTTTCCAATCTGGATTCCTTTTATTTCCTTTTCTTCTCTGATTGCTGTGGCTAAAACTTCCAAAACTATGTTGAATAGTAGTGGTGAGAGTGGGCACCCTTGTCTTGTTCCTGACTTTAGGGGAAATGCTTTCAAATTTTCACCATTGACAATAATCTTTGCTGTGGGTTTATCATATGTGGCTTTTATTATGTTGAGATATGTTCCTTTTATGTGTGCTTTCTGGAGAGTTTTTATCATAAATGGATGTTGAATTTTGTCAAAGGCTTTCCCTGCATCTATTGAGATAATTATATGGTTTTTATCTTTAAATTTGTTAATGTGGTGTATCACATTGATTGATTTGTGAATATTAAAGAATGCTTGCATCCCTGGGAGAAAGCCCACTTGCTCATGATGTATGTATGATCTTTTTAATGTGTTGTTAGATTCTGTTTTCTATAATTTTGCTAAAGATTTTTGCATCTATGTTCATCAGTGATATTGGCCTGTAGTTTTCTTTTTTTGTGGCATCTTTATCAGGTTTTGGTATTAGGGTCATGGTGGTCTCATAGAATGAGTTTGGCAGTTTACCTTCTTCTGCAGTTTTCTGGAAGAGTTTGAGTAAGATAGTTGTTAGCTCTTATCTAAATTTTTGGTAGAATTCAGGTGTGAAGCTGTCTGGTCCTGGGCTTTTGTTTACTGGAAGATTTCTGATTATAGTTTTGATTTTCATGCTTGTGATCGATTTTTTAAGATTTTTCTCTTTCTTCCTGGTTTAGTTTTGGTTTAGTTTTGGAAAGTTATACTTGTCTAAGATTTGCCCGTTTCTTCCAAGTTGTGCATTTTATTGGCATTAGTTGCTGGTAGTAGTCTCTTATGAGCCTTTGTATTTCTGTGTTGTCTTTTGTGATTTTTCCATTTTCATTTCTAATTTTGTTGATTTGATTCTTCTCCCTTTTTTTCTTGATGAGTCTGGCTAATGGTTTGTCTATTTTATTTATCTTCTCAAAGAACCAGCTTTTAGCTTTGTTGATTTTTGCTATGGTCTCCTTTGTTTCTTTTTCATTTATTTCTGCCCTAATTTTTATGATTTCTTTCCTTCTACTAAACCTGGGGTTCTTCATTTCTTCCTTTTCTAGTGGCTTTAGTTATAAAGGTTATGTATTTGACTTTTCTCTTGTTTCTTGAGGTAAGCTTGTATTGCTGTGAACCTTGCCCTTTAAAGCGTCTGCCTGGAATGCAGGAGACCTGGGTTCGATCCCTGGGTTGGGAAGATCCCTTGGAAGGAAATGGCAACCCACTCCAGTACTCTTGCCTGGAGAATCCCATGGAGGGAGAAGCCTGGTAGGCTACAGTCCATGGAGTCGTAAAGAGTCGGGCATGACTGAGCGACTTCATTTTCACTTTCACTTTGCCCTTAGCACTGCTTTTACTGAATCCCATAGGTTTTGGGTTGTTGTGTTTTCATTTTGATTTGTTTCTATGCATATTTTGATTCTTTTTTTTTATTTCTTCTGTGATTTGTTGGTTAGTCACAAGCATGTTGTTAACCTCCATATGTGTGTATTTTTAAGTTTTTTTCCCCCTACAGTTGACATCTAATCTTACTGCATTGTGATCAGAAAAGATGCTTAGAATTATTTCTTTTCTTTTTTGTTTTTAATTTACCAAGGCTAGATTTATGGTCCTGAATGTGATCTATCCTAAATAATGTTCTATATGCACTTGAGAAAAAGGTGAAATTCATTGTTTTGGGATGAAATGTCCTATAGACATAAGTTGGGTCTAACTGGTCCATTGTATCATTTAAAGTTTGTATTTCCTTGCTAATTTTCTGTTTAGTTGATCTATCCATAGGTGTGAGTGTGGTATTAAAGCCTCCCACTATTATTGTGTTACTCTTAACTTCCCCATTCATACTTGTTAGCATTTGCCTTGCACATTGTGGTGCTCCTATGTTGGGTGCATGTATATTTATAATTGTTATATCTTCTTCTTGGATTGATCCTTTGATCATTATGTAGTGTCCTTCTTTGTCTCTTTTCATGGCCTTTATTTCAAAGTCTATTTTATATGATAAAAGTATTGCTCCTCCTGCTTTCTTTTGATCTCCATTTATGTGAAATATGTTTTTCCAGTGATTCACTTTCAGTCTGTATGTGTCCCTTGTTTTGAGGTGGGTCTCTTGTAGGCAGCATATATAGGGGTCTTGTTTTTGTATCCATTCAGCTAGTCTTTGTCTTTTGGTTGGGGCATTTAACCCATTTACATTTAAGGTAATTATTGATAAATATGATCCCATTGCCATTCACTTTATTGTTTAGGGTTTGAATTTATAAATCTTTTCTGTGTTTCCTGTCTAGAGAATATCATTTAGCATTTGTTGAAGAGCTGGTTTGGTGATGCTGAATTCTCTCAGCTTTTGCTTGTCTGTAAAGCTTTTGATTTCTCCTTCATATTTGAATGAGATTCTAGCTGAGTACAGTAATCTGGGTTGTATATTTTTCTCTTTCATCACTTTAAGTATGTCCTGTAATTCCCTTCTGGCCTGAAGAATTTCTATTGAACGTTCAGCTGTTATCTTTATGGGAATCCCCTTGTGTGTTATTTGTTGTTTTTCCCTTGCTGCTTTTAATAATTGTTCTTTGTGTTTGATCTTCATTAACTTGATTAAAATGTGTCCTGGGGTATTTTGCCTTGGGTTTATCCTGTTTGGGATTCTCTGGGTTTCTTGGACTTGGGTGGCTATTTCTTCCCCCATTTTAGGGAAATTTTCAACTATTATCTCCTCAAGTATTTTCTCATGGTCTTTCTTTTTGTTTTCTTTTTCTGGGACTCCTATGATTCGAATGTTGGGGCGTTTGACATTGTCCCAGAGGTCTCTGAGGTTGTCCTCATGTCTTTTAATTCTTTTTTCTTTTTTCCTCTCTGCTTCATTTATTTCCACTATTCTGTCTTCCACCTCACTTATTTCTGCCTCAGTTATTCTACTGTTAGTTCCCTCCAGAGTGCTTTTGATCTCAGTTATTGCATTATTCATTATTGACTGACTCTTTTTTGTTTCTTCTAGATCCTTGGTAAACATTTCTTACATCTTCTCAATCCTTGTCTCCAGATTATTTATCTGTAACTCCATTTTATTTTTCAGATTTTGGATCATTTTTACTATCATTATTCTGAATTCTTTTTCAGGTAAACTCCCTATCTCCTCCTCTTTTGTTTGGTTTGGTTGGCATTTATCGAATATTTCTCTGCTGAATATTTCTCTGCCTTTTCATTTTGTTTGATTGCTGTGTTTGGGGTGGCCTTTCTGTATGCTGGAAGTTTGTGGTTCCTCTTTATTGTGAAAGTTCCTTCTTGTGGGTGGGGTTGGACGAGTGGCTTGTCAAGGTTTCCTGGTTAGGGAAGCTTGCGTCGGTGTTCTGGTAGGTGGAGCTGGATCTCTTCTCTCTGGAGTGCAATGACGTGTCCAGTAGTGAGTTTTGAGCTATCTATGGGTTTGGTGTGACTTTGGGCAGCCTGTATATTCATGCTCAGAAGTATGTTCCTGCGTTGCTGGAGAATTAGAGTAATATGTCTAGCTCTGGAACTTGTTGGCTTTTGGGTGGAGCTTGATTTCAGTGTAGGTATGGAGGCTTTTGGATGAGCTCTTGTTGATTAATGTCCCCTGGAGTCAGGAGTTATCTGGTGTTCTCAAGTTTTGGATTTAAGCCTCCTGCCTCTGATTTTCAGTCTTATTCTTAGAGTATCCTCAAGACTTCTCCATCCATACTTCACCAATGATAAAACATATAGGTTAATGGTGAAAAGATTCTCCACAGTGAGGGACACCCAGAGAGGTTTGCAGAGTTACATGGAGAAGATAAAAGGGAGGATGAGATGGAGGTGACCAGGAGGAGACGAGGGGGAGTCCAAAGGAGAGAGACAGATCTAGCCAGTTATCAGTTCCCTAAGTGTTCTCCACAGCCTGGAATATCCAAAGAGATTCACAGCATTGGATAGAGAAGAGAAGGGGGAGGGAGGAGATTGAGGTGGCCTGGGAGAGAAAAAGGAGAGTAAAAATGGGGAGAGGGCAATCAAGCCAGTAATCACACTCCTAAGTAAAAATGGGTACTGAAGATTGGATTCTTAAAGGTACAACATTGATAACAAATACCAAAAAACAAAGATTAAAAATCTAAAGTAGAGGGCAGATTATCAAAAATACAATATTTTTTAAAAATCACAAAAATTATAAAAATATATATGAAATTTGCTTTAAAAATGGGGTCTTTTTTTGCAAGGTAATGGTTATAAAAAAATGAAAATTAAAGGCATAATAAAGGGCTTAAAATAAAAAAAATAAAATTTAAAAAATGATAATAGTAAAATATATCTAGGAATTTCTCTGGAGCTGTTGCAGGCAGTGTGGGGTCAGTTCAGTTTCAGAGAGTACCTTGTTCCAGCTTATACATCTTCTCAAGGTCTATAGACCGCTTCCAATGTAGTCGGTGCTAACTACAGTGTTTTAATCTGTTGCACCTGTCACTTCCAAAGCGGTTCCCTCTGTTTATTTTGGCTTCTTCTGTTTGCAAGTCTCTTCAGTGTCTAATTTTCACCCTGACACAAGGAGGCGGAGGTGGTCACTTATTTAGGTTCACTTGTTCAGTTGTGCTGTGGTGAGGGAGGAATACTGCAAACAAATATCACTGGCATATGTGGGGAGTGCTCGCAGTATCTGGGCCACACTGGGTTTGCCCCCGCTCACGGCGTGTGTGCTTTCCCGGTCTACACTGCTCAAGCTCCAGGTTGCTCTGCAGGGGAACCGTCTAAAGCGGGCCCTAGGTTGTATGCACTTCCCAGGTCTAAGCTGCTCAGGTTCAGGTTCTCGGGTACTCCACAAGGGACAGACTCAGTTGGGCCTGCGTTTTGTGCCCTTCCCAGGTCCTAGCAGCTCAGACAACCAGGTGCTTGGTGAGCTCACTCTCCCCAGGTGGGGCAGTGCATCTTATCACCTTCCTAGTCCCAGCTGCTCGGTTTCCTGGGTGCAAAGTGGGAGTGCCCTCTCAGGTGTGCCTTGTGTCTCCTCTGGGGAACTGATCTCTGGTTGCGCCCACCCTCCTGGCAGATGTCAACCGTTCAGGATCCCAGGAAGACTCAGTTAGCAACTGGGAGCCTGCTCGCAGTTTGGTGGAGGATGCCTTCTCTGGGGCCGAGATTGCCCCTCACTGGCTCTGGCTGTCGCCCACTTGCCTCGCTGCCTCTGGCAGGGGATGGGTCAGTCCGCAGCCGGCTAGCTCTCCTCTAGTATTCACTCAGTCCTTTGTTCTGTGAGCGGGCCCAGCAATGCCTTAGGTTAGAACTTTTCACGGGAAAGTTCTCTCTGTCTCTCTTTCTTTTTTTCTCTCTCTGGCTATGCCACAGTTTGGGTTTCTATCTCACATTAGCTCCCTCAGATTGCCTTCAGGGCATTCAGGCCTGGTCCTTACCCTAAACCATGCAGCCCATGCCTCCCTGTTCAGTCCCTGCTTGCTGGTGGTGGATGTGAGCATCTGGGCTACTTCTCCGCTGGTAGTTGTGGTTAGGCATGTAATCTGTGGATTTTATTTATTTTTTTCCTCCTGGTTATGTTGACCTCTGAGATTCCAAAACTCACCACAGACCTGCTGATGAAAGAGTTTCCTGGTGTTTGGAAGCTTCTTTACGGCGCCCTCCCCAGGATAGGTCTCTGTCCCTAACTCTTTTGTATCTCTTAATCTTTTATATTTTGTCCTACCTCCTTTCAAAGAGAGTGGGCTGCCTTTCTGGGTGCCTGGTGTCCTCTGCCAGTGTTCAGAAGTTGTTTTGTGGAACTTGCTCAGTGTTCAAATGATCTTTTGATGAATTTGTGGGGGAGAAAGTGGTCTCCCTGTCATATTTCTCTGCCATCTTTGAGAAGGTGGTCTAAATCGCCTCTTGATGAAGATGAAAGAGGAGAGTGAAAAAGTTGGCTTAAAACTCAGCATCCAAAAACAAAGATCAAGGCATCTGGTCTGATCACTTCATAGCAAATAGATGGGGAAATAATGGAAACAGTGACAGACGTTATTTTCTTGGGCTCCACAATCACAGTGGGTGGTGACTGTAGCCATGAAATGAAAAGACACTTCTTGCTCTTTGGAAGAAAAGCTATGAAAAACCTAGACAACCTAGTGAAAAGCAGAGATATCACTTTGCAAACAAAGGCCTGATTAGTTAAAGTTATGACTTTTCCATTAATCATGTGTGGATGTGAGAGTTGGACCATAAAGAAGGCTGAGTACAGGAGAATTGATGCTTTTGAACTGTGATGCTGGAGAAGAGTCTTGAGAGTCACTTGGATAGCAAGGGGTTCAAACCAGTCAATTCTAAAGGAAATCAGTCCTGAATATTCATTGGAAGGACTGATGCTGAAGCTGAAGCTCCAATCTTTCAGCCACCTGATGCAAAGACCTGACTCATTGGAAAAGACCCTGATACTGGGAAAAATTGAGGTCAGGAGAAGGGGGTAACAGATGATGAAATGGTTGGACGGCATTATCAACTCAATGGAAATGAGTTTGAGCAAACTCTGGGAGATAGTGAAGGACAAGGAAGCCTGGCATGCTCCAGACCATGGGATCACAAAGAGTTGGACACAGGTGAGTGACTGAACAACAACAAGAATAGAGGAATTAATAAAAACAGGAAATGCAAACAGGAGATGGGAAGAGGAGGTAATGAAGACTTAATAATTTTTTAAAATGGAGTATTAGTGTGGGATGATGAAAAGTGCTGGAGATAGAGAGCAGTGATGGTTGTACAACTCAACTATGTGACTGTAATTAATACCACTAAATTGTTAACTTAAAATGATTAAAATGGAAATTTTTGTTCTATATATTTTGTCACAAGTAAAAGCTAAAATTATCTCAAAATAAAAATTGTTAAAAAGTGGGGTACGTAGAGGATTTTAAAAAGAACCAGAAACAATTAGTTTAAAGCACTAAAAAATTGCTTATAGTTTTATAAGAGGACAAACTACATCTGTGAAGGCTGTGTCTGAGACTCTTTACAGCCTTCAATTGTGGGGATGACAAAGGGAAAAAGCCACAGAATTTCACTGGAAAAGATGTATAATTACCTAAATACTCTGTAAAATTCAAGATTGGTTGGTTACAGTGGAGCTTGGCACTACATGATTGCTGAACCCCCAAGCCCATTATGAATTTTAAAATTTATTTCATTGCTGTATATTGATTTAAAATGTTGTGCTAAATTCTGCTGTAAAGACAAGTGATATATGTATATATACATATTTATGTATATGTGTACATATGTATATTTATACACATATAATTGCTGTTGTTCAGTCACCTAGTCATGTCCTACTCTGTTACACTCTCCCAGAGTTTGCTGAAATTTATGTCCAATGAATTCATAATGCCATCCAATCAGAGGCATTTTATTATGCTTACTAAATTTTTTGTACACTATGTTACAAAAAAATTTGTACGCTGTCTAGGTTTGTCATGGATTTTTTTCCAAGAAAAAACTATCTTAATTTCATGGCTACCGTCACCATCCACAGTGATTTTGGAGCCCAAGGAGGTAAAAGTCTGTCAATGTTTCCATTGTTTCCCCATCTATTTGACATGAAGTGATGGGACTAGATGCCATGATCTTCATTTTTTGAATGTTGAGATTTAAGTAAGCTTTTTCACTTTCCTCTTTCACCTTTACCAACAGGCTTTTTAGTTCCTCTTCACTTTCTGCCATTAGGGTGGTGTTATCTGCATATCTGAGGCTATTGATCTTTTTCCCAGCAATGTTGATTCCAGCTTGAACTTCATCCAACCCAGCATTTTGCAAAATGTTATAGGAGTTAAATAAGCAGCATGAAAACATACAGCCTCGATGTACTTCTTTCCTAATTTTGAAATAGGCCAGTCTTCCATGTCTGGTTCTAACTGTTGCTTCTTGTCCTGCATAAAGGTTCCTTAGGAGGCAGGTAAGGTGGTCTGGTATTCCCATCTCATTAAGAATTTTACACAGTTGGTTGTGATCCACACAGTTAAAGGCTTCAGCCTAGTCAATGAAACCGAATTAGATGTTTTTCTTCAATTCCCTTGCTTTCTTTATGATCCAATGGATGTTGGCAATTTGATCACTGATTGTTTTGCCTTTGCTATATTCAGTTTTCACATGTAGAAGTACTTTGTTTACATACTGTTCAAGCCTAGCTTGAAGGACTTTGAGAATTACCTTGGTAAAGTATCTGAAATGAGCACAACTACTTTGAACATTTTTGGCATTGCCCTTCTTTGGGATTAGAATTAAAACTGACCTTTTCCATTCCTGTGGCCACTGCTGAGTTTTACAAATTTGCTGGCATATTAGGGCAGCACGTTAACAGCATTATCTTTTAGGATCGAAATAGCTCAGCTAGAATTCCATCACCTCCACTAGCTTTGTTTGTAGTAATGCTTCCTAAAACCCACTTGCTTCACACACCAGGATGTCTGGTGCTGGGTGACTGATTACACTATCATGGCTATGTTGGTCATTAAGATCTCTTTTGTACAGCTCTTCTATGTTTTCTTGCCACCTCTTCTTAATATTTTCTGATTCTGTTAGGTCCATACTCTCTGCCTTTACTGTGCCCATCTTTGCATGAAATGTTTCTTTGGTATCTCTAATTTTCTTGAAGAGATCTCTGGTCTTTCTCATTCTCTTGTTTTCCTCTATTTCTTTGCATTATTCGCTTAGGAATGACTTCTTATCTCTCCTTGCTTTGGAACTCTGCATTCAAATGGGTATGTCTTTCCTTTTCTCCTTCGCCTTTCGCTTCTTTTCTTTTCTCAGCCATTTGTAACGCTTATTCAGACAACCATTTTTCCTTTTTGCATTTCCTTTTCTTGGGGATGGTGCTGATCACAGCCTCCTATACAATGTCATGAGCTTCCGTCCATAATTCTTCAGGCACTCTATCTATCAGGTCTAATCCCTTGAATCTATTTGTCACTTTCATTGTACAATCATAAGGGATTTGATTTAGGTCATACACGCAGATGGTGATTTCAGCCATGAAATTAAAAGACACTTACTCCTTGGAAGGAAAGTTATGACCAACCTAGATAGCATATTAAAAAGCAGAGACATTACTTTGCCAACAAAGGTCTGTCTAGTCAAGGCTATGGTTTTTCCAATGGTCATGTATGGATTTGAGAGTTGGACAGTGAAGAAAGCTGAACACCAAAGAATTGATGCTTTTCAACTGTGGTGTTGGAGAACACTCTTGAGAGTCCTTTGGACTGCAAGGACATCCAACCAGTCCATTCTGAAGGAGATCAATCCTGGGTGTTCTTTGAAAGGAATGATGCTAAAGCTGAAACTCCAGTACTTTGGCCACCTCATGCGAAGAGTTGACTCATTGGAAAAGACTCTGATGCTGGAAGGGATTGGGGGCAGGAGGAGAAGGGGACGACAGGATGAGATGGCTGAATGGCATCACTGACTCGATGAACATGAGTTTGGGTGAACTCCGGGAGTTGGTGATGGACAGGGTGGCCTGGCGTGCTGCGATTCCTGGGGTCGCAAAGAGTCGAACACGACTGAGCGACTGAACTGAACTGAATGGTCTAGAGGTTTACCCCACCTTCATCCATTTTAGTCTGAATTTGGCAATAAGGATTTCACTACCTGAGCCACAGTCAACTCCTGGTCTTGTTTTGCTGACTATATAGAGCTCCTCCATTTTTGGCTGCAAAAAATATAATCAATGTGATTTCGGTGTTGACCATCTGGTGATGTCCATCTTCTCAAGTGTTGTTGGAATAGGGTGTTTTTTATGACCAGTGTGTTCTCTTGGCAAAATTCTGTTAGCTTTTGCTCTGCTTCATTTTGGACTCCAAGGACAAATTTGCCTATTACTCCAGACATCTTTTTACTTCCTACTTTGCATTCCAGTCCTCTATGATGAAAAGGACATCTTTTTTGGGTGTTAGTTCTAGAAGGTCCTTCAGTCTTCATAGAGCAATTCAATTTCAAATTCTTCAGCATTACTGGTTGGAGCATAGACTTGGATTACTGTGATACTGAATGGTTTGCCTTGGAAACAGAGACCATTCTGTCATTTTTGAGATCACACTCAAGTACTGCATTTTGGGCTATCCATTTCTTCTATGGGTTTCTTGCCTACAGTAGTAGATATAATGGTCATCTGAATTAAATTCACCCATTCCAGTCCATTTTAGTTCACTGATTCCTAAAATGTTGATGTTCACACTTGCCATCTCCTCTTTGACCACTTGTAATTTACCTTGATTCATGGACCTAACATTTCAGGTTCCTATGCAATATTGTTCTTTACAGCATCAGACTTTACTTCCATCACCAGTCACATCCACAAGTGGGCATTGTTTTCACTTTTGCTCCATCTCTTCATTCTTTCTGGAGTTATTTTTCCACTCTTCTTCACTCTTCTTCTCCACTGGAGCTATTTCTCCAGTAGCATATTGGGTACCTACCGACCTGGGGAGTTTATCTTTCAGTGCCATATCCTTGTCATATCTTTCAGGGTCATGCCTTTTCATACTGTTCATGGGGTTATCAAGGCAACAGTACTGAAGTGGGTTGCCATTCCCTTCTCCAGTGGACACATTTTGTCAGAATTTCCACCATGATCTGTCTGTCTTGGGTGGCCCTACATGGTATGGCTAAGAGTTTGAGTTAGACAAGGCTGTAGTCCATGTGATCAGTCTGGTTAGTTTTCTGTGATTCTGTTTTTCATACTATTTGCACTCTGAAGGATAAGAGGCTTATGGAAGCTTCATGATGAGAGAGATTGACTGTGGGGGAAACTGGGTCTTGTTCTGGTGCTCAGTAAAA